>NW_027363613.1:0-604788 GCF_046119375.1 Phyllobates terribilis | reverse complement strand
GGTCAGGATATTCCTATGCCCTGACCATGGTGGATCACTACTCTCGGTTCCTGGTGGTCGCCCCCGTCAAGGATCTAACGGCAGAAACTGCGGCGAAGACATTTCAGGCGTACTTCTGCAGGCCCCATGAAAACCCGGAGCAGGTGCTGACGGATCAAGGCCCAGCCTTCGAGGCTGATTTGTTCAAGGAGTTCTGCCATCTGTACGGGTGTAAAAAGATCCGGACCACACCGTACCACCCCAAAACCAACGGTCTCTGTGAAAAGATGAATAACATCGTCATCAACCTGCTGAAGACCTTACCACTAGAGGAGAGAAATCAGTGGCCAGACGTACTACTTGACCTGGTAGATCTGTACAACCACATACCTGTGAGTTCCACCAATTGTACTCCAGCATATCTCATGCGAGCCAGACCCGGGAAGTTGCCCATGGACTTGGAGCTAGGTGTAGTGGAACCAGAAGCAGATATGTCCACTGAGGACTGGGACACGACCAGACAGGAGCAGTACAGAAGAGTACAGGTCTGTGTCGAAGACAGTCTCACTCGGGTGAGGGACAAGCAGGAAGCGAACTACAATAAAAGTGCGCCCGCAGAACCCTTCACACCAGGAGAAGTGGTGTTAAAAAGAAAAAGGAGAAACCACAAACTTGATGACCAGTGGGAGAGAGAACCCTACACTGTGTTAAATTCAAGATTTGATAACAGGAAGACCTGTCTAATTACTAAGGACGGAGGAAGAACGACTGCAATGGTATCTAGAGACCATCTGAAATTGTGTCCAGACCTGCTAAAGCCCCAAGAAGAAGTGCCTCTCACCGTACTGGAGGAGCCTAAAGAAGCAGTACTCCATACTGACTTAGAAGATTTCTCGGCAGATTGGCCTCAACTAGGAGGAGCAGTAATAATACCTGTGATCCACTTCTTTCAACAGCCAGAAGACCCTCCACAGCAAGTAGAGCCTGTAAGTGCTTCAGAAGAGTCTGCTCAAGAATCCCCGGTTGGAGCAGAGCAAGAAGGCCCAGCCAATGGTATACTTGCCAGTCCCTTAGAGAGGTTAAGGCAACCCTGCAGTTCCCCAGCACTTAGAACTGACAGAATGGGAGGTAGTGCAAATACTAGTGCCTCATGCATCCCAGTACCACGTAGGTCGACACGTAGCACACGAGGTCAGACCCCTGTCAGATACAGAAAGTAAAAAAGGAAACTGACAGTGTAAATAGTGCCCCTGGGGTATTATGTTGTGTATTTTCATGTATGTATTTATTAACTTGTGTTTTGCTTTATAATGGACAATTTAAGTGAAATGGACACTTTTCCTTGTTGCCTTTAGTTACCCGTAAGGGTACATACAGAACTTAGTGGCTGAGGACTATGTGCAGCCCAAAAACTGATTCTTGTAAATAATTGCACTCCCTGGAGTGCCCCTTTAGGTGACCTCAGAAGAAAAACCTGTCTGGAGTGGCACTAACGGGGTCCAACTCAGGATCGCCATGCCCTGCAGCCACCCCAGGGCCTACGTTGAGGGTTTGGGACAGGTCCCTCAAGCTATCAAATACTATGCCCTGTGAGATGGACATCCTGTCAGGGAACCTCACCAAAAGAGACTTGAATTCTGAGGTTGCTTATTGTACATATGTCTATTTATTATTTATAATACATAGTAACATAGTAACATAGTTTTTAAGGTTGAAGGAAGACTAAGTCCATCTAGTTCAACCCATAGCCTAACATGTTGATCCAGAGGAAGGCAAAAAACCCATGTGGCAAACACTGAGCTCCACATTGGGGAAAAAAATTCATTCCCGACTCCATACGACAATCAGACTAGCTCCCTGGATCAACGCCCTATCGAGGAATCTAGTATTTATAACCTGTAATATTATACTTTTCAAGAAAGGCATCCATGCCCTTCTTAAATTTTAACAGTGAATCCCTCATTACAACATCATGCGGCAGAGAGTTCCATAGTCTCACTGCTCTTACAGTAAAGAATCCGCGTCTGTGATTATGATTAAACCTTCTTTCCTCCAGACGTAGAAGATGCCCCCTTGTCTCAGTCTCAGGCCTCAGAGTAAAAAGATCAGTAGAAAGGTCTTTGTACTGTTCCCTCATATACTTGTAAATAGTAATAAGATCACCCCTAAGCCTTCTTTTTTCCACAGTAAATAACCCCAGGTGTAATAACCTGTCTTGGTATTGCAGACCCCCCAGTCCTCTAATAACCTTGGTCGCTCTTCTCTGCATCCGCTCTAGTTCAGCTATGTCTTTCTTATACACCGGAGACCAGAACTGTACACAGTATTCTAAGTGTGGTCGCACTAATGACTTGTATAGAGGTAAAATTATGTTCTCCTCATGAGCATCTATGCCTCTTTTAATGCATCCCATTATTTTATATGCCTTTGCAGCAGCAGCCTGACACTGACCACTAAGCGTGAGCTTGTCGTCCACCAATACACCCAGGTCTTTTTCAGTTACAGTTTTGCCCAGTGTTTTACAATTAAGCATATAATTATATATTTTATTTCCTCTGCCCAAGTGCATTATCTTACATTTATCCCCATTGAAGCTCATTTGCCATTTATCAGCCCAAGCTTCTAGTTTACATAGATCCTCCTGTAATATAAAATTGTCCTCCTCTGTATTGATTACCCTGCAGAGTTTAGTGACATCTGCAAATATTGAAATATTACTCTGTATGCCCCTTACAAGGTCATTAATAAATATGTTAAAAAGAAGGGGGCCCAATACTGACCCCTGTGGTACCCCACTGTTAACTGAGACCCAGTCTGAGTGTTTTCCATTAATAACCACCCTTTGTTTCCTATCACTGAGCCAATTCTTAACCCACATACATATATTTTCCCCTATCCCCATTGTTCTCATTTTATGTATCAACCTTTTGTGTGGAACCGTATCAAAAGCTTTTGAAACGTCCATATACACAACATCCACTGCATTTCCTTGGTCCAGTCCAGAACTTGCCTCCTCATAAAAACTGATCAGATTAGTTTGACAGGAACGGTCCCTCGTAAACCCATGTTGATATTGGGTCATGAGGTTATTCTTCTTCAGATACTCTATTATAGCATCTCTTAGGAAACCCTCCAGGATTTTACCCACAGTAGAGGTTAAGCTTACCGGCCTATAATTTACAAGTTCAGTTTTTGTCCCCTTTTTGAATATTGGCACCACATTTGCTATACGCCAGTCCTGTGGTACAGACCCTGTTATTATTGAATATTTAAAGATTAAAAATAATGGTCTATCTATGACATTACTTAATTCCTGCAATATTCGCGGGTGTATCCCATCCGGGCCCGGGGATTTGTCAACTTTAGTGATTTTTAGACGCCGCCGTACTTCCTGCTGGGTTAAGCAAGTGACATTTACTGGAGAATTTTTGTTATCACTAATCATGTTTTCTGTCATGCGATTTTCTTGTGTAAATACGGTTGAAAAAAAATCATTTAGCATATTGGATTTTTCCTCATCCACCATTTCACCCAGACTATTTTTAAGGGGGCCAACACTATCATTTTTTAGTTTTTTACTATTTATGTAGTTAAAGAATATTTTGGGGTTATTTTTACTTTCTCTGGTAATGATTCTCTCTGCCTCAATCTTTGCTGCCTTGATTTGGTTTTTACATAATTTATTTAATTTTCTATATTTATTTAATGCCTCATCACTATCTACTTGCTTTAGTTCTCTAAATGCTTTCTTTTTGTCACTTATTGCGCCCCTTACAGCTCTATTTAGCCATAGTGGTTTCCTCCTATTTCTAGCATGTTTATTCCCATAGGGTATATATTGTACACAGGTCCTATTCAGGATGTTAATAAATGTCTCCCATTTGCTTTGTGTAGTTTTATGTCTCAGGATATTGTCCCAGTTTATTGCACTAAGATCATCTCTTAACTGTTGGAAATTTGCCTTCCTGAAGTTTAGTGTCCTTGTAACCCCTCTACTACACATCTTATTAAAGGTTACATGAAAACGTATTATTTTGTGATCACTATTACCCAAGTGACCCCCAACTCGTATATTTGATATGCGGTCTGGCCTATTGGTTAATATTAGGTCTAGCAGTGCTCCCCTTCTTGCTGGGTCCTGAACCAGTTGTGAAAGGTAATTGTCTCTCATAGTAGTCAAAAACCTATTTCCTTTGCTTGAACTACATGTTTCTGTCCCCCAATGTATTTCAGGGTAGTTGAAGTCTCCCATAATAATGACTTCTCCTTGAGTCGCTGCTTCATCTATTTGCTTTACGAGGATATTCTCCGCTACTTCCATTATTTTTGGAGACTTATAACAAACTCCTATCAGTAATTTATTATTTTTTCCCCCTCCCCTTGTCTCCACCCACAGGGACTCTACATTTTCATTAGATTCACATATATCCTCCCGCAAGACAGGTTTTAAGGATGATTTTACATATAAACACACAACCCCCCCTCGCTTGTTTGTTCGGTCATTTCTGAACAGACTATAGCCCTGTAAATTAACTGTCCAGTCATGGCTCTCATCCAGCCATGTCTCAGATATCCCCACCATGTCATAATTATTTTCCAACAAAATTAATTCTAATTCCTCCATTTTGTTGGTGAGGCTTCTGGCATTAGTGTACATGCATTTTATGTATCTCTCTGTACCTCTATTCCTTCTTACTTTATTGACTGTTCTAACCCCACCCCCAATTTCTTTATTTGTGCCCAGGTCTGCACTATCTTCCCCACCTATAAAATGAATACCCTCCCCCCCAATCCCTAGTTTAAACACTCCTCCAACCTTCTAGCCATTTTCTCCCCCAGCACAGCTGCACCCTCCCCATTAAGGTGTAGCCGGTCCCTAGCGTAGAGTCTGTAGCCAACTGAGAAGTCGGCCCAGTTCTCCAGGAACCCAAATCCCTCCTTCCTACACCAGTTCTTGAGCCACTTATTTATCTCCCTAATCTCCCGTTGCCTCTCTGGCGTGGCACGTGGTACCGGTAGTATTTCAGAGAATACCACCTTGGAGGTCCTTGCTTTCAGCTTGCAGCCTAATTCCCTGAAATCATCTGTAAGGACCTTCCACCTACCTCTAACTTTGTCATTTGTGCCAATGTGCACCATGACCGCTGGGTCCTCACCAGCCCCTCCCAGTAATCTGTCAACCCGATCAGCTATGTGCCGGACTCGAGCGCCAGGTAGGCAGCACACTGTTCGACGATCCCTGTCTTTGTGACAGATTGCCCTATCTGTTCCCCTAATAATTGAGTCCCCCACTACCAGCACCTGCCTGGCCTGCCCTACTCTCCTATTTCCCTCTTTACTGGAGCTGACACTCCTCCGGCTTTCAGGGGACATGCCTTGCTGCAGTAGTGCTACCCCTGTACCGTCACTCCCCTCATCTGCCAACTTTGCAAACTTATTGGGGTGTGCCAGATCAGGACTAGCCTCCCTGGCACTCTTCCCTCTACCCCCCCTTCTAACTGTCACCCAACTAACAGCCTCACTGTCCTGCAGCTCCCGACTACCACCCTCCCCCACATCTACCCCAGTGAGCTGCTGCTCAGTGAGCAGCAGACTCCTTTCCATATTGTCAATGGATCTCAGTGTTGCCAGCTGCTCATTTAGATCCAGTATCTGGGCATCCAAACGCACAACGTGCACACATCTCGCGCAGCAGTAAGCAACCTCGACCGGCTGTTCAAGGAATACATACATGTGGCAAGATGTACACTGGATAGCATTGTCAATAATGGAGGTCATTTCCTAATGGGCATTGCAATATACAGAATGTTAAGTAAAAAGAAAAGAAATTAATGAAATACAGTCAGCAATTCAGTCCTAAGTCCTCCCTTCCAAACTCCCTGAATCCAAAGTCACTGAAAAACAAGTCACACACTTACTTTCGTTCGCACTTACGCTCCGGTCCCACTCAGCTCGTTCACACTCGCAAACTAAGAGATTTAAAGAGTTTTTTTTTTCCCCTTTTCCAGCAATGCACCCTTCACCTCAATGCACTTCCAAAGAACTGAATGCCCAACCAGCTGCCCCTTATAAACCCTTAATTATGACCCCTTCCCCTTAATTAACCCCTTGTGAGTAAAGCTACACCTCAGGATTTTAGTGCAATGTAGTTAACCCTTAAATACACAGGTAGTAAACTAAGAAACTAAAACTGTAGTGAGAAAATAGGTTTTAACCCCTTTCCAACCCTTGCCGTATTAGTACGCACATTTGCGTACCCCCGGTTCAGTGAGGGCTGCTGCGCTGAGCCCTCACTGAACCGAGCACATGTCAGCTGATTCTTACAACATGTGCCCGCAACAGCCGCGGGTGGAATCGCGATCCACCCGCGGCTGTTAACATGTTAAATGCCGCTGTCAATCTCCGACAGCGGCATTTAACGCGCGCTTCCGGGTTGCGCGTCATAAGCCCCGCCCACCGGCGACCCCGTCACGTGATCGCGGGTCACCGATGGGCGTGCATGACAACCCAGGGTCTGCAGCAGACGCCTGTGGTTGTCATGATCTCGTCGCTATGAGCGCCACCTAGTGGTCGGCGCTCATAGCACAGGACCATTTCTGCTATATGCAGGGGATCTGCTGATCCCCTGTATGTAGCAGAGACGATCAGACAACTGCTGCTTCTAGTCTCCTATGGAGACTATTGAAGCATGCAGTAAGTGAAAAAAAAATGTTTTTAAAAATATAAAAAAAAATAAAAATATATAAAAGTTTAAATCACCCCCCTTTCGCCCCATTCAAAATAAAATATATATATTAAAAAAAAAACCTACATAGACATATTTGGTATCGCCGCATTCAGAATCGCCCGATCTATCAATATAAAAAAAGAATTAATCCAATCGGTAAACGGTGTAACGAGAAAAAATTCTAAACGCCAGAATTACGTTTTTTGGTTGCCGCAAAATTGCAATAAAATGCAAGAACGGGCGATCAAAACCTCGGATCTACCCCAAAATGTTATCAATAAAAACGTCAGCCCGGCACACAAAAAATAAGCCCTCACCCAGCCCCAGATCACGAAAAATTGAGACGCTACAGGTCTCGGAAAATGGCGCTATTTTTTTTTAGTTTTTTTTACCAAATTTTGGAATTTTTTTTCACCACTTAAATATAAAATAACCTATACATCTTTGGTGTCTACGAACTCGTAATGACCTGGAGGATAAGAATGGCAGGTCAGTTTTAGCATTCAGTGAACGTGGTAAAAAAAATAAATAAAAAACAACTGTGGTATTGCACTTTTTTTACAATTTTACCGCACTTGGAATTTTTTTCCCGTTTTCCCGTACACGATATGGTAAAACTAGTAATGGCGTTGAAAAGTACAACTTGTTCCGCAAAAAATAAGCCCTCACACGGCCATATTGTCCAAAAAATAAAGACGCTATGGCTCTGGGAACAAGGGGAGCAAAAAATGAAAAAGCAAAAACGACAAAACCCAAGGTTGCGAAGGGGTTAAAAAGCCCAATAAATCTAAACAGGTAGAAAAGCACTCAGCAGGTCACAATGCAGCACTCACCGCAATTCACACAGGTATTTTCTGCAGGATTCCCAATACCTCTTCACTGAAAAACAAGTCACACACTTACTTTCGTTCGCACTTACGCTCCGGACACACGCAGCTCGTTCACACTCGCAAACTAAGAGATTTAAAGAGGTTTTTTTTTTTTTTTTTTTTTCCCTTTTCCAGCAATGCACCCTTCACCTCAATGCACTTCCATAATGTTTATTATGTAACGTTCAAGCAAGTGCCTCCCATAAAGGGAAGATTGTTATTATTGTTGTTATAAAAAGTACTTCAGTCCGGGAGTACTGAGCTTTGCTAGGGGGGAATGTGGCGCCCTGCTGTGCATTGGTGCCACAGATCCTAGAGGGGTGCATGAACAGATTCCTCCACAAGAGGCCCTCATAGCATACACACACCTCCACCTTCCACCTCAGACCACCAGAGGGAGCCGTTAGGTATATAAAAAGGGAAGGTGGAGCTAGGCAGTCAGTATGGAGAACAGTTTCCTCTGGGACAGAGCTAGTTCCAGTCTGTGAGGATCCAGTCTGTAGAAGGAAGCCTGTTGAGAGGAGCTCCTGCAGTAGCCATCCTGCAGTGGAGCACAGTCCAGACTCATTGAGCTCAGGTAGTGAGCCCAAGGTGTGCCGACGCCATAAGAGTGGTGAAAAGTAGCGAGGCCTACTGCCAGTGTGAAGCCTAGTGAAGGCCCCGAGCAGGCCGAAGGCAAGTGGAGTAAGCGAGCTACATAGGGGGCAGAGGAGCTTAACCATCTCACCCCACCGGGTCCGTGTCTGGAAGGATCTCTAGGACCAGCAGAAACAACCGGGATCCCTGGCGAACTACATGTCCCAGGAATACCAAAAGCTGACCGTAATACCAAGGTCAGGAGTCACTGAGGCCCAAGAAACCAGGGAGTGTGAACTTCAACAGAAGGCCCTACCACCAGGTCAGCAGGTGCAAGACAGAGACCAAGTTAGGCCTAGCTTCAGGCAGGTCATAAACTTACTAGGAAAAGGCAAGAAACAGGAGGCCCCACACCCGCTCACTGGGGAGAGTCCTGAAATGCACCCTTCACCCTACAGTACCCTGGATCGTGCCTGGAAACACCACAAGTAAAGGTACTGAAGTGAACTGTCGTGTGTGTACCTATTCTTCCTTTGACCCGGCTGGGTCCCCTCTGTCCTGCATCCCTTCTCCTACGCTGCCCTGAGGCCCCGCTCCACCTGTGGGGAGCAGAACCAACTAAGCTGCCCGACCACCGGCCTCAGGGGACTGTAGCAGCGCTGGTGAGTCTCACCAGACACCACAGGTGGCGTCACGAACTTTTCCCTTTTCCCATACACCTTTCCCCCAATTCCTTGCTTTTTTTAAGAGTGACCCCAGGGTACGGCCCTGGGAGCCGGCCACAACGGCATCCCCCAAAACTAACAGCAAGGCCCGGGCGCCGAGTCCCCATCCCTTGGGGGCGCCACAAATGTTCATCACAATTTTCAGATTTATATTTTAAAATAATTAGAAAACCATGTGTTATTTCCTTTACACTTCATAAATGCTTGCTATTTTATGTTGGTATATCACATATAATCCCAATCAAATACATTTAAGTTTGTGGTTGAAATATGAAAAAATGTGAAAAGGTTTGACTAGCCCAGGGGATGGGGATGAGTCGGTACCCGGACCTTTGCCTCGCCCTGGTGATGTCGCGGTGGTCGGCTCCCGGGCCCGTACCCTGGGGTCACTCTATAAAAGGGTGGATATTTGTTTATTTTATAAAAGTTTGTGACGCCACCTGTGGTTTCTGGTGAGAATCACCAGCGCTGCGGCAGCCCACTGAGGCCAGTGATAAGGCAACTCGATGGTATAGCTCCCCACAGGTGGAGCTTGGCCTCAGGGCAGCGTACTGAGAGGGGGATGCAGGACAGGCGAGACCCAGCCGGGTCAGAGCAAGAACGGGGACGGACACGATAGTCACTTCAGTACCTTTTACTGATGGAAAATCAGGCACATCCCGGAGCACTGTAGGGTGAAGGGTGCATATCAGGATATCAGGATCCTCCCCAATGAGCAGGTGTAGAGCCTCCTGTTTCTTGCCTCTGCGTAGTAAGTTTTTGACCTGCCTGGAGCTAGGCCTAGCTTTGTCTCTGCCCTGCGCTGGCTGACCTTGTGGTAGGGCCTTTTCTCGGAGTACACGCTCCTCAGCTTGCGGGGCCTATGAGTCTCCTGGCTCTGTTACGTATCAGCACTTTAGCGATCCTGGGACTTGTAGTTCTCCAGGGATTCCGGTTTTACCTTACTTGGTCGTAGAGATCCCGGCAAGCTTCGGACTCGGTGTCCGGTAAATTATTCGGGGTGAGCTAGGTAAGCTCCTCTGCCCCCTATGTACTAACTCTCCACTCGCCTTCGGCTTACTCGGGCCCTCACTAGGCTACTCACACTAACGGCAGCTTGCCGTGCTTCACCGATCTTATGGTGCCGGCACACCTAAACCTCACTATTCTGAGCTACAACCGAGTCTGGACTATGCTCCACTGCAGACTGACCTCTCTCAGGATTCTCTTATTGCAGGAACTCTCTCAACAGACTGACTGAGCTCGACTCTGTATTTAGATGTGTACTAGCTGAACTCTCCAGAGGAACTGAACTGCCTGGCTCCATCTTCCCTATTTATATCCCTAACGGGCTCCCCCTGCTGGTCTGAGGTGGAAGGTGGAGATGTGTGAATGTTTATGGGGGCCTCTTGTGGAGGAATGCACTCTTCTAGGATCTGTGATACCAAGCGCAGCTGGGCGTCACAGGTTCACTGGGTATGAATACTTTTTCAAGGCACTGTATATCGGTGACCAGAGGTTTTGGGTGACACACAGAATAGCATTGTGGGGTGCATTTGGTTCTCCAGGTCACAGGTTGTGTTCATCTCATTTAAAAAGAAGATAATCATTAGATGATACTAGTCGGTAGAAAGGAACTAGTTGGTAATTGGCAACACATCAACACATTTATTATGTCATTAATTGCAGTGGAGGAGTGTGGTTTGGGGTGTAAACCCCTATAAAAAAACTTTGTGTCAGATCAGGCAAATTAGAATATATTTGTCATTCGCATCAGTGATTTCTATGAATGGATGAGATTGCTTAACCAAGACTGTGGCGACTCTGGTGCCTCTGGCTAATGATCAATGTGAAATGATATGACCACCCAAATCAGTGTTTTCTTAGTAGAAGGAGACTGTCCCTAGATATGGGTGTCTCTTAGAGACCTATTAAATTGACAACTTGGCTTTGCAGATACAGTTGAAACCAGAAGTTTCCATACAGTACACTATATAAAAAGACACATATGCAGGTTTTTCTCAATATCTGACATGAAATCAGAATATATTAGAAAAACCCGGCACTCAAGGAATTTAGAAAATTGGATATAAAGTTTTTAATGAAGTAGGTACAATCAAAATAAACAAACGTTTCGGTCCCTCGGGACCTTCATCAGTGTACTACAAAAACAAGAAAACAACAAACACACAGTTACATATAGTAATGATCATGTGTTCTGCGAACGTCATTTGACATCGTCAGAGGAAAACATAAACAAGTGCAATTCTTGTAATCCACTAAGATTGCTGTAAGGCAGAAATGAACCCATTAAAAAAAGGGGACTATGTAGAAAACAAAGTGAGAGAGGCTATTACAAGAGACTACAGGCTCAGGGGGCTAAAGGAGGGTGACACATACCTGGAAACAGAGGTCCAGAGTAAGGTGTAGTTCTACACCTTACTCTGGACCTCTGTTTCCAGGTATGTGTCACCCTCCTTTAGCCCCCTGAGCCTGTAGTCTCTTGTAATAGCCTCTCTCACTTTGTGATATCCCATTACAGCTTTCTCTACTGACGCTCCATTCCTGGCCTATACTCCTAAGTATATGTTCCAGTTCTTTGCTCAGGTATGCCCCTTCTTTGTACATCTACATTCTTACTTGTTTTCTACATAGTCCCCTTTTTTTAATGGGTTCATTTCTGCCTTACAGCAATCTTAGTGGATTCCTTTTTCCACCTTCATGACCCGTACCTTGGTATGTTACCTCTTTCTCTTTTTTTCACACATTCCCCATGGGACATCCTTCCTAACTCCTCCCTGTTCCCTTCCTCCCTTCGTGTCGCCCTATGAAGGTAGCTTTTTGACTTACAAGAATTGCACTTGTTTATGTTTTCCTCTGACGATGTCAAATGACGTTCGCAGAACACATGATCATTACTATATGTAACTGTGTGTTTGTTTTCTTGTTTTTGTAGTACACTGATGAAGGTCCCGAGAGACCGAAACGTTTGTTTATTTTAATTGTACCTACTTCATTAAAAACTTTATATCCAATTTTCTAAATTCCTTGAGTGCCGGGTTTTTCTAATATAGTACTTTTTGGCTTGGTACCTTACCCGTGCACCAAGAACAAATCAGGAGTGCGGTAGTTTTTGTATCTTTTTATGAAATCAGAATAAACATTTCCAGTTTTAGATCAATTAGGATTACCAAAATTTTTAATATTTGCCAAATGTCAGAATAATGAGAGAGAGAGAATGTTATAAGGCATTTTTATTACTTACTTCTAAGTCATAAGTTTACATACACTAATATTACAATGCCTTTAAACAATTCTGGATTGCCCATATGGTGATGTCATGTGTTTGGAAGATTCTGATTTTTTTGGCAACATCTGAGTTAATCAGAGACACGCCTGTGTCTTCTTTTCTCATGATGCCATTTATTTTGTGAAGTGCACCAGTCCCTCCTGCAGCAAAACAACCCTACAACATGATGCTGCCACCCTGATGATTTACAGCTGGGATGGTGTTCTTATTTAGAAGGTGTGTATAACAGTTTACACTTTCAACATGTCAAATAATTGTGATCACCTAGGTCTGCTGCCTCTTGAATCTGATGAAGGAGAACAGCAGTAACCATTTCATACCAAAACGCCTGGGTCAGTCCGTTCTGTATATTGCCCTGGATTGTGTTTTTAAAGGTGCCATTTGTATGGCACCGGTAATTCCACTAGTGGAGAACCAAAATGCTGCAAAGGTCACTGATATAAAAATGTTACATTCTGGTCTGAAACTGCCCCAACTGCAACCTCTTTCATCAGGCGTCATCACTCTTACACTGTGGATGGCACTGTTGATGCAAGTGTGGTGCATGCATCCAAGCATATTAGTGAGGCTGGGGCTGGTGGTGATGTCCAGCTGAAGTCTGTGGACCCGGTTCATCAAAGCTAAGCTAAGTGGCTAGCTCCAAGAGTGTTTGTGAGAGCCCTTTTAAAAGTTGCAAAAACTCCATGAACCGTCCCCTGTAACAACTTTTTCTAACTTTGGAAAACCAGAATTGGTTACCTCCATATAATAAAATGTTGAATTCACAGTTTCACTGCCAGTCAAGAGCTCATGTACTATGGTATCTAATTAATACTTTTGAGATATGCTCTGGCATTTTTAAACAGGAGCTGAAAAGGAGCTTACTGTTTTCATATTTTAGCAAAAAAATTTTTTTTGTAAAAACTACTTTAATCATGCTTTAGACTAAGTCCACTGCCCACAGCCCTGCTCACCGCAGATGTACTCCTCAGCCCCTCAGCTTCCTACCTCTTCTCCCTGCCCACAGCCCTGCTCACCGCAGCTGTCCTCCTCAACCCCTCAGCTTCCTACCTCTTCTCCTTGCCCACACCCCTGCTCACCGCAGCTGTCCTCCTCAGCTCTGATTCTACCTCTTCTCCTTGCCCACAGCCCTGCTCACTGCAGATGTACTCCTCAGCTTTCTACCTCTTCTCCTTGCCCACAGCCCTGCTCACCGCAGTTGTCCTCCTCAGCCCCTCATCTACCTACCTCTTCTCCTTGCCCACACCCCTGCTCACCGCAGCTGTCCTCCTCAGCCCCTCAGCTTCCTACCTCTTCTCCTTGCCCACACCCCTGCTCACCGCAGCTGTCCTCCTCAGCTCCTCAGCTTTCTACCTCTTCTCCTTGCCCACAGCCCTGCTCACCGCAGCTGTCCTCCTCAGCCCCTCAGCTTCCTACCTCTTCTCCTTGCCCACACCCCTGCTCACCGCAGCTGTCCTCCTCAGATCCTCAGCTTTCTACCTCTTCTCCTTGCCCACAGCCCTGCTCACTGCAGATGTACTCCTCAGCTTTCTACCTCTTCTCCTTGCCCACAGCCCTGCTCACCGCAGTTGTCCTCCTCAGCCCCTCAGCTACCTACCTCTTCTCCTTGCCCACACCCCTGCTCACCGCAGCTGTCCTCCTCAGCCCTTCAGCTTCCTACCCTTCCCCTTACCCACAGCCCTGCTCACTGCAGCTGTCCTCCTCAGCCCCTCAGCTACCTACCTCTTCTCGTTGCCCACACCCCTGCTCACCGCAGCTGTCCTCCTCAGCCCCTCAGCTTTCTACCTCTTCTCCTTGCCCACAGCCCTACTCACCGCAGCTGTCCTCCTCAGCCCCTCAGCTTCCTACCTCTTATCCTTGCCCACACCCCTGCTCACCGCAGCTGTCCTCCTCAGCCCCTCAGCTACCTACCTCTTCTTCTTGCCCACACCCCTGCTCACCGCATCTGTCCTCCTCCGCCCCTTAGCTTCCTATTCCTTCCCCTTGCCCACAGCCCTGCTCACCGCAGCTGTCCTCCTCAGCCCTTCAGCTTCCTACCTCTTCTCATTGCCCACAGCCCTGCTCACCGCAGCTGTCCTCCTCAGCCCCTCAGCTTCCTACCTCTTCTTCTTGCCCACAACCCTGCTCACCGCAGCTGTCCTCCTCAGCCCCTCAGCTTCCTACCTCTTCTCCTTGCCCACACCCCTGCTCACCGCAGCTGTCCTCCTCAGCTTTCTACCTCTTCTCCTTGCCCACAGCCCTGCTCACCGCAGCTGTCCTCCTCAGCCCCTCAGCTTCCTACCTCTTCTCCTTGCCCACACCCCTGCTCACCGCAGCTGTCCTCCTCAGCTCCTCAGCTTTCTACCTCTTCTCCTTGCCCACAGCCCTGCTCACTGCAGATGTACTCCTCAGCTTTCTACCTCTTCTCCTTGCCCACAGCCCTGCTCACTGCAGTTGTCCTCCTCAGCCCCTCAGCTACCTACCTCTTCTCCTTGCCCACACCCCTGCTCACCGCAGCTGTCCTCCTCAGCCCTTCAGCTTCCTACCCTTCCCCTTACCCACAGCCCTGCTCACTG
Source organism: Phyllobates terribilis (assembly GCF_046119375.1). Taxonomy (NCBI): domain Eukaryota; kingdom Metazoa; phylum Chordata; class Amphibia; order Anura; family Dendrobatidae; genus Phyllobates; species Phyllobates terribilis. The sequence continues at coordinate 590,068 of NW_027363613.1, read as the reverse complement.
CAGCTGTCCTCCTCAGCCCCTCAGCTACCTACCTCTTCTCGTTGCCCACACCCTTGCTCACCGCAGCTGTCCTCCTCAGCCCCTCAGCTTTCTACCTCTTCTCCTTACCCACAGCCCTACTCACCGCAGCTGTCCTCCTCAGCCCCTCAGCTTCCTACCTCTTATCCTTGCCCACACCCCTGCTCACCGCAGCTGTCCTCCTCAGCCCCTCAGCTACCTACCTCTTCTTCTTGCCCACACCCCTGCTCACCGCATCTGTCCTCCTCCGCCCCTTAGCTTCCTATTCCTTCCCCTTGCCCACAGCCCTGCTCACCGCAGCTGTCCTCCTCAGCCCTTCAGCTTCCTACCTCTTCTCATTGCCCACAGCCCTGCTCACCGCAGCTGTCCTCCTCAGCCCCTCAGCTTCCTACCTCTTCTCCTTGCCCACACCCCTGCTCACCGTAGCTGTCCTCCTCAGCCCCTCAGCTTCCTACCTCTTCTCCTTGCCTACAGCCCTGCTCACCGCAGCTGTCCTCCTCAGCCCCTCAGCTTCCTACCTCTTCTCCTTGCCCACACCCCTGCTCACCGCAGCTGTCCTCCTCAGCCCCTCAGCTTCCTACCTCTTCTCTTTGGACACTGCCCTGCTCATCGCAGCTGTCCTCCTCAGCCCCTCAGCTTCCTACCCCTTCCCCTTGCCCACAGCCCTGCTCACCGCAGCTGTCCTCCTCAGCCCCTCATCTTCCTACCTCTTCTCCTTACCCACACCCCTGCTCACCGCAGCTGTCCTCCTCAGCCCCTCAGCTTCCTACCTCTTCTCCTTACCCACACCCCTGCTCACAGCAGCTATCCTCCTCAGCCCCTCAGCTTTCTACCTCTCAGCCTATAGCCTCTCTGTGCAGCTCCTCTGTCCCATCCTCCCTCAGCTGCTCTCTGACTGCTGTCTGACAGCAGCATCCCTTCAGTCTCCTTGTGCTCTAGAAGTACTCACCTCAAGTACCCTCTCTCCTTGTGTCACTTTCCTCTACTTTTCTCATAGCCACACCAAGTGCCAAGCAGCCCAGAATCAGCCTGACGACAGCTACTGGGCTAAGTATCGCACTATTAGGCTGCATGCCCACTATGCATTTTTCAAGCGTTTTTGCTGCGGAATTTCTGCAGCGGAAATGCTTAAAAAACGCTTGGTAATACGTGCTCCATGGTCCCCAATGACAATCCTCATGTGCTGTGCACATGCTATGGAAATTTCCGCTGTGGATTATCATTGCGGAAAAATACGCATCAATTGCCGCCATTGACTTGCATTGAAACGCATAATATCCGTGTCAGTACATTTGTATACACGGATATTATGCGTTTCTATGTGCAGATGGTACCCGGGTGTGGATGAGAGGAGACTCATCCAGACCCAGGTACCATAGAACCTGTTAAAAAAGAATTTAAAATAAAAAATAAAGATTATACTTACCTTCCGATGTCCTCCTGGGGTTTTCTCCCCTCCGTCTGGTCTTCTCTATGGGTCGCGGTGTTGTGAAGGACCTGCCATGATGTCATTGAGTCATGTGACCTGTCACATGACTCAATGACGTCACCGCAGGTCCTTCACACCACCGCGAGCCGCCCAAGACACCAGACCCATCGGAGAGAACATCGGGAGGACATCGGAAGGTGAGTATAAAATTAATTTTTTATTTTTTACCATTCTTATTCTTTTTTTTTAACTAACTTGGTCACACTATATAAAATCCATGCCGGTTGCATGGATTTATATAGTGTGACCAAGTTGTCAAGCACTTTTCCAAGTGATGCTAAAATCGCTTGGAAAAGTACTGGATAACCCGCATGCGGAAATGCTGCAAAAAAACGCTCGACAAACGCTTCTACCTGGCTGGAAAAACACATGAAACAACCGCATGCGTTTTTCCTGCAGGGAGAAGCGTAAAAAATCTGCAGCATTTCAGCATCGTGGGCACATAGGCTTATAAACCCCTTGATTGCTGTAGGGATAGTAGGTGATAGGCGGGTGGTTTGTAATTAATGTTTGTATGCTTTTAGGCAAGTGGGTGGGAAGTATAATTAGGTTACTGGTGGGGTTAATTGTATATCCGTATTGTGTGCTATTGTTAATATTATTGTGTACTGTGGAAATTGGTAGTATATTAACTGTAGACTGTGTGTAATAAATGTATTTTATTGATACACGGTTTCGTCTCAGTTAGTCGCCGTTAGTATCGCATATAGCAAAGGAATCAGAGTAGTAACAGGTGAGGTATTAGCCGGATACCGATTATTAATAGTCAAGCCTGACATTAATAATTAATATACGGAACACCACCCTGTAACATAAGGGCAGATATTATGGCGCCTATACTTACATGCAGCTCATAGGTGGATCTGCCGGCTCTGCCATCCTCAGGGTCTTAATGAAATGTACTTTTTAAGACTGCGACTCTCATTTTACACTTACATCTGGAGGATGTGCAAGTCCACTAGCTGTAAGCTCTTGTGTTCCTTCTTGACCCCGAGAAAAGGCGATCAGTCCTGGAACCCTGGATAAAACCTAATTAAGATACTAATTATGTAATTACCGTACTATTACCGTACTACATGTACTACTATAGGTGTAACATTTTGTCTAATTTAACTGTAACCCTGAATGTTATGTGTTTCGAGGAAATCATCCAGCCCCTTTTTTGAAAGCTGTTATAGTGTCTGCCATCACTGCTTCTTGTGGTAGGGAATTCCACAGTCCCACTGCCCTGACTGTAAAGAACCCTTTCCTGTTTAGGTGCCTTAAAAAATGGAAATATTCAAATTACACGTTTAACCCACTTCATTATGTTATTTACAGATGTAAGAAAAATGTAAGAGGTTTTAGTTGCATTAAAAAGCTTTGCAGGTTTTTTTTGTTTTGTTTAACTATATACAGTACAGACCAAAAGTTTGGACACACCTTCTCATTTAAAGATTTTTCTGTATTTTCATGACTCTGAATATTGTACATTCACACTGAAGGCATCAAAACTATGAATTAACACATGTGGAATTATATACTTAACAAAAAAGTGTGAAACAACTGAAAATATGTCTTATATTCTAGGTTCTTCAAAGTAGCCACCTTTTGCTTTGATGACTGCTTTGCACACTCTTGGCAATCTCTTGATGAGCTTCAAGAGGTAGTCACCGGAAATGGTCTTCCAACAATCTTGAAGGAGTTCCCAGAGATGCTTAGCACTTGTTGGCCCTTTTGCCTTCACTCTGCGGTCCAGCTCACCCCAAACCATCTCGATTGGGTTCAGGTCTGGTGACTGTGGAGGCCAGGTCATTTGGCGTAGCACCCTATCACTCTATTTCTTGGTCAAATAGCCCTTACACAGCCTGGAGGTGTGTTTGGGGTCATTGTCCTGTTGAAAAATAAATGATGGTCCAACTAAACGCAAACCGGATGGAATAGCATGCCGCTGCAAGATGCTGTGGTAGTCATGCTGCTTCAGTATACCTTCAATTTTTAATAAATCCCCAACAGTGTCACCAGCAAAGCACCCCCACACCATCACACCTCCTCCTCCATGCTTCACGGTGGGAACCAGGCATGTAGAGTCCATCCGTTCACCTTTTCTGCGTCGCACAAAGACACGGTGGTTGGAACCAAAGATCTCAAATTTGGACTCATCAGACCAAAGCACAGATTTCCACTGGTCTAATGTCCATTCCTTGTGTTCTTTAGCCCAAACAAGTCTCTTCTGCTTGTTGCCTGTCCTTAGCAGTGGTTTCCTAGCAGCTATTTTACCATGAAGGCCTGCTGCACAAAGTCTCCTCTTAACAGTTGTTGTAGAGATGTGTCTGCTGCTAGAACTCTGTGTGCCATTGACCTGGTCTCTAATCTGAGCTGCTGTTAACCTGCGATTTCTGAGGCTGGTGACTCAGATAAACTTATCCTCAGAAGCAGAGGTGACTCTTGGTCTTCCTTTCCTGGAGCGGTCCTCATGTGAGCCAGTTTCTTTGCAGCACTTGATGGTTTTTGCAACTGCACTTGGGGACACTTTCAAAGTTTTCCCAATTTTTCGGACTGACTGACCTTCATTTCTTAAAGTAATGATGGCCACTCGTTTTTCTTTACTTAGCTGCTTTTTTCTTGCCATAATACAAATTCTAACAGTCTATTCAGTAGGACTATCAGCTGTGTATCCACCTGACTTCTGCACAACACAACTGATGGTCCCAACGCCATTTATAAGGCAAGAAATCCAACTTATTAAACCTGACAGGACACACCTGTGAAGTGAAAACCATTTCCGGTGACTACCTCTTGAAGCTCATCAAGAGAATGCCAAGAGTGTGCAAAGCAGTCATCAAAGCAAAAGGTGGCTACTTTGAACAACCTAGAATATAAGACATATTTTCAGTTGTTTCACACTTTTTTGTTAAGTATATAATTCCACATGTGGTAATTCATAGTTTTGATGCCTTCAGTGTGAATGTACAATTTTCAAAGTCATGAAAATACAGAAAAATCTTTAAATGAGAAGGTGTGTCCAAACTTTTGGTCTGTACTGTAGATGTTCCATGAGATGGCTCAATGGCTTCTGGAATGGGTACCCCTGGCATGGACTGGAATGACATTGGCATGGGTGTCTTCACGGGACTTTGATGAAATAGTCCTCCATTCTTACCCCCAGCTCATAGGTGGATCTGCCGGCTCTGCCATCCTCAGGGTCTTAATGAAATGTACTTTTTAAGACTGCAGCTCTCATTTTACACTTACATCTGGAGGATGTGCAAGTCCACTAGCTGTAAGCTCTTGTGTTCTACATAGGCCAAATTTTCCCTATTTAAAAAAAAAAAAAAAATCCGGCCTCCTGCCACCCCTTAATAGCCGGCCATCTCTCACCTTTTTCCCCACTCCTATGACAACACTGTCATAAGTATGAGGAAATCCAACTGCCGGTAATGGTAGATTTATCATAGGCAAGTGCAAGATGTTGTTAAAAAAAAAAAAAAACAACCTCCTCCACCCCTTCATAGCCGGCCATCACGCACCTCAGTATTTCATCATTGCCCAAGACAGCACCAAAAATTGGAGCTAAAATGAGCAGGAGGAAATCCTATTACCGGTCAGTGAAAAATATTTGGCACATGCCTATGATTGGAATAAAGCGCAGATATTAGTAACATTGTAACGTAGGGTGAACAAAGACCTCGGTCTATCAAGTTCAACCTTTTTCCCCCACTGGTACTCCGTACACTAACACTACACTAACTTACTAGCTAACTGACACTAGGCCTCACAAATGTATTATTAATATTATTATTATTATTACCATTTTTATCATTGCTGCACTATAACAATTAAGAATGTACCCATTTATAATTTATTTTTTTTTAATTAATTTTATATTTTGTATTACTCCTGTGATTCTAATAATGGTATTACCAGAATCCCTATGCCTAAAGCTGTTGATCCAGAAGAAGACAAAAACCCCAGGACACATTCAGCCAATTTGCATCACAGGGAAAAATTCCTTCTTGACCCCGAGAAAAGGCGATCAGTCCTAGAACCCTGGATCAAACCTAATTATGTTATTACTAGTTATATATTTAATATTACACTACTTATTGTACTACTGCAGTTATTAATTAATTTGTTTTTATTTTTATAAATGTGACTATTTGACATCGTTACTATTATTAACATCCTGCTATCTTATTACAGTATTATTCTAACTTTCTTATCACTACTAATACTACCCTATGCCTACATTGTTGATCCAGAAGGCAAAAACCCCAGGACACCTTCAGCCAATTTGTGTCACAGGGGAAAAATTCCTTCTTAACCCAAGAAAAGGCGATCAGTCCTGGAACCCTGGATCAAACCTAATTATCATACTAGTTATGTAATTACCGTACTCCTCACCACAGTACCGCCCTCCTCACCACATCCCCACAGTCACTTCCACCTCCCACCCACGATCTATCCCAAACTCTCGTAACCCTTCTAACCTTATACCCATCCGCCCAGCCCCCGCTTCCCCAGTCCCCCTAACAGGAGCTCTATGAAACGCTCGCTCTCTCTGCAACAAACTTTCCTACATTCACGAGCTCTTCATCACTAACAAGCTTTCCTTCCTCGGCATCACTGAAACCTGGCTCACTCCCTCCGACACGGCCTCTCCTGCTGCACTTTCGTACTGTGGATTCCACCTTTCCCATACCCCCCGCCCCACCGGCAAGCACGGTGGAGGAATAGGTTTCCTCCTCTCAGATAACTGCTCCTTCACCCATATCCCACTGCTGCCCTCAATTACTGTCCCCTCTTTTGAAGTGCACTGCGTGCGCATCTACTCCCCCTCCAACTGGCTGTCATTTACCACCCCCCAGGATCAGCCACCACTTTCTTTGACCACTTCACCACTTGGCTACTTCATTTCCTCTCTGTTGACATCCCCACTATTCTCATGGGCGACTTCAACATCCCCATTGACACTTCCCTCTCAGCTGTCTCTAAGCTCCTATCCCTCACTTCCTCCTTCGGTCTTTCCCAGTGGTCTTCCACACCCACCCACAAAGACGGCCACACGCTTGACCTCATCTTCACCCGCCTCTGTTCCCTATCTAACCTCTGTAACTCACCTCTCCCTCTCTCTGACCACAACCTACTTACATTCTCTACCCTCTCCTCTCCAGGGCTACAATCCCCACTCCACAAACTTGCATACCCTCGCAGAAATCTCAAACACCTTGACCTACAGTCACTATCTGAATCCCTTCTCCCTCTTATAGACATTAGTTCCTTACATGATGCAGATGTTGCTGCCACTTTATACAACACCACAGCAGCTGCAGCTCTCGATTCAGTTGCCCCCCTCACACATACCAAAGCTCGCACAACCAACAGACAACCCTGGCACACCAGCCTAACTAAAGAACTGCGATGGCCCTCCAGGGTTGCTGAGCGTAGATGGAAAAGGTCCCACTCCAATGAGCACTTCATCGCATTTAAACAGTCCCTCACTACCTTCAAGTCCACACTCACTGCAGCAAAACAAACATACTTCTCATCTCTCATATCCTCCCTGTCTCACAACCCCAAACAACTATTCAGCACCTTCAATTCTCTCCTCCGTCCCCCAATGCCTCCTCCCTCTCCTCTTATTTCAGCCGAAGACTTTGCCTCATTCTTCAAGCAGAAGATTGACACCATCAGACAAAGCTTTTGCCTAAAGCCCCCACAGCCCCTCCCCACACCTACTCAACCCTCCTCCACCAAAACCACATTCTCCACCATTACAGAAGATCAACTTTTCTCTTTACTCTCCAAATCACACCTCACCGCCTGTAAACTTGACCCAATCCCGTCCCACCTCATCCCAAACCTTACCACTATCTTCATCCCACCCCTAGCCCACCTCTTCAACCTGTCACTAACAACTGGTGTCTTCCCCTCATGCTTCAAACATGCCTCAATCACACCAATCCTCAAAAAGCCCTCCCTTGACCCATCCTCTCTGTCTAGCTATCGCCCTATATCACTTCTCCCCTATGCCTCAAAACTACTGGAACAACGCGTCCATTCTGAGCTGTCCTCCCACCTCTCCTCCTGCTCCCTCTTCGACAGCCTGCAATCTGGTTTCCGACCCCACCATTCTACTGAAACTGCACTGACTAAAGTCACCAATGACCTACTAACCGCCAAATCTATGAGACACTACTCTGTCCTCCTCCTCCTAGACCTGTCATCTGCCTTCGACACAGTGGACCATTCCCTCTTACTACAAACTCTCCCATCTCTCGGCATCACAGACTTGGCCCTATCCTGGATCTCCTCATACCTAACAGACAGGACATTCAGTATCTCTCACTCACAGACCACCTCCTCATCTCGCCCCCTATCTGTCGGTGTCCCCCAAGGTTCAGTTCTAGGACCCCTGCTCTTCTCCATCTACACCTTAGGCCTGGGACAGCTCATAGAGTCTCATAGCTTTCATTATCACCTCTATGCTGATGACACACAGATCTACCTCTCTGGACCCGATATCACCTCCTTACTAAACAAAATCCCACAATGTCTGTCTGCTATTTCATCCTTCTTCTCTGCTAGATTTCTAAAACTTAACATGGACAAAACAGAATTCATCATCTTTCCGCCAATTCATTCAACCCCCCCAACTGACCTATCAATCATAGTCAATGGCTGCCCACTCTCCCCTGTCCCTCAGGCTCGCTGCCTTGGGGTAACCCTGGACTCTGAACTCTTCTTCAAACCACATATCCAAACCCTTTCCACTTCCTGCCGACTCCAACTCAAAAATATCTCCCGGATCCGCACATTCTTCAACCATGAATCTGCAAAAACACTAGTGCACGTCCTCATCATCTCCCGCCTTGACTACTGCAACCTCCTGCTCTGTGGCCTCCCTTCCAACACTCTCGCACCCCTCCAATCCATCCTAAACTCTGCTGCCCGACTAATCCACCTGTCCCCCCGCTATTCCCCGGCCTCTCCTCTCTGTCAATCTCTTCACTGGCTCCCCATTGCCCAGAGACTCCAGTTCAAAACCCTAACCATGACATACAAAGCCATTCACAACCTATCTCCTCCATATATCTCTGACCTAGTCTCCCGCTACATACCTGCACGCAACCTCCGATCCTCACAAGATCTCCTTCTCTACTCCCCTCTAATCTCCTCCTCCCACAATCGCATACAAGATTTCTCCCGTGCTTCCCCCCTACTCTGGAACTCTCTACCCCAACACATCAGATTCTCGTCGACCGTGGAAACCTTCAAAAAGAGCCTGAAGACCCACCTCTTCCGACAAGCCTACAACCTGCAGTAACCACCACTCCACCAATACCGCTGCACGACCAGCTCTACCCTCACCTACTGTATCCTCACCCATCCCTTGTAGACTGTGAGCCCTCACGGGCAGGGTCCTCGCTCCTCCTGTACCAGTCGCCGTCACATTGTGTTCAAGATTATTGTAATAGTTCTTGTATGTATACCCCTTCTTGACATGTAAAGTGCCATGGAATAAATGGCGCTATAATAATAAATAAATAATAATAATAATACTATTACCGTACTACATGTACTACTATAGTTGTAACATTTTGTCTAATTTAACGGTAACCCTCAATGTTATGTGTATCGAGGAAATCGTCCAGCCCTTTTTTGAAAGCTGTTATAGTGTCTGCCATCACTACCTCTTGTGGTAGGGAATTCCACAGTCTGACTGCTCTGACTGTAAAGAACCCTTTCCTGTTTAGGTGCCTTAAAAAATGGGAATATTCAAAATCAACTTTTAACCCACTTTATTCATTATTTACAGATATAAGAAACATGTAAGAGGTTTTAGTTGCATTAAAAAGCTTTGCAGGTTTTTTTTGTTTTGTTTAACTATATAGATGTTCCATGAGAAGGCTCAATGGCTTCTGGAATGGGTACCCCTGGCATGGACTGGAATGACATTGGCATGGGTAACTTCATGGGACTTTGATGAAATAGTCCTCCATTTGGCGATCTGGGTTTACATATTATGGCGCCTATACTTACATCCAGCTCATAGGTGGATCTGCCGGCTCTGCCATCCTCAGGGTCTTAACAAAATGTACTTTTTAAGACTGCGGCTCTCATTTTACACTTACATCTGGAGGATGTGCAAGTCCACTAGCTGTAAGCTCTTGTGTTCTCCATAAGCCAAATTTTCCCTATTTAAAAAAAAAATAAAAAATCCGGCCTCCTGCCACCCCTTAATAGCCGGCCATCTCTCACCTTTTTCCCCACTCCTATGACAACACTGTCATAAATATGAGGAAATCCAACTGCCGGTAATGGTAGATTTATCATAGGCAAGTGCAAGATGTTGTTAAAAAAAAAAATCCGGCCTCCTGCCACCCCTTAATAGCCGGCCATCACGCACCTCAGTATTTCATCATTGCCCAAGACAGCACCAAAAAATGCAGCTAAAATGAGCAGGAGGAAATCCTATTACCGGTCAGTGAAAAATGTTTGGCACATGCCTATGATTGGCATAAAGCGCAGATATTAGTAACATTGTAACGTAGGTTGAAGAAAGACCTCGGTCTATCAAGTTCAACTTTCCTCCCCTAATTGTACTCCGTACACTAACACTACACTAACTTACTAACTAACTGGCACTAGGCCTCACAAATGTATTATTATTACCTTTTTTATTATTGCTGCCCTATAACAATTAAGAATGTACCCGTTTAGAATTTAATTTTTTTAATTAATTTTATGTTTTTTATTACTCTTGTGATTCTAATAATGGTATTACCAGAATCCCTATGCCTAAATCTGTTGATCCAGAAGAAGGCAAAAACCCCAGGACACCTAACGCCAATTTGCATCACGGGGAAAAATTCCTTCTTGACCCCAAGAAAAGGCGATCAGTCCTAGAACCCTGGATCAAACCTAATTATGTTATTACTAGTTACATATATAATATTACACTACTTATTGTACTACTGCAGTTATTATTTAATTTGTTTTTATTTTTATAAATGTGACTATTTGATATCGTTACTATTATTAACATCCTGCTATCTTATTATAGTATTATTCTAACTTTCCTATCACTAATAGTACTACCCTATGCCTACATTGTTGATCCAGAAGAAGGCAAAAACCCCAGGACACCTTCAGCCAATTTGTGTCACAGGGGAAAAGTTCCTTCTTGACCCCGAAAATAGGCGATCAGTCCTGGAACCCTGGATCAAACCTAATTATGATTCTAATTATGTAATTACTATTATGGTATTAAATGTACTTCTATAGGTGTAACATTTTGTCTAATTTAACTGTAACCCTCAATGTTATGTGTAGAGAGGAAATCGTCCAGCGCCTTTTTTGAAAGCTGTTATGCACACGCCCGGACTGACTGGCGTGTGCGGGTGTTCTGGTTCCACTGGACCATGGACCGGAGAGTGCCTGGAGGGGCGTGACTAAGTATCTGGCCGATCCGACCAAGGTGGCACGACGGCATACGACGCCAGTGCACCAGGGAGAAACCGGGCAGAGGGACCAGGTGCTACTCCAGGTCAAACTCTGGACACGGGGGTTGACCCACACTGGGATTACTGGAACAGGCAGGTTAGGCTGGCACAGACTGGTGGATGTAAGCAAACACGGCAGGTATGCAGATGGGTGGATACAGGCGAGTATGCAGGCAGGGAGGTACTGGCCGAAAGGACGGGCTGGAGCACAGAGAGGTTAAGACCCAGTACAGACTGGGTCACAGAACCGCAGATGCGGTAGACAACCACAGCAGAGAGGGAACGCCCGAAGCGGTGGGCAAGAACAGAGCAGGACAGGACTGCCGGAGCAGCGGGCAGAAGCAGGGCAGGGCGGAAACCACAGAAGCAGTAAGCAAGATAAGAGCAGAGCAGAAACCGCAAGAGCGGCAAGCAAGGCAAGAGCAGAGTGAAAACCGCAAGAGCGGCAAGCTAAGCAGGAACAGAGCGGACACCGCAGAGCGGTAAACAAGGCAGGAGCAGAGCAGAAACCGCAAGAGCAGCAAGCTAAGCAGGAGCAGAGCGGACACCGCAGAGCGGTAAACAAGGCAGGAGCAGAGCAGAAACCGCAAGAGCGGCAAGCTAAGCAGGAGCAGAGCGGACACCGCAGAGCGGTAAACAAGGCAGGAGCAGAGCAGAAACCGCAAGAGCGGCAAGCTAAGCAGGAGCAGAGCGGACACCGCAGAGCGGTAAACAAGGCAGGAGCAGAGCAGAAACCGCAAGAGCGGCAAGCTAAGCAGGAGCAGAGCGGACACCGCAGAGCGGTAAACAAGGCAGGAGCAGAGCAGAAACCGCAAGAGCGGCAAGCTAAGCAGGAGCAGAGCGGACACCGCAGAGCGGTAAACAATGCAGGAGCAGAGCAGAAACCGCAAGAGCGGCAAGCTAAGCAGGAGCAGAGCGGACACCGCAGAGCGGTAAACAAGGCAAGGGGATAGGACTCTGTTCACAAAGAACAGACGGAGAAGGAAAGGCAGAACCAGAAGCACGCACAGTACTTACATAGAAGTAGCGAGCGTACACTAAATTCACAACAGAGGTACAGAGACGACGAGAAGGAATTTAGGAGCGGGTTCAGACTCTGCAGAAAGACGCAGAAAACAGACATAGAGGGAAAAGGGAGACAAGGTTAAAGTAGAAACGAGGCACAGACAACAGGGAACAGAGGAACGGGAACAGAGACAGCAAGGCAGGAACACAAACAGGACTCTGTTCAGACGGGAACAGATACCGCAAGGCAGGAACACAAACAGGACTCTGTTCAGACGGGAACAGATACCGCAAGGCAGGGACACAAACAGGACTCTGTTCAGACGGGAACAGATACCGCAAGGCAGGAACACAAACAGGACTCTGTTCAGACGGGAACAGATACCGCAAGGCAGGAACACAAACAGGACTCTGTTCAGACGGGAACAGATACCGCAAGGTAGAGACACAAACAGGACTCTGTTCAGACGGGAACAGATACCGCAAGGCACAGACAGGCAGATCTAGGAATACGGCCCCTAGAAGGCGAAAGAACAGGCAAGAAGCGTGTTCACAAGAACAGACCACAGTTCAGACACAGAACTGGAAAACAGGCAGGAAAACAGGATAGGACCTGGCATGTCAGAGACAAAACGCCAACTGACAAGAAACAATGCTCAGGCGCCATCTTGAGGAAGAAGGTGGTATAAATACCCAAAGATGGACAGCAATAGGCTGAAGGTGCAACAGGGGCGTGTCCGCAGCAGGTACAAGAAACAGGAAGTTCAGCGGGCGTCGCCCTATGCAGCCAAAACAGACAAACAGACAGCAAGGAGGGAAGCCAGAGAGACATTCTGGACTGGAGATCAAGTGCGTGCTCTTGCACAGTGGGAGATGGACCACCATGCAAGGACGCCACCAGGTATGTTACAGTACCCCCCCCCTTACGCCCCCTCTTCTTCAGGCCTGCCAGAATCTTCCGCAGGGAATTCGAGGACCAGTCGTTCACTTCAAGGAGATCACTTCCACTGTCCACAGGAAAAATTGATCTCATCTGGTTAGCTAGGATGCTACCTCCTATCCAGCCATCCTTAGCAACAGACAAAACGGGTGGAGTACCAGGAACAGCACACAAGGAAGTCTCTCTCCACATATTTTCAGGTGGCACCCCAGAGGGTACAGGAGACAACTGGAAGTCCTTCATCGGGTTGGAGGGGGACAGAGACTTGGGGGTAATCTCTGCTTCGAGGTACATCTTGTCAAGCTCACAGGAAGAAATAGACGGGTTATCAGGTACATAATGAGGAAAAGTCACTGTCTCTTTGTTATCTGGTGGTACCCCGGAGAATTCAGGAAACAACTGGAGGTCCTCCGCCGGGTCAGAAGAGTGCAGAGGCTCAGAGAAAACATCTGCTTCAGAGTACACTAGGTCGGACTCACTGGAGGAAGCAGGCGAGGTATCGGGTACCGAGTATAGGAAAGTCTCTGTCCATTCACCACCAGGTGGCACCCCGAAGGGTTCTGGAGACAACTGGAGGTCCTCCGCCTGGTCAGAGGGGTGTAGAGACTCAAGGGTAACCTCTGCTTCAGAGTACACAAGGTCGGACTCACTGGACGAAGCAAGCGAGGTATCAGATCCAGGATATAGGAAAGTCTCTGTCCATTCACCACCAGGTGGCACCCCGAAGGGTTCTGGAGACAACTGGAGGTCCTCCGCCTGGTCGGAGGGGTGTAGAGACTCGGGAGTAACCTCTGCTTCGGAGTACACTAGGTTGGACTCACTGGACGAAGCGAGCGAGGTATCAGGTACAGAGTATAGGAGAGTCTCTGTCCTTTCGCTACCAGGTAGCACCCCGAAGGGTTCTGGAGACAACTGGAGGTCCTCCGCCTGGTCGGAGGGGTGTAGAGACTCGGGAGTAACCTCTGCTTCGGAGTACACTAGGTTGGACTCACTGGACGAAGCGAGCGAGGTATCAGGTACAGAGTATAGGAGAGTCTCTGTCCTTTCGCTACCAGGTAGCACCCCGAAGGGTTCTGGAGACAACTGGAGGTCCTCCGCCTGGTCGGAGGGGTGTAGAGACTCGGGGGTAACTACCACTTTGGGGTACCCATTGTCAGGCTCACAGGACGAAGCGGACAAAGTATCGAGTACCGAGTGTAGAGAAGTCTCTCTCCATTTGTCATCGAGTGGTATCCCGGAGGATTCAGGAGGCAACAGGGGGTCCTCCGCCAGGTAGTAGAGGTGCACAGACTCAGAGGTAACCACAGCTTTGGAGCATCCTTGGACATGCACACCGGTTAAAGTGGGTGAAGCATCTGATGCCGGGTGCAGGAAGTTCTCCTGTGTGGAGTCTGGATGGCCAGAAGTCTCTTCGGGCAGGAGAACCGGAGCACTACCCACGCACATTACCCGTTGGGGCTTCTCCGGGATACAGGGAGATGAAGCTTCAGTAGGGACTTCAAGGTTGGGGTCAGGAGGTCTCAGGGAGGACAGACCCTGGCGTGACGGCTTGCCTCTACGTCTAGCACGTCTGGACTGCCTCTTGAGGTTGGGAGAAGTATTCCGGAAAGCGTAGTTACCCTGTGAGGATTCTGGGTGGGCAGTAGTCTCATTGGGCTGGAGGACTATTGCGCTACCCACACACATTACCCATTGGGGCTGCTCCGGGATATTGGGAGGTGAAGCTTCAGCAGGAGCCTCCGGGTTAGGATCATCGAAGACCATTAGAAAGGCCACCAGGAAGGCCATTAGGTCCAGGAGGATCGGATCCTGTGTTTCATATAGGGGGTTGATCCATTCCAAGGCATCACTCGCCAGGTAAGACATAATGAATGCCACCTTAACCCGATCGGTGGGAAAACATAGAGGGTAGAACTTGAAGTGTAGCATGCATTGCTCCACAAATGCACGACTTTGTCTTGGATCCCCATAGTAACGTGGCGGATCCGCAGGAACGAGAGCAGATAGATCCATCTGGACGGGTGCGTAATTCGCCTGGAACTCAGCTGAGAAAAAAAAAAAATTATTTATTTATTTTTAATGCATGTATTCGCTGGAAAACTTCTCAGAGAGCGAAGGCCGTGGGGCTCAACGGGAACCATGGCCTGAGCATGCTGTTATGCACACGCCCGGACTGACTGGCGTGTGCGGGTGTTGTGGTTCCACTGGACCATGGACCGGAGAGTGCCTGGAGGGGCGTGACTAAGTATCTGGCCGATCCGACCAAGGTGGCACGACGGCATACGACGCCAGTGCACCAGGGAGAAACCGGGCAGAGGGACCAGGTGCTACTCCAGGTCAAACTCCGGACACGGGGGTTGACCCACACTGGGATTACTGGAACAGGCAGGTTAGGCTGGCACAGACTGGTGGATGTAAGCAAACACGGCAGGTATGCAGATGGGTGGATACAGGCGAGTATGCAGGCAGGGAGGTACTGGCCGAAAGGACGGGCTGGAGCACAGAGAGGTTAAGACCCAGTACAGACTGGGTCACAGAACCGCAGATGCGGTAGACAACCACAGCAGAGAGGGAACGCCCGAAGCGGTGGGCAAGAACAGAGCAGGACAGGACTGCCGGAGCAGCGGGCAGAAGCAGGGCAGGGCGGAAACCGCAGAAGCAGTAAGCAAGATAAGAGCAGAGCAGAAACCGCAAGAGCGGCAAGCAAGGCAAGAGCAGAGTGAAAACCGCAAGAGCGGCAAGCTAAGCAGGAGCAGAGCGGACACCGCAGAGCGGTAAACAAGGCAGGAGCAGAGCAGAAACCGCAAGAGCAGCAAGCTAAGCAGGAGCAGAGCGGACACCGCAGAGCGGTAAACAAGGCAGGAGCAGAGCAGAAACCGCAAGAGCGACAAGCTAAGCAGGAGCAGAGCGGACACCGCAGAGCGGTAAACAAGGCAGGAGCAGAGCAGAAACCGCAAGAGCGGCAAGCTAAGCAGGAGCAGAGCGGACACTGCAGAGCGGTAAACAAGGCAGGAGCAGAGCAGAAACCGCAAGAGCGGCAAGCTAAGCAGGAGCAGAGCGGACACCGCAGAGCGGTAAACAAGGCAGGAGCAGAGCAGAAACCGCAAGAGCGGCAAGCTAAGCAGGAGCAGAGCGGACACCGCAGAGCGGTAAACAAGGCAGGAGCAGAGCAGAAACCGCAAGAGCGGCAAGCTAAGCAGGAGCAGAGCGGACACCGCAGAGCGGTAAACAAGGCAAGGGGATAGGACTCTGTTCACAAAGAACAGACGGAGAAGGAAAGGCAGAACCAGAAGCACGCACAGTACTTACATAGAAGTAGCGAGCGTACACTAAATTCACAACAGAGGTACAGAGACGACGAGAAGGAATTTAGGAGCGGGTTCAGACTCTGCAGAAAGACGCAGAAAACAGACATAGAGGGAAAAGGGAGACAAGGTTAAAGTAGAAACGAGGCACAGACAACAGGGAACAGAGGAACGGGAACAGAGACAGCAAGGCAGGAACACAAACAGGACTCTGTTCAGACGGGAACAGATACCGCAAGGCAGGAACACAAACAGGACTCTGTTCCGACGGGAACAGATACCGCAAGGCAGGGACACAAACAGGACTCTGTTCAGACGGGAACAGATACCGCAAGGCAGGAACACAAACAGGACTCTGTTCAGACGGGAACAGATACCGCAAGGCAGGGACACAAACAGGACTCTGTTCAGACGGGAACAGATACCGCAAGGCAGAGACACAAACAGGACTCTGTTCAGACGGGAACAGATACCGCAAGGCACAGACAGGCAGATCTAGGAATACGGCCCCTAGAAGGCGAAAGAACAGGCAAGAAGCGTGTTCACAAGAACAGACCACAGTTCAGACACAGAACTGGAAAACAGGCAGGAAAACAGGATAGGACCTGGCATGTCAGAGACAAAACGCCAACTGACAAGAAACAATGCTCAGGCGCCATCTTGAGGAAGAAGGTGGTATAAATACCCAAAGATGGACAGCAATAGGCTGAAGGTGCAACAGGGGCGTGTCCGCAGCAGGTACAAGAAACAGGAAGTTCAGCGGGCGTCGCCCTATGCAGCCAAAACAGACAAACAGACAGCAAGGAGGGAAGCCAGAGAGACATTCTGGACTGGAGATCAAGTGCGCGCTCTTGCACAGTGGGAGATGGACCACCATGCAAGGACGCCGCCAGGTATGTTACAGCTGTTATAGTGTCTGCCATCACTACTTCTTGTGGTAGGGAATTCCACAGTCCCACTGCCCTGACTGTAAAGAACCCTTTCCTGTTTAGGTGCCTTAAAAAATGGGAATATTCAAAATACACTTTTAACCCACTTCATTCTGTTGTTATTTACAGATGTAAGAAAAATGTAAGAGGTTTTAGTTGCATTAAAAAGCTTTGCAGGTTTTTTTGCTTTGTTTAACTATATAGATGTTCCATGAGAAGGCTCAATGGCTTCTGGAATGGGTACCCCTGGCATGGACTGGAATGACATTGGCATGGGTGTCTTCACAGGACTTTGATGAAATAGTCCTCCATTCTTACCCCCAGCTCATAGGTGGATCTGCCGGCTCTGCCATCCTCAGGGTCTTAATGAAATGTACTTTTTAGGACTGCGGCTCTCATTTTACACTTACATCTGGAGGATGTGCAAGTCCACTAGCTGTAAGCTCTTGTGTTCTCCATAGGCCAAATTTTCCCTATTTAAAAAAAAAAAAAAAAAATCCGGCCTCCTGCCACCCCTTAATAGCCGGCCATCTCTCACCTTTTTCCCCACTCCTATGACAACACTGTCATAAGTATGAGGAAATCCAACTGCCGGTAATGGTAGATTTATCATAGGCAAGTGCAAGATGTTGTTAAAAAAAAAAAATCCGGCCTCCTGCCACCCCTTAATAGACGGCCATCACGCACCTCAGTATTTCATCATTGCCCAAGACAGCACCAAAAATTGGAGCTAAAATGAGCAGGAGGAAATCCTATTACCGGTCAGTGAAAAATGTTTGGCACATGCCTATGATTGGAATAAAGCGCAGATATTATGGCGCTTATTCTTACCGCCAGCCCATAGGTGGATCTGCTGGCTCCGTCATTCTCTGTGTCTTCATTCGGGGTCCCTCGACGTCTCCATGGTCACCTTGATTCTTGCAGCGTTTGTTCCAGTGATGTCCAGTCTTCTGATTTTCAGTCTTCCGGAGGCTCAGGTGGGCCGCTCGCTCTGATGACTATAGAGCTGGGGTCTGCTCAAGGGTTTCCAAGTTGACAAATGAAAATCCCTCAAACAATGCCTGGTCCTTTGTTGATATAGGTGCTGTGGCCTCTGCTGCTTCTAGTTTCTCCAGGTGGAATGGTTTATGACGACGGGGAGGCTCAGATGGCTATAAAGGAAAAAAGGAATTATAACATTAAAATTATGACTTTATATCAGAGTCTCCGTTAAAAACAAGTTGTGTTGATTGAAAACTAGTAAAAGAATAGACACAAAGATTTTAATACTAAGAAACCATATCTGCTCATATACTTACTGCAGGGACGTATGGTGGGGGCAGTTTCAGGGCTTCCACAGAGACCCAGTCGATACGCTGAAAAAACCTGTGCTTTCTGATGTTACCGTTGGCTCCTAAGCGACTGGCAGGATCTTTCTGAAGGAGCTAATAAAGATAAAACCAAAATCCATGAATGTAAACTGGAGAGAAAATGATGACTACTATGCAGAGATGAGCAAATCCACTTGATGCGAACTGAATTTGTGTTGAATTTTTGTGAATCTGCTGAACCCGGTGAATTTCAACAATTTGTGATTTGCTTCTTGGGAATCACCTAAAATAATTGCAGCCAATTTTCATACAGTATTTCTAAAAATTACATCAGCCAGAGAAGACTTATAGGACCTCTGATGTAAGCCGTCCAGGCTTCACCATAATGCTTTAAGGTGTCACATCACATGTTATAGCACAATCAGGAGGGACTATCATAGCCTGTATGAAAGCCAAAGCAATGAATGTAGGAGTCATTCTGTGGTGAATCTGGATAGGGAGAGCACATCACAGCTTAGCAGTAGAGATTGAGAGAGAAAGACATAAAACAGTAAAAGACTGCACAGATAGTATGTGACAGCACAGCAGTAAAGAACGGTTACCACAAGTTTACCCATTTATGTTGAGTACTTGCGATTTTAACATTTTTGGGAAAAAATTGGAACAAGCTGGTTAATTTGAATTTCAAAAGGTTTGCTCATCTCTACAACTATAACATTGTATCCATCATAGTACTAATGACTGTTAAGACAACTGACCTGTTTAATGATGTTCCTGATGCCGGAGGATTTATCGTTGAGTGTCTGATGGTAGGCGCACTCATCGGTAACCATTTCTTTTAAGATGACACCAAAAGAATACCAGTCTACTCCGGCGTTATACTCCTTCCCAGCCAAAATCTACATAAAGAAGAAGAAAATAGATAAAGAGTTGGTCAAAAAGTTCCATATCTTCAGTGTAACAAAGTTCTCAGCATAATAATTGTAAGACTATGTAATATAGTGAGAGTGGATGATTCCTCTGGTTGTGGCATCACTTGAATATTATGATTACTACACTAATGACTGAAAGGAGCCATGCTGCTCTTCTGAGCTCCAGAACCTTTGTGGGCTGACTTGTAACTCTTTGGGTCTCTAATGCTGGCAAAACATATAGCATGATCATGTATTGTGGCCGGACTCACAGATTCCGGAGAGATCATCTAATGTGTATGGAGACATCCCAATTCAGCTCAAACACTGGATGCTGAATTTCAGTGCCCGATCCTTTGTGTCTGGCATGGTCATACTCCCCCCTCCCATTCAGAACGCATGTACACTCAGCTGAGGCAAGCTGCCTATCTAATGTGCATGGCATGCCAGATGTCAATGTCAGAATGTCCCATTTACTGTAATGGACATTTGTTGGATTATGTGTGTGATCCAGGCAGACATACAATTATAGTATGAAAAAAAGAGAAAATCCTTGTTCTTCTCACCTCAGGAGCCATGTAGCCTGCAGTTCCAGCGTATCCAGTGGCTGTTCGGTCTCCATGCATGTTGTCAATTGAGAGACCGAAATCTGTGATCTTAATATGGCCCGTTTCAGCCACCAAGATGTTCTCGGGCTTGAGGTCTCTGTGGATGACGCCCTTTGAGTGGAGATGTTGGATTCCACAGACGAGTTCAGCGGCATAGAATCTGACAGAGAGACAAGAAATTAGTGACTGTCTACAGAAATACAAGAAATCCTGCCCTATCCATAGTGTAATAAAGTGGCCGGTCAGGATTCTGTCCAGGTTCTGATGACTAATATATTGCTTTAGTCTAATCCATATTGCCATCAAAGAGCAATCAATACTGATGACAGAACTGCTGTTTATATATACTGTATATTTCTACTCGTGTATAATTACATAAAAATAAAACTGTACCTTGCACTGGGGATGTCAAGCTGCCCCTTCATCAGTAAGTAGCTGTAAAAGTCCCCGCAGCTCACGTATTCCAGACCAAGGAGCAAATGCAGCTGTTGTACAGAGCAGAGATATAGGTGAATTGCCAGATTATTACAGTACCTACACATCTACTACAGAATAACTATAGGCTACATGGTAAATGCCTGTCTGATTGTCCAGATACAAACATAGAGACATAACTATAGTAGGTACATGTGTTGCAGTTGCACTTAGCCCTGGAGCCTATGGGGCCAAAATATCCTTTTGGCCCATAAGAGAACACCAGTACTATTAAAGATCTGTAATGGTTGGGGGCCATGTTGGAAATTTTTCATTGGGGCTGTAATGCAGCGGCTTGCGGCATTACTGTAATGGTCCAGGGTGTGTTTTGGCCGACCATGTACCTCCCGAGGTGACTGATCACATGACTGTAACATCGTACAGGTCCTGTGCATACAGAAGGTCTGATCACATGACTGTGACATCAGCACAGGTCCTGTGTGTGCACTAGAGGATATATAAACCCTGGTAGATTTGAGACAGGTGTGAAAGGCGTGAGGCCTGTTCCCGTGTGTGGGACACCGTTAGCCTGGAGAGGCTTAGTGAGGCCTAGTGAAGCCTGAAAGGCAGAGGCTGGATCCTTACGTGTAAGCAATACCAGTAGCCTTGGAGGGCCAGAGGCTTGAAGGCAAGAGTCCTGGAAGGCAGAGGCTAGATGTTAGGTGAGAAAACATACCAGTAGCCTCTGAAGGAACGAGGGCTGGAGACCCCCATCTGGGAAGCCGTAAAGCCACAGTGGTAGCAGAACAAATCTGACTGAAGCAGCTAAAACCGGGCAAAGGTAAAGCACTGCATTATATGGACGTTGATATAAGTGACTTTGCTGATGGCTGTAACTGGAGCCAAGTGGGCCTGTCTGCCGCTCCTGGACATTATATGTGTATGTCGGCGAGCCACTGAGTTGGACTCGGTGATAAGCAGTAGTGAAGTGTAATAAACTGCTGGATTGTGAAATCCTGGAAAACGTGGCTGGTGTGCTTTAATTGACATGATGCAGCGAGTGTCCCCCAGCATGATGACTAGCGCTACCTTACAGGGTCTATAAACTTCAAGCAACGCCACTATACACATATACACATACTGTATATACTCACACACATGCACATGTACTGTATGTACACACCAATGTGTAAGTGTGTCTATATACAGGGTCGTACTGGGGCACCGGGACACTGTAGAATTCTCCGGTGGGCCCGGGTCCTCAGCGGGCCCCCGAGCAGGACACACGGGTGCCCCTGGTTAACATGGCCGCCGGTGCTCCGCACTGCAAGGGCCTGGAGGGTCAGGGGGGGCCTTGCAGTGCGGCTGATGAAGGCAATCTGGCCTGCTTCTCGGTCCCATGGGCAGATTGCCCTCATCCTGTGCGGCAGGCAAGGAGCGATCCCTCCAGCTCCACTGCCGACAGGAGGAAAATGGCAGCATAGCTGCAGGGATCCGTCCTCACCTCTGCTTTCTGCCCGGCGTTTCCTCCCTCACACAGGCTCGCGCTGCTTGATGACGTCATCATGCAGCATGGACCTGTGTCAGGGAGAAAGATGCCGGGCAGGAAGCAGAGGACAGTGCTGCGGGGGAGCGCGCTGAGAGATAAGTTTTGGTTTTTTTTGAGGGAGAGCAATGGTGATTGAGGAGGTGGGGGGAGATATGACATGGTGGGGGATATATGGCATGGCAATGGGGGAGGTGGGGGAAGATATGCATGGCATGGTGATGGAGGAGGTAGGGGGAGATATGACATGGCATTAGTGATAGAGGAGATGGGGGAGATATGACAATGATGATGGAGTAGGTGGGGGGAGATATGGCAATGATGACGGAGCAGGTTGGGGGAGATATGGCAATGATGACAGAGCAGGTGGGGGAGATATGGCAATAATGACAGAGCAGGTGGGGGAGATATGGCAATGATGACGGAGCAGGTGGGGGGAGATATGGCAATGATGGAGAAGGTGGGGGAGATATGGCAATGATGATGGAGTAGGTGGGGGGAGATATGGCAATGATGACGGAGCCGGTTGGGGGAGATATGGCAATGATGACAGAGCAGGTGGGGGAGATATGGCAATGATGACGGAGCAGGTGGGGGGAGATATGGCAATGATGGAGGTGGTGGGGGGAGATATGGCAATGATGATGGAGGGAGATATGGCACTGATGGAGAAGGTGGGGGAGATATGACAATGTTGGAGAAGGTGGGGGAGAGCAATGATTGGGATGGGGAAGAGCAATTATGGAGGTAGGAGAGAGAAATGATGGGGAATTATTTGGACGCTATTTGCTGTTAATATCTGGTCTGGTCATGGCATGGTGGTATTTCTCCCTTGTGTGTAGTAATATTCGGTCACTATGGGGTGGTAATATCTGGTCTGGTCAAGGTGTGGTGGTATTTATACCTTGTATGTAGTATTATTTGGTCACTATGTGGTGGTAATATGTGGTCTGGTCATGGTTTAGTGGTATTTCTCCCTTGTATGTGGTATTATTCGGTCACTATGCGGTGGTAATATGTGGTCTGGTCATGGTGTGGTGGTATTTCTCCCTTGTATGTAGTATTATTCCATCACTATGTGGTGGTAATATGTAGTCCAGTCATGGTGTGGCAGTATTTCTCCCTTGTATGTGGTACTGTTTGTGTTGGTACAGTGGATTGTGTTGTGTATGGCAGTCATTTGTTCTCTCTGATATTAATTAGGAGAAGATTCTTTATTTCCATTAGTGATTAATTAAATACTTGGAACAAGATGCACTTACAGGGGTTCTCCGATGAAAACAAGTAATCACCTCTCCACAGGATAAGTGATAAGTTATTGATTAGGGGGGTCTGAATGCTGGGACCTGCACCGATTGGTAGAATGTGGAGCTTTTATCCCCATTAGACTGGAGCTCATGTGCGACTTGACCACTGATCCATTCATTCCCTCAGTGGTTGTTCTTGTTTTTTTTCTGGAAACCCCAAAGAGAATGAAGGGAGCTGCAGTCAGACGTCCCACCTGCCGCTGCATTTTAAAATGGGGATAAGTATCCTGACAGGGATAAAACTTCCCCATTCTTCTGATCGGTGCGGTTTCCAATGTTCGGACCCAAACGATCAGTCAGTTATCACCTATCCCGTGGAGCCCTTGGATCGGTGATAACTTGTTTTAACCAAAGAACATTGTACATCCTAGTTATAGCATGTGCACAGTAGATGTGCAGGAGCCGCCTGTGATTTACAGCAGACGCTCCACTATAACGGGGATATCGGCTATCAGGTATTTACATATAGCTGTAGGGTGGGCCCTGAGGATCAATTCCTCCTGTGGGACCCAGACACCCCAGTCCGACACTGTCTATATATATATATATATATATATATATATATATATATATATATATATACACGAGAGTTGCCATTAAAATGGTATTGGTTGTATATCTCATACTTATGTTCAAAGATATATTGACCTCTAGAACCATGCCACTACTACAAGCCCAACAGGCACATGCTCACTGGGCTGCAGCCCTCACCTACATTGTGGGCCATCGGCCGTGGTTTTGCAGCTGCTGGCCTTTTAATATTTTTTCATGTCCATGTCGTGTGTACCCGCCCATGCGCGCCCATGCACGACGCACACGCACAGCGTTCAGTACACCGCAGTGGCGTACTCTTTGCCAGGCCTAGTGCCAGATAGTGTTATCAGGATGTTCTTGGTAGGAGGGGCTACCGCTCTCTGCGCGCCGGCTCCTTACTTTCCTGCAGGCTCATCTTCAAGCTCTGGGAGGGCTGCATGCTACACTGATTCATCTCCAGGCTATGGGTGAGTTAACAAGCTGAGGCCATGTAATGTATGTACATCAGCCCTAGTGTATCCTACAGTATATGATGTGTATACATCAGCCCCAGTGTATCCTCTGTGATGTACATACTGTACATCAGCACCTGTATATCCTATATGATGTATATACATCAGCCCCAGTGTATCCCATACGATGTATATGTGGCACCCCAGGGGTCTGGTTACCACAGTAATAGAATATTACGTCTGAGAGCAAGTGGGAGGTTTCCTGGTCAGGAGCCCTTAAACATGCAACACCTCCTGTCCCAGACCAGATAGGGGAGGAACCTGCCCTATATAAACTGGATCTGGGGCGGGGTTAGTGGAGTCAGAGCCTGGAGTTTATTCCAGACACAGGGACAGTAACAGCGAGGAGCTCTGTAGGAGCAGGAGCTGAAGACCAGGGACTTGAGCTAAGCGGAGTTCGTCCTGGCAGAAGACGCTAAGAACCGGACACAGGAGTCAGAAGCTGTGGGGACTTATATATACCCAGCAGCAGAAACCCGCCGGCAGGGGATTTCAGGTCCTCTGGCCATAGAAGCCCGGAGGCTCAGTCATGAGCAAGGGACCAGCACCGCCATGGAGGAGCGGGGGCTATCAGAAGGCCCCAAGTCACCAGCCATGCTGGTGAGCACCACACGGTACACTCAGGGACGTGGGCTACTTCCACTCGCTTACAGCAAGGTAGCCAGGAAGAGTGCAGTCAGACGGGGAGGCCTACAACTCCACCTGGTCAGGGGAACTCCTGTTTGCTCACAGACTGACCAGGCCCCTTATGCTAGCCAGTACTCCCGGTAGGGTCTGCCTTATTATCACCAGTAAAGACCCTGAACTGCACTGCAAAGACTCTGAGTCGTTCCTGCTGCGCTCGTGCACCATCACTCCCATTATCCACATTCCCTGCCCTGAGGCTATACTCTTCCCGTGGGGAGTTATCCCATCCTTTGCTGCGCACACCACACCAGCCTCAGCGGTCTGCCTCGCAGCGGCGGTACACCCTGACCGCAATCCACAGGTGGCATAGTCGGACATTAAACCACAAAAACCCTATAAAGACTGCCACTGGTTTGACCACCCTGAGCCACGGGACCTGGTCGCCGCCACGGAGACTACAACCCCCAGAGGCCCGGCTCCGGGTAACCCACACACGTGCACACACGGCCCAGGGGGCGCGTCATATATACTGTACATTAGCTCCAGTATCTCTTATATGATATATATACATCAGCCCTAGTGTATCCTATACGATGTATATACATCAGCCCCAGTGTATTCTATACGATGTATATACTGTACATTAGCTCCAGTATCTCTTATATGATATATATACATCAGCCCTAGTGTATCCTATACGATGTATATACATCAGCCCCAGTGTATCCTATATGATGTATATACTCTACATTAGCACCCGTATATCCTTTAAGATGTACTATATATACATCAGCCCTAGTGTATCCTATATGATATATATACATCAGCATGTCACAAGGAGGTTTTCTCTAACATCATAAACTGTGATGGCGGCGTCCAAGTCTGTGGATTCCACAGATTCATATACTGCTCCTTGTAACTCCATTGATAGCTATGGTCAGTGCAGGGTGACTAGGGCATCGACTCTTAGAGCTGCAGCTCCTTGGCAGGTGAGCAAAAGTTAGTCTTTGCTGGGCTGAGGTTGTTGACTGCCTTTGATCACATGCTAGAGGAGAACCAGTCGTGTCTGCTGTTTCTCCATTTAAGCCGGCTGTGCTTTGCTGGCAATGCCAGTATCGTTTTTCTCTATCCTGTTCTGGAAAGGTGAACACATACTGGTTTAGTGGTTATTGCTAAAGTTGTTGCAAGCGTTGTTTGGTAACCCTTTCCTTTTTCCCTAGGTGTCTTTATATTACTTTGTTGCCTCTCGGGTTTTAGACTTTATATTCCTTTGTGTATTTCCCTGAGAGCGTGTTGTATGACTGTGCTTCAGTTCTGTCCTATCTTGTTTTGTATTCCCCCCATACACTGTACAAACTAGTGCTGCTTAGGAGCATAGTAAGGAACGAGGCTCGGGCATCTCCACATTCAGGAGTAATCCTGGGAACAGAAATAGCTAGGGACCCCTAGCCTGAGGGTCAGAATAGGAGCACACTTGCTATCCCACAGTCACACCATGACACAGCCCCAGTGTATTCTATATGATGTATATATATCGGCCCCAGCGTATCCTATATGATCTATGTACATCGCTCCTATCCTATATGATGCATATACACTGGCACAAGCGTATCCTATATGATGTATATACATAGTCTCCAGCATATCCTATGTAATGTATGTACATCATCACCAGTGTATCCTACATGACGTATATACATCAGCCCCAGTGTATCTTATATTATGTATACTGATCAGCCCCAGCATCCTATATGATGTACAGGTGCATCTCACTAAATTAGAATGTCATCAAAAAGTTAATTTATTTCAGTTCTTCAATGCAAAAAGTGAAATTCATATATTATATAGAGTCATTACACACAGAGTGATCTATTTCAAGTGTTTATTTCTGTTAATGTTGATGATTATGGCTTACAGCCAATGAACAAAAGTCATTATCTCAGTAAATTAGAATACTTTATAACAACAACTTGAAAAATGTTTTTAAAATCCGAAATGTTGTCCGACTGAAATGTTTGTTCTGTAAATGCCCTCAATACTTGGTCGGGGCTCCTTTTGCATCAATTACTGCATCAATGCGGCAATGTGGCATGGAGGCGATCAGCCTGTGGCACTGCTGAGGGGTTATGGAAGCCTAGGTTGCTTTGATAGCTGCCATCAGCTCGTCTGCATTGTTGGGTCTGGTGTCTCTCATCTTCTTCTTGAAAATAAAGCTTAGATTCTCTATAGGGTTAAGGTCAGGCGAGTTTGCTGGCCAATCAAGCACAGTGATACTGTTGTTTTTAAACCAGGTATTGGTATTTTTGGCAGTGTGGACAGGTGCCAAGTAGGGTTGAGCGAGTATGTTCTGACCGAGTATGCTCGGGCCGAGCTCCGAGTATTTACAGCTGCTCGGTGATGAGGTTAAATCGCTCCCGTGTGCATGATTTGCAACTGTTTGACAGCTTTATTACATGTGAGGAATGTGTAAGAAATAGACATTCCTCACATGTAATAAAGCTGTCAAACAGTTGCAAATCATGCACACAGGAGCGATTTAACCTTATCACCGAGCAGCTGTAAATACTCGGAGCTCGGCCCGAGCATAGTCGGCGAAAGGGTTAATAGAACATACTCGCTCAACACTACTATCAAGTCCTGCAGGAGAATGAAATTTCCATCTCCAAAAAGCTTGTCGGCAGAGGGAAGCATGAAGTGCTCTAAAATGTCCTGGTAGACGGCTGCGCTGACTTTGGTCTTGATAAAACACAGTGGACCTACACCAGCAGATGACATGGCTCCCCAAACCATCACCGATTGTGGAGACTTCACACTAGACCTCAAGCAGCTTGGATTGTGGCCTCTCCACTCTTCCTCCAGACTCTGGGACCTTGATTTCCAAATGAAAATTGGAACTCTGGGACCTTGTGGAGTGTGTCAATGACTGCCTTCTGGACATCTGTCATGTCAGCAGTCTTCCCCATGATTGTGGTGCCTTCTGAAACAGACTAAGGGACCTTTTAAATGCTTAGGAAGCCTTTGCATGTGTTTTTTTTGTTAATTATTTTAATTCACTGAGATAATGGCTTTTGTGTTTTCATTGGCTGTAAGCCATAATCATCAACATTAACAGAAATAAACACGTGAAATAGATCACTCTGTTTGTAATGACTCTATATAATATACTAGATGGTGGCCCGATTCTAACGCATCGGGTATTCTAGAATATGTCTCCCAACGGTGGCGTACTTATTTTAAATCTGCCGCCAATAGGCCGGAGACCGTGTTTAAATTTGGCGCCACAATCGCAGATTGGTCGCCGAGGGCGGCCGCGAGCAATCAGCAGAGCGGTGTTTAAATTTGGCGCCGAAATCGCTGATTGGTCGCGTCCGGCAACTGCGACCAATCAGCGAACCGTGTTAGTGAGGACCGGGGAGCATCCACCTGGCTTATAATGCCCCATGCAGGTTGTCACTTCCCCCCCCCATATAATGCCCCATGCAGGATGTCACATCCTCCCCTCCCTTATAATGCCCCATGCAGGATGTCACCCCCCTCCCTTATAAAGCCCCATGCAGGATGTCACTTCCCCCCCCATATAATGCCCCATGCAGGATGTCACATCCCCCCCTCCTTTATAATGCCCCATGAAGGATGTCACATCTCCCACTCCCTTATAATGCCCCAAGAAGGATGTCACATCCCCCCCCCATATAATGGCCCATGCAGGATAATGCCCCATGCAGGATGTCACATCCCCCCCCTGTATAATGCCCCATGCAGGATGTCACATCCCCCCTTCCTTATAATGCCCCATGCAGGATGTCACATCCCCCCCTTCCCTTATAATGCCCCATGCAGGAAGTCACATCCCTCCTATAGAATGCCCCATGCACGAAGTCACATCCCTCCTATATAATACCCCATGCAGGAAGTGACATCCCCTCTATATAATGCCCCATGGAGGAAGTCACATCCCCTCCATAGTGCCATCCCCCCTCCCTTACAATGCCCCATGCAGGATGTCACTCCCCCCCACCATATAAATGCCCCATGCAGGATGTCACCACCCCCCTTATAATGCCCCATGGAGGAAGTCACATCCCCCCTCCCTTATAATGCCCTATGCAGGATGTCACACACATCCCCTCCCTTAAAATGCCCCATGCAGGATGTCACATCCCCCCCTCCTTTATAATGCCCCATGATGGATGTCACATCTCCCACTCCCTTATAATGCCCCAAGAAGGATGTCACATCCCCCCCCCCATATAATGGCCCATGCAGGATAATGCCCCATGCAGGATGTCACATCCCCCCCCTGTATAATGCCCCATGCAGGATGTCACATCCCCCCCTTCCTTATAATGCCCCATGCAGGATGTCACATCCCCCCCTTCCCTTATAATGCCCCATGCAGGAAGTCACATCCCTCCTATAGAATGCCCCATGCACGAAGTCACATCCCTCCTATATAATACCCCATGCAGGAAGTGACATCCCCTCTATATAATGCCCCATGGAGGAAGTCACATCCCCTCCATAGTGCCATCCCCCCTCCCTTACAATGCCCCATGCAGGATGTCACTCCCCCCCACCATATAAATGCCCCATGCAGGATGTCACCACCCCCCTTATAATGCCCCATGGAGGAAGTCACATCACCCCCTCCCTTATAATGCCCCATGCAGGAAGTGACATCCCCTCTATATAATGCCCCATGGAGGAAGTCACATCCCCCCATAGTGCCCCATGCAGGATGTCACATCCCCCCTCCCTTATAATGCCCCATGCAGGAAGTCACATCTCCCCTATATAATACCCCATGCAGGATGTCACATCCCCCCCCACAGTGGCCCATGCAGGATGTCACACCCCCCCTCGCTTATAATGGCCCCTCCACGATGTCATACACCCCCACCTCACCATTTAATGCCCTATGCCCCCATACAATAAAAAAAAAAAATCCAATACTCACCTCACTTCTCAGCTGCTGCTCCGGACTCCAGCGTAGCCGGCATCTTCCCGCTGCGCGCTGTGACCGCTCAGGAGAGAGCGCAGTGTAAAGACGTCACCGAGCCCTCTGACCTGAGACGTCACAGAGCAGCAGTGGAAGACACAGGAGCTGCTGCGGAGGCACAGGGAGGGGTAAGTATGGCGCCGGGTGCCGGGGCCCTGAGCAAGCGGGGGGAGGGGAGGAGAGGGGAGAGGAGGGGAGAGGGGAGGAAAGGAGAGGGGAGGGGGGGCGTCACACTTGCCGTCGGGAGATATGCGGCCGTAGCCGCTGATCTTCCGACGGTAGCCGCATGGAGGTCAGCGGCGCTTCCGGTCGGGGGACTTATGCTGCGAGCAGCCCGCTGCATCTCCCGGCTGCATCGCCGCTGACCTCCGTGCGGCAGATGAGCCGCTAACGGCCGCCATCTTTTTCTGAAATGCCGCGTCGCTGATTGGCCGCGCCAGACCAATCAGCGACGCGGGATTTCCTGGACAGAAGGACAGACAGATTGACAGACGGGATAAGACAATTATATTAATGACTCTATATAATATATGAGTTTCACTTTTTGTATTGAAGAACTGAAATAAATTAACTTCTTGATGATATTATAATTTAGTGAGATGCACCTATATATACATCGGCCCCAGTGTATCCCATGTGATGTATATACATCGTCCCCAACGTATCCTATGTGATGTATATACATTGTCCCCAACGTATCCTATATGATGTATATACACAGGGGTGGATTAAGAGTAGCCAGGGCCCCGGGCAGTTTAAAAGGTGTGCCCCTCCCCCCAGGTACCGGATGTATCACGTGACATGTCACATGATCCCCTTTGATAGATCATGTGATTGGTCATGTGATCAACACACAGATGTTCTGATCACATCTATAGACAGAGAATGAGGAAAAAATTTTTCCAGAACATAGCACTATATATAGTAGATCAGGGTGGCAGATTAATTTTCCGGAGGGGCCACATGAGAGATCGTGACTGTTATGGAGGCCGATCCAATAGGCTAAAATTAATTCTGCTCCATATTAATATTAACAAAATAATAAAAAAAAATTATATTAATTGTATGACTTAATATTGAGCAGAATTAAGTATGCTGACATCCCTCTATATACAGTATGAGCCCCCGCATAGCTCCCTAGATACAGTATGAGCGCCCGCATAGCTCCCTAGATACAGTATGAGCCCCCGCATAGCCCCTCTATATACAGTATGAGTCCCCACATAGCCTCCTATATACAGTATGAGCCCCGCATAGCTCCCTAGATACAGTATGAGCCCCTGCAGAGCCCTGTACATATAGTATGAGCCCCCACACAGCCCCCTACATACAGTATGAGCCCCCACATAGCCCTGTACATACAGTATGAGCCCACACACTGCCACCTACATACAGTATGAGCCCCTACATAGTTATTTAGATACAAAATGAGTCTGCACATAGCCCCTATATACAGTATGAGCCCGCACATAGCTCCTTATATACAATATGAGCCTGCACATAGCTCCCTATATACAGTGTGAGCCCGCACATAGCTCCTTATATACAATATGAGCCCGCAAATAGCTCCCTATATACAGTATGAGCCCGCACATAGCTCCCTATATACAGTATGAGCCCGCACATAGTGGCCTAGATACAGTATGAGCCCCCGCAGAGCCCTGTACATATAGTATGAGCCCCCACACACCCCCTACATACAGTATGAGCCCCCGCATAGCCCTGTACATACAGTATGAGCCCACACACTGCCACCTACATACAGTCTGAGCCCCTACATAGTTACTTAGATACAATATGAGTCTGCACATAGCCCCTATATACAGTATGAGCCCGCACATAGCTTCCTATATACAATATGAGCCCGCACATAGCTCCCTATATAAAGTATGAGCCCGCACATAGCTCCCTATATACAGTATGAGCCCGCACATAGCTCCCTATATACAGTATGAGCCCGCACATAGCTCCCTTCTCTGATCGACTGTCGGTTCCACAGCAAGCTCAGAGAATGGTCGACTCCCACTCTGGGGGCGGCAAATTGCAGCTGCCTGGGAGACACTTCTGACCACCGCATGAGGTGGCCCAAAGACACCCCCCTGACGGCTGTACCCAGGTCACATGCCCCTCCTCTTCCCCTAGGTACGGCCCTGTAGAGTCTATATGAGAATACATGACTATCTATAATATAATCAGGGATGTGTCCGTCAGTCCGAAGCCTCTATAGACTGTGCACGCAATGCGCCTGCACAGTCTGGCCGGAGACAGAAGAACACATCAGATGTTACAGGTGACAGGGAGGAGGACGAGGATAAAGGATTGTAATGACGGAGATCACGTCATACTGCCATCTTCGGCGCCATTAGGACACATACCTTGATGTCCGGCGAGGTTGGAGGAGTGTGGCGTTGTGGTTCATGCATGCGCAGGTGCGAACTCTGGCGCCACACTCCTCCAGCCTTGCCGGTGTTCGAGGATGCACTGAAAGCGAGAGGGGAAAAGGCGAGTAGGAGTGTTGTTTTTTTTTTTGAATGGATGGAAGAACATCAGAGCAGGCAAGATGGGGGAACATATACCAGGATGGGGGATAAGGATGGGGAGGGAGCATATACCAGGATGGGGAGGGAGCATATACCAGGATGGGGGAGCATTTGGTTTTAGTAATGGGGTCTGGCCCGGCGCCGGTTCAGTCTTTACTTTCAGTATACAGAGCAACCCCTGTAATCCTGGCCCTGACTGACAGCCGGTCTCAATGTAGAGTCAGTGTCAGTCAGGGCCGGGGGCTCGGTTGCAGAGGACGCTATGTATACTCAGAGTGGTGACCGAACCGGTACTGCCCTCATGACTGAAACCGAATGCTGGCGAGTAGAATAAAGATCATTTTCTCCCCATTGCATTCAGCTACTGGGCAGTATAAAAACCCTGTTTACCTGAACGCAGGTTAATAGCGTTATTTCCGATGAAAGGATCCCTTTAATTTTGTAGCACATTACTTCAATGAAATGGTGCCGGAGTCAGTGCATGCGCTTACCACGCTATCCAGCGCCATTTTATTGAAGGGTTTATGAGAATTCGCAGACACAGTGTCTTAAAAAAAATGGCGCCAGAAATGTACCACTAAAAATGCTTGTGACCCGGGTGTAAAACGGGTTCAATAGCTAGTATAATATACTGTGATACAGACATTAGATGTTATACTATACACATTGTTATATCCCATCTGATGTCTGTACCACAGTATAATATACACTAATCTGTTTACTGGATGTGACATTTTGTACAGGGATATACACTGTACTGATCACACCTGCCTACAGGACCTCACATATCATATATGGATCAGTACAGTATGTGATGTCCTGCAGGTTCAGGGTTGATCAATCAGTGCAGGATCCTCTATGCAATGTCTGTGGTCGCTCTGCTGGGGCTCAGTGGGATTTATTACAGGACTCTGAATTTTCCTGCAGATCTGGTGATGCTGGAGCCGATGACCCAGAGTGACCTGATCTGCAGCAATGATGAAAGTCCTGCAATAACTTATACAGAGCCCTATCAGAGCGGCCGCTGAACTGACACTATGGAATCTTATGCAAACTCATCAGGAGGGGAGCAGCGTCCTGCAGCCCCCTTCTCACTCCAGACATCCTCTCCAGACCTCATATTTACCGCCATTCACTGACCTGATCCACCAGCTCCTCTCCCGCAGGATAAAGAAGCTCCAGGTGCTGCTGTGTGATGTCAGTCCTGGAGACGCAGCACACAGCGCGCAGGGTGTGTGTCTGCCTCCCTGTGATGTGGCCGGCGTCTAAAAGGTACAGTGCAGTCCCCCTGCCAAACCTGCCCCAGCCTCCGCACAAAGCATTATAATGAGGGCAATGTGGCCATGGGTCCCCCTGAAGCCTCGGGCCCCGGGCGGTAGCCCAAATTGCCCTCATTATAATCCGTATATACATCAGCCCCAGTGTATCCCATGTGATGTATATACATCGTTCCCAGCATATCCCATCTGATGTATATACATCGGCCCCAGCGTATCCTATGTGATGTATATAGATCGCCCCCAGCACATCCCCTCAGAAGTATATACATCGGCCCCATTGTATCCTATGTAATGTATATATATCATCCCCAGTGTATCCTATGTAATGTATATGCATCGGCCCCAGATTATACTATCTGATGTAAACAGCATAATTAAGTACTGTATATAGTGTGGACCTGTGTATATAGCATGTAGTGAGGTGCTGTGTGTAATATATAGTGTAGATGTGATGTGAATATAATATGTGTGTATAGCATATAGTGTGGGCTGCACATTTTATATAAAAGGCACATCTCTACACTATATAGTATACACACAGCTCCATACCATGTTTTATAACCCAGTATATAGTGTGGAGCTCTGTATATGGTGTGGACTTCCCACTAAAAGTTATGTACTCAGGCACAGCACCACACTAAATAACTATATACACAGCTCCATAGTTCATACTATAATATATATACTATAATATTTACTACATGTATATACAATGGTCCCAGTGTTTGTGTGGGTATATATATATATATATATATATATATATATATATATTTATATATATATATATTTATATTTAGATGTTTGTAGCATATATTTTGGAGCTATGTATGCTGTGTATAATTCTCCCTATGGCCACGGCCCCACTATCAGTATTCGGTCAGTATTTTTTCTCAGGAGTTGGAGACAAAACCAGGAGTTGGTGATAAATGCAGAATTGGTGACTTGCTTCTATTATACCTTTTCTCTGATTGTTCCTCACCTGGTTTTGGCTCCCACTCCTAAGAAAAAATACTGACCAAATACTGATAGTGGGGCCGTGGCCTTACACACAGTATATATAGGACTTGAGAAGTGGTACTTTCCAGTGTACTGTATATATACAGAATAATACAGATACTGACAATTGCAACCAGCATACAGACAGAAGTGGTACTGTGCAGTGTATACTGTATATACAGAATAATACAGATACTGCGGAAATAATACTGACCGAATACTGACCAAATACTGATAGTGAGGCTGTGGCCTAAGTCTCAGTATCTGTATTATTCTGTATATATACACTGCACAGTACCACTTCTCCTGCCCTGTATACTGGGTGTAATTCTCAGTATCTGTATTATTCTGTATATTATACTGGGTGTAATTCTCAGTATCTTTATTATTCTGTATATATACACTGCACAGTACCACTTCTCCTGCCCTGTATACTGATGTAAATCTCAGTATCTGTATTATTCTGTGTATATACTGTATATAGACTGTATATACACTGCACAGTACCACTTCTCCTGCCCTGTATACTGGGTGTAATTCTCAGTATCTTTATTATTCTGTATATATACACTGCACAGTACCACTTCTCCTGCCCTGTATACTGATGTAAATCTCAGTATCTGTATTATTCTGTGTATCTAAATTGACTGCAATATTCTCAGTATTTGTATTATTCTGTGTATATAAATTGACTGCAATATTCTCAGTATCTGTATTAATCTGTATATATACACTGCACAGTACCACTTCTCCTGCCCTGTATACTGATGTAAATCTCAGTATCTGTATTATTCTGTGTATATACTGTATATAGACTGTATATACACTGCACAGTACCACTTCTCCTGCCCTGTATACTGATGTAAATCTCAGTATCTGTATTATTCTGTGTATATAAATTGACTGCAATATTCTCAGTATCTGTATTAATCTGTATATATACACTGCACAGTACTCCTTCTCCCGTCTTGTATACTGGTTTTAATTCTCAGTATCTGTATTATTCTGTGTATATACTGTATATAGACTGTATATAGACTGCACAGTACCACTTCTCCTGCCCTGTATACTGATGTAAATCTCAGTATCTGTATTATTCTGTGTATATACTGTATATAGACTGTATATAGACTGCACAGTGCCACTTCTCCTGTCCTGTATACGGAGTGTAATTTTCAGTATTTGTATTATTCTGTATATATATACACTGCACAGTACCACTTCTCCTGTCCTGTATACGGAGTGTAATTTTCAGTATTTGTATTATTCTGTGTATATAAATTGACTGCAATATTCTCAGTATCTGTATTAATCTGTATATATATACACTGCACAGTACTACTTCTCCCGTCTTGTATACTGGTTTTAATTCTCAGTATCTGTATTATTCTGTGTATATACTGTATATAGACTGTATATAGACTGCACAGTGCCACTTCTCCTGTCCTGTATACGGAGTGTAATTTTCAGTATTTGTATTATTCTGTATATATATACACTGCACAGTACCACTTCTCCTGTCCTGTATACGGAGTGTAATTTTCAGTATTTGTATTATTCTGTGTATATAAATTGACTGCAATATTCTCAGTATCTGTATTAATCTGTATATATATACACTGCACAGTACTACTTCTCCCGTCTTGTATACTGGTTTTAATTCTCAGTATCTGTATTATTCTGTGTATATACTGTATATAGACTGTATATACACTGCACAGTACCACTTCTCCTGCCCTGTATACTGGGTGTAATTCTCAGTATCTTTATTATTCTGTATATATACACTGCACAGTACCACTTCTCCTGTCCTGTATACGGAGTGTAATTTTCAGTATTTGTATTATTCTGTGTATATAAATTGACTGCAATATTCTCAGTATCTGTATTAATCTGTATATATATACACTGCACAGTACTACTTCTCCCGTCTTGTATTCTGGTTTTAATTCTCAGTATCTGTATTATTCTGTGTATATACTGTATATAGACTGTATATAGACTGCACAGTAGCACTTCTCCTGTCCTGTATACGGAGTGTAATTTTCAGTATTTGGATTATTCTGTATACATATAGACTGCACAGTGCCATTTCCTCTGTCCTATTGTTGGAGAGGCTGTATTACAGTTAGGTAGAGTCATTATTGCTTTATAATTTTCTACATTCCTATGGGCAAATAAAAATACATTTTGAAATCCTGTTTAAATGGGTTATCCCAAGTTTGGAAGTTATCCCCCTTCTTATGGATAGGGGATGGCTTTCTGATCACTGCGGACCTAACCACTGGGACCACCATGATCCAGAGAAACGGAACTGTGAAAAGATAAATGGAGCTGTGGTTGATGATGCGCACTGCTGCGCCATTCACGTGGGGCTCTTCAAATAACTCCTTTAAGAGAGTGCTGAGGGCATGACCAAGAAAAGTAACACATAGGTGCGCTTGTACACATCTGTAGATGGACAAAGACAGCGGTGCACACAGCGCGCAGCGCAAAGTTTACCCTTATGTACAGCACCATACAGAAAATGGCACTATATAAAATAGAGCAGGGGTGGGAGATTAATTTTCCCAAGGGGCCACATGAGAGACCATGATTGTTGTGGAGACCAAACCAATAGGCTGAAATTAATTCTGCTCAATGTTAATATTAACATATTAATTATAATTATTTTTTATAATATAATATTTAATAATAATAAATAATAACTTAATATTGAGCACAATTAAGTATGCTGACATCCCCCTATATACAGTATGAGCCCTCCCACATCACCCCCTACATACAGTATGATCCACCACATAGCCCCCTACATACAGTAAGAGCCCCACATAGCTCCTTATATACAGTGTGAGCCCCCAGATAGCGCCTTAGATACAGTATGAGCCTCCATATAGCCTCCTATATACAGTATGAGCCTCCATATAGCCTCCCATATACAGTATGAGCCTGCGCATAGCTCCCTAGATACAGTATGAGCCCCCATATAGCTCTCTAGATACAGTATGAACCCTCGCATAGATCCCTAGACACAGTAGATACAGTATGAACCCTTGCATAGCCTCCTAGATACAGTATGAGCCCCGTGCATAGCTCCCAAGATACAGTATGAGACCCAGCATAGACTCCTAGATACAGTATGAGACCCCGCATAGCCTCCTAGATACAGTATGAGCCCCGTGCATAGCTCCCAAGATACAGTATGAGCCCCCGTATAGCCTCCTAGATACAGTATGAGACCCCACATAGCCTCCTAGATACAGTATGAGCCCCTGCATAGCCTCCTAGATACAGTATGAGCCCCGTGCATAGCTCCCAAGATACAGTATGAGACCCCACATAGCCTCCTAGATACAGTATGAGCCCCTGCATAGCTCCCAAGATACAGTATGAGATCCCACATAGCCTCCTAGATACAGTATGAGCCCCGTGCATAGCTCTCAAGATACAGTATGAGACCCCGCATAGCCTCCTAGATACAGTATGAGACCCCACATAGCCTCCTAGATACAGTATGAGCCCCGTGCATAGCTCTCAAGATACAGTATGAGACCCCGCATAGCCTCCTAGATACAGTATGAGCCCCTGCATAGCCTCCTAGATACAGTATGAGACCCCACATAGCCTCCTAGATACAGTATGAGACCCCACATAGCCTCCTAGATACAGTATGAGCCCCTGCATAGCCTCCTAGATACAGTATGAGCCCCTGCATAGCTTTTTGGTAATAATCTAAATTGAATACATTTTTAATTTTTAAATGGATAAATTTGTTAGCTAGATATTACTAATCCTCAGATATACATCAGTTTTTTGTACACTGGTCCACACGCACATGTAGACACACACACTCACTCACAAACACAGGCAGTCATGCACAAACACACACGCAGTCACACACATACACACACATGCAGTCACGCACATACACACACATGCAGTCACACACATACACACACATGCAGTCACGCACATACACACACATGCAGTCACACACATACACACACATGCAGTCACGCACATACACACACACGCAGTCACGCACATACACACACATACGCAGTCACGCACATACACACACATGCAGTCACGCACATACACACACATGCAGTCACGCACATACACACACATGCAGTCACGCACATACACACACATACGCAGTCACACACATACACACACATGCAGTCACGCACATACACACACATGCAGTCACGCACATACACACACATACGCAGTCACACACATACACACACATGCAGTCACGCACATACACACACATGCAGTCACGCACATACACACACATGCAGTCACGCACATACACACACACGCAGTCACACACATACACACACATGCAGTCACGCACATACACACACATGCAGTCACACACATACACACACATGCAGTCACGCACATACACACACATACGCAGTCACACACATACACACACATGCAGTCACGCACATACACACACATGCAGTCACACACATACACACATGCAGTCACGCACATACACACAAGCGCAGTCACACACATACACACATGCAGTCACGCACATACACACAAGCGCAGTCACACACATACACACACATGCAGTCACGCACATACACACACATGCAGTCACGCACATACACACACATGCAGTCACGCACATACACACACATGCAGTCACGCACATACACACACATGCAGTCACGCACATACACACACACGCAGTCACGCACATACACACACATGCAGTCACGCACATACACACACATGCAGTCACGCACATACACACATACGCAGTCAAGCACATACACACACATACGCAGTCACGCACATACAGACACACGCAGTCACACACATACACACACGCGCAGTCACACACATACACACACATGCAGTCACGCACATACACACACATGCAGTCACGCACATACACACACATGCAGTCACGCACATACACACACACGCAGTCACACACATACACACACACGTAGTCACGCACATACACACACACACGCAGTCACGCACATACACACACATGCAGTCACGCACATACACACACATGCAGTCACGCACATACACACACATGCAGTCACACACATACACACACACATGCAGTCACACACATACACACAAATGCAGTCACACACATACACACACACGCAGTCACGCACATACACACATGCAGTCACATACATACACACGCGCAGTCATGCACATACACACACATGCAGTCACGCACATACACACACATGCAGTCACACACATACACACACATGCAGTCACACACATACACACACATGCAGTCACGCACATACACACACATGCAGTCACACACATACACACACATGCAGTCACACACATACACACACACATGCAGTCACACACATGCACACAAATGCAGTCACACACATACACACACACGCAGTCACGCACATACACACATGCAGTCACACACATACACACACGCGCAGTCATGCACATACACACACATGCAGTCACGCACATACACACACATGCAGTCACACACATACACACACATGCAGTCACACACATATGCAGTCACGCACATTCACACACATGCAGTCACGCACATACACACACATGCAGTCACGCACATACACACATACGCAGTCACGCACATACACACACATACGCAGTCACGCACATACACACACACGCAGTCACACACATACACACACGTGCAGTCACACACATACACACACGCGCAGTCACACACATACACACATGCAGTCACGCA
Organism: Phyllobates terribilis; assembly: GCF_046119375.1. Taxonomy (NCBI): domain Eukaryota; kingdom Metazoa; phylum Chordata; class Amphibia; order Anura; family Dendrobatidae; genus Phyllobates; species Phyllobates terribilis. The sequence continues at coordinate 549,567 of NW_027363613.1, read as the reverse complement.
CATACACACACATGCAGTCACACACATACACACACATGCAGTCACGCACATACACACACATACGCAGTCACGCACATACACACACATGCAGTCACGCACATACACACACATGCAGTCACGCACATACACACAAATGCAGTCACACACATACACACACACGCAGTCACGCACATACACACATGCAGTCACACACATACACACACGCGCAGTCATGCACATACACACACATGCAGTCACGCACATACACACACATGCAGTCACACACATACACACACATGCAGTCACACACATACACACACACGCAGTCACGCACATTCACACACATGCAGTCACGCACATACACACATGCAGTCACGCACATACACACACATGCAGTCACGCACATACACACACATACAGTCACGCACATACACACACATGCAGTCACGCACATACACACACATGCAGTCACGCACATACACACACATGCAGTCACGCACATACACACACATGCAGTCACACACATACACACACATGCAGTCACGCACATACACACACATGCAGTCACGCACATACACACACATGCAGTCACGCACATACACACACATGCAGTCACGCACATACACACACATGCAGTCACGCACATACACACATACGCAGTCACGCACATACACACACACGCAGTCACACACATACACACACGTGCAGCCACGCACATACACACACATGCAGTCACACACATACACACACACGCAGTCATGCACAAACACACACGCAGTCACACACATACACACACATGCAGTCATGCACATACACACACATGCAGTAACGCACATACACACACACGCAGTCACGCACATACACACATGCAGTCACACACATACACACACATGCAGTCATGCACATACACACACATGCAGTAACGCACATACACAAACATGCAGTCACGCACATACACACACATGCAGTCACGCACATACACACACATGCAGTCACACACATACACACACATGCAGTCATGCACATACACACACATGCAGTAACGCACATACACAAACATGCAGTCACGCACATACACACATGCAGTAACGCACATACACACACATGCAGTCACACACATACACACACATACGCAGTCACGCACATACACACATGCAGTCACACACATACACACACGTGCAGTCATGCACATACACACCTATGCAGTCATGCACATACACACCTATGCAGTCACACACATACACACATACGCAGTCACGCACATACACACACATGCAGTCACGCACATACACACATGCAGTCACACACATACAGACACGTGCAGTCATGCACATACACACACATGCAGTCACGCACATACACACACATATGCAGTCACGCACATATGCATGCAGTCTTGCAAATACACAAACATGCATTCAACACTCAGTCACGCACACACGTAGTCTTGCACACACATGCAGTCTTTTACACAAGCAGTCACACACATGCAGTCACATACACTCACGCGGTCATGCACACAGTCAGACACCAGCAGGCATGCGCACACATGGTCATACACACACGGTCATGCACATGCAGTCACGCATATACGCACACGGAGTCACGTATACACATGCAGACTTGCACATATACGGGTCGCAGAAACATATACAGACATATACAAAGACACATACAGACATAAACATATTTGAAGACATACAGAAAAATACATGTAAACAGACATATCACATATTACAACTGTGCTGGTCTCAGAGATGGTCTTCAATGTCCAAGGGCTACTAAATGGATTTGATGCTTACATTCATGTGATAATTTACCCCATACTGTAAATCATACTAATATTAGTGGTTTCCCTGGGAAGAAGCTAAACCACCCTAGCCACCGGTCTGAGGGTCCTTGGGATACTACAATTTAGGGTAAGCGGTCATAGGCCCTTTGGTCCATTATTCTGATACTTATACATTTGCTGATGGTGGCCCTGGGAGTTGGTATTTTAGTGGCACACTTAGTGCTTATACTCTCACCACTTGCCCTATATAGATTACCTGGGTCAACCTGTTACCACTAGCCTAAAACACCCCGCTTTTCCCAGCCTATACCTTGCATAGAGCTATATATAATCTCTGATTGGTTTTCCCCTGGGGGGTTTCCTTACACTTACCCCTATGCACACTGTTTTTGTCTTTATTGTCTATTTGCTATTATGTATACATGTGTATTTAATAAAGATTTTGTCATATTTTTGCATAAGAAACTCCTAGTTTCTCTGTTTTTTTTCCAAATTATACTAATATTAGTGGTTTCACTAGGAGCATCAGGACCTAAGATGTTATTATACAGATGAGGGAACACTGCGAAAAATGTAATAATCTATAGTAAGGGGTATATTGGGCCTCATTTACCCCAAAAATGTCCTTGTTACCCATCCCAAGAAGTCAGAGCTCAGTGTAATGAGTACAATGCCGCACGTTACTAAATCATTGTGACGTCTATAAACATGGACCAGTGCATCCTACTGTAAACTCTAGACATATTAGCTGTCATCCAAAGAGCACCATGACCTAAAGAATCAGGGGAATCTTGGGGTGATGGCTGATAAATCTGCTTTTTAAAAATAAAATAAAAAAAATAAAAAAATTGAGGTTTTATTACTATTGTTAACAAAGCCAATTTTAATATTAGACAGTATATCTGAATAAGGCCTAATGTTACCCCTACTATTGATAAAATATTAGCTGTCACCCCAAAGCCAAAACCAGGTGAGGAACAATCAGAAGAAAGGTATAATAGAAACAAGTCACCAATTCTGCATTTATCACCCACTCCTGGTCTTGGCTCCCACTCCTGAGAAAAAATACTGACTGAATACTGACCAAATACTGATAGTGGGGCCGTGGCCTAAGAGCTAAAGTCGGTCTCAGGGGTAGGTAAGCCTTTCTATCATGCTCTCCCACTGCTAACTTATAAAGGAGGCAGAAAAGCGTTTGCCGACATATGATGTAATGGCTCCTCCAATGTCAGGTCTCTATGTATGGAGCAGGTTCAGGAGCTGAGCCCGCATCATACTGGGCAGATGCCTGTACACATAACACCGACAATGAATGGGGTATAGCTACACATTCAGGAAAAAAATACATGTGTATAATCATTAAGGTCCACTGGACCACAATTCAAGTATGAAATGACCTACAACAATCCAGTAAGGATTAAATAATACAGCAGACATAATGGAGTAAATTCTTTATTTGGATAAATCAGTGATCAGACATAGAAAAATACGTTAAAAAGCATGTAATTGACAACTATACATTAAAACACACGTGGGGTGTAGAGACACAGCCTATGTATTGAATAGTGGTTCTCCCTAGGATGCACATATATTGGATTTCATGCAGTAAATACATGAATACAAGTAAATTAACACCATCGATATATTAAATACATAAAGTGCATGTGCAGATATATATATGTATATACCAGAATAACATCAAAGAGAAAAACAGTACATCTAATATAATAAATAGGAAAAATCTCATATAATTCTTGTGACACATAACTTGAATATATGGCCGTAATAATGTACATAGTGCAAAAGTCATTGGCCAACATAAGAATAAATATCAGGATATAATGAAGAAATAAAGATGGGATTAGCCAAATCCAGAGGCAGTATGGCATGAGCGGGGTAGGGCTGTGTGACCTCCACCCACAGGCGTTTTGCTCGCGGTTCTACAGGGAGATGCCTGTACACAGCCGGCATCTGTAACCGCAGCCATCAGAGATTGTTCTGATCGCTGCTGTTACACTGATCACTGGCTGCGGATGGGTTATCATGGCAGCTGACTATGAGAACTACTAGGATGAGTTTAAAATAAATGTTCCTGTGCTGAGATAATCTTATAAATGTGCCCCTGCTGTGTACTGTGTAATGACTGTTTCTGACCGTGCTGGACAATGGTCTGATCATACCACAGCTCCTGGGCAGGAGGAAGCAAAAGAGTATACAGACAGGATCAGGCTGTGTTCACACGATGCGTATTTCATGCGTTTCCGCGGCGTTTTTGCAGTTGCGTAAACGCCGCGGAAACGCATGAAAAACGCATGGTAGAAGGGCAGCAATGTTCCCCAATGGAAATCCGCATGTGCTGTGCCCATGATGCGGATTTTTCCGCAGCGTTAACGCTGCGGTCAAAAATCCGCAGCATGTCAATTCATTTTGCGGAAACGCGGCGATTTCGCCGCCATTGACTTGCATTAGAACGCGCCAATTCCGCAAGACAGCATTTGTACTTGCGTAATTGGTGCGTTCTAATGTGCGGATGGTACCCGGGTGTGGAGGAGAGGAGAGTCTCATCCACACCCAGGTACCATTAAAAAAGCTGTAAAAAGAAGAATAAAATAAAAAATAAATGTATTCTTACCTTCTGTCGGCCCGCGCAGCGCTCCCGCTTGGTTCCCGGCACTTGCAGTGAGTTGTAGGACCTGCGGTGACGTCAGAGTCATGTGACGGGTCACGTGACGCTGACGTCGGCAGGTCTTTCAATTCAAAGTTGCCGGCAGCCGGGAGAACGGAGTGAGCAGGACAGCGCGGGCCATCAGAGGTAAATATATACACTCTCTCGGTTCACACTGTATAAATCCATGCTGTTTGCATGGATTTATATAGTGTGACCTAGTTATCAAGCACTTTCCAGGTGATGCTAACATCGCCTGGAAAGCGCTTGTCAATCTGCATGCGGAAACGCATGTGAATCTGCATGTGGATCCGCATGTATTCTGCAGGAAAAACGCATGCACAATCTGCATGCGTTTTTTCTGCCAGGGAGATGCAGAAATGATGCAGAAATTTTCTGCTTCATTTCTGCATCGTGTGCACATACCCTCACAAAGGATTATTTCTTTCAGGAAAAATATTGCTTAAAAACAGACAGCAAAATGTTTTGCCTCACAAAATGAATCAGCTGTGATCCCGTGTTGTAATGTCTGTATACTCTTTTGTGTCCTCCCCTGCCCAGGAGCTGTGGTATGATCAGACCATGGCCCTGTAAGGTCAGACACATCCATTACACAGTACAAACCAGGGGCACATTTATAAGATTATCTCAGCACAGGAACATGTTTTTAACACATCCAATTGTAGAACTTATTTTTACTCCAAGATCTATTAGTTAAAATGTACTTTGTTTGTGGGAAAACCCTTTAAATTCCATAAGAGGACTGAAAAAATAAAGTAAACATACATAAAAAAGTGTTAAAAATATAAACCAAATAAAAACTTATAATAATTTGAATCAACCCTTTTCCTTTATTAAGTACAAAAAAAAATAATTATATTATTATCAAAATATTCAATTAAGTGTGTTTTTGGCCGACACACTTTCCTAACAAAAGGCAATAAAATGTGATCAAAACATCTCCCCACCTCAGAAAAAAAAGAATAAAACATTTGCAGGTCTTAGAAAATGGACGCACAAACCCAATGTTTTTTTATTTACAAATGTTCACATTTTTTTCATCACTAGTGTTGAGCATTCCGATACTGTAATATCGGGTATCAGCCGATATTCGCGGTATCGGAATTCCGATACTTAATTCCGATACTTTTACAATATCGAATACCGGAATCGGAAGTTCCCATAATGCCTGCGCTCTGCAGTGTCTCTGAAGGATGACAAGCTGGATGGCAGCGCTCAGCTGAGATCCAGCCTCTCATCAGAATGCCATCCCGGCGTGGGAGAATTCTCCTGATCGTTTAAAAGCCGGCGGGCGGTAAAAAGCCGCCGGCTTTTAAACAATCACACAGCCCCATACTGCTTCCCTGCAGCCTCCCACCCGATCCTCCGCTCCCCTCGCCACCTCCCATCCCGATCGTAAGTTAGGACCGGGCGGGGAGCGCAGCACCAAGGAGCGGGGAGAGAAGGACCCGGGCGGGGAAGTCGGCAGTGAAAAGACTTCACCGCCGGCTTTCCCGTTCTGTGCTGCGCTTTCCCGCCGGTTATTTCAAATGAACAGCTGAGGTATCAGGTGATGCTGATCAGCTGTTCATTTGAAGTAGCCGCTGCCCTCAGAGGGTTCATGTGAGTTCATGCTTGACTGCATTGCATGAACTCACATGAACTTTCCCACGGTCGCACAGGTCAGCCTCACCTCCCAGACGATCAGCCCGTCATGATTGGTGTGTGTGGGTGTCTGTGCGTGTGTCTGCGAGTGTGTGCGGGGTGTCTGTGCGATGTGTGCGGGTGTGTGCGATGTCTGCGGGTGTGTGCGGTGTCTGTGCGATGTGTGCGGGTGTGTGCGGTGTCTGTGCGATGTCTGCGGTGTCTGTGCGATGTCTGCGAGTGTGTGCGGTGTCTGTGCGATGTCTGCGAGTGTGTGCGGGGTGTCTGTGCGATGTCTGTGCGATGTGTGCGGGTGTGTGCGGTGTCTGTGCGATGTCTGCGGTGCCTGTGCGATGTCTGCGAGTGTGTGCGGTGTCTGTGCGATGTCTGCGAGTGTGTGCGGGGTGTCTGTGCGATGTCTGCGGGTGTGTGCGATGTCTGCGGGTGTGTGCGGTGTCTGTGCGATGTGTGCGGGTGTGTGCGGTGTCTGTGCGATGCCTTCGGTGTCTGTACGAGGTCTGCGAGTGTGTGCGGTGTCTGTGCGATGTCTGCGAGTGTGTGCGGCGTCTGTGCGATGTCTGCGGGTGTGTGTGGTGTCTGTGCGATGTCTGCGAGTGTGTGCGGTGTCTGTGCGATGTCTGCGGGTGTGTGCGTGCAGGCAGACATAGGCCGATGTGACACTACTACTCCCATCGGCCTATGTCTGTCCCCCGTCCACTCGTGCCAGCAGGATCAGCTCGATGGGAGCAGTAGTTCCCATCAGCCTGATCCTGCTATTTAAATTGCCCTACTGTGTCCCCAATAAATTTTAAATACATGTCATTGGTGGCCAGTGGTTGCCTACAATAAATTAGTTCATACATTACCTGTCCCCGCCGATGGCCACCTAAAATAAAGTAAAAAATAAAAAACTACACCTATACTCACCTAGACACCTAATTCCCCGAAGCCATCGATCTCCTGTAATAAAATATAAAATAATAAACCACAACCTTATCCTTACCCCTCCGTAGTAGTCCACGAGTGTCCCACGATGATCTCCAGTTTAGAGCAGCCACATAGAATGTGACCGCTCTGAACCGCTGCCGCCGCTAGAATGATGGGGCCGTAAAGCAGCCCCGTCATTGCATAAGCGGGTTCGCCGGAGTTCAGGCAGCGCTGCTCCGGTTAGCTGCTTTACGGCCCTGCTGTATCGTGAGAAATTCCCATGGTACAGCACTGCCGTAAAGGAGGTCTCCGGAGCTGCGCTGCCTGAATGCACTCCGGTGACCTCAGTCAGTGGCTCCCGCTGCCGGGAGCGGACGTGTTCCCGGCAGTGTGAGCTTACAGCAGCCATGCACAGCTGTCACCATCTCCAGATGTGACAGCTGTGCATGGGAGATCAGCGCAGGAACGTGGACAGGTAACTATTTTTTTTTAGTAAACTAAGAATTAAATAAAATGGTGTGTTTTATTTCAAATAAATTATTTTTTTCTGGGTGTAGTGTGTTTTTTCTTTTTAACACTTTGTAGGTTAGTAATGGGGGTGTCTTATAGAAGCCCATCATTACTAACCTGGGCTTCATGGCAGCTGGCGGTGACATGAACCCCAACCCTATTACCCCCTGCCACCGCACCAGGGCAGCATGGAAGAGCGAGGCTAAGTGCCAGAATTGGCGCATCCTATGGATGCGCCATTTCTGGGGCGGCTGACGGCTGGTGTTTCTAGCCTGGGAGGGGGCCAATATTCATGGCACCCTTCCTGGGCTATTAATATCAGCCCCCAGCTGTCTGCCTAGCCTTTGCTAGCTATTAAATAGGGGGTCCCCCATTTTAATAGCTAGTAAAGGCTAGGTATTCAGCTGGGGGCTGATATTAGTAGTCTGGGAAGCTCCGTGGGTATTACCCACTTCCCAGGCTTCAAACATCTGCCCCAGCCGTCTGCTTAACTTCCGCTAGAGCCTAAAATTATGGGGGATCCCACGCCAATTTTATTTTAAATAAATCCTTTATTTTAACACTAAATGACATTTGAGGAGTTAATAAAGATGCAGTCCCTAAATTATTATTTATTTTTTAATTAATTTTTCCCAAAAATTTTGACGTGGGCTTTGCCATATTTTTGTATGCCAGCCAGGTACATCATCCAGCTTCTATGAACGCGCCATTTTCCGGGGTGGCTGCGGACTGCAATTTGCACCAGGGGGGGGGGGCCCAGAAAGCTTGGGCCTCCCTGCGCTGCAGATTCCATCCCCCAGCTGCCTAGTTGTACCTGGCTGGACACACAAATAGGGAGAAGCCCCACGTATTTTTTTTTTAAATTATTTCAGGAAATTCATGAAATAATTAAAAAAACATTGATGTGGGGCTTCGCCCTATATTTGTGTCCAGCCAGGTACAGCAGGCAGGAACGGGCTGCCCCCAACCACCAGCTGCCTATTTGTACCTGGCCGGACACAATATAGGGAAGCCCTTTTTTTCTTAATTATTTCATGAATTTCATGAAATAATAAAAAAAAAAAAAATACGTGGGGCTTCGCCCTATTTTTGTGTCCAGCCAGGTACAACTAGGCAGCTGGGGGCTGGAATCCGCAGCGCAGGGAGGCCCAAGCTTTCTGGGCCCACGCGCAGCAAATTGCAGTCCGCAGCCACCCCGGAAAATGGCGCGTTCATAGAAGCGCCATCTTCTGGCGCTGTACCCAACTCATCCAGGGCACTGGTGCGGTGGCTCACTGGGTAATAAAGGGGTTAGGGCCAGCTTGGCATTATCAGCTGGCCCTAAGCCCGAAATTCATGGGGTCACGCCAATATTAGACATGACCACCATGAATTTCTAGTAAAGTATTTAAAAAAAACACAACACCCAGAAAAAAGTCCTTTAATTGAAATAAACACACAATTCTTTATTGTTCTAAATTAAACTATACTTACCATCACGCCCATTCCAGCTGAAGCCAACGATCTCCTGCAATAAAAGAAAAATAATAAAGCAACCTCATCCTTACCTTTCCATGGTTCCCACGACAGCTTCAGCTCTGCTACATCGAGATGACAGGCTGGACCGCAGCAGAACGCTGCCATCCAGCCTGTCATCCCGCGGACACTGAGAAGCGCAGGCATGCTTGCGCTCCTCAGTGTCTCTCTGTGACGGCATAAAGATGAGCCGAGGTCATGTCCAATGAACTCGGCTCACCTCATGCACGTCACTGACAGCGTGGGAAAATTCTCCTGCACTCAGCGCTTCAGCGTGAGAATTTTCCCACGCTGTCAGTGACGTGAATGAGGTGAGGTCATGTCCAATGAACTCAGCTCACCTCATGCACGTCACTGGCAGCGTGGGAAAATTCTCACGCTGAAGCGCTGAGTGCAGGAGAATTCTCCCACGCTGTCAGTGACGTGCATGAGGTGAGCTGAGTTCATTGGACATGACCTCGGCTCATCTGGATGCCGTCACAGAGAGACACTGAGGAGCACAAGCATGCCTGCTCTTCTCAGTGTCTGCGGGATGACAGGCTGGATGGCAGCGTTCTGCTGCGGTCCAGCCTGTCATCTCGATGTAGCAGAGCTGAAGCTGTCGTGGGAACCATGGAAAGGTAAGGATGAGGTTGCTTTATTATTTTTCTTTTATTGCAGGAGATCGTTGGCTTCAGCTGGAATGGGCGTGACGGTAAGTATGGTTTAATTTAGAACAATAAAGGACTGTGTCTTTATTTCAATTAAAGGACTTTATTCTGGGTGTTTGTGTTTTTTTTAACTTTGACTATGGGGTTAGTAATGGGGGTGTCTTATAGACGCCTCTCCATTACTAACCTGGGCTTGATGTCAGCTGGCATTATAAGCTGACATCAACCCCAACCCTATTACCCCCTGCCACCGCACCAGGGCAGCGTGGAAGAGCGAGGCTAAGTGCCAGAATTGGCGCATCCTATGAATGCGCCATTTCTGGGGCGGCTGACGGCTGGTGTTTCTAGCCTGGGAGGGGGCCAATATTCATGGCTCCCTTCCTGGGCTATTAATATCAGCCCCCAGCTGTCTGCCTAGCCTTTGCTAGCTATTAAATTAGGTGGGACCCCACGTCATTTTTTTTGGGGGGTCCCCCATTTTAATAGCTAGTAAAGGCTATGTATTCAGCTGGGGGCTGATATTAGTAGCCTGGGAAGCTCCGTGGGTATTACCCCCTTCCCAGGCTTCAAACATCTGCCCCAGCCGTCTGCTTAACCTCCGCTAGAGCCTAAAATTAAGGGGAACCCCACGCCAATTTTTTTAATAATAAATCCTTTATTTTAATACTAAATGACAAGTACAGTAACCAACACTATCACTGTACTTCATATATATGTGACTGACATGTTTCTATCTATCTAATCTATGTGTGAAGCTCTATTCTGTCTGTTATAAATTGTCGGGTACCGCTGCTGAATTGCCGGCCGGCTTTTTTAAAGAGACGGTGCATGAAAACACTATTATTTTTTTTGATAAATCCTTTACGCTAAATGACAAGTACAGTAAGCAGCACTTTCACTGTACTTCGTATATATGTGGCTGACATGTTTCTATCTATCTAATCTATGTGTGAAGCTCTATTCTTTCGGTTCTAAATTGTCGGGTACAGGTGTATGCCGCTGCTGAATTGCCGGCTTTTCATGTTTCACTGTTGGCACTGTTCCCATCGATTTGGGCAATCACTGTAATGCCACAACCACCATGGCTGTGGCATTACAGTGAGTGGCAGACAATCCATGCAGGACACGCTTTTGGTGTACGAACAGTTATCGAACATAACCTCGAACAGCCGAATTTTTTGCAAATCGTTCGGGTTCGTCGAACAACTCGAACACCGCCCAAAACAGCTCGAATTTGAGATTGGCGAACAGTTCTAGTCGAACACCGCTCATCTCTAGTCATAATAGGCTCTGAGCCTTTATATACCTGTGCACAGCAGCAGCCACCTTCAGTCTGCTGCTGGACAGCCAGCAGCAGCAGCAGCAGGAGAGGTATGTAATCAGGAGCCCTCCTGCTAAGGGTAGACAGCTGCTCGTTCCACCCCACCCCCCGCCTTAATTGGTTCTCCTCCCTTCCAACGGTGTTGAGGCGGGTGGGAACAGCAGGGGGTGAAGGTGCTGTGTTTAAAGAGGTGGAGTTATGCAGATCTAAAACGCGTGGATTGCAGCAGCAGCAAGCCGAAAAGTGCAGGCATGTAAGGGATCTAGAGGTTGACAACATGTCTTCTTAACGGGAGTCCAGGAGCTCATCTCCACAAATGGACTTTTCAGGATCCTTGGGTGGCTCCGTAGTTTGAAACCAATTCTGGTTATCGCTTCTCGGCCTTTTGGCTAAGATCAAGTGTAGTATCTTTTGAAAAGGCAGTTTTGTCCTTGGGCTGCCCTAGTAAATTGATGCATATTACACACTGGTTTGGTGCACTTGTTAGTACGCCAGGGGGCTCATAGAGTTATCTGATGGAAAACATGGCCCTCCAGGATCGAAGTCACTAGGCTGGGTAAGTGTGAGGGCTTTGGAGCAATGTGCCCCAGGAGTAGGCGCCCTGGTGGGAGTCCAAGCTTACTGGGACTGGGAACCCCAGAAAGACTTGGCTTCGTAGCACGCCGCACCTTTGCCAATCATACTTTCTGAGCAACCCCCCCTATTCCTGGCCTCCGGGCTAGGAAGGGGAATTTTTATAAACCCGGTCGGAGGTCCGGTCAGCTTTGGGCTGAGAAACCAACACAGGCTCCAGCTCCACTAGGGTGGCAGCCTAGATGGAAGCTGGGAGCACGAAAACGGCTCTTCTCCGGCTTCGGCTAGGGAGAGCATCGGAGATCCCTGACCCTCGCTGTGGCCTTCTGGCTCGGAGGGATGGGGATGGTTTATTGGGGACCCTCTCCTCCGGGAAGGGTCCACATGAATCCTCGCCTCGTGCGCTGTTTTGGTGTGACTTCGGTCACATTTTTCAGTGCCTTGGATGCAGCTTCAATCAAAAAATCTGTTCTTATCAGTTTAATATCTGATACGTCCCCTATCTGGGGACCATATATTAAATGGATTTTTAGAACAGGGAGATGGAAAAAGAGCTTGCTCTGTCCACTCCACGCATTGACCTGGTATTGCAGTATCTCCAGGACCGGTGCACCCCTTCTTTAATGCAGTTTCTAAAATCAGAAAGAATTGAATTCAATGTTTTTTGTTCATTTTGCTTGTTTGTCGGATTTTGGGATGGACTCTTTGGCTTTGCTTTTCTTCTCCTCATTGGATTTTTCATGTTCAAAGTTGCAGAAGCCAGATTACAAGCTCATTTTGGTTCAACTTCAGCAACTGTGCATTGCATTGCCATGTAATGTGATGCAATGCTATCTTTCTAGCTCTCCCTTTTTACTTCCTTTTGGATAAACAGACATATTAGGCAAGCATTTTGGAGCTTTCACCTAAATAACTACAGGTGGTGAGATAAGCTGCACAATATAATTGACCTTTCAGTATATTGTTGCACACACACCATCTATTTAGCAAATGCCCTTGTTATCAACAGCAGCCTTTTAAACTCACCTGAGCTAACAGGTATGTGCGCTGGTTACTCTGCTGCGCTTAAAATTTCTTTTTTGGTTTGCTACAATGCCTTTTCTGAAACGTTGTCTCCCTCTGCTGGAACACTGACTTCTTTCATTTAATGCCTGCAGACTATAAAAGAGAACCCAACCCAAAAAGTTTGGTTGATTAGTCTGTGGCATTCTGTTAAACTGTTGCTTATGGCGGTCTCTGTGAGCTTCTCAGCGACATTCAGCCAGCCAGGTATCCTGCCTGCAGTAGATGGAATGTGGCAATGGAACGCTGGCTGCGCGTGTCATAATAGGCTCTGAGCCTTTATATACCTGTGCACAGCAGCAGCCACCTTCAGTCTGCTGCTGGACAGCCAGCAGCAGCAGCAGCAGGAGAGGTATGTAATCAGGAGCCCTCCTGCTAAGGGTAGACAGCTGCTCGTTCCACCCCACCCCCCGCCTTAATTGGTTCTCCTCCCTTCCAACGGTGTTGAGGCGGGTGGGAACAGCAGGGGGTGAAGGTGCTGTGTTTAAAGAGGTGGAGTTATGCAGATCTAAAACGCGTGGATTGCAGCAGCAGCAAGCCGAAAAGTGCAGGCATGTAAGGGATCTAGAGGTTGACAACATGTCTTCTTAACGGGAGTCCAGGAGCTCATCTCCACAAATGGACTTTTCAGGATCCTTGGGTGGCTCCGTAGTTTGAAACCAATTCTGGTTATCGCTTCTCGGCCTTTTGGCTCAGACCTAGTGTTTGGACAAGAGGTTCCTTGTGTACTAGCCCTCGGCCTTCCAGCATCGCCACTTCGGTGGCTTAAGCTGGATGCTGCTATAGGGGGAGAGTGAGGAGGAAACGAGAAGGCGATTCCTGAAGCGACCATGGGTGTCAAGCTTCGCTTTGCTGGGACCGGGGATCCCCGGGTCAAGAATGCTTTCCGTATCGAGGTCTCTGAGGAGAAGAAGGACCATTTCTCGTTGTCATACCTGGTCAACGCCATTTTCTATGAAATCCTGAAGATCCAGAAGTCGGAGATCATCTGTTTGCAGGAGTTCAGAAGGGAGCATAGGTACGTCTTGGTGCTTTCTTCTATGGCGGCTTGCCAAAACCTTTTCAAAACTCTTCAAGTCCTTTCAGAGCACCCTCAGCTGGATGGACTTATCTTCACTGTACTCTACTCTAAGGGGGATATCCCGGTGGTAGTATTCATGCACAACCCCTTTATCTCCCGGGATGATATCACTGCATTCCTGAGAAGACACTGCATTTTTGTGCAATTCTCCCATAAAATCTTAAATGGAGAAGGGCTGTGGACTGGGAAGTATAAATACTTTGTGAGGTTTGGGATAGACCCTCATGGTCCTGGAGGTATTCACTATCCTCCCCTGAACTTTACAATTGGAAGAGACTCTGGATATCTGTTTTTTCCCGAGGCGCCATTGTTCTGCAGGAGATGCAACATGTTCGGGCATATCCAGGATTTCTGCAAGCAATTGCCAAACTGTAGAAAGTGCAACAAGTACGGTCATCTGGCGAAGGATTGTTCCAACCCGGTGGTATGTGATGCCTGCGGGGAGGAAGGACATGTGATTCGGGATTGTAAGGCTAAAGTCAAGCCTAGGTCCTTCTCCGAAGTGACCAAAGGTAAGCCTACTGTCCCTGCTGTTACCCCACAGGTGACTACTGCAGAGATCAATGAGGAGACGGAGCCCCCTGAGGTTGAAGATCTGGTGGGTGAGGCCCAGAACCTGTTGGACCCTCCGGCCCCTGCTGGGCCAGGTATGGAGATCTCCGAGTTGGATGTGGACCTCCCTCATCAGTCCGAAATATGTGGTGAGGGTGACATGGATGTGTCTCTAGCTCGAACCCCTGCATTGTCCTGGGGTGCTACAGACGAAGAGGTGGCCAGGGATGGTGGCCAAGGAGACTTTACTTCTGGGAGGTCTTTTGATGATGATGATACTCCTGAACTGGCCAATAAAAAACCCAGACGAGAGTACTCACCTGCCAGCGGAGGGTGCGACAGTCCTGCAAGTGACCGCATTTACCCGCAGGATGTCTTCTCCCCTGATGCTCCTTACCTTGGCATCCCTGAGAGCATCAACACCTTTGGGGTGCTTTCCCAGTCTGATGATAATGGATGAGTATGGTGTGATCAACATTGAGTCATGTATTTCTTTTCATTAATTAATGTCTTGCCAATCTGGTTGGGATGTAGTGTCCCTAAATGTAAGGCAGATCAGATCTAAAATCAGAAGAACAACTGTTCTGGACTACCTGAAACATTTAGGTGCTGATGTTTTTTGCCTTCAGGAGTGTGGGATTCAGGATGCTCCTTGTGACAAAGACTGGCCTTACGGACAGCATATCTGGTCAGGGTCTAATCATAATAAAAATGATGGGGTGGGGATATTAGTTGGGAATAAAGAAATCTCTATTGATAGTTATATTGTGGTGGAGGTGGGCCGATGTTTAATTGCATTTTTGAGTTATAGAGGGTGGCGGGTCAGAATTATTAATTTATATTGCCCTACAGGGAAGGAAGAGCGGCTTGCTCATCTTGAAAAATTAAGTTTTTTTCTTCCAGGGAAATCTCCCACTATTTTTGTTGGGGACGTTAATTGTGTCACAGAAGGAAAGTGTGACATAACAGGAAAGAAATTGTCCCATTTAATTTGTGATTTTTCCTTTTTAGATGCAGCAGTTGTTGTTCTTGGCATGCCACCACCGCCGACATACCATGCTGACCGTGGTGAGATTCATTCCAGAATTGATTTAATGTTATTTTCTAAAAATATGGTATGTTTGGATTTTTCTCAACAAAAGGTACCTTTTTCGGACCATGAATGTTTGAGAGGCGTGTTTTGTGCGAATGGTGACCAAGTGTATGGCGGTGGGGTATGGAAGTTGAATACAAGGCTGTTAGAGGATGATGAGGTGATGAATGAGTTTAATGTAAAGTATGAAAGATGGAGAATGCGTAAGAAGGATTTTGTGTGTGTTCTTGACTGGTGGGACTGGGTGAAAGTGCAATTTAAAACTTTCTTCAAAAAGTGGGGCTATAGAAAAGCTGCCAGATATAGGAATAGGTTTAATGACCTTAATAGACGGATTGACTGGTTGAGAAAGTGTGTTGCAAGTGGTTTGGAGATGTCTGATCAACTTACTGAGGCTAAGAATGAATTGAAGCGTGTGTTGGATGAGAAAGGAAAGGAAATTATATATCGTACTAAAATTGAGCACCTGGAGAAAAATGAGAAGTGTACGAGGTTCTTTTTTAAAAAAATGAATGGTAGGAAGACTGATATGAATGAAGTTGTGAATGAAAGTGGAACCAACTGTATGGGTGAGGATGTGCTGAAAGAAGTGAATAGGTTTTATAGCAAGTTGTATGATGAGAAATGGATTGACTCTGGGCTTGTGTCATATGTTCTGAATGGTGTGGAGAAAAAACTTGATTCTGAGGAGCGTGATCTATTGTGTGAGGATGTAGTTCTGGATGAAGTGAAGAATGTGGTGTGGAGTGCTAAAAAGAGTAAGACTCCTGGGAAAGATGGTATACCTGTAGAGTTGTATGTGAAAGCATGGGAAGTTTTGGGAACAGATTTGACTGAGGTATGTAAGTATATGTGGGTGAATGGTAGGTTGTGTGAATCATTGAAAGAAGGAGTGGTTGTGCTTGTGTATAAAAAGGGTGAGAGGAAACGTTTGGAAAACTGGAGACCAATAACACTGCTGAATTCGGATTATAAGGTCTACAGTAAGTTACTGGCAAATCGTATGCGTGAAGTGATTGGTAGTGTTGTGGAGGAGGACCAAGTATGTGCAGTGCCTGGAAGAAGTATGAGTGATAACTTGTTATTGTTGAGAGATATGATTGGGGATTGCAAGGATAGAAAGCAGAAATGTATGACTTTAGCTATTGATTTTGAGAAGGCGTTTGACAGGGTTTCGCATGTGTTTTTGTTTAAAGTACTGGAAAGAATGGGGTTTCCTAGAGAATTTGTGAATTGTGTAAAATCATTGTATGATTGTGTGTCAAGTGAGTTCTTGGTTAATGGGTGGCTGTGTGACAAAGTGAAGATTAGGTCAGGAGTAAGGCAGGGGTGTCCTATGTCCCCCGTCTTATTTGTATGTGTAATAGAACCATTGTTATGTTTGATTAGACGGGATAAAATGATGAGAGGTTTGTTGGTGCCTGGTAGTGGTGGTAAGCATGTGAAAGTGTTAGGTTATATGGATGATGTTGTGGTTGTGAGTGAAAGTATGGCTTCTTTGAGTAGAATTAAATTGCTTTTGGATTTTTTTGTTGGTGCGTCTGGTTTTAGGGTAAATTGGAATAAATGTAGTTTTAAATGTTTTGGAGATAGTAGTATTCGTATTGATGGTGTAAAGTGTGAAGAGGGTGCAATCAAGATTTTGGGCGTATTATTTAATGATGACTTAAAAGGGAATGAAAGTTGGGAAGAGTGTGGTATGCGGGTTGAACGTAAATTGAATTTTTGGCGAATGAGAGAATTGACTCTGCGTGGTAAGGTGTTAATTATCAAAGCAGTGATTCTCCCTATCCTGCTTTATGTGGCGACTGTTTTTCCTTCTCCTTACAGGAAAATTAAGAGAATAGAGAAGTTGGTATTCACATTCCTGTGGTGTAGTAAGATGGAGAAGTTGAAGCGGGAGAGCCTTTTTAAGGCTTGTCAGCATGGTGGGCTGGCCTTTCCCAATATTGAAGTTTTTTTAGGCCTTAATTATATTAAGACTGTGGTTATTTTGCTGGGTAAAGGCAATAAAGGTGCTTTTATGGCTAATTATTCTGCTGGATGGATGTTGTATGGGTTATGCTGGAGGAAGAGAGATGCGAGTGTGCCTGTGGCCTTTAAGTGTCCTGTTTGGTATGAGGTGATTGAGAAATTTGTGAGAAAGCATGATTTGTTGAGTGTGGGAATGAATGATTTTAGAATGACCAAGAATGTGGTGAAAAGAATGAGTGCAAATGAGGTAGAGTGTAATATTGTTGGGCTGAGAGGGAATGAGGTTTCAGATGCATGGAAGAAGTTAGATACGTATGGGATGTCAAACAAACAGAAGGATGTTGTGTGGATGACTTTACATAATATTTTACCTGTGAGAGAAGTGCAGAAGAAAAGAGAGTTGATAAGAACAGATGTGTGTCCGAGAGTGGGATGTGGTGGTTGTGAGACTGTCAGGCATGTTATGTGGGATTGTGAGTACGCGTACAGTGTGTGGAAGTGTGTAGGTGGATTGTGTAAGGGTTTAGCAGGCGTGAATTTTGTGGATTGGCGTGTGGCGATGTTTGGAATTGGTGCGTGTAGTCGGTCTAAAGATAGAATTTTATGGTTGATAATGGCTTGTGTGATGGAGAGTTTGTGGGATGCAAGGAACCTTGGACTTTTCAAAAGGAAATCTTTATCAGTGAATGAATGTGTTAGACTTATTCTTTCAAGACTATACCTGATATATAAGTTGGACAGCAGAGGCGGTGGTGGCACAGATGCCGAAGGGATTTGGAAATTTAAAAAGTGGCATTACCATATCAAATACCAGTGATTTTTTTTCTTTGTGATTCCTTGAAGTTTCTGCATTTGTGTTATGTAAAGGATGTTCCCTTGTGATTATATCTCGTCTTATACTACTGCTAAATAAATAGAACCATGATGATGAGAAGTTTTAAGTAGCAAATTTTGGAGAAATTCATACTGTTTGCTAAAAAACTAAACTGAATGGTTTTTAAAAAAAAAAAAAAAAAAAAAAAATCTGTTCTTATCAGTTTAATATCTGATACGTCCCCTATCTGGGGACCATATATTAAATGGATTTTTAGAACAGGGAGATGGAAAAAGAGCTTGCTCTGTCCACTCCACGCATTGACCTGGTATTGCAGTATCTCCAGGACCGGTGCACCCCTTCTTTAATGCAGTTTCTAAAATCAGAAAGAATTGAATTCAATGTTTTTTGTTCATTTTGCTTGTTTGTCGGATTTTGGGATGGACTCTTTGGCTTTGCTTTTCTTCTCCTCATTGGATTTTTCATGTTCAAAGTTGCAGAAGCCAGATTACAAGCTCATTTTGGTTCAACTTCAGCAACTGTGCATTGCATTGCCATGTAATGTGATGCAATGCTATCTTTCTAGCTCTCCCTTTTTACTTCCTTTTGGATAAACAGACATATTAGGCAAGCATTTTGGAGCTTTCACCTAAATAACTACAGGTGGTGAGATAAGCTGCACAATATAATTGACCTTTCAGTATATTGTTGCACACACACCATCTATTTAGCAAATGCCCTTGTTATCAACAGCAGCCTTTTAAACTCACCTGAGCTAACAGGTATGTGCGCTGGTTACTCTGCTGCGCTTAAAATTTATTTTTTGGTTTGCTACAATGCCTTTTCTGAAACGTTGTCTCCTTCTGCTGGAACACTGACTTCTTTCATTTAATGCCTGCAGACTATAAAAGAGAACCCAACCCAAAAAGTTTGGTTGATTAGTCTGTGGCATTCTGTTAAACTGTTGCTTATGGCGGTCTCTGTGAGCTTCTCAGCGACATTCAGCCAGCCAGGTATCCTGCCTGCAGTAGATGGAATGTGGCAATGGAACGCTGGCTGCGCGTGTCATAATAGGCTCTGAGCCTTTATATACCTGTGCACAGCAGCAGCCACCTTCAGTCTGCTGCTGGACAGCCAGCAGCAGCAGCAGCAGGAGAGGTATGTAATCAGGAGCCCTCCTGCTAAGGGTAGACAGCTGCTCGTTCCACCCCACCCCCCGCCTTAATTGGTTCTCCTCCCTTCCAACGGTGTTGAGGCGGGTGGGAACAGCAGGGGGTGAAGGTGCTGTGTTTAAAGAGGTGGAGTTATGCAGATCTAAAACGCGTGGATTGCAGCAGCAGCAAGCCGAAAAGTGCAGGCATGTAAGGGATCTAGAGGTTGACAACATGTCTTCTTAACGGGAGTCCAGGAGCTCATCTCCACAAATGGACTTTTCAGGATCCTTGGGTGGCTCCGTAGTTTGAAACCAATTCTGGTTATCGCTTCTCGGCCTTTTGGCTAAGATCAAGTGTAGTATCTGTTCTTATCAGTTTAATATCTGATACGTCCCCTATCTGGGGACCATATATTAAATGGATTTTTAGAACAGGGAGATGGAAAAAGAGCTTGCTCTGTCCACTCCACGCATTGACCTGGTATTGCAGTATCTCCAGGACCGGTGCACCCCTTCTTTAATGCAGTTTCTAAAATCAGAAAGAATTGAATTCAATGTTTTTTGTTCATTTTGCTTGTTTGTCGGATTTTGGGATGGACTCTTTGGCTTTGCTTTTCTTCTCCTCATTGGATTTTTCATGTTCAAAGTTGCAGAAGCCAGATTACAAGCTCATTTTGGTTCAACTTCAGCAACTGTGCATTGCATTGCCATGTAATGTGATGCAATGCTATCTTTCTAGCTCTCCCTTTTTACTTCCTTTTGGATAAACAGACATATTAGGCAAGCATTTTGGAGCTTTCACCTAAATAACTACAGGTGGTGAGATAAGCTGCACAATATAATTGACCTTTCAGTATATTGTTGCACACACACCATCTATTTAGCAAATGCCCTTGTTATCAACAGCAGCCTTTTAAACTCACCTGAGCTAACAGGTATGTGCGCTGGTTACTCTGCTGCGCTTAAAATTTCTTTTTTGGTTTGCTACAATGCCTTTTCTGAAACGTTGTCTCCTTCTGCTGGAACACTGACTTCTTTCATTTAATGCCTGCAGACTATAAAAGAGAACCCAACCCAAAAAGTTTGGTTGATTAGTCTGTGGCATTCTGTTAAACTGTTGCTTATGGCGGTCTCTGTGAGCTTCTCAGCGACATTCAGCCAGCCAGGTATCCTGCCTGCAGTAGATGGAATGTGGCAATGGAACGCTGGCTGCGCGTGTCATAATAGGCTCTGAGCCTTTATATACCTGTGCACAGCAGCAGCCACCTTCAGTCTGCTGCTGGACAGCCAGCAGCAGCAGCAGCAGGAGAGGTATGTAATCAGGAGCCCTCCTGCTAAGGGTAGACAGCTGCTCGTTCCACCCCACCCCCCGCCTTAATTGGTTCTCCTCCCTTCCAACGGTGTTGAGGCGGGTGGGAACAGCAGGGGGTGAAGGTGCTGTGTTTAAAGAGGTGGAGTTATGCAGATCTAAAACGCGTGGATTGCAGCAGCAGCAAGCCGAAAAGTGCAGGCATGTAAGGGATCTAGAGGTTGACAACATGTCTTCTTAACGGGAGTCCAGGAGCTCATCTCCACAAATGGACTTTTCAGGATCCTTGGGTGGCTCCGTAGTTTGAAACCAATTCTGGTTATCGCTTCTCGGCCTTTTGGCTAAGATCAAGTGTAGTATCTGTTCTTATCAGTTTAATATCTGATACGTCCCCTATCTGGGGACCATATATTAAATGGATTTTTAGAACAGGGAGATGGAAAAAGAGCTTGCTCTGTCCACTCCACGCATTGACCTGGTATTGCAGTATCTCCAGGACCGGTGCACCCCTTCTTTAATGCAGTTTCTAAAATCAGAAAGAATTGAATTCAATGTTTTTTGTTCATTTTGCTTGTTTGTCGGATTTTGGGATGGACTCTTTGGCTTTGCTTTTCTTCTCCTCATTGGATTTTTCATGTTCAAAGTTGCAGAAGCCAGATTACAAGCTCATTTTGGTTCAACTTCAGCAACTGTGCATTGCATTGCCATGTAATGTGATGCAATGCTATCTTTCTAGCTCTCCCTTTTTACTTCCTTTTGGATAAACAGACATATTAGGCAAGCATTTTGGAGCTTTCACCTAAATAACTACAGGTGGTGAGATAAGCTGCACAATATAATTGACCTTTCAGTATATTGTTGCACACACACCATCTATTTAGCAAATGCCCTTGTTATCAACAGCAGCCTTTTAAACTCACCTGAGCTAACAGGTATGTGCGCTGGTTACTCTGCTGCGCTTAAAATTTCTTTTTTGGTTTGCTACAATGCCTTTTCTGAAACGTTGTCTCCTTCTGCTGGAACACTGACTTCTTTCATTTAATGCCTGCAGACTATAAAAGAGAACCCAACCCAAAAAGTTTGGTTGATTAGTCTGTGGCATTCTGTTAAACTGTTGCTTATGGCGGTCTCTGTGAGCTTCTCAGCGACATTCAGCCAGCCAGGTATCCTGCCTGCAGTAGATGGAATGTGGCAATGGAACGCTGGCTGCGCGTGTCATAATAGGCTCTGAGCCTTTATATACCTGTGCACAGCAGCAGCCACCTTCAGTCTGCTGCTGGACAGCCAGCAGCAGCAGCAGCAGGAGAGGTATGTAATCAGGAGCCCTCCTGCTAAGGGTAGACAGCTGCTCGTTCCACCCCACCCCCCGCCTTAATTGGTTCTCCTCCCTTCCAACGGTGTTGAGGCGGGTGGGAACAGCAGGGGGTGAAGGTGCTGTGTTTAAAGAGGTGGAGTTATGCAGATCTAAAACGCGTGGATTGCAGCAGCAGCAAGCCGAAAAGTGCAGGCATGTAAGGGATCTAGAGGTTGACAACATGTCTTCTTAACGGGAGTCCAGGAGCTCATCTCCACAAATGGACTTTTCAGGATCCTTGGGTGGCTCCGTAGTTTGAAACCAATTCTGGTTATCGCTTCTCGGCCTTTTGGCTAAGATCAAGTGTAGTATCTGTTCTTATCAGTTTAATATCTGATACGTCCCCTATCTGGGGACCATATATTAAATGGATTTTTAGAACAGGGAGATGGAAAAAGAGCTTGCTCTGTCCACTCCACGCATTGACCTGGTATTGCAGTATCTCCAGGACCGGTGCACCCCTTCTTTAATGCAGTTTCTAAAATCAGAAAGAATTGAATTCAATGTTTTTTGTTCATTTTGCTTGTTTGTCGGATTTTGGGATGGACTCTTTGGCTTTGCTTTTCTTCTCCTCATTGGATTTTTCATGTTCAAAGTTGCAGAAGCCAGATTACAAGCTCATTTTGGTTCAACTTCAGCAACTGTGCATTGCATTGCCATGTAATGTGATGCAATGCTATCTTTCTAGCTCTCCCTTTTTACTTCCTTTTGGATAAACAGACATATTAGGCAAGCATTTTGGAGCTTTCACCTAAATAACTACAGGTGGTGAGATAAGCTGCACAATATAATTGACCTTTCAGTATATTGTTGCACACACACCATCTATTTAGCAAATGCCCTTGTTATCAACAGCAGCCTTTTAAACTCACCTGAGCTAACAGGTATGTGCGCTGGTTACTCTGCTGCGCTTAAAATTTCTTTTTTGGTTTGCTACAATGCCTTTTCTGAAACGTTGTCTCCTTCTGCTGGAACACTGACTTCTTTCATTTAATGCCTGCAGACTATAAAAGAGAACCCAACCCAAAAAGTTTGGTTGATTAGTCTGTGGCATTCTGTTAAACTGTTGCTTATGGCGGTCTCTGTGAGCTTCTCAGCGACATTCAGCCAGCCAGGTATCCTGCCTGCAGTAGATGGAATGTGGCAATGGAACGCTGGCTGCGCGTGTCATAATAGGCTCTGAGCCTTTATATACCTGTGCACAGCAGCAGCCACCTTCAGTCTGCTGCTGGACAGCCAGCAGCAGCAGCAGCAGGAGAGGTATGTAATCAGGAGCCCTCCTGCTAAGGGTAGACAGCTGCTCGTTCCACCCCACCCCCCGCCTTAATTGGTTCTCCTCCCTTCCAACGGTGTTGAGGCGGGTGGGAACAGCAGGGGGTGAAGGTGCTGTGTTTAAAGAGGTGGAGTTATGCAGATCTAAAACGCGTGGATTGCAGCAGCAGCAAGCCGAAAAGTGCAGGCATGTAAGGGATCTAGAGGTTGACAACATGTCTTCTTAACGGGAGTCCAGGAGCTCATCTCCACAAATGGACTTTTCAGGATCCTTGGGTGGCTCCGTAGTTTGAAACCAATTCTGGTTATCGCTTCTCGGCCTTTTGGCTAAGATCAAGTGTAGTATCTGTTCTTATCAGTTTAATATCTGATACGTCCCCTATCTGGGGACCATATATTAAATGGATTTTTAGAACAGGGAGATGGAAAAAGAGCTTGCTCTGTCCACTCCACGCATTGACCTGGTATTGCAGTATCTCCAGGACCGGTGCACCCCTTCTTTAATGCAGTTTCTAAAATCAGAAAGAATTGAATTCAATGTTTTTTGTTCATTTTGCTTGTTTGTCGGATTTTGGGATGGACTCTTTGGCTTTGCTTTTCTTCTCCTCATTGGATTTTTCATGTTCAAAGTTGCAGAAGCCAGATTACAAGCTCATTTTGGTTCAACTTCAGCAACTGTGCATTGCATTGCCATGTAATGTGATGCAATGCTATCTTTCTAGCTCTCCCTTTTTACTTCCTTTTGGATAAACAGACATATTAGGCAAGCATTTTGGAGCTTTCACCTAAATAACTACAGGTGGTGAGATAAGCTGCACAATATAATTGACCTTTCAGTATATTGTTGCACACACACCATCTATTTAGCAAATGCCCTTGTTATCAACAGCAGCCTTTTAAACTCACCTGAGCTAACAGGTATGTGCGCTGGTTACTCTGCTGCGCTTAAAATTTCTTCTTTGGTTTGCTACAATGCCTTTTCTGAAACGTTGTCTCCTTCTGCTGGAACACTGACTTCTTTCATTTAATGCCTGCAGACTATAAAAGAGAACCCAACCCAAAAAGTTTGGTTGATTAGTCTGTGGCATTCTGTTAAACTGTTGCTTATGGCGGTCTCTGTGAGCTTCTCAGCGACATTCAGCCAGCCAGGTATCCTGCCTGCAGTAGATGGAATGTGGCAATGGAACGCTGGCTGCGCGTGTCATAATAGGCTCTGAGCCTTTATATACCTGTGCACAGCAGCAGCCACCTTCAGTCTGCTGCTGGACAGCCAGCAGCAGCAGCAGCAGGAGAGGTATGTAATCAGGAGCCCTCCTGCTAAGGGTAGACAGCTGCTCGTTCCACCCCACCCCCCGCCTTAATTGGTTCTCCTCCCTTCCAACGGTGTTGAGGCGGGTGGGAACAGCAGGGGGTGAAGGTGCTGTGTTTAAAGAGGTGGAGTTATGCAGATCTAAAACGCGTGGATTGCAGCAGCAGCAAGCCGAAAAGTGCAGGCATGTAAGGGATCTAGAGGTTGACAACATGTCTTCTTAACGGGAGTCCAGGAGCTCATCTCCACAAATGGACTTTTCAGGATCCTTGGGTGGCTCCGTAGTTTGAAACCAATTCTGGTTATCGCTTCTCGGCCTTTTGGCTAAGATCAAGTGCAGTGATCTAGCGGCTGCTGCCTTGGTCTTGGCTGAGAGGTGCTCGGGGTACCCGGCTCCTTGGCCTGGGGGGATCGCTCTGTTTTTCAGCAGGGCTTCACCTCCCTGCTGCTATTAGGGAGTCGGATTAGTCCCCGGGCAACGGGAGGCGATCATCTACCTGGCACTTCGGTGTTGAAGGTTTCTATTGAGAAGAGGAGAACCTGTTTGTGAAGAAGATGTCTGCAGCATCACATGAAGGAGAGGAAGATCATGTGCCTGAATTCGCTAAGGTGCAGAATTCTATTCGTTTGGTTGTTCAGGAGAACTTTCGAGATCAAAAGGATTTTAGGTATGTGATGAGTCAAGTTCTTGTGGATCTTTTTGGTTTGAAGACAGAAGAAGTGTTGGCGATAATGGACTACCCCAGGAGGGGTGTTTATGATATAGTTTTTGTTGACAAAGTTTTTTTTGAAGGATATCTAAGGAAAATGACTGCAAGCCAGGATAAAAGAATGGAGGGGATAAGTGTAATGCCACACTTCCCCGTTAGAGATAAATGGATCATTGTTAAAATGTACTCTCCATTGGTGGACGAAGAGGATGTTCTTACATTTTTGGAGTTTTTTTGTTTGTCAGTAACACCAAAAGGGAAGATTTATAATGAATTTGGTTTTTGGACTTCGAAGTGGAAATTTTTGGTCCGTTTCAAAGAAGATGAGCAGGGGACTGTGTTGCTTCCCCCAGCTAGGTTTAAGTTGGGTAATATAAATGGTGATATTTTTTTCAGTGGTATACCCACTTTTTGTCGAGTTTGTCGTCAATACGGGCATGGAAAGGAAAATTGTTCGGGTGGTGTATGTGGTTTTTGCAAAAAAGGTGATCATGAGTCAAAGGATTGTAAAGATCGGAGGAAGTGCAACTTGTGTCAGGAAGATACACATGTTTTTAAGAATTGCCCAAAGAGGAAAAGAAATAAAGAGAAGGAGGTAGTGGTTAAAAAGGTTTTGGTAGAGAGAAAGGAGGAAAGTGTAGAAAAGGTGTTGGTGGTAAAGGGAAAAGAAAGCAAACCTGTAGGAGTGCAGAGGGAGATGGAGAAAACAAGAGTAGATTGGGGGGATAGGGTAGAGAGTGAAATGGGAGGTGTAAGTCAGGGAACTGGCCGTGGTAAGGTTAAAAAGCAAGAAAAGAGAAAGGAACAGGAAGTGGAGGTGGCAATGGAAGAAAATATAGTTGTTTTTCAACAACCTATGTTTATAAAGAATGCAGAATATTTTAACCGGTTGTACCGTAAGTTGTATGATGAGAAACGTTTGGACTATCTTATAGAGAATGTTAGGAAAGAACTAATAAGAGATAAAAATGTTTTTTGTGTGAAATATAGAATACCAGATGGTGTATCGAAACAAGTTTTTTCAGCATCAAGGGTTGAAGATTTGTCCCTTAAGGTTCTGAGTTGGGTTGGGGTTCATGCTTTTGATAATGGTTACAAGTATTTTACTTGATGTTATTACTGTTGTTAATACAGTTATAATTTAATTTTTATTTTTTTGGTATCCATTCAGGTTCTGAAACATTTCTTTCTTTGTAAGTATTGTTGTATTTTTGTAATTTTTTTTTCTGACATTAAAAGTACCAAAACCTCATGATGATTTAAGTTGGAGTCCACGTCTTGTCTCCCTTTGGGGAGAAGAGGACTGTGGAGTGGACTTTAATTTTAACCTGAATAGGTTTTAAAAAAAAAAAAAAAAAAATCTGTTCTTATCAGTTTAATATCTGATACGTCCCCTATCTGGGGACCATATATTAAATGGATTTTTAGAACAGGGAGATGGAAAAAGAGCTTGCTCTGTCCACTCCACGCATTGACCTGGTATTGCAGTATCTCCAGGACCGGTGCACCCCTTCTTTAATGCAGTTTCTAAAATCAGAAAGAATTGAATTCAATGTTTTTTGTTCATTTTGCTTGTTTGTCGGATTTTGGGATGGACTCTTTGGCTTTGCTTTTCTTCTCCTCATTGGATTTTTCATGTTCAAAGTTGCAGAAGCCAGATTACAAGCTCATTTTGGTTCAACTTCAGCAACTGTGCATTGCATTGCCATGTAATGTGATGCAATGCTATCTTTCTAGCTCTCCCTTTTTACTTCCTTTTGGATAAACAGACATATTAGGCAAGCATTTTGGAGCTTTCACCTAAATAACTACAGGTGGTGAGATAAGCTGCACAATATAATTGACCTTTCAGTATATTGTTGCACACACACCATCTATTTAGCAAATGCCCTTGTTATCAACAGCAGCCTTTTAAACTCACCTGAGCTAACAGGTATGTGCGCTGGTTACTCTGCTGCGCTTAAAATTTCTTTTTTGGTTTGCTACAATGCCTTTTCTGAAACGTTGTCTCCTTCTGCTGGAACACTGACTTCTTTCATTTAATGCCTGCAGACTATAAAAGAGAACCCAACCCAAAAAGTTTGGTTGATTAGTCTGTGGCATTCTGTTAAACTGTTGCTTATGGCGGTCTCTGTGAGCTTCTCAGCGACATTCAGCCAGCCAGGTATCCTGCCTGCAGTAGATGGAATGTGGCAATGGAACGCTGGCTGCGCGTGTCATAATAGGCTCTGAGCCTTTATATACCTGTGCACAGCAGCAGCCACCTTCAGTCTGCTGCTGGACAGCCAGCAGCAGCAGCAGCAGGAGAGGTATGTAATCAGGAGCCCTCCTGCTAAGGGTAGACAGCTGCTCGTTCCACCCCACCCCCCGCCTTAATTGGTTCTCCTCCCTTCCAACGGTGTTGAGGCGGGTGGGAACAGCAGGGGGTGAAGGTGCTGTGTTTAAAGAGGTGGAGTTATGCAGATCTAAAACGCGTGGATTGCAGCAGCAGCAAGCCGAAAAGTGCAGGCATGTAAGGGATCTAGAGGTTGACAACATGTCTTCTTAACGGGAGTCCAGGAGCTCATCTCCACAAATGGACTTTTCAGGATCCTTGGGTGGCTCCGTAGTTTGAAACCAATTCTGGTTATCGCTTCTCGGCCTTTTGGCTAAGATCAAGTGTAGTATCTGTTCTTATCAGTTTAATATCTGATACGTCCCCTATCTGGGGACCATATATTAAATGGATTTTTAGAACAGGGAGATGGAAAAAGAGCTTGCTCTGTCCACTCCACGCATTGACCTGGTATTGCAGTATCTCCAGGACCGGTGCACCCCTTCTTTAATGCAGTTTCTAAAATCAGAAAGAATTGAATTCAATGTTTTTTGTTCATTTTGCTTGTTTGTCGGATTTTGGGATGGACTCTTTGGCTTTGCTTTTCTTCTCCTCATTGGATTTTTCATGTTCAAAGTTGCAGAAGCCAGATTACAAGCTCATTTTGGTTCAACTTCAGCAACTGTGCATTGCATTGCCATGTAATGTGATGCAATGCTATCTTTCTAGCTCTCCCTTTTTACTTCCTTTTGGATAAACAGACATATTAGGCAAGCATTTTGGAGCTTTCACCTAAATAACTACAGGTGGTGAGATAAGCTGCACAATATAATTGACCTTTCAGTATATTGTTGCACACACACCATCTATTTAGCAAATGCCCTTGTTATCAACAGCAGCCTTTTAAACTCACCTGAGCTAACAGGTATGTGCGCTGGTTACTCTGCTGCGCTTAAAATTTCTTTTTTGGTTTGCTACAATGCCTTTTCTGAAACGTTGTCTCCTTCTGCTGGAACACTGACTTCTTTCATTTAATGCCTGCAGACTATAAAAGAGAACCCAACCCAAAAAGTTTGGTTGATTAGTCTGTGGCATTCTGTTAAACTGTTGCTTATGGCGGTCTCTGTGAGCTTCTCAGCGACATTCAGCCAGCCAGGTATCCTGCCTGCAGTAGATGGAATGTGGCAATGGAACGCTGGCTGCGCGTGTCATAATAGGCTCTGAGCCTTTATATACCTGTGCACAGCAGCAGCCACCTTCAGTCTGCTGCTGGACAGCCAGCAGCAGCAGCAGCAGGAGAGGTATGTAATCAGGAGCCCTCCTGCTAAGGGTAGACAGCTGCTCCTTCCACCCCACCCCCCGCCTTAATTGGTTCTCCTCCCTTCCAACGGTGTTGAGGCGGGTGGGAACAGCAGGGGGTGAAGGTGCTGTGTTTAAAGAGGTAGAGTTATGCAGATCTAAAACGCGTGGATTGCAGCAGCAGCAAGCCGAAAAGTGCAGGCATGTAAGGGATCTAGAGGTTGACAACATGTCTTCTTAACGGGAGTCCAGGAGCTCATCTCCACAAATGGACTTTTCAGGATCCTTGGGTGGCTCCGTAGTTTGAAACCAATTCTGGTTATCGCTTCTCGGCCTTTTGGCTAAGATCAAGTGCAGTGATCTAGCGGCTGCTGCCTTGGTCTTGGCTGAGAGGTGCTCGGGGTACCCGGCTCCTTGGCCTGGGGGGATCGCTCTGTTTTTCAGCAGGGCTTCACCTCCCTGCTGCTATTAGGGAGTCGGATTAGTCCCCGGGCAACGGGAGGCGATCATCTACCTGGCACTTCGGTGTTGAAGGTTTCTATTGAGAAGAGGAGAACCTGTTTGTGAAGAAGATGTCTGCAGCATCACATGAAGGAGAGGAAGATCATGTGCCTGAATTCGCTAAGGTGCAGAATTCTATTCGTTTGGTTGTTCAGGAGAACTTTCGAGATCAAAAGGATTTTAGGTATGTGATGAGTCAAGTTCTTGTGGATCTTTTTGGTTTGAAGACAGAAGAAGTGTTGGCGATAATGGACTACCCCAGGAGGGGTGTTTATGATATAGTTTTTGTTGACAAAGTTTTTTTTGAAGGATATCTAAGGAAAATGACTGCAAGCCAGGATAAAAGAATGGAGGGGATAAGTGTAATGCCACACTTCCCCGTTAGAGATAAATGGATCATTGTTAAAATGTACTCTCCATTGGTGGACGAAGAGGATGTTCTTACATTTTTGGAGTTTTTTTGTTTGTCAGTAACACCAAAAGGGAAGATTTATAATGAATTTGGTTTTTGGACTTCGAAGTGGAAATTTTTGGTCCGTTTCAAAGAAGATGAGCAGGGGACTGTGTTGCTTCCCCCAGCTAGGTTTAAGTTGGGTAATATAAATGGTGATATTTTTTTCAGTGGTATACCCACTTTTTGTCGAGTTTGTCGTCAATACGGGCATGGAAAGGAAAATTGTTCGGGTGGTGTATGTGGTTTTTGCAAAAAAGGTGATCATGAGTCAAAGGATTGTAAAGATCGGAGGAAGTGCAACTTGTGTCAGGAAGATACGCATGTTTTTAAGAATTGCCCAAAGAGGAAAAGAAATAAAGAGAAGGAGGTAGTGGTTAAAAAGGTTTTGGTAGAGAGAAAGGAGGAAAGTGTAGAAAAGGTGTTGGTGGTAAAGGGAAAAGAAAGCAAACCTGTAGGAGTGCAGAGGGAGATGGAGAAAACAAGAGTAGATTGGGGGGATAGGGTAGAGAGTGAAATGGGAGGTGTAAGTCAGGGAACTGGCCGTGGTAAGGTTAAAAAGCAAGAAAAGAGAAAGGAACAGGAAGTGGAGGTGGCAATGGAAGAAAATATAGTTGTTTTTCAACAACCTATGTTTATAAAGAATGCAGAATATTTTAACCGGTTGTACCGTAAGTTGTATGATGAGAAACGTTTGGACTATCTTATAGAGAATGTTAGGAAAGAACTAATAAGAGATAAAAATGTTTTTTGTGTGAAATATAGAATACCAGATGGTGTATCGAAACAAGTTTTTTCAGCATCAAGGGTTGAAGATTTGTCCCTTAAGGTTCTGAGTTGGGTTGGGGTTCATGCTTTTGATAATGGTTACAAGTATTTTACTTGATGTTATTACTGTTGCTAATACAGTTATAATTTAATTTTTATTTTTTTGGTATCCATTCAGGTTCTGAAACATTTCTTTCTTTGTAAGTATTGTTGTATTTTTGTAATTTTTTTTTCTGACATTAAAAGTACCAAAACCTGATGATGATTTAAGTTGGAGTCCACGTCTTGTCTCCCTTTGGGGAGAAGAGGACTGTGGAGTGGACTTTAATTTTAACCTGAATAGGTTTTAAAAAAAAAAAAAAAAAAATCTGTTCTTATCAGTTTAATATCTGATACGTCCCCTATCTGGGGACCATATATTAAATGGATTTTTAGAACAGGGAGATGGAAAAAGAGCTTGCTCTGTCCACTCCACGCATTGACCTGGTATTGCAGTATCTCCAGGACCGGTGCACCCCTTCTTTAATGCAGTTTCTAAAATCAGAAAGAATTGAATTCAATGTTTTTTGTTCATTTTGCTTGTTTGTCGGATTTTGGGATGGACTCTTTGGCTTTGCTTTTCTTCTCCTCATTGGATTTTTCATGTTCAAAGTTGCAGAAGCCAGATTACAAGCTCATTTTGGTTCAACTTCAGCAACTGTGCATTGCATTGCCATGTAATGTGATGCAATGCTATCTTTCTAGCTCTCCCTTTTTACTTCCTTTTGGATAAACAGACATATTAGGCAAGCATTTTGGAGCTTTCACCTAAATAACTACAGGTGGTGAGATAAGCTGCACAATATAATTGACCTTTCAGTATATTGTTGCACACACACCATCTATTTAGCAAATGCCCTTGTTATCAACAGCAGCCTTTTAAACTCACCTGAGCTAACAGGTATGTGCGCTGGTTACTCTGCTGCGCTTAAAATTTCTTTTTTGGTTTGCTACAATGCCTCTTCTGAAACGTTGTCTCCTTCTGCTGGAACACTGACTTCTTTCATTTAATGCCTGCAGACTATAAAAGAGAACCCAACCCAAAAAGTTTGGTTGATTAGTCTGTGGCATTCTGTTAAACTGTTGCTTATGGCGGTCTCTGTGAGCTTCTCAGCGACATTCAGCCAGCCAGGTATCCTGCCTGCAGTAGATGGAATGTGGCAATGGAACGCTGGCTGCGCGTGTCATAATAGGCTCTGAGCCTTTATATACCTGTGCACAGCAGCAGCCACCTTCAGTCTGCTGCTGGACAGCCAGCAGCAGCAGCAGCAGGAGAGGTATGTAATCAGGAGCCCTCCTGCTAAGGGTAGACAGCTGCTCGTTCCACCCCACCCCCCGCCTTAATTGGTTCTCCTCCCTTCCAACGGTGTTGAGGCGGGTGGGAACAGCAGGGGGTGAAGGTGCTGTGTTTAAAGAGGTGGAGTTATGCAGATCTAAAACGCGTGGATTGCAGCAGCAGCAAGCCGAAAAGTGCAGGCATGTAAGGGATCTAGAGGTTGACAACATGTCTTCTTAACGGGAGTCCAGGAGCTCATCTCCACAAATGGACTTTTCAGGATCCTTGGGTGGCTCCGTAGTTTGAAACCAATTCTGGTTATTGCTTCTCGGCCTTTTGGCTAAGATCAAGTGTAGTATCTGTTCTTATCAGTTTAATATCTGATACGTCCCCTATCTGGGGACCATATATTAAATGGATTTTTAGAACAGGGAGATGGAAAAAGAGCTTGCTCTGTCCACTCCACGCATTGACCTGGTATTGCAGTATCTCCAGGACCGGTGCACCCCTTCTTTAATGCAGTTTCTAAAATCAGAAAGAATTGAATTCAATGTTTTTTGTTCATTTTGCTTGTTTGTCGGATTTTGGGATGGACTCTTTGGCTTTGCTTTTCTTCTCCTCATTGGATTTTTCATGTTCAAAGTTGCAGAAGCCAGATTACAAGCTCATTTTGGTTCAACTTCAGCAACTGTGCATTGCATTGCCATGTAATGTGATGCAATGCTATCTTTCTAGCTCTCCCTTTTTACTTCCTTTTGGATAAACAGACATATTAGGCAAGCATTTTGGAGCTTTCACCTAAATAACTACAGGTGGTGAGATAAGCTGCACAATATAATTGACCTTTCAGTATATTGTTGCACACACACCATCTATTTAGCAAATGCCCTTGTTATCAACAGCAGCCTTTTAAACTCACCTGAGCTAACAGGTATGTGCGCTGGTTACTCTGCTGCGCTTAAAATTTCTTTTTTGGTTTGCTACAATGCCTTTTCTGAAACGTTGTCTCCTTCTGCTGGAACACTGACTTCTTTCATTTAATGCCTGCAGACTATAAAAGAGAACCCAACCCAAAAAGTTTGGTTGATTAGTCTGTGGCATTCTGTTAAACTGTTGCTTATGGCGGTCTCTGTGAGCTTCTCAGCGACATTCAGCCAGCCAGGTATCCTGCCTGCAGTAGATGGAATGTGGCAATGGAACGCTGGCTGCGCGTGTCATAATAGGCTCTGAGCCTTTATATACCTGTGCACAGCAGCAGCCACCTTCAGTCTGCTGCTGGACAGCCAGCAGCAGCAGCAGCAGGAGAGGTATGTAATCAGGAGCCCTCCTGCTAAGGGTAGACAGCTGCTCGTTCCACCCCACCCCCCGCCTTAATTGGTTCTCCTCCCTTCCAACGGTGTTGAGGCGGGTGGGAACAGCAGGGGGTGAAGGTGCTGTGTTTAAAGAGGTGGAGTTATGCAGATCTAAAACGCGTGGATTGCAGCAGCAGCAAGCCGAAAAGTGCAGGCATGTAAGGGATCTAGAGGTTGACAACATGTCTTCTTAACGGGAGTCCAGGAGCTCATCTCCACAAATGGACTTTTCAGGATCCTTGGGTGGCTCCGTAGTTTGAAACCAATTCTGGTTATCGCTTCTCGGCCTTTTGGCTAAGATCAAGTGTAGTATCTGTTCTTATCAGTTTAATATCTGATACGTCCCCTATCTGGGGACCGTATATTAAATGGATTTTTAGAACAGGGAGATGGAAAAAGAGCTTGCTCTGTCCACTCCACGCATTGACCTGGTATTGCAGTATCTCCAGGACCGGTGCACCCCTTCTTTAATGCAGTTTCTAAAATCAGAAAGAATTGAATTCAATGTTTTTTGTTCATTTTGCTTGTTTGTCGGATTTTGGGATGGACTCTTTGGCTTTGCTTTTCTTCTCCTCATTGGATTTTTCATGTTCAAAGTTGCAGAAGCCAGATTACAAGCTCATTTTGGTTCAACTTCAGCAACTGTGCATTGCATTGCCATGTAATGTGATGCAATGCTATCTTTCTAGCTCTCCCTTTTTACTTCCTTTTGGATAAACAGACATATTAGGCAAGCATTTTGGAGCTTTCACCTAAATAACTACAGGTGGTGAGATAAGCTGCACAATATAATTGACCTTTCAGTATATTGTTGCACACACACCATCTATTTAGCAAATGCCCTTGTTATCAACAGCAGCCTTTTAAACTCACCTGAGCTAACAGGTATGTGCGCTGGTTACTCTGCTGCGCTTAAAATTTCTTTTTTGGTTTGCTACAATGCCTTTTCTGAAACGTTGTCTCCTTCTGCTGGAACACTGACTTCTTTCATTTAATGCCTGCAGACTATAAAAGAGAACCCAACCCAAAAAGTTTGGTTGATTAGTCTGTGGCATTCTGTTAAACTGTTGCTTATGGCGGTCTCTGTGAGCTTCTCAGCGACATTCAGCCAGCCAGGTATCCTGCCTGCAGTAGATGGAATGTGGCAATGGAACGCTGGCTGCGCGTGTCATAATAGGCTCTGAGCCTTTATATACCTGTGCACAGCAGCAGCCACCTTCAGTCTGCTGCTGGACAGCCAGCAGCAGCAGCAGCAGGAGAGGTATGTAATCAGGAGCCCTCCTGCTAAGGGTAGACAGCTGCTCGTTCCACCCCACCCCCCGCCTTAATTGGTTCTCCTCCCTTCCAACGGTGTTGAGGCGGGTGGGAACAGCAGGGGGTGAAGGTGCTGTGTTTAAAGAGGTGGAGTTATGCAGATCTAAAACGCGTGGATTGCAGCAGCAGCAAGCCGAAAAGTGCAGGCATGTAAGGGATCTAGAGGTTGACAACATGTCTTCTTAACGGGAGTCCAGGAGCTCATCTCCACAAATGGACTTTTCAGGATCCTTGGGTGGCTCCGTAGTTTGAAACCAATTCTGGTTATCGCTTCTCGGCCTTTTGGCTAAGATCAAGTGTAGTATCTGTTCTTATCAGTTTAATATCTGATACGTCCCCTATCTGGGGACCATATATTAAATGGATTTTTAGAACAGGGAGATGGAAAAAGAGCTTGCTCTGTCCACTCCACGCATTGACCTGGTATTGCAGTATCTCCAGGACCGGTGCACCCCTTCTTTAATGCAGTTTCTAAAATCAGAAAGAATTGAATTCAATGTTTTTTGTTCATTTTGCTTGTTTGTCGGATTTTGGGATGGACTCTTTGGCTTTGCTTTTCTTCTCCTCATTGGATTTTTCATGTTCAAAGTTGCAGAAGCCAGATTACAAGCTCATTTTGGTTCAACTTCAGCAACTGTGCATTGCATTGCCATGTAATGTGATGCAATGCTATCTTTCTAGCTCTCCCTTTTTACTTCCTGTTGGATAAACAGACATATTAGGCAAGCATTTTGGAGCTTTCACCTAAATAACTACAGGTGGTGAGATAAGCTGCACAATATAATTGACCTTTCAGTATATTGTTGCACACACACCATCTATTTAGCAAATGCCCTTGTTATCAACAGCAGCCTTTTAAACTCACCTGAGCTAACAGGTATGTGCGCTGGTTACTCTGCTGCGCTTAAAATTTCTTTTTTGGTTTGCTACAATGCCTTTTCTGAAACGTTGTCTCCTTCTGCTGGAACACTGACTTCTTTCATTTAATGCCTGCAGACTATAAAAGAGAACCCAACCCAAAAAGTTTGGTTGATTAGTCTGTGGCATTCTGTTAAACTGTTGCTTATGGCGGTCTCTGTGAGCTTCTCAGCGACATTCAGCCAGCCAGGTATCCTGCCTGCAGTAGATGGAATGTGGCAATGGAACGCTGGCTGCGCGTGTCATAATAGGCTCTGAGCCTTTATATACCTGTGCACAGCAGCAGCCACCTTCAGTCTGCTGCTGGACAGCCAGCAGCAGCAGCAGCAGGAGAGGTATGTAATCAGGAGCCCTCCTGCTAAGGGTAGACAGCTGCTCGTTCCACCCCACCCCCCGCCTTAATTGGTTCTCCTCCCTTCCAACGGTGTTGAGGCGGGTGGGAACAGCAGGGGGTGAAGGTGCTGTGTTTAAAGAGGTGGAGTTATGCAGATCTAAAACGCGTGGATTGCAGCAGCAGCAAGCCGAAAAGTGCAGGCATGTAAGGGATCTAGAGGTTGACAACATGTCTTCTTAACGGGAGTCCAGAAGCTCATCTCCACAAATGGACTTTTCAGGATCCTTGGGTGGCTCCGTAGTTTGAAACCAATTCTGGTTATCGCTTCTCGGCCTTTTGGCTAAGATCAAGTGTAGTATCTGTTCTTATCAGTTTAATATCTGATACGTCCCCTATCTGGGGACCATATATTAAATGGATTTTTAGAACAGGGAGATGGAAAAAGAGCTTGCTCTGTCCACTCCACGCATTGACCTGGTATTGCAGTATCTCCAGGACCGGTGCACCCCTTCTTTAATGCAGTTTCTAAAATCAGAAAGAATTGAATTCAATGTTTTTTGTTCATTTTGCTTGTTTGTCGGATTTTGGGATGGACTCTTTGGCTTTGCTTTTCTTCTCCTCATTGGATTTTTCATGTTCAAAGTTGCAGAAGCCAGATTACAAGCTCATTTTGGTTCAACTTCAGCAACTGTGCATTGCATTGCCATGTAATGTGATGCAATGCTATCTTTCTAGCTCTCCCTTTTTACTTCCTTTTGGATAAACAGACATATTAGGCAAGCATTTTGGAGCTTTCACCTAAATAACTACAGGTGGTGAGATAAGCTGCACAATATAATTGACCTTTCAGTATATTGTTGCACACACACCATCTATTTAGCAAATGCCCTTGTTATCAACAGCAGCCTTTTAAACTCACCTGAGCTAACAGGTATGTGCGCTGGTTACTCTGCTGCGCTTAAAATTTCTTTTTTGGTTTGCTTTTTTTTCAATGCCTTTTCTGAAACGTTGTCTCCTTCTGCTGGAACACTGACTTCTTTCATTTAATGCCTGCAGACTATAAAAGAGAACCCAACCCAAAAAGTTTGGTTGATTAGTCTGTGGCATTCTGTTAAACTGTTGCTTATGGCGGTCTCTGTGAGCTTCTCAGCGACATTCAGCCAGCCAGGTATCCTGCCTGCAGTAGATGGAATGTGGCAATGGAACGCTGGCTGCGCGTGTCATAATAGGCTCTGAGCCTTTATATACCTGTGCACAGCAGCAGCCACCTTCAGTCTGCTGCTGGACAGCCAGCAGCAGCAGCAGCAGGAGAGGTATGTAATCAGGAGCCCTCCTGCTAAGGGTAGACAGCTGCTCGTTCCACCCCACCCCCCGCCTTAATTGGTTCTCCTCCCTTCCAACGGTGTTGAGGCGGGTGGGAACAGCAGGGGGTGAAGGTGCTGTGTTTAAAGAGGTGGAGTTATGCAGATCTAAAACGCGTGGATTGCAGCAGCAGCAAGCCGAAAAGTGCAGGCATGTAAGG
Source organism: Phyllobates terribilis (assembly GCF_046119375.1). NCBI lineage: Eukaryota > Metazoa > Chordata > Amphibia > Anura > Dendrobatidae > Phyllobates > Phyllobates terribilis. Next base: position 512,220 of record NW_027363613.1, on the reverse strand, counting down.
GATCTAGAGGTTGACAACATGTCTTCTTAACGGGAGTCCAGGAGCTCATCTCCACAAATGGACTTTTCAGGATCCTTGGGTGGCTCCGTAGTTTGAAACCAATTCTGGTTATCGCTTCTCGGCCTTTTGGCTAAGATCAAGTGTAGTATCTGTTCTTATCAGTTTAATATCTGATACGTCCCCTATCTGGGGACCATATATTAAATGGATTTTTAGAACAGGGAGATGGAAAAAGAGCTTGCTCTGTCCACTCCACGCATTGACCTGGTATTGCAGTATCTCCAGGACCGGTGCACCCCTTCTTTAATGCAGTTTCTAAAATCAGAAAGAATTGAATTCAATGTTTTTTGTTCATTTTGCTTGTTTGTCGGATTTTGGGATGGACTCTTTGGCTTTGCTTTTCTTCTCCTCATTGGATTTTTCATGTTCAAAGTTGCAGAAGCCAGATTACAAGCTCATTTTGGTTCAACTTCAGCAACTGTGCATTGCATTGCCATGTAATGTGATGCAATGCTATCTTTCTAGCTCTCCCTTTTTACTTCCTTTTGGATAAACAGACATATTAGGCAAGCATTTTGGAGCTTTCACCTAAATAACTACAGGTGGTGAGATAAGCTGCACAATATAATTGACCTTTCAGTATATTGTTGCACACACACCATCTATTTAGCAAATGCCCTTGTTATCAACAGCAGCCTTTTAAACTCACCTGAGCTAACAGGTATGTGCGCTGGTTACTCTGCTGCGCTTAAAATTTCTTTTTTGGTTTGCTACAATGCCTTTTCTGAAACGTTGTCTCCTTCTGCTGGAACACTGACTTCTTTCATTTAATGCCTGCAGACTATAAAAGAGAACCCAACCCAAAAAGTTTGGTTGATTAGTCTGTGGCATTCTGTTAAACTGTTGCTTATGGCGGTCTCTGTGAGCTTCTCAGCGACATTCAGCCAGCCAGGTATCCTGCCTGCAGTAGATGGAATGTGGCAATGGAACGCTGGCTGCGCGTGTCATAATAGGCTCTGAGCCTTTATATACCTGTGCACAGCAGCAGCCACCTTCAGTCTGCTGCTGGACAGCCAGCAGCAGCAGCAGCAGGAGAGGTATGTAATCAGGAGCCCTCCTGCTAAGGGTAGACAGCTGCTCGTTCCACCCCACCCCCCGCCTTAATTGGTTCTCCTCCCTTCCAACGGTGTTGAGGCGGGTGGGAACAGCAGGGGGTGAAGGTGCTGTGTTTAAAGAGGTGGAGTTATGCAGATCTAAAACGCGTGGATTGCAGCAGCAGCAAGCCGAAAAGTGCAGGCATGTAAGGGATCTAGAGGTTGACAACATGTCTTCTTAACGGGAGTCCAGGAGCTCATCTCCACAAATGGACTTTTCAGGATCCTTGGGTGGCTCCGTAGTTTGAAACCAATTCTGGTTATCGCTTCTCGGCCTTTTGGCTAAGATCAAGTGTAGTATCTGTTCTTATCAGTTTAATATCTGATACGTCCCCTATCTGGGGACCATATATTAAATGGATTTTTAGAACAGGGAGATGGAAAAAGAGCTTGCTCTGTCCACTCCACGCATTGACCTGGTATTGCAGTATCTCCAGGACCGGTGCACCCCTTCTTTAATGCAGTTTCTAAAATCAGAAAGAATTGAATTCAATGTTTTTTGTTCATTTCGCTTGTTTGTCGGATTTTGGGATGGACTCTTTGGCTTTGCTTTTCTTCTCCTCATTGGATTTTTCATGTTCAAAGTTGCAGAAGCCAGATTACAAGCTCATTTTGGTTCAACTTCAGCAACTGTGCATTGCATTGCCATGTAATGTGATGCAATGCTATCTTTCTAGCTCTCCCTTTTTACTTCCTTTTGGATAAACAGACATATTAGGCAAGCATTTTGGAGCTTTCACCTAAATAACTACAGGTGGTGAGATAAGCTGCACAATATAATTGACCTTTCAGTATATTGTTGCACACACACCATCTATTTAGCAAATGCCCTTGTTATCAACAGCAGCCTTTTAAACTCACCTGAGCTAACAGGTATGTGCGCTGGTTACTCTGCTGCGCTTAAAATTTCTTTTTTGGTTTGCTACAATGCCTTTTCTGAAACGTTGTCTCCTTCTGCTGGAACACTGACTTCTTTCATTTAATGCCTGCAGTCTATAAAAGAGAACCCAACCCAAAAAGTTTGGTTGATTAGTCTGTGGCATTCTGTTAAACTGTTGCTTATGGCGGTCTCTGTGAGCTTCTCAGCGACATTCAGCCAGCCAGGTATCCTGCCTGCAGTAGATGGAATGTGGCAATGGAACGCTGGCTGCGCGTGTCATAATAGGCTCTGAGCCTTTATATACCTGTGCACAGCAGCAGCCACCTTCAGTCTGCTGCTGGACAGCCAGCAGCAGCAGCAGCAGGAGAGGTATGTAATCAGGAGCCCTCCTGCTAAGGGTAGACAGCTGCTCGTTCCACCCCACCCCCCGCCTTAATTGGTTCTCCTCCCTTCCAACGGTGTTGAGGCGGGTGGGAACAGCAGGGGGTGAAGGTGCTGTGTTTAAAGAGGTGGAGTTATGCAGATCTAAAACGCGTGGATTGCAGCAGCAGCAAGCCGAAAAGTGCAGGCATGTAAGGGATCTAGAGGTTGACAACATGTCTTCTTAACGGGAGTCCAGGAGCTCATCTCCACAAATGGACTTTTCAGGATCCTTGGGTGGCTCCGTAGTTTGAAACCAATTCTGGTTATCGCTTCTCGGCCTTTTGGCTAAGATCAAGTGTAGTATCTGTTCTTATCAGTTTAATATCTGATACGTCCCCTATCTGGGGACCATATATTAAATGGATTTTTAGAACAGGGAGATGGAAAAAGAGCTTGCTCTGTCCACTCCACGCATTGACCTGGTATTGCAGTATCTCCAGGACCGGAGCACCCCTTCTTTAATGCAGTTTCTAAAATCAGAAAGAATTGAATTCAATGTTTTTTGTTCATTTTGCTTGTTTGTCGGATTTTGGGATGGACTCTTTGGCTTTGCTTTTCTTCTCCTCATTGGATTTTTCATGTTCAAAGTTGCAGAAGCCAGATTACAAGCTCATTTTGGTTCAACTTCAGCAACTGTGCATTGCATTGCCATGTAATGTGATGCAATGCTATCTTTCTAGCTCTCCCTTTTTACTTCCTTTTGGATAAACAGACATATTAGGCAAGCATTTTGGAGCTTTCACCTAAATAACTACAGGTGGTGAGATAAGCTGCACAATATAATTGACCTTTCAGTATATTGTTGCACACACACCATCTATTTAGCAAATGCCCTTGTTATCAACAGCAGCCTTTTAAACTCACCTGAGCTAACAGGTATGTGCGCTGGTTACTCTGCTGCGCTTAAAATTTCTTTTTTGGTTTGCTACAATGCCTTTTCTGAAACGTTGTCTCCTTCTGCTGGAACACTGACTTCTTTCATTTAATGCCTGCAGACTATAAAAGAGAACCCAACCCAAAAAGTTTGGTTGATTAGTCTGTGGCATTCTGTTAAACTGTTGCTTATGGCGGTCTCTGTGAGCTTCTCAGCGACATTCAGCCAGCCAGGTATCCTGCCTGCAGTAGATGGAATGTGGCAATGGAACGCTGGCTGCGCGTGTCATAATAGGCTCTGAGCCTTTATATACCTGTGCACAGCAGCAGCCACCTTCAGTCTGCTGCTGGACAGCCAGCAGCAGCAGCAGCAGGAGAGGTATGTAATCAGGAGCCCTCCTGCTAAGGGTAGACAGCTGCTCGTTCCACCCCACCCCCCGCCTTAATTGGTTCTCCTCCCTTCCAACGGTGTTGAGGCGGGTGGGAACAGCAGGGGGTGAAGGTGCTGTGTTTAAAGAGGTGGAGTTATGCAGATCTAAAACGCGTGGATTGCAGCAGCAGCAAGCCGAAAAGTGCAGGCATGTAAGGGATCTAGAGGTTGACAACATGTCTTCTTAACGGGAGTCCAGGAGCTCATCTCCACAAATGGACTTTTCAGGATCCTTGGGTGGCTCCGTAGTTTGAAACCAATTCTGGTTATCGCTTCTCGGCCTTTTGGCTAAGATCAAGTGTAGTATCTGTTCTTATCAGTTTAATATCTGATACGTCCCCTATCTGGGGACCATATATTAAATGGATTTTTAGAACAGGGAGATGGAAAAAGAGCTTGCTCTGTCCACTCCACGCATTGACCTGGTATTGCAGTATCTCCAGGACCGGAGCACCCCTTCTTTAATGCAGTTTCTAAAATCAGAAAGAATTGAATTCAATGTTTTTTGTTCATTTTGCTTGTTTGTCGGATTTTGGGATGGACTCTTTGGCTTTGCTTTTCTTCTCCTCATTGGATTTTTCATGTTCAAAGTTGCAGAAGCCAGATTACAAGCTCATTTTGGTTCAACTTCAGCAACTGTGCATTGCATTGCCATGTAATGTGATGCAATGCTATCTTTCTAGCTCTCCCTTTTTACTTCCTTTTGGATAAACAGACATATTAGGCAAGCATTTTGGAGCTTTCACCTAAATAACTACAGGTGGTGAGATAAGCTGCACAATATAATTGACCTTTCAGTATATTGTTGCACACACACCATCTATTTAGCAAATGCCCTTGTTATCAACAGCAGCCTTTTAAACTCACCTGAGCTAACAGGTATGTGCGCTGGTTACTCTGCTGCGCTTAAAATTTCTTTTTTGGTTTGCTACAATGCCTTTTCTGAAACGTTGTCTCCTTCTGCTGGAACACTGACTTCTTTCATTTAATGCCTGCAGACTATAAAAGAGAACCCAACCCAAAAAGTTTGGTTGATTAGTCTGTGGCATTCTGTTAAACTGTTGCTTATGGCGGTCTCTGTGAGCTTCTCAGCGACATTCAGCCAGCCAGGTATCCTGCCTGCAGTAGATGGAATGTGGCAATGGAACGCTGGCTGCGCGTGTCATAATAGGCTCTGAGCCTTTATATACCTGTGCACAGCAGCAGCCACCTTCAGTCTGCTGCTGGACAGCCAGCAGCAGCAGCAGCAGGAGAGGTATGTAATCAGGAGCCCTCCTGCTAAGGGTAGACAGCTGCTCGTTCCACCCCACCCCCCGCCTTAATTGGTTCTCCTCCCTTCCAACGGTGTTGAGGCGGGTGGGAACAGCAGGGGGTGAAGGTGCTGTGTTTAAAGAGGTGGAGTTATGCAGATCTAAAACGCGTGGATTGCAGCAGCAGCAAGCCGAAAAGTGCAGGCATGTAAGGGATCTAGAGGTTGACAACATGTCTTCTTAACGGGAGTCCAGGAGCTCATCTCCACAAATGGACTTTTCAGGATCCTTGGGTGGCTCCGTAGTTTGAAACCAATTCTGGTTATCGCTTCTCGGCCTTTTGGCTAAGATCAAGTGTAGTATCTGTTCTTATCAGTTTAATATCTGATACGTCCCCTATCTGGGGACCATATATTAAATGGATTTTTAGAACAGGGAGATGGAAAAAGAGCTTGCTCTGTCCACTCCACGCATTGACCTGGTATTGCAGTATCTCCAGGACCGGTGCACCCCTTCTTTAATGCAGTTTCTAAAATCAGAAAGAATTGAATTCAATGTTTTTTGTTCATTTTGCTTGTTTGTCGGATTTTGGGATGGACTCTTTGGCTTTGCTTTTCTTCTCCTCATTGGATTTTTCATGTTCAAAGTTGCAGAAGCCAGATTACAAGCTCATTTTGGTTCAACTTCAGCAACTGTGCATTGCATTGCCATGTAATGTGATGCAATGCTATCTTTCTAGCTCTCCCTTTTTACTTCCTTTTGGATAAACAGACATATTAGGCAAGCATTTTGGAGTTTTCACCTAAATAACTACAGGTGGTGAGATAAGCTGCACAATATAATTGACCTTTCAGTATATTGTTGCACACACACCATCTATTTAGCAAATGCCCTTGTTATTAACAGCAGCCTTTTAAACTCACCTGAGCTAACAGGTATGTGCGCTGGTTACTCTGCTGCGCTTAAAATTTCTTTTTTGGTTTGCTACAATGCCTTTTCTGAAACGTTGTCTCCTTCTGCTGGAACACTGACTTCTTTCATTTAATGCCTGCAGACTATAAAAGAGAACCCAACCCAAAAAGTTTGGTTGATTAGTCTGTGGCATTCTGTTAAACTGTTGCTTATGGCGGTCTCTGTGAGCTTCTCAGCGACATTCAGCCAGCCAGGTATCCTGCCTGCAGTAGATGGAATTTGGCAATGGAACGCTGGCTGCGCGTGTCATAATAGGTTCTGAGCCTTTATATACCTGTGCACAGCAGCAGCCACCTTCAGTCTGCTGCTGGACAGCCAGCAGCAGCAGCAGCAGGAGAGGTATGTAATCAGGAGCCCTCCTGCTAAGGGTAGACAGCTGCTCGTTCCACCCCACCCCCCGCCTTAATTGGTTCTCCTCCCTTCCAACGGTGTTGAGGCGGGTGGGAACAGCAGGGGGTGAAGGTGCTGTGTTTAAAGAGGTGGAGTTTTGCAGATCTAAAACGCGTGGATTGCAGCAGCAGCAAGCCGAAAAGTGCAGGCATGTAAGGGATCTAGAGGTTGACAACATGTCTTCTTAACGGGAGTCCAGGAGCTCATCTCCACAAATGGACTTTTCAGGATCCTTGGGTGGCTCCGTAGTTTGAAACCAATTCTGGTTATCGCTTCTCGGCCTTTTGGCTAAGATCAAGTGTAGTATCTGTTCTTATCAGTTTAATATCTGATACGTCCCCTATCTGGGGACCATATATTAAATGGATTTTTAGAACAGGGAGATGGAAAAAGAGCTTGCTCTGTCCACTCCACGCATTGACCTGGTATTGCAGTATCTCCATGACCGGTGCACCCCTTCTTTAATGCAGTTTCTAAAATCAGAAAGAATTGAATTCAATGTTTTTTGTTCATTTTGCTTGTTTGTCGGATTTTGGGATGGACTCTTTGGCTTTGCTTTTCTTCTCCTCATTGGATTTTTCATGTTCAAAGTTGCAGAAGCCAGATTACAAGCTCATTTTGGTTCAACTTCAGCAACTGTGCATTGCATTGCCATGTAATGTGATGCAATGCTATCTTTCTAGCTCTCCCTTTTTACTTCCTTTTGGATAAACAGACATATTAGGCAAGCATTTTGGAGCTTTCACCTAAATAACTACAGGTGGTGAGATAAGCTGCACAATATAATTGACCTTTCAGTATATTGTTGCACACACACCATCTATTTAGCAAATGCCCTTGTTATCAACAGCAGCCTTTTAAACTCACCTGAGCTAACAGGTATGTGCGCTGGTTACTCTGCTGCGCTTAAAATTTCTTTTTTGGTTTGCTACAATGCCTTTTCTGAAACGTTGTCTCCTTCTGCTGGAACACTGACTTCTTTCATTTAATGCCTGCAGACTATAAAAGAGAACCCAACCCAAAAAGTTTGGTTGATTAGTCTGTGGCATTCTGTTAAACTGTTGCTTATGGCGGTCTCTGTGAGCTTCTCAGCGACATTCAGCCAGCCAGGTATCCTGCCTGCAGTAGATGGAATGTGGCAATGGAACGCTGGCTGCGCGTGTCATAATAGGCTCTGAGCCTTTATATACCTGTGCACAGCAGCAGCCACCTTCAGTCTGCTGCTGGACAGCCAGCAGCAGCAGCAGCAGGAGAGGTATGTAATTGACGCGCCCCTGGGCCTGTGTCGCGCTGCGGTACGCACGCGGGAGCTTACCCGGAGCCGGATCCGTGGAGGGTTGTAGTCTCGTGGCGGTGACCCGGTCCGTGCCCAGGGAGTCAAACTGGACGGCAGTCTACTAGTAGTAAATAGTTGATGACTACGCCACCCGTTGAGTGCAGCCAGGGAGCTGCTGCTGCGGGGCAGACCGCTGAGGCCGATGGTAGGATTATGCAGCGTGATAGTATAACCCCCAACGGGAGGGGTATGGTCTCAGGGCAGCCGACGTGGATGATGGGGGTAGCAGGAACCACTCAGAGACGGTACGGTGTAGTTCAGGGTCTTTACTGGTAACAACGATAGACCCTCCCGGAGTACTTGCTAGCGAACGGGGCCTGGTCAGTCCTTGAGCAGATGGGATCTCCCCTGGCCAGGCGTAGTTGTAGGCCTCCCAAACTGACTGTACTCTTCTGGCTACCTTGCTAGAAGCTGATGTAAGTAGCCCACGTCCCTGAGTGTACCGTGTGGTGCTCACCCGTATGGCCGGTGACTCGGGGCCTTCTAATGGCTTCCGCTCCACGATGGCGGTGCTGGTCCCACGCGTGTGACCGTGCCTTCGGGCTTCTGGGCCAGAGGACCTGAAATCCCCTGCCTGACGGATTCTGCTGCTGGGTAAGAGTTAGCCCCCACAGCCTCGGACTCCGGGTCCGGAAAGAAGTCTTCTTAGTCAGGGCGAGCTCTGCAGCTGCCAGCCCCTGACTCCTTGTAACTCTGCTGTTTCCTATGCTGCTTCTTGTCTCTACTCCACTTGTCTCCAGGCTCAGGCCCCTGGACAGGGCCTGCCTGTGGAGCAGAGCCCATAGAGCAGCTCTGCTCCCTGTCTTCTCCTCTCAGAACTCCCTACTCTGCCTCAGCCCCAGGTTTATATAGGGGAAGTCCTTCCCCTCCCAAGACTGGGCAGGAGGTGTGGCATGCACAGGATCCCTGACCAAAGGACCTCCCACCTGCTCTCAGACGTAATATCTCTATCACTGTGGCAACCAGACCCCTGGGGTGTCACATTCCCCCCTAGTGAAATTTAGTAGTCCGGGACTAAACATATTTTTGTAACATAACAAAGTATAAACAATAACATTACAATAAGGAAACGCATAAAGCTGGTCACGGCGTGTCCGTAACCGGGTGCAGTCTTTGAAGAAAGCAAGGTGTCCATTTCACCAAAACAGGGAGACGTAACCAGGTAGGGGTCTGTCCTACCCCGAGTCCTTAACAGTCTTTTAGTCCATCCTGGGTTACGCTCCACTAACTGTACAAAGGATTCCCGGTAAATCCACCAAGGACTCCTATAAATAACTGGAAACACATAATATTTACAAGATATGGCCGCTCTCAGTCCTCGGCCAGTGGGGATAAGGATTGGCTGCTCACAGTCCTCAGCCTGTGGGGAGATGGGATGGCTGCTCACAGTCCTCAGCCTGGTTAAGGATAGGGGACACACGGGAACAGTTCACACTTGTACCAACGGGGACCATATTTTAATTAGCAACACAAGTACCCCTACGGGTAACTATGTACAGTTCCACTTTACCGTACTTCAGTAACGGCATCCTCCTGCTCCTTCTTGTGTGTAGGCTTCAGACCCGTCCGGGTCCTCTTGGCTTTCCTCGTATTGGTAGTACTGCAGCTCCTCCTTGGTTAACGTGGAGGGCGTACAGTCCTTTTGCACCTGGGGAGTTCAGGCCTTGCGACCAGGCGTGGAGAGGGTCGCCGTTGATGACGCCCGGGGTCAGAGGGTGCAACTTTGGGCCTGGGTGCGGGCTGGTGGTGGTAGTGCCCAGGGCTGGAGGGCTTGGCCGCAGGGCTTGTTGCGGGGGCTGGAGCAGGTCGGTGTCTGCAGCGCCCGAAATCGGCGGCTCCACCAGGGGGCCCGGGAGCAGGCTGACGCTGGCAGCGTCCGGGACAGGGAGACTCCTCTTACCTGCTCCCGCGACCGCTCCTGCGTCACGCGTCTTCTCCCGGCGCTGGTCGGGGCCGGCGACGACTGGGGCACTGCCGATGCTGGGCAGCTTAGTCTGCTGCCGGTCCGCCATCTTGCTGTCCGTTCCTGGTGTCCTCCTCCCCCCTAGTGGACCGTGGCCTACCTTCCGGAGATCCTCTTCCGTAGGCCGCGGCTCCGCAGTCAATCGTCGGGGTAGAGGAACTGGCGTCGCGCTCCTGTGACGTCGGCGTCTGCTGGGCTCCTTCCAGGACCTTACGCAACGTCCGGACGTGAGGCGGGGCTTCAGTTCTCGCGCGCTTTCGGAGTCCACGCCCCTCTTCTTCCCGCGCGGCGTCCTCAAGATGGCGTCCAATGGCGGGAAAACTCCACGGATGGCGGGAAGAAGGTCGAAGATGGCGCCGGATGGCGGGAAAACTTCGCGGATGGCGGGAAGAAGGTAGAAGATGGCGCCGGATGGCGGGAAACCTCCACGAATAGCGGGAATCTTCACCACTGGTAAGTTTGAACAGTCTTTGCTTTTCAGGCACGCAGTACCCGGTGGTTGCGGGCACGAGATCCTGCCGACTACGCCAAAGTTGACGCGCCCCTGGGCCTGTGTCGCGCTGCGGTGCGCACGCGGGAGCTTACCCGGAGCCGGATCCGTGGAGGGTTGTAGTCTCGTGGCGGTGACCCGGTCCGTGCCCAGGGAGTCAAACTGGACGGCAGTCTACTAGTAGTAAATAGTTGATGACTACGCCACCCGTTGAGTGCAGCCAGGGAGCTGCTGCTGCGGGGCAGACCGCTGAGGCCGATGGTAGGATTATGCAGCGTGATAGTATAACCCCCAACGGGAGGGGTATGGTCTCAGGGCAGCCGACGTGGATGATGGGGGTAGCAGGAACCACTCAGAGACGGTACGGTGTAGTTCAGGGTCTTTACTGGTAACAACGATAGACCCTCCCGGAGTACTTGCTAGCGAACGGGGCCTGGTCAGTCCTTGAGCAGATGGGATCTCCCCTGGCCAGGCGTAGTTGTAGGCCTCCCAAACTGACTGTACTCTTCTGGCTACCTTGCTAGAAGCTGATGTAAGTAGCCCACGTCCCTGAGTGTACCGTGTGGTGCTCACCCGTATGGCCGGTGACTCGGGGCCTTCTAATGGCTTCCGCTCCACGATGGCGGTGCTGGTCCCACGCGTGTGACCGTGCCTTCGGGCTTCTGGGCCAGAGGACCTGAAATCCCCTGCCTGACGGATTCTGCTGCTGGGTAAGAGTTAGCCCCCACAGCCTCGGACTCCGGGTCCGGAAAGAAGTCTTCTTAGTCAGGGCGAGCTCTGCAGCTGCCAGCCCCTGACTCCTTGTAACTCTGCTGTTTCCTATGCTGCTTCTTGTCTCTACTCCACTTGTCTCCAGGCTCAGGCCCCTGGACAGGGCCTGCCTGTGGAGCAGAGCCCATAGAGCAGCTCTGCTCCCTGTCTTCTCCTCTCAGAACTCCCTACTCTGCCTCAGCCCCAGGTTTATATAGGGGAAGTCCTTCCCCTCCCAAGACTGGGCAGGAGGTGTGGCATGCACAGGATCCCTGACCAAAGGACCTCCCACCTGCTCTCAGACGTAATATCTCTATCACTGTGGCAACCAGACCCCTGGGGTGTCACATTCCCCCCTAGTGAAATTTAGTAGTCCGGGACTAAACATATTTTTGTAACATAACAAAGTATAAACAATAACATTACAATAAGGAAACGCATAAAGCTGGTCACGGCGTGTCCGTAACCGGGTGCAGTCTTTGAAGAAAGCAAGGTGTCCATTTCACCAAAACAGGGAGACGTAACCAGGTAGGGGTCTGTCCTACCCCGAGTCCTTAACAGTCTTTTAGTCCATCCTGGGTTACGCTCCACTAACTGTACAAAGGATTCCCGGTAAATCCACCAAGGACTCCTATAAATAACTGGAAACACATAATATTTACAAGATATGGCCGCTCTCAGTCCTCGGCCAGTGGGGATAAGGATTGGCTGCTCACAGTCCTCAGCCTGTGGGGAGATGGGATGGCTGCTCACAGTCCTCAGCCTGGTTAAGGATAGGGGACACACGGGAACAGTTCACACTTGTACCAACGGGGACCATATTTTAATTAGCAACACAAGTACCCCTACGGGTAACTATGTACAGTTCCACTTTACCGTACTTCAGTAACGGCATCCTCCTGCTCCTTCTTGTGTGTAGGCTTCAGACCCGTCCGGGTCCTCTTGGCTTTCCTCGTATTGGTAGTACTGCAGCTCCTCCTTGGTTAACGTGGAGGGCGTACAGTCCTTTTGCACCTGGGGAGTTCAGGCCTTGCGACCAGGCGTGGAGAGGGTCGCCGTTGATGACGCCCGGGGTCAGAGGGTGCAACTTTGGGCCTGGGTGCGGGCTGGTGGTGGTAGTGCCCAGGGCTGGAGGGCTTGGCCGCAGGGCTTGTTGCGGGGGCTGGAGCAGGTCGGTGTCTGCAGCGCCCGAAATCGGCGGCTCCACCAGGGGGCCCGGGAGCAGGCTGACGCTGGCAGCGTCCGGGACAGGGAGACTCCTCTTACCTGCTCCCGCGACCGCTCCTGCGTCACGCGTCTTCTCCCGGCGCTGGTCGGGGCCGGCGACGACTGGGGCACTGCCGATGCTGGGCAGCTTAGTCTGCTGCCGGTCCGCCATCTTGCTGTCCGTTCCTGGTGTCCTCCTCCCCCCTAGTGGACCGTGGCCTACCTTCCGGAGATCCTCTTCCGTAGGCCGCGGCTCCGCAGTCAATCGTCGGGGTAGAGGAACTGGCGTCGCGCTCCTGTGACGTCGGCGTCTGCTGGGCTCCTTCCAGGACCTTACGCAACGTCCGGACGTGAGGCGGGGCTTCAGTTCTCGCGCGCTTTCGGAGTCCACGCCCCTCTTCTTCCCGCGCGGCGTCCTCAAGATGGCGTCCAATGGCGGGAAAACTCCACGGATGGCGGGAAGAAGGTCGAAGATGGCGCCGGATGGCGGGAAAACTTCGCGGATGGCGGGAAGAAGGTAGAAGATGGCGCCGGATGGCGGGAAACCTCCACGAATAGCGGGAATCTTCACCACTGGTAAGTTTGAACAGTCTTTGCTTTTCAGGCACGCAGTACCCGGTGGTTGCGGGCACGAGATCCTGCCGACTACGCCAAAGTTGACGCGCCCCTGGGCCTGTGTCGCGCTGCGGTGCGCACGCGGGAGCTTACCCGGAGCCGGATCCGTGGAGGGTTGTAGTCTCGTGGCGGTGACCCGGTCCGTGCCCAGGGAGTCAAACTGGACGGCAGTCTACTAGTAGTAAATAGTTGATGACTACGCCACCCGTTGAGTGCAGCCAGGGAGCTGCTGCTGCGGGGCAGACCGCTGAGGCCGATGGTAGGATTATGCAGCGTGATAGTATAACCCCCAACGGGAGGGGTATGGTCTCAGGGCAGCCGACGTGGATGATGGGGGTAGCAGGAACCACTCAGAGACGGTACGGTGTAGTTCAGGGTCTTTACTGGTAACAACGATAGACCCTCCCGGAGTACTTGCTAGCGAACGGGGCCTGGTCAGTCCTTGAGCAGATGGGATCTCCCCTGGCCAGGCGTAGTTGTAGGCCTCCCAAACTGACTGTACTCTTCTGGCTACCTTGCTAGAAGCTGATGTAAGTAGCCCACGTCCCTGAGTGTACCGTGTGGTGCTCACCCGTATGGCCGGTGACTCGGGGCCTTCTAATGGCTTCCGCTCCACGATGGCGGTGCTGGTCCCACGCGTGTGACCGTGCCTTCGGGCTTCTGGGCCAGAGGACCTGAAATCCCCTGCCTGACGGATTCTGCTGCTGGGTAAGAGTTAGCCCCCACAGCCTCGGACTCCGGGTCCGGAAAGAAGTCTTCTTAGTCAGGGCGAGCTCTGCAGCTGCCAGCCCCTGACTCCTTGTAACTCTGCTGTTTCCTATGCTGCTTCTTGTCTCTACTCCACTTGTCTCCAGGCTCAGGCCCCTGGACAGGGCCTGCCTGTGGAGCAGAGCCCATAGAGCAGCTCTGCTCCCTGTCTTCTCCTCTCAGAACTCCCTACTCTGCCTCAGCCCCAGGATTATATAGGGGAAGTCCTTCCCCTCCCAAGACTGGGCAGGAGGTGTGGCATGCACAGGATCCCTGACCAAAGGACCTCCCACCTGCTCTCAGACGTAATATCTCTATCACTGTGGCAACCAGACCCCTGGGGTGTCACATAATCAGGAGCCCTCCTGCTAAGGGTAGACAGCTGCTCGTTCCACCCCACCCCCCGCCTTAATTGGTTCTCCTCCCTTCCAACGGTGTTGAGGCGGGTGGGAACAGCAGGGGGTGAAGGTGCTGTGTTTAAAGAGGTGGAGTTATGCAGATCTAAAACACGTGGATTGCAGCAGCAGCAAGCCGAAAAGTGCAGGCATGTAAGGGATCTAGAGGTTGACAACATGTCTTCTTAACGGGAGTCCAGGAGCTCATCTCCACAAATGGACTTTTCAGGATCCTTGGGTGGCTCCGTAGTTTGAAACCAATTCTGGTTATCGCTTCTCGGCCTTTTGGCTAAGATCAAGTGTAGTATCTGTTCTTATCAGTTTAATATCTGATACGTCCCCTATCTGGGGACCATATATTAAATGGATTTTTAGAACAGGGAGATGGAAAAAGAGCTTGCTCTGTCCACTCCACGCATTGACCTGGTATTGCAGTATCTCCAGGACCGGTGCACCCCTTCTTTAATGCAGTTTCTAAAATCAGAAAGAATTGAATTCAATGTTTTTTGTTCATTTTGCTTGTTTGTCGGATTTTGGGATGGACTCTTTGGCTTTGCTTTTCTTCTCCTCATTGGATTTTTCATGTTCAAAGTTGCAGAAGCCAGATTACAAGCTCATTTTGGTTCAACTTCAGCAACTGTGCATTGCATTGCCATGTAATGTGATGCAATGCTATCTTTCTAGCTCTCCCTTTTTACTTCCTTTTGGATAAACAGACATATTAGGCAAGCATTTTGGAGCTTTCACCTAAATAACTACAGGTGGTGAGATAAGCTGCACAATATAATTGACCTTTCAGTATATTGTTGCACACACACCATCTATTTAGCAAATGCCTTTGTTATCAACAGCAGCCTTTTAAACTCACCTGAGCTAACAGGTATGTGCGCTGGTTACTCTGTTGCGCTTAAAATTTCTTTTTTGGTTTGCTACAATGCCTTTTCTGAAACGTTGTCTCCTTCTGCTGGAACACTGACTTCTTTCATTTAATGCCTGCAGACTATAAAAGAGAACCCAACCCAAAAAGTTTGGTTGATTAGTCTGTGGCATTCTGTTAAACTGTTGCTTATGGCGGTCTCTGTGAGCTTCTCAGCGACATTCAGCCAGCCAGGTATCCTGCCTGCAGTAGATGGAATGTGGCAATGGAACGCTGGCTGCGCGTGTCATAATAGGCTCTGAGCCTTTATATACCTGTGCACAGCAGCAGCCACCTTCAGTCTGCTGCTGGACAGCCAGCAGCAGCAGCAGCAGGAGAGGTATGTAATCAGGAGCCCTCCTGCTAAGGGTAGACAGCTGCTCGTTCCACCCCACCCCCCGCCTTAATTGGTTCTCCTCCCTTCCAACGGTGTTGAGGTGGGTGGGAACAGCAGGGGGTGAAGGTGCTGTGTTTAAAGAGGTGGAGTTATGCAGATCTAAAACGCGTGGATTGCAGCAGCAGCAAGCCGAAAAGTGCAGGCATGTAAGGGATCTAGAGGTTGACAACATGTCTTCTTAACGGGAGTCCAGGAGCTCATCTCCACAAATGGACTTTTCAGGATCCTTGGGTGGCTCCGTAGTTTGAAACCAATTCTGGTTATCGCTTCTCGGCCTTTTGGCTCAGACCTAGTGTTTGGACAAGAGGTTCCTTGTGTACTAGCCCTCGGCCTTCCAGCATCGCCACTTCGGTGGCTTAAGCTGGATGCTGCTATAGGGGGAGAGTGAGGAGGAAACGAGAAGGCGATTCCTGAAGCGACCATGGGTGTCAAGCTTCGCTTTGCTGGGACCGGGGATCCCCGGGTCAAGAATGCTTTCCGTATCGAGGTCTCTGAGGAGAAGAAGGACCATTTCTCGTTGTCATACCTGGTCAACGCCATTTTCTATGAAATCCTGAAGATCCAGAAGTCGGAGATCATCTGTTTGCAGGAGTTCAGAAGGGAGCATAGGTACGTCTTGGTGCTTTCTTCTATGGCGGCTTGCCAAAACCTTTTCAAAACTCTTCAAGTCCTTTCAGAGCACCCTCAGCTGGATGGACTTATCTTCACTGTACTCTACTCTAAGGGGGATATCCCGGTGGTAGTATTCATGCACAACCCCTTTATCTCCCGGGATGATATCACTGCATTCCTGAGAAGACACTGCATTTTTGTGCAATTCTCCCATAAAATCTTAAATGGAGAAGGGCTGTGGACTGGGAAGTATAAATACTTTGTGAGGTTTGGGATAGACCCTCATGGTCCTGGAGGTATTCACTATCCTCCCCTGAACTTTACAATTGGAAGAGACTCTGGATATCTGTTTTTTCCCGAGGCGCCATTGTTCTGCAGGAGATGCAACATGTTCGGGCATATCCAGGATTTCTGCAAACAATTGCCAAACTGTAGAAAGTGCAACAAGTACGGTCATCTGGCGAAGGATTGTTCCAACCCGGTGGTATGTGATGCCTGCGGGGAGGAAGGACATGTGATTCGGGATTGTAAGGCTAAAGTCAAGCCTAGGTCCTTCTCCGAAGTGACCAAAGGTAAGCCTACTGTCCCTGCTGTTACCCCACAGGTGACTACTGCAGAGATCAATGAGGAGACGGAGCCCCCTGAGGTTGAAGATCTGGTGGGTGAGGCCCAGACCCTGTTGGACCCTCCAGCCCCTGCTGGGCCAAGTATGGAGATCTCCGAGTTGGATGTGGACCTCCCTCATCAGTCCGAAATATGTGGTGAGGGTGACATGGATGTGTCTCTTGCTCGAACCCCTGCATTGTCCTGGGGTGCTACAGACGAAGAGGTGGCCAGGGATGGTGGCCAAGGAGACTTTACTTCTGGGAGGTCTTTTGATGATGATGATACTCCTGAACTGGCCAATAAAAAACCCAGACGAGAGTACTCACCTGCCAGCGGAGGGTGCGACAGTCCTGCAAGTGACCGCATTTACCCGCAGGATGTCTTCTCCCCTGATGCTCCTTACCTTGGCATCCCTGAGAGCATCAACACCTTTGGGGTGCTTTCCCAGTCTGATGATAATGGATGAGTATGGTGTGATCAACATTGAGTCATGTATTTCTTTTCATTAATTAATGTCTTGCCAATCTGGTTGGGATGTAGTGTCCCTAAATGTAAGGCAGATCAGATCTAAAATCAGAAGAACAACTGTTCTGGACTACCTGAAACATTTAGGTGCTGATGTTTTTTGCCTTCAGGAGTGTGGGATTCAGGATGCTCCTTGTGACAAAGACTGGCCTTACGGACAGCATATCTGGTCAGGGTCTAATCATAATAAAAATGATGGGGTGGGGATATTAGTTGGGAATAAAGAAATCTCTATTGATAGTTATATTGTGGTGGAGGTGGGCCGATGTTTAATTGCATTTTTGAGTTATAGAGGGTGGCGGGTCAGAATTATTAATTTATATTGCCCTACAGGGAAGGAAGAGCGGCTTGCTCTTCTTGAAAAATTAAGTTTTTTTCTTCCAGGGAAATCTCCCACTATTTTTGTTGGGGACGTTAATTGTGTCACAGAAGGAAAGTGTGACATAACAGGAAAGAAATTGTCCCATTTAATTTGTGATTTTTCCTTTTTAGATGCAGCAGTTGTTGTTCTTGGCATGCCACCACCGCCGACATACCATGCTGACCGTGGTGAGATTCATTCCAGAATTGATTTAATGTTATTTTCTAAAAATATGGTATGTTTGGATTTTTCTCAACAAAAGGTACCTTTTTCGGACCATGAATGTTTGAGAGGCGTGTTTTGTGCGAATGGTGACCAAGTGTATGGCGGTGGGGTATGGAAGTTGAATGCAAGGCTGTTAGAGGATGATGAGGTGATGAATGAGTTTAATGTAAAGTATGAAAGATGGAGAATGCGTAAGAAGGATTTTGTGTGTGTTCTTGACTGGTGGGACTGGGTGAAAGTGCAATTTAAAACTTTCTTCAAAAAGTGGGGCTATAGAAAAGCTGCCAGATATAGGAATAGGTTTAATGACCTTAATAGACGGATTGACTGGTTGAGAAAGTGTGTTGCAAGTGGTTTGGAGATGTCTGATCAACTTACTGAGGCTAAGAATGAATTGAAGCGTGTGTTGGATGAGAAAGGAAAGGAAATTATATATCGTACTAAAATTGAGCACCTGGAGAAAAATGAGAAGTGTACGAGGTTCTTTTTTAAAAAAATGAATGGTAGGAAGACTGATATGAATGAAGTTGTGAATGAAAGTGGAACCAACTGTATGGGTGAGGATGTGCTGAAAGAAGTGAATAGGTTTTATAGCAAGTTGTATGATGAGAAATGGATTGACTCTGGGCTTGTGTCATATGTTCTGAATGGTGTGGAGAAAAAACTTGATTCTGAGGAGCGTGATCTGTTGTGTGAGGATGTAGTTCTGGATGAAGTGAAGAATGTGGTGTGGAGTGCTAAAAAGAGTAAGACTCCTGGGAAAGATGGTATACCTGTAGAGTTGTATGTGAAAGCATGGGAAGTTTTGGGAACAGATTTGACTGAGGTATGTAAGTATATGTGGGTGAATGGTAGGTTGTGTGAATCAATGAAAGAAGGAGTGGTTGTGCTTGTGTATAAAAAGGGTGAGAGGAAACGTTTGGAAAACTGGAGACCAATAACACTGCTGAATTCGGATTATAAGGTCTACAGTAAGTTACTGGCAAATCGTATGCGTGAAGTGATTGGTAGTGTTGTGGAGGAGGACCAAGTATGTGCAGTGCCTGGAAGAAGTATGAGTGATAACTTGTTATTGTTGAGAGATATGATTGGGGATTGCAAGGATAGAAAGCAGAAATGTATGACTTTAGCTATTGATTTTGAGAAGGCGTTTGACAGGGTTTCGCATGTGTTTTTGTTTAAAGTACTGGAAAGAATGGGGTTTCCTAGAGAATTTGTGAATTGTGTAAAATCATTGTATGATTGTGTGTCAAGTGAATTCTTGGTTAATGGGTGGCTGTGTGACAAAGTGAAGATTAGGTCAGGAGTAAGGCAGGGGTGTCCTATGTCCCCCGTCTTATTTGTATGTGTAATAGAACCATTGTTATGTTTGATTAGACGGGATAAAATGATGAGAGGTTTGTTGGTGCCTGGTAGTGGTGGTAAGCATGTGAAAGTGTTAGGTTATATGGATGATGTTGTGGTTGTGAGTGAAAGTATGGCTTCTTTGAGTAGAATTAAATTGCTTTTGGATTTTTTTGTTGGTGCGTCTGGTTTTAGGGTAAATTGGAATAAATGTAGTTTTAAATGTTTTGGAGATAGTAGTATTCGTATGGATGGTGTAAAGTGTGAAGAGGGTGCAATCAAGATTTTGGGCGTATTATTTAATGATGACTTAAAAGGGAATGAAAGTTGGGAAGAGTGTGGTATGCGGGTTGAACGTAAATTGAATTTCTGGCGAATGAGAGAATTGACTCTGCGTGGTAAGGTGTTAATTATCAAAGCAGTGATTCTCCCTATCCTGCTTTATGTGTCGACTGTTTTTCCTTCTCCTTACAGGAAAATTAAGAGAATAGAGAAGTTGGTATTCACATTCCTGTGGTGTAGTAAGATGGAGAAGTTGAAGCGGGAGAGCCTTTTTAAGGCTTGTCAGCATGGTGGGCTGGCCTTTCCCAATATTGAAGTTTTTTTAGGCCTTAATTATATTAAGACTGTGGTTATTTTGCTGGGTAAAGGCAATAAAGGTGCTTTTATGGCTAATTATTCTGCTGGATGGATGTTGTATGGGTTATGCTGGAGGAAGAGAGATGCGAGTGTGCCTGTGGCCTTTAAGTGTCCTGTTTGGTATGAGGTGATTGAGAAATTTGTGAGAAAGCATGATTTGTTGAGTGTGGGAATGAATGATTTTAGAATGACCAAGAATGTGGTGAAAAGAATGAGTGCAAATGAGGTAGAGTGTAATATTGTTGGGCTGAGAGGGAATGAGGTTTCAGATGCATGGAAGAAGTTAGATACGTATGGGATGTCAAACAAACAGAAGGATGTGGTGTGGATGACTTTACATAATATTTTACCTGTGAGAGAAGTGCAGAAGAAAAGAGAGTTGATAAGAACAGATGTGTGTCCGAGAGTGGGATGTGGTGGTTGTGAGACTGTCAGGCATGTTATGTGGGATTGTGAGTACGCGTACAGTGTGTGGAAGTGTGTAGGTGGATTGTGTAAGGGTTTAGCAGGCGTGAATTTTGTGGATTGGCGTGTGGCGATGTTTGGAATTGGTGCGTGTAGTCGGTCTAAAGATAGAATTTTATGGTTGATAATGGCTTGTGTGATGGAGAGTTTGTGGGATGCAAGGAACCTTGGACTTTTCAAAAGGAAATCTTTATCAGTGAATGAATGTGTTAGACTTATTCTTTCAAGACTATACCTGATATATAAGTTGGACAGCAGAGGCGGTGGTGGCACAGATGCCGAAGGGATTTGGAAATTTAAAAAGTGGCATTACCTTATCAAATACCAGTGATTTTTTTCTTTGTGATTCCTTGAAGTTTCTGCATTTGTGTTATGTAAAGGATGTTCCCTTGTGATTATATCTCGTCTTATACTACTGCTAAATAAATAGAACCATGATGATGAGAAGTTTTAAGTAGCAAATTTTGGAGAAATTCATACTGTTTGCTGAAAAACTAAACTGAATGGTTTAAAAAAAAAAAAAAAAATCTGTTCTTATCAGTTTAATATCTGATACGTCCCCTATCTGGGGACCATATATTAAATGGATTTTTAGAACAGGGAGATGGAAAAAGAGCTTGCTCTGTCCACTCCACGCATTGACCTGGTATTGCAGTATCTCCAGGACCGGTGCACCCCTTCTTTAATGCAGTTTCTAAAATCAGAAAGAATTGAATTCAATGTTTTTGGTTCATTTTGCTTGTTTGTCGGATTTTGGGATGGACTCTTTGGCTTTGCTTTTCTTCTCCTCATTGGATTTTTCATGTTCAAAGTTGCAGAAGCCAGATTACAAGCTCATTTTGGTTCAACTTCAGCAACTGTGCATTGCATTGCCATGTAATGTGATGCAATGCTATCTTTCTAGCTCTCCCTTTTTACTTCCTTTTGGATAAACAGACATATTAGGCAAGCATTTTGGAGCTTTCACCTAAATAACTACAGGTGGTGAGATAAGCTGCACAATATAATTGACCTTTCAGTATATTGTTGCACACACACCATCTATTTAGCAAATGCCCTTGTTATCAACAGCAGCCTTTTAAACTCACCTGAGCTAACAGGTATGTGCGCTGGTTACTCTGCTGCGCTTAAAATTTCTTTTTTGGTTTGCTACAATGCCTTTTCTGAAACGTTGTCTCCCTCTGCTGGAACACTGACTTCTTTCATTTAATGCCTGCAGACTATAAAAGAGAACCCAACCCAAAAAGTTTGGTTGATTAGTCTGTGGCATTCTGTTAAACTGTTGCTTATGGCGGTCTCTGTGAGCTTCTCAGCGACATTCAGCCAGCCAGGTATCCTGCCTGCAGTAGATGGAATGTGGCAATGGAACGCTGGCTGCGCGTGTCATAATAGGCTCTGAGCCTTTATATACCTGTGCACAGCAGCAGCCACCTTCAGTCTGCTGCTGGACAGCCAGCAGCAGCAGCAGCAGGAGAGGTATGTAATCAGGAGCCCTCCTGCTAAGGGTAGACAGCTGCTCGTTCCACCCCACCCCCCGCCTTAATTGGTTCTCCTCCCTTCCAACGGTGTTGAGGCGGGTGGGAACAGCAGGGGGTGAAGGTGCTGTGTTTAAAGAGGTGGAGTTATGCAGATCTAAAACGCGTGGATTGCAGCAGCAGCAAGCCGAAAAGTGCAGGCATGTAAGGGATCTAGAGGTTGACAACATGTCTTCTTAACGGGAGTCCAGGAGCTCATCTCCACAAATGGACTTTTCAGGATCCTTGGGTGGCTCCGTAGTTTGAAACCAATTCTGGTTATCGCTTCTCGGCCTTTTGGCTAAGATCAAGTGTAGTATCTTTTGAAAAGGCGGTTTTGGATGTTGGCCGCCCTAGTAGATTGATACATTATGCACACTGGGGTTTAGGCGCTTGTTAGTACGCCAGGTGGCTAATATAGTCATCTGGTGGAAAGCATGGCCCCCCAGGATCGACGCCATTGGGCCGGGGAAGATCGAAAGCCCGAAGTGTGAAGTGCCCCAGGAGTGGTGACCCTGGGGTGCCTTAACTCACTGGGATTGGGAACCCCACTTGAGTTTATGGCACATTTGCACAAGCACTTCAAATTTTCTTTCTTCGCACACACCCTTATTCCGGGCCTTCTGGCCTTAGGATGGGGAATTTTTCAATTCCCGGTCGAAGGTCCGGGCAGTATTATACTGTGAAACCTTCACTATTTATTTAATTTCTTTGTCACTGTGTGTCCACTTATTCACGTGTGTCACGTCCTACTAGGATTTTGTCGGGATGCGGTTCCCTTACGGGTTCCTCTCTTGGCAGGTCTAGGGGGGGAGTGTGTGGCCATCAGGTTCCGCTCCCCCCTGAACCCCCCTGGCTCTCCTCTTTCGGGAGGAGAGCGTTGTTGGCTCCCCTCTTCCGGGAGGAGAGCACAGTCTTTGGCTCCCAGTGCCTTGCTCGGGTGAGAACTCGGGCAGGTGCTGGGGGTAAGATTGGGTCGCCTCTGGCTTCGGCTGGAGGTGGCTTTTTGTCCCTGTTCCTCGCTGTGGCCTTTTGGCTCGGAGGGACGGGGAATGGTTTGGGGGACCCTTCTCCTTTTGGAGAGGGTTTCAAGAAGACCAGCATCCTAGTGCACTTTTTTTGTGGCACTTGTCACTTTTTTAAGCGCACTCGGGTTTTGTACACGAATTCGGGCTTTCGAAAAAAAAAAAAAAAAAAAAATCTGTTCTTATCAGTTTAATATCTGATACGTCCCCTATCTGGGGACCATATATTAAATGGATTTTTAGAACAGGGAGATGGAAAAAGAGCTTGCTCTGTCCACTCCACGCATTGACCTGGTATTGCAGTATCTCCAGGACCGGTGCACCCCTTCTTTAATGCAGTTTCTAAAATCAGAAAGAATTGAATTCAATGTTTTTTGTTCATTTTGCTTGTTTGTCGGATTTTGGGATGGACTCTTTGGCTTTGCTTTTCTTCTCCTCATTGGATTTTTCATGTTCAAAGTTGCAGAAGCCAGATTACAAGCTCATTTTGGTTCAACTTCAGCAACTGTGCATTGCATTGCCATGTAATGTGATGCAATGCTATCTTTCTAGCTCTCCCTTTTTACTTCCTTTTGGATAAACAGACATATTAGGCAAGCATTTTGGAGCTTTCACCTAAATAACTACAGGTGGTGAGATAAGCTGCACAATATAATTGACCTTTCAGTATATTGTTGCACACACACCATCTATTTAGCAAATGCCCTTGTTATCAACAGCAGCCTTTTAAACTCACCTGAGCTAACAGGTATGTGCGCTGGTTACTCTGCTGCGCTTAAAATTTCTTTTTTGGTTTGCTACAATGCCTTTTCTGAAACGTTGTCTCCTTCTGCTGGAACACTGACTTCTTTCATTTAATGCCTGCAGACTATAAAAGAGAACCCAACCCAAAAAGTTTGGTTGATTAGTCTGTGGCATTCTGTTAAACTGTTGCTTATGGCGGTCTCTGTGAGCTTCTCAGCGACATTCAGCCAGCCAGGTATCCTGCCTGCAGTAGATGGAATGTGGCAATGGAACGCTGGCTGCGCGTGTCATAATAGGCTCTGAGCCTTTATATACCTGTGCACAGCAGCAGCCACCTTCAGTCTGCTGCTGGACAGCCAGCAGCAGCAGCAGCAGGAGAGGTATGTAATCAGGAGCCCTCCTGCTAAGGGTAGACAGCTGCTCGTTCCACCCCACCCCCCGCCTTAATTGGTTCTCCTCCCTTCCAATGGTGTTGAGGCGGGTGGGAACAGCAGGGGGTGAAGGTGCTGTGTTTAAAGAGGTGGAGTTATGCAGATCTAAAACGCGTGGATTGCAGCAGCAGCAAGCCGAAAAGTGCAGGCATGTAAGGGATCTAGAGGTTGACAACATGTCTTCTTAACGGGAGTCCAGGAGCTCATCTCCACAAATGGACTTTTCAGGATCCTTGGGTGGCTCCGTAGTTTGAAACCAATTCTGGTTATCGCTTCTCGGCCTTTTGGCTAAGATCAAGTGTAGTATCTTTTGAAAAGGCGGTTTTGGATATTGGCCGCCCTAGTAGGTTGATACATTATGCACACTGGGGTTTAGGCGCTTGTTAGTACGCCAGGTGGCTAATATAGTCATCTGGTGGAAAGCATGGCCCCCCAGGATCGACGCCATTGGGCCGGGGAAGATCGAAAGCCCGAAGTGTGAAGTGCCCCAGGAGTGGTGACCCTGGGGTGCCTTAACTCACTGGGATTGGGAACCCCACTTGAGTTTATGGCACATTTGCACAAGCACTTCAAATTTTCTTTCTTCGCACACACCCTTATTCCGGGCCTTCTGGCCTTAGGATGGGGAATTTTTCAATTCCCGGTCGAAGGTCCGGGCAGTATTATACTGTGAAACCTTCACTATTTATTTAATTTCTTTGTCACTGTGTGTCCACTTATTCACGTGTGTCACGTCCTACTAGGATTTTGTCGGGATGCGGTTCCCTTACGGGTTCCTCTCTTGGCAGGTCTAGGGGGGGAGTGTGTGGCCATCAGGTTCCGCTCCCCCCTGAACCCCCCTGGCTCTCCTCTTTCGGGAGGAGAGCGTTGTTGGCTCCCCTCTTCCGGGAGGGGAGCACAGTCTTTGGCTCCCAGTGCCTTGCTCGGGTGAGAACTCGGGCAGGTGCTGGGGGTAAGATTGGGTCGCCTCTGGCTTCGGCTGGAGGTGGCTTTTTGTCCCTGTTCCTCGCTGTGGCCTTTTGGCTCGGAGGGACGGGGAATGGTTTGGGGGACCCTTCTCCTTTTGGAGAGGGTTTCAAGAAGACCAGCATCCTAGTGCACTTTTTTTGTGGCACTTGTCACTTTTTTAAGCGCACTCGGGTTTTGTACACGAATTCGGGCTTTCGATAAAAAAAAAAAAATCTGTTCTTATCAGTTTAATATCTGATACGTCCCCTATCTGGGGACCATATATTAAATGGATTTTTAGAACAGGGAGATGGAAAAAGAGCTTGCTCTGTCCACTCCACGCATTGACCTGGTATTGCAGTATCTCCAGGACCGGTGCACCCCTTCTTTAATGCAGTTTCTAAAATCAGAAAGAATTGAATTCAATGTTTTTGGTTCATTTTGCTTGTTTGTCGGATTTTGGGATGGACTCTTTGGCTTTGCTTTTCTTCTCCTCATTGGATTTTTCATGTTCAAAGTTGCAGAAGCCAGATTACAAGCTCATTTTGGTTCAACTTCAGCAACTGTGCATTGCATTGCCATGTAATGTGATGCAATGCTATCTTTCTAGCTCTCCCTTTTTACTTCCTTTTGGATAAACAGACATATTAGGCAAGCATTTTGGAGCTTTCACCTAAATAACTACAGGTGGTGAGATAAGCTGCACAATATAATTGACCTTTCAGTATATTGTTGCACACACACCATCTATTTAGCAAATGCCCTTGTTATCAACAGCAGCCTTTTAAACTCACCTGAGCTAACAGGTATGTGCGCTGGTTACTCTGCTGCGCTTAAAATTTCTTTTTTGGTTTGCTACAATGCCTTTTCTGAAACGTTGTCTCCTTCTGCTGGAACACTGACTTCTTTCATTTAATGCCTGCAGACTATAAAAGAGAACCCAACCCAAAAAGTTTGGTTGATTAGTCTGTGGCATTCTGTTAAACTGTTGCTTATGGCGGTCTCTGTGAGCTTCTCAGCGACATTCAGCCAGCCAGGTATCCTGCCTGCAGTAGATGGAATGTGGCAATGGAACGCTGGCTGCGCGTGTCATAATAGGCTCTGAGCCTTTATATACCTGTGCACAGCAGCAGCCACCTTCAGTCTGCTGCTGGACAGCCAGCAGCAGCAGCAGCAGGAGAGGTATGTAATCAGGAGCCCTCCTGCTAAGGGTAGACAGCTGCTCGTTCCACCCCACCCCCCGCCTTAATTGGTTCTCCTCCCTTCCAATGGTGTTGAGGCGGGTGGGAACAGCAGGGGGTGAAGGTGCTGTGTTTAAAGAGGTGGAGTTATGCAGATCTAAAACGCGTGGATTGCAGCAGCAGCAAGCCGAAAAGTGCAGGCATGTAAGGGATCTAGAGGTTGACAACATGTCTTCTTAACGGGAGTCCAGGAGCTCATCTCCACAAATGGACTTTTCAGGATCCTTGGGTGGCTCCGTAGTTTGAAACCAATTCTGGTTATCGCTTCTCGGCCTTTTGGCTAAGATCAAGTGTAGTATCTTTTGAAAAGGCGGTTTTGGATATTGGCCGCCCTAGTAGATTGATACATTATGCACACTGGGGTTTAGGCGCTTGTTAGTACGCCAGGTGGCTAATATAGTCATCTGGTGGAAAGCATGGCCCCCCAGGATCGACGCCATTGGGCCGGGGAAGATCGAAAGCCCGAAGTGTGAAGTGCCCCAGGAGTGGTGACCCTGGGGTGCCTTAACTCACTGGGATTGGGAACCCCACTTGAGTTTATGGCACATTTGCACAAGCACTTCAAATTTTCTTTCTTCGCACACACCCTTATTCCGGGCCTTCTGGCCTTAGGATGGGGAATTTTTCAATTCCCGGTCGAAGGTCCGGGCAGTATTATACTGTGAAACCTTCACTATTTATTTAATTTCTTTGTCACTGTGTGTCCACTTATTCACGTGTGTCACGTCCTACTAGGATTTTGTCGGGATGCGGTTCCCTTACGGGTTCCTCTCTTGGCAGGTCTAGGGGGGGAGTGTGTGGCCATCAGGTTCCGCTCCCCCCTGAACCCCCCTGGCTCTCCTCTTTCGGGAGGAGAGCGTTGTTGGCTCCCCTCTTCCGGGAGGGGAGCACAGTCTTTGGCTCCCAGTGCCTTGCTCGGGTGAGAACTCGGGCAGGTGCTGGGGGTAAGATTGGGTCGCCTCTGGCTTCGGCTGGAGGTGGCTTTTTGTCCCTGTTCCTCGCTGTGGCCTTTTGGCTCGGAGGGACGGGGAATGGTTTGGGGGACCCTTCTCCTTTTGGAGAGGGTTTCAAGAAGACCAGCATCCTAGTGCACTTTTTCTGTGGCACTTGTCACTTTTTTAAGCGCACTCGGGTTTTGTACACGAATTCGGGCTTTCGATAAAAAAAAAAAAATCTGTTCTTATCAGTTTAATATCTGATACGTCCCCTATCTGGGGACCATATATTAAATGGATTTTTAGAACAGGGAGATGGAAAAAGAGCTTGCTCTGTCCACTCCACGCATTGACCTGGTATTGCAGTATCTCCAGGACCGGTGCACCCCTTCTTTAATGCAGTTTCTAAAATCAGAAAGAATTGAATTCAATGTTTTTGGTTCATTTTGCTTGTTTGTCGGATTTTGGGATGGACTCTTTGGCTTTGCTTTTCTTCTCCTCATTGGATTTTTCATGTTCAAAGTTGCAGAAGCCAGATTACAAGCTCATTTTGGTTCAACTTCAGCAACTGTGCATTGCATTGCCATGTAATGTGATGCAATGCTATCTTTCTAGCTCTCCCTTTTTACTTCCTTTTGGATAAACAGACATATTAGGCAAGCATTTTGGAGCTTTCACCTAAATAACTACAGGTGGTGAGATAAGCTGCACAATATAATTGACCTTTCAGTATATTGTTGCACACACACCATCTATTTAGCAAATGCCCTTGTTATCAACAGCAGCCTTTTAAACTCACCTGAGCTAACAGGTATGTGCGCTGGTTACTCTGCTGCGCTTAAAATTTCTTTTTTGGTTTGCTACAATGCCTTTTCTGAAACGTTGTCTCCTTCTGCTGGAACACTGACTTCTTTCATTTAATGCCTGCAGACTATAAAAGAGAACCCAACCCAAAAAGTTTGGTTGATTAGTCTGTGGCATTCTGTTAAACTGTTGCTTATGGCGGTCTCTGTGAGCTTCTCAGCGACATTCAGCCAGCCAGGTATCCTGCCTGCAGTAGATGGAATGTGGCAATGGAACGCTGGCTGCGCGTGTCATAATAGGCTCTGAGCCTTTATATACCTGTGCACAGCAGCAGCCACCTTCAGTCTGCTGCTGGACAGCCAGCAGCAGCAGCAGCAGGAGAGGTATGTAATCAGGAGCCCTCCTGCTAAGGGTAGACAGCTGCTCGTTCCACCCCACCCCCCGCCTTAATTGGTTCTCCTCCCTTCCAATGGTGTTGAGGCGGGTGGGAACAGCAGGGGGTGAAGGTGCTGTGTTTAAAGAGGTGGAGTTATGCAGATCTAAAACGCGTGGATTGCAGCAGCAGCAAGCCGAAAAGTGCAGGCATGTAAGGGATCTAGAGGTTGACAACATGTCTTCTTAACGGGAGTCCAGGAGCTCATCTCCACAAATGGACTTTTCAGGATCCTTGGGTGGCTCCGTAGTTTGAAACCAATTCTGGTTATCGCTTCTCGGCCTTTTGGCTAAGATCAAGTGTAGTATCTTTTGAAAAGGCGGTTTTGGATATTGGCCGCCCTAGTAGATTGATACATTATGCACACTGGGGTTTAGGCGCTTGTTAGTACGCCAGGTGGCTAATATAGTCATCTGGTGGAAAGCATGGCCCCCCAGGATCGACGCCATTGGGCCGGGGAAGATCGAAAGCCCGAAGTGTGAAGTGCCCCAGGAGTGGTGACCCTGGGGTGCCTTAACTCACTGGGATTGGGAACCCCACTTGAGTTTATGGCACATTTGCACAAGCACTTCAAATTTTCTTTCTTCGCACACACCCTTATTCCGGGCCTTCTGGCCTTAGGATGGGGAATTTTTCAATTCCCGGTCGAAGGTCCGGGCAGTATTATACTGTGAAACCTTCACTATTTATTTAATTTCTTTGTCACTGTGTGTCCACTTATTCACGTGTGTCACGTCCTACTAGGATTTTGTCGGGATGCGGTTCCCTTACGGGTTCCTCTCTTGGCAGGTCTAGGGGGGGAGTGTGTGGCCATCAGGTTCCGCTCCCCCCTGAACCCCCCTGGCTCTCCTCTTTCGGGAGGAGAGCGTTGTTGGCTCCCCTCTTCCGGGAGGGGAGCACAGTCTTTGGCTCCCAGTGCCTTGCTCGGGTGAGAACTCGGGCAGGTGCTGGGGGTAAGATTGGGTCGCCTCTGGCTTCGGCTGGAGGTGGCTTTTTGTCCCTGTTCCTCGCTGTGGCCTTTTGGCTCGGAGGGACGGGGAATGGTTTGGGGGACCCTTCTCCTTTTGGAGAGGGTTTCAAGAAGACCAGCATCCTAGTGCACTTTTTTTGTGGCACTTGTCACTTTTTTAAGCGCACTCGGGTTTTGTACACGAATTCGGGCTTTCGATAAAAAAAAAAAAATCTGTTCTTATCAGTTTAATATCTGATACGTCCCCTATCTGGGGACCATATATTAAATGGATTTTTAGAACAGGGAGATGGAAAAAGAGCTTGCTCTGTCCACTCCACGCATTGACCTGGTATTGCAGTATCTCCAGGACCGGTGCACCCCTTCTTTAATGCAGTTTCTAAAATCAGAAAGAATTGAATTCAATGTTTTTGGTTCATTTTGCTTGTTTGTCGGATTTTGGGATGGACTCTTTGGCTTTGCTTTTCTTCTCCTCATTGGATTTTTCATGTTCAAAGTTGCAGAAGCCAGATTACAAGCTCATTTTGGTTCAACTTCAGCAACTGTGCATTGCATTGCCATGTAATGTGATGCAATGCTATCTTTCTAGCTCTCCCTTTTTACTTCCTTTTGGATAAACAGACATATTAGGCAAGCATTTTGGAGCTTTCACCTAAATAACTACAGGTGGTGAGATAAGCTGCACAATATAATTGACCTTTCAGTATATTGTTGCACACACACCATCTATTTAGCAAATGCCCTTGTTATCAACAGCAGCCTTTTAAACTCACCTGAGCTAACAGGTATGTGCGCTGGTTACTCTGCTGCGCTTAAAATTTCTTTTTTGGTTTGCTACAATGCCTTTTCTGAAACGTTGTCTCCTTCTGCTGGAACACTGACTTCTTTCATTTAATGCCTGCAGACTATAAAAGAGAACCCAACCCAAAAAGTTTGGTTGATTAGTCTGTGGCATTCTGTTAAACTGTTGCTTATGGCGGTCTCTGTGAGCTTCTCAGCGACATTCAGCCAGCCAGGTATCCTGCCTGCAGTAGATGGAATGTGGCAATGGAACGCTGGCTGCGCGTGTCATAATAGGCTCTGAGCCTTTATATACCTGTGCACAGCAGCAGCCACCTTCAGTCTGCTGCTGGACAGCCAGCAGCAGCAGCAGCAGGAGAGGTATGTAATCAGGAGCCCTCCTGCTAAGGGTAGACAGCTGCTCGTTCCACCCCAATCCCCGCCTTAATTGGTTCTCCTCCCTTCCAACGGTGTTGAGGCGGGTGGGAACAGCAGGGGGTGAAGGTGCTGTGTTTAAAGAGGTGGAGTTATGCAGATCTAAAACGCGTGGATTGCAGCAGCAGCAAGCCGAAAAGTGCAGGCATGTAAGGGATCTAGAGGTTGACAACATGTCTTCTTAACGGGAGTCCAGGAGCTCATCTCCACAAATGGACTTTTCAGGATCCTTGGGTGGCTCCGTAGTTTGAAACCAATTCTGGTTATCGCTTCTCGGCCTTTTGGCTAAGATCAAGTGTAGTATCTTTTGAAAAGGCGGTTTTGGATATTGGCCGCCCTAGTAGATTGATACATTATGCACACTGGGGTTTAGGCGCTTGTTAGTACGCCAGGTGGCTAATATAGTCATCTGGTGGAAAGCATGGCCCCCCAGGATCGACGCCATTGGGCCGGGGAAGATCGAAAGCCCGAAGTGTGAAGTGCCCCAGGAGTGGTGACCCTGGGGTGCCTTAACTCACTGGGATTGGGAACCCCACTTGAGTTTATGGCACATTTGCACAAGCACTTCAAATTTTCTTTCTTCGCACACACCCTTATTCCGGGCCTTCTGGCCTTAGGATGGGGAATTTTTCAATTCCCGGTCGAAGGTCCGGGCAGTATTATACTGTGAAACCTTCACTATTTATTTAATTTCTTTGTCACTGTGTGTCCACTTATTCACGTGTGTCACGTCCTACTAGGATTTTGTCGGGATGCGGTTCCCTTACGGGTTCCTCTCTTGGCAGGTCTAGGGGGGGAGTGTGTGGCCATCAGGTTCCGCTCCCCCCTGAACCCCCCTGGCTCTCCTCTTTCGGGAGGAGAGCGTTGTTGGCTCCCCTCTTCCGGGAGGGGAGCACAGTCTTTGGCTCCCAGTGCCTTGCTCGGGTGAGAACTCGGGCAGGTGCTGGGGGTAAGATTGGGTCGCCTCTGGCTTCGGCTGGAGGTGGCTTTTTGTCCCTGTTCCTCGCTGTGGCCTTTTGGCTCGGAGGGACGGGGAATGGTTTGGGGGACCCTTCTCCTTTTGGAGAGGGTTTCAAGAAGACCAGCATCCTAGTGCACTTTTTTTGTGGCACTTGTCACTTTTTTAAGCGCACTCGGGTTTTGTACACGAATTCGGGCTTTCGATAAAAAAAAAAAAATCTGTTCTTATCAGTTTAATATCTGATACGTCCCCTATCTGGGGACCATATATTAAATGGATTTTTAGAACAGGGAGATGGAAAAAGAGCTTGCTCTGTCCACTCCACGCATTGACCTGGTATTGCAGTATCTCCAGGACCGGTGCACCCCTTCTTTAATGCAGTTTCTAAAATCAGAAAGAATTGAATTCAATGTTTTTGGTTCATTTTGCTTGTTTGTCGGATTTTGGGATGGACTCTTTGGCTTTGCTTTTCTTCTCCTCATTGGATTTTTCATGTTCAAAGTTGCAGAAGCCAGATTACAAGCTCATTTTGGTTCAACTTCAGCAACTGTGCATTGCATTGCCATGTAATGTGATGCAATGCTATCTTTCTAGCTCTCCCTTTTTACTTCCTTTTGGATAAACAGACATATTAGGCAAGCATTTTGGAGCTTTCACCTAAATAACTACAGGTGGTGAGATAAGCTGCACAATATAATTGACCTTTCAGTATATTGTTGCACACACACCATCTATTTAGCAAATGCCCTTGTTATCAACAGCAGCCTTTTAAACTCACCTGAGCTAACAGGTATGTGCGCTGGTTACTCTGCTGCGCTTAAAATTTCTTTTTTGGTTTGCTACAATGCCTTTTCTGAAACGTTGTCTCCTTCTGCTGGAACACTGACTTCTTTCATTTAATGCCTGCAGACTATAAAAGAGAACCCAACCCAAAAAGTTTGGTTGATTAGTCTGTGGCATTCTGTTAAACTGTTGCTTATGGCGGTCTCTGTGAGCTTCTCAGCGACATTCAGCCAGCCAGGTATCCTGCCTGCAGTAGATGGAATGTGGCAATGGAACGCTGGCTGCGCGTGTCATAATAGGCTCTGAGCCTTTATATACCTGTGCACAGCAGCAGCCACCTTCAGTCTGCTGCTGGACAGCCAGCAGCAGCAGCAGCAGGAGAGGTATGTAATCAGGAGCCCTCCTGCTAAGGGTAGACAGCTGCTCGTTCCACCCCAATCCCCGCCTTAATTGGTTCTCCTCCCTTCCAACGGTGTTGAGGCGGGTGGGAACAGCAGGGGGTGAAGGTGCTGTGTTTAAAGAGGTGGAGTTATGCAGATCTAAAACGCGTGGATTGCAGCAGCAGCAAGCCGAAAAGTGCAGGCATGTAAGGGATCTAGAGGTTGACAACATGTCTTCTTAACGGGAGTCCAGGAGCTCATCTCCACAAATGGACTTTTCAGGATCCTTGGGTGGCTCCGTAGTTTGAAACCAATTCTGGTTATCGCTTCTCGGCCTTTTGGCTAAGATCAAGTGTAGTATCTTTTGAAAAGGCGGTTTTGGATATTGGCCGCCCTAGTAGATTGATACATTATGCACACTGGGGTTTAGGCGCTTGTTAGTACGCCAGGTGGCTAATATAGTCATCTGGTGGAAAGCATGGCCCCCCAGGATCGACGCCATTGGGCCGGGGAAGATCGAAAGCCCGAAGTGTGAAGTGCCCCAGGAGTGGTGACCCTGGGGTGCCTTAACTCACTGGGATTGGGAACCCCACTTGAGTTTATGGCACATTTGCACAAGCACTTCAAATTTTCTTTCTTCGCACACACCCTTATTCCGGGCCTTCTGGCCTTAGGATGGGGAATTTTTCAATTCCCGGTCGAAGGTCCGGGCAGTATTATACTGTGAAACCTTCACTATTTATTTAATTTCTTTGTCACTGTGTGTCCACTTATTCACGTGTGTCACGTCCTACTAGGATTTTGTCGGGATGCGGTTCCCTTACGGGTTCCTCTCTTGGCAGGTCTAGGGGGGGAGTGTGTGGCCATCAGGTTCCGCTCCCCCCTGAACCCCCCTGGCTCTCCTCTTTCGGGAGGAGAGCGTTGTTGGCTCCCCTCTTCCGGGAGGGGAGCACAGTCTTTGGCTCCCAGTGCCTTGCTCGGGTGAGAACTCGGGCAGGTGCTGGGGGTAAGATTGGGTCGCCTCTGGCTTCGGCTGGAGGTGGCTTTTTGTCCCTGTTCCTCGCTGTGGCCTTTTGGCTCGGAGGGACGGGGAATGGTTTGGGGGACCCTTCTCCTTTTGGAGAGGGTTTCAAGAAGACCAGCATCCTAGTGCACTTTTTTTGTGGCACTTGTCACTTTTTTAAGCGCACTCGGGTTTTGTACACGAATTCGGGCTTTCGATAAAAAAAAAAAAATCTGTTCTTATCAGTTTAATATCTGATACGTCCCCTATCTGGGGACCATATATTAAATGGATTTTTAGAACAGGGAGATGGAAAAAGAGCTTGCTCTGTCCACTCCACGCATTGACCTGGTATTGCAGTATCTCCAGGACCGGTGCACCCCTTCTTTAATGCAGTTTCTAAAATCAGAAAGAATTGAATTCAATGTTTTTGGTTCATTTTGCTTGTTTGTCGGATTTTGGGATGGACTCTTTGGCTTTGCTTTTCTTCTCCTCATTGGATTTTTCATGTTCAAAGTTGCAGAAGCCAGATTACAAGCTCATTTTGGTTCAACTTCAGCAACTGTGCATTGCATTGCCATGTAATGTGATGCAATGCTATCTTTCTAGCTCTCCCTTTTTACTTCCTTTTGGATAAACAGACATATTAGGCAAGCATTTTGGAGCTTTCACCTAAATAACTACAGGTGGTGAGATAAGCTGCACAATATAATTGACCTTTCAGTATATTGTTGCACACACACCATCTATTTAGCAAATGCCCTTGTTATCAACAGCAGCCTTTTAAACTCACCTGAGCTAACAGGTATGTGCGCTGGTTACTCTGCTGCGCTTAAAATTTCTTTTTTGGTTTGCTACAATGCCTTTTCTGAAACGTTGTCTCCTTCTGCTGGAACACTGACTTCTTTCATTTAATGCCTGCAGACTATAAAAGAGAACCCAACCCAAAAAGTTTGGTTGATTAGTCTGTGGCATTCTGTTAAACTGTTGCTTATGGCGGTCTCTGTGAGCTTCTCAGCGACATTCAGCCAGCCAGGTATCCTGCCTGCAGTAGATGGAATGTGGCAATGGAACGCTGGCTGCGCGTGTCATAATAGGCTCTGAGCCTTTATATACCTGTGCACAGCAGCAGCCACCTTCAGTCTGCTGCTGGACAGCCAGCAGCAGCAGCAGCAGGAGAGGTATGTAATCAGGAGCCCTCCTGCTAAGGGTAGACAGCTGCTCGTTCCACCCCACCCCCCGCCTTAATTGGTTCTCCTCCCTTCCAACGGTGTTGAGGCGGGTGGGAACAGCAGGGGGTGAAGGTGCTGTGTTTAAAGAGGTGGAGTTATGCAGATCTAAAACGCGTGGATTGCAGCAGCAGCAAGCCGAAAAGTGCAGGCATGTAAGGGATCTAGAGGTTGACAACATGTCTTCTTAACGGGAGTCCAGGAGCTCATCTCCACAAATGGACTTTTCAGGATCCTTGGGTGGCTCCGTAGTTTGAAACCAATTCTGGTTATCGCTTCTCGGCCTTTTGGCTAAGATCAAGTGTAGTATCTGTTCTTTTAAGAACACAAGAGCTACGATCTACACTTGACGAGAGCGATCGAACTCGGAAGGAGAAGAGCTTCGGAGCCCAGCTGACATCGGAGAACGAAGGCGGATATCGGTGGGAGGAAGAAGCTCTAAAGAATCCAGAAGAAGACGAAGACTCGGAGAAGAATCGGGCTGTCCTGTGGAATCTTCGAGGAAGAAAATCATCGAGACAAAGACCTTTCGGGGAATTTGTCCAGAACACGACGGGAGAAGAATCTGCATAGCTCCACCCATTCCGGGAAGAGTTCCAGATCCAGCTCCAAGAAGTAACTGCAGGAGGAAAGCCATGGCAAGCGCTGCGAGGAAGGCCGAAAAGAAGAGCCTGGAGCTGGGGACAGCCAGGAGGGCCCAGCCAGGAGCCGATTCTGACCCCAAGGACTCTGCCTCCACGACTGGCCAGCAGAAGGGACCCCAGAATCCCCGCCACGAAGCTCCAGCCCTGGAGCCATGGATGCGGCAGACGGTGGCCCTGAAG
This sequence comes from Phyllobates terribilis, assembly GCF_046119375.1. Taxonomy (NCBI): domain Eukaryota; kingdom Metazoa; phylum Chordata; class Amphibia; order Anura; family Dendrobatidae; genus Phyllobates; species Phyllobates terribilis. The sequence goes on along the minus strand of NW_027363613.1, from coordinate 476,816 downwards.
CTGAAGGAAGTGGATGGGAGGGTGCCGGACATGTCCTCGGACGTGTTCTGCCAGAAGATGCTGCTGGATCGAGGCTTCTCCAGGTCGGACACCCTCAGCATCCAGACCTTCTTGACGGGGATCTTCTTCGTCACCTTCGCCACTGTGAACACCTGCAGGAGGTTCTGGGAAATGGTAAGCGCAAAAGGACCGGATAATTCTTTCTCTGCCTTTACAGGTAGCTGCCCTATCCAGAGGGATGAAAGGAGGATCACGGTCTCCATGCGCAACCCGCACACCCCAGGCCAAGACATCTGTACCTTCCTGAGACGCTTCTGTTTGGTTGTGAAGGAACCCTCTCACATCCTGAATGGACTCGGCTTCTGGACAGGTAAGTGGTCGGTGACCGTTAGACTTCACAGGGACCTGGCGTACTCAGACGGACTTCGGCACCTGCCCCCGACATTCTCCCTGGGCAACTCCTACGGCCTCATCTATTACCCGGACATGCCGCGGAACTGCAGGAGATGCGGCAAGAACGGCCACGAGATGAAGGACTGCAAGGAGCATGCCTGCAGGATTTGTCGAGTGACGGGACACAGCTCGAAGGACTGCCCGAAGAAGACGTCCTGCAACCTGTGTGGGCTGGCGGCTCATCTGTACAAGGATTGCCCCAGGCGTGAGAGATCCTGGGCATCGGTGGTTGCGACGACCCCAGCTACGGAGGACAAGGCCCCGACGACCAGGCCTGTGAAGGTCAAGGACGCGACGACCAAGGCCCCAGCGGCCAAGGCCGAGACGACCAAGGCCAAAGCGGTCAAGGAGTCGGTGGCCAAAGCCCCAGCGACGGTCCCAGCAGCTCCGAAGCAGAAGAAAAAGTCAAAGGAGGGTAAGAGTTCTGTCACCCCTCTCTCGATCCCTCCCCCTGCCACCCCCGTCCAACCCCCCCCCACCCCGGCCACCCCTGCTGAGGATTCCACTTCCTCTTCCTCCTTCCCCTACTCCTCAGCAGGTGTCCTTTCCCCTGCCCCGGCAGCCACTCTCCCTCCCCAGACCATGGTAGCGGTGGAATTAACCTTTCCTCCACCCGCCGCTATCTATTCCGAGGAGGATTTTCCCCTTCTTGTCTCCCCAGTTCCAACCCGGGGAAAGAGGAAGGTGGAGGACAGCCCTGCTACTGAATCCTCCAAAAAGAAGATTCTGGATTTCGTAGGCGAAAAGGAGGATACCCTCCCTGAGCCAGAAGAGATGGAGCACATGGTTGAGACCCTGGTGGCCGAGCCAGAAGAGGAGGAACTGGTGGTCGCCGAGATCGAGGCCGCACTGCTTGACCAGATGGAGGAAGAGGGCCTGCTGGTGATCCCGTCACCAGCAGTCAACACCGACGAGGGACCACCCGACCGGAGTGGTAACTAAGGTGTATTGCCTGCGCTAACTTTTTCTTTTTTCCCTACATGATGGCTAATATTAACTTATTTTCCATTAATGTCAGGAGCATCAAGGACAAGTTCAGACGTCAGACTATTTATGCCTTCCTTACTTCCCAGTTGTGTGATGTTTATATGTTGCAGGAATGTTCCCTTCCCTCCTCTAGGTCCTTCAAACATCTGGCCAGGGAGTGGTCCCACGGTCCATCCTACTGGTCCGGTGGGGGTGACTGCAAGTCTGCGGGGGTCGCAATTCTGATCAGGGGGGGCGCATTCACGCTTGAGTCCGTCCAGGAGCTCATCTGCGGCAGGGCTCTTGTTGTAGATGGCAACTGGGCGGGAGAACCTGTCAGGTTCATCAACGTGTATGCGTCCCCACTGAAGAATGAGCGTTTGGAGCTTTTCCAGACCCTGCGGCTTCAGCTTGCCACCACCAGGACCTTAGTGATGGCCGGGGATTTCAACTGCCCCATCGAGGAGGACGGTCGTAGTTCTGGCACATCTGCCAAGTTGGACATCACGTCCAAGCTGCTCATCGAGATGGTAACCGAGGCCTCTCTTCAGGACGTGGTGGGCTCCATGGGGAGAGGCTCCACGAACTATTCGTGGAGCCGACCCGATGGCTCACTCCGCTCCAGGATTGACTTTGTGTTCACCTCTCGGGCAGTCAGGCAGAGTAGGCACTCGATGGTCTCCTGCTTCTTCTCCGACCACAGAGCCATTCACTTACAAGGTGTCCTCGGCGACGGTTTTCCGTCCGGCCCCGGCTCCTGGAAGCTGAATTGTGCTCTGCTGGCTCAGGATGAAGTCGTGGAGGAGCTGAGAGCAGCCTACGCAATGTGGCAGTCCTACAAGGGTAGCTTCCAAACAGTCTCTGATTGGTGGGAATATGTTAAACTTGAGTTTCGCTGTTTCTTTCAGGCCAAGGGTCGACAACAGGCGTGTGAGAAGAGGAGGGACTTCAGAGGGCTGCAGCGCAAGCTGCGGTCGCTGCAGGACCTTCTTCACTGCGGCTGGGACGTGAGGGAGGAGCTGGAGGAGACCAAGAAGAGCCTGAAAAGGCACTTTGAGGAGGAGTCCAAGCGAATCATCTTCCGTTCCAAAGTGGAGAATCTGGAGAAGGGTGAGAAATGTAACTCATTCTTTTTCAGGAAACTTCATGCCGGTCACACGCCCCTGAACGAGCTGCGAGACGAGAGCGTAAACATGCGACGTGGGAAGGAGGACGTGATGAGGGTCGTCAGCGACTTCTACAGCGAACTCTACTCCCACAAGACTACCGACCCCGACGCTGCTGATAAGTTCCTGTCAGGTATCACTAACCATCTTGATCCTGCAGGCACGGCAGCCTTGGACAAACCTCTGATGGTGGGCGAATTGCTCTCTGCCGCTAAATCCTTTAGGACCGGCAGGACCCCGGGCAGTGATGGTCTTCCAGCGGAGCTCTATGTAGCGCTGGGAGACCTCATCTGTCCGGACCTGTTGGACCTGTACGAGGAGATGGTGGTGGAGGGTAGAATGCCTCCATCTTTGAGGGAAGGAATGGTCACGATCCTGTACAAGCGGAAGGGAGAGAGGTGCGACCTGAGGAATTGGCGTCCCATCACTCTGCTCAACGTGGACTACAAGATCCTGGCCAAGACGATGGCGACACGACTTAAGACGGTCATCGGACGGATCATCCACCCGGACCAGACCTGCGGCATCCCTGGACGTCGCATCGCAGACAGCCTCGCTCTCGTGCGGGACACGGTCGAGTACATCAAGGTCCGCCGCGCACACGCGGCCCTGGTCTCCTTGGATCAGGAGAAGGCCTTCGACCGGGTTTCCCACGAGTTCATGGGCCGAGCTCTGCACCAGTTAGGTTTGGGTAACATGTTTTGTTCGTATGTCCGTCTGATGTATTTTGATATCCACAGCTCGGTGTTGGTGAACGGCTGGAAGACTGACCCCTTCCCTGTCCTCTCTGGGGTCAGACAAGGCTGCCCTCTATCACCTCTTCTTTTTGTTTGTGTTATAGAACTCTTCGCAGAGGCTATCCGGCAGAATGGAGAGATCAGAGGGATCACCGCACCGGGTCCGGGACGACACGAGGTCAAGTGCTCGCTCTACATGGACGACGTCACCGTCTTCTGCGCTGATCGTGGTTCAGTCGACGCCCTCGTCCAGACGTGTGAGAGGTTCGGCCGGGCTTCAGGGGCCAAAGTCAACTGCAGGAAGTCGGAAGCCATGCTCTTCGGGGATTGGCAGCCGGCCTCCTCCGCCCCCTTCCCCTTCAACATTCAACCGGATTTCCTCAAGGTGCTGGGAGTCTGGTTCGGGAAGGAAGGAGCGGCCCTCAAGTCCTGGCAAGAACGCTTGGCCAAGGTGAAGCAACGGATCGGACTCTGGAGCCTCAGACACCTCACTTGTGAGGGTAAGGCACTCATCCTGCGTAATGAGGTCCTGCCCGTCTTGCAGTACACGGCACAGGCCTGGCCCCCACACGTCACTGTGTGCAGGGCCATTACCAGGACAGTGTTTCACTTTGTCTGGGGATCCAAGATGGACAGAGTCAGGCGGGCCGTCATGTACAAGGAGCCTCGCAAGGGTGGGAAGGGCGTTCCAGATATCCCCACCCTCCTGCGATCCTCTTTTGTGTGTGATTGTGTCCGCCGGACTTTGCAAGTCAAGAATGGCTCCGCGGGCAGGTCCATGTCTCGCTTCTTCCTGCTTCCTCTTTGGAGGCGACTCGGCTGGGACAAGTGGGACAGCTCCTTCCCCTACAACTGGACGACGCCATGGTTCTACGGAGACGTCGTTCGATTTGTGGGGGAGCATCAACTGGAGGGACTCAAGCCCGACTTGTGGAAGCCCAAAACTATCCACAAGCTAATCAGAGCCAAGGATGACGTGGAGAACATCACAGGACTTCACCAGGACACGCTGGAGACTGTGTGGACAAATGTGTCGTCTGACAGGCTGACCAACGGGCACAAGGACTTGTCGTGGATGGCGATTCAGGGCGGACTGCCCGTCCGGTCATTCATGCATGCCCGGAACCTGTGCAAGACCCGGTACTGCCCAAGGTGCCCCTTCGTGGAGGAAACATCTTTGCACACTTTTTGGGACTGCGGATTTGCACAGCGCCTATTGACTGCACTTGAGGACGACCTGAGGAACTCTGTCCCCAGGGCGAGCCTATCGCACCATTCTGTGCTTTACGGACTCTTCCCTGGGGTTCATACCGTCGGAGCCATCCAGGAGGCTTGGCGCCTTATGAACTGCTTCAAGGATGCCGTTTGGGTCGCCAGGAACCGGCTCATCTTGAGGAGGGAGAGGATGTCCATCCAGGACTGCCGCAGGCTGATCCACAGCCTGCTCAGAGACTATTCCATCATGGACGGTCCGGAGGACGAGGACGAGGACTAAACCCCTCCTCCCCCTCTCCCCTTATGTGTCTTGTCTTTCAATAAAGCTTCGGGCCTGTGATTTTCCCCTCCCCATCCCCTTTTTCCCAATCCCCATCCCTTATCACGGTTCGTCGTACTGTATTGATTGACATGCTTTTTCTTTCAGATTGAGTGTTTTGTGTAGCATAGGGGTGTGATGTGTCTAGTTAGTGCGTCGTATCCTCATGCTATGTAAATATGATGTAGAATTCTGTGTGTACTGGGCTGCGGCACTGTACACTGTCTGTTAACTTATTTTTTGTGCTAATAAAAGATATATTCAATCAAAAAATCTGTTCTTATCAGTTTAATATCTGATACGTCCCCTATCTGGGGACCATATATTAAATGGATTTTTAGAACAGGGAGATGGAAAAAGAGCTTGCTCTGTCCACTCCACGCATTGACCTGGTATTGCAGTATCTCCAGGACCGGTGCACCCCTTCTTTAATGCAGTTTCTAAAATCAGAAAGAATTGAATTCAATGTTTTTTGTTCATTTTGCTTGTTTGTCGGATTTTGGGATGGACTCTTTGGCTTTGCTTTTCTTCTCCTCATTGGATTTTTCATGTTCAAAGTTGCAGAAGCCAGATTACAAGCTCATTTTGGTTCAACTTCAGCAACTGTGCATTGCATTGCCATGTAATGTGATGCAATGCTATCTTTCTAGCTCTCCCTTTTTACTTCCTTTTGGATAAACAGACATATTAGGCAAGCATTTTGGAGCTTTCACCTAAATAACTACAGGTGGTGAGATAAGCTGCACAATATAATTGACCTTTCAGTATATTGTTGCACACACACCATCTATTTAGCAAATGCCCTTGTTATCAACAGCAGCCTTTTAAACTCACCTGAGCTAACAGGTATGTGCGCTGGTTACTCTGCTGCGCTTAAAATTTCTTTTTTGGTTTGCTACAATGCCTTTTCTGAAACGTTGTCTCCTTCTGCTGGAACACTGACTTCTTTCATTTAATGCCTGCAGACTATAAAAGAGAACCCAACCCAAAAAGTTTGGTTGATTAGTCTGTGGCATTCTGTTAAACTGTTGCTTATGGCGGTCTCTGTGAGCTTCTCAGCGACATTCAGCCAGCCAGGTATCCTGCCTGCAGTAGATGGAATGTGGCAATGGAACGCTGGCTGCGCGTGTCATAATAGGCTCTGAGCCTTTATATACCTGTGCACAGCAGCAGCCACCTTCAGTCTGCTGCTGGACAGCCAGCAGCAGCAGCAGCAGGAGAGGTATGTAATCAGGAGCCCTCCTGCTAAGGGTAGACAGCTGCTCGTTCCACCCCACCCCCCGCCTTAATTGGTTCTCCTCCCTTCCAACGGTGTTGAGGCGGGTGGGAACAGCAGGGGGTGAAGGTGCTGTGTTTAAAGAGGTGGAGTTATGCAGATCTAAAACGCGTGGATTGCAGCAGCAGCAAGCCGAAAAGTGCAGGCATGTAAGGGATCTAGAGGTTGACAACATGTCTTCTTAACGGGAGTCCAGGAGCTCATCTCCACAAATGGACTTTTCAGGATCCTTGGGTGGCTCCGTAGTTTGAAACCAATTCTGGTTATCGCTTCTCGGCCTTTTGGCTAAGATCAAGTGTAGTATCTGTTCTTATCAGTTTAATATCTGATACGTCCCCTATCTGGGGACCATATATTAAATGGATTTTTAGAACAGGGAGATGGAAAAAGAGCTTGCTCTGTCCACTCCACGCATTGACCTGGTATTGCAGTATCTCCAGGACCGGTGCACCCCTTCTTTAATGCAGTTTCTAAAATCAGAAAGAATTGAATTCAATGTTTTTTGTTCATTTTGCTTGTTTGTCGGATTTTGGGATGGACTCTTTGGCTTTGCTTTTCTTCTCCTCATTGGATTTTTCATGTTCAAAGTTGCAGAAGCCAGATTTCAAGCTCATTTTGGTTCAACTTCAGCAACTGTGCATTGCATTGCCATGTAATGTGATGCAATGCTATCTTTCTAGCTCTCCCTTTTTACTTCCTTTTGGATAAACAGACATATTAGGCAAGCATTTTGGAGCTTTCACCTAAATAACTACAGGTGGTGAGATAAGCTGCACAATATAATTGACCTTTCAGTATATTGTTGCACACACACCATCTATTTAGCAAATGCCCTTGTTATCAACAGCAGCCTTTTAAACTCACCTGAGCTAACAGGTATGTGCGCTGGTTACTCTGCTGCGCTTAAAATTTCTTTTTTGGTTTGCTACAATGCCTTTTCTGAAACGTTGTCTCCTTCTGCTGGAACACTGACTTCTTTCATTTAATGCCTGCAGACTATAAAAGAGAACCCAACCCAAAAAGTTTGGTTGATTAGTCTGTGGCATTCTGTTAAACTGTTGCTTATGGCGGTCTCTGTGAGCTTCTCAGCGACATTCAGCCAGCCAGGTATCCTGCCTGCAGTAGATGGAATGTGGCAATGGAACGCTGGCTGCGCGTGTCATAATAGGCTCTGAGCCTTTATATACCTGTGCACAGCAGCAGCCACCTTCAGTCTGCTGCTGGACAGCCAGCAGCAGCAGCAGCAGGAGAGGTATGTAATCAGGAGCCCTCCTGCTAAGGGTAGACAGCTGCTCGTTCCACCCCACCCCCCGCCTTAATTGGTTCTCCTCCCTTCCAACGGTGTTGAGGCGGGTGGGAACAGCAGGGGGTGAAGGTGCTGTGTTTAAAGAGGTGGAGTTATGCAGATCTAAAACGCGTGGATTGCAGCAGCAGCAAGCCGAAAAGTGCAGGCATGTAAGGGATCTAGAGGTTGACAACATGTCTTCTTAACGGGAGTCCAGGAGCTCATCTCCACAAATGGACTTTTCAGGATCCTTGGGTGGCTCCGTAGTTTGAAACCAATTCTGGTTATCGCTTCTCGGCCTTTTGGCTAAGATCAAGTGTAGTATCTGTTCTTATCAGTTTAATATCTGATACGTCCCCTATCTGGGGACCATATATTAAATGGATTTTTAGAACAGGGAGATGGAAAAAGAGCTTGCTCTGTCCACTCCACGCATTGACCTGGTATTGCAGTATCTCCAGGATCGGTGCACCCCTTCTTTAATGCAGTTTCTAAAATCAGAAAGAATTGAATTCAATGTTTTTTGTTCATTTTGCTTGTTTGTCGGATTTTGGGATGGACTCTTTGGCTTTGCTTTTCTTCTCCTCATTGGATTTTTCATGTTCAAAGTTGCAGAAGCCAGATTACAAGCTCATTTTGGTTCAACTTCAGCAACTGTGCATTGCATTGCCATGTAATGTGATGCAATGCTATCTTTCTAGCTCTCCCTTTTTACTTCCTTTTGGATAAACAGACATATTAGGCAAGCATTTTGGAGCTTTCACCTAAATAACTACAGGTGGTGAGATAAGCTGCACAATATAATTGACCTTTCAGTATATTGTTGCACACACACCATCTATTTAGCAAATGCCCTTGTTATCAACAGCAGCCTTTTAAACTCACCTGAGCTAACAGGTATGTGCGCTGGTTACTCTGCTGCGCTTAAAATTTCTTTTTTGGTTTGCTACAATGCCTTTTCTGAAACGTTGTCTCCTTCTGCTGGAACACTGACTTCTTTCATTTAATGCCTGCAGACTATAAAAGAGAACCCAACCCAAAAAGTTTGGTTGATTAGTCTGTGGCATTCTGTTAAACTGTTGCTTATGGCGGTCTCTGTGAGCTTCTCAGCGACATTCAGCCAGCCAGGTATCCTGCCTGCAGTAGATGGAATGTGGCAATGGAACGCTGGCTGCGCGTGTCATAATAGGCTCTGAGCCTTTATATACCTGTGCACAGCAGCAGCCACCTTCAGTCTGCTGCTGGACAGCCAGCAGCAGCAGCAGCAGGAGAGGTATGTAATCAGGAACCCTCCTGCTAAGGGTAGACAGCTGCTCGTTCCACCCCACCCCCCGCCTTAATTGGTTCTCCTCCCTTCCAACGGTGTTGAGGCGGGTGGGAACAGCAGGGGGTGAAGGTGCTGTGTTTAAAGAGGTGGAGTTATGCAGATCTAAAACGCGTGGATTGCAGCAGCAGCAAGCCGAAAAGTGCAGGCATGTAAGGGATCTAGAGGTTGACAACATGTCTTCTTAACGGGAGTCCAGGAGCTCATCTCCACAAATGGACTTTTCAGGATCCTTGGGTGGCTCCGTAGTTTGAAACCAATTCTGGTTATCGCTTCTCGGCCTTTTGGCTAAGATCAAGTGTAGTATCTGTTCTTATCAGTTTAATATCTGATACGTCCCCTATCTGGGGACCATATATTAAATGGATTTTTAGAACAGGGAGATGGAAAAAGAGCTTGCTCTGTCCACTCCACGCATTGACCTGGTATTGCAGTATCTCCAGGACCGGTGCACCCCTTCTTTAATGCAGTTTCTAAAATCAGAAAGAATTGAATTCAATGTTTTTTGTTCATTTTGCTTGTTTGTCGGATTTTGGGATGGACTCTTTGGCTTTGCTTTTCTTCTCCTCATTGGATTTTTCATGATCAAAGTTGCAGAAGCCAGATTACAAGCTCATTTTGGTTCAACTTCAGCAACTGTGCATTGCATTGCCATGTAATATGATGCAATGCTATCTTTCTAGCTCTCCCTTTTTACTTCCTTTTGGATAAACAGACATATTAGGCAAGCATTTTGGAGCTTTCACCTAAATAACTACAGGTGGTGAGATAAGCTGCACAATATAATTGACCTTTCAGTATATTGTTGCACACACACCATCTATTTAGCAAATGCCCTTGTTATCAACAGCAGCCTTTTAAACTCACCTGAGCTAACAGGTATGTGCGCTGGTTACTCTGCTGCGCTTAAAATTTCTTTTTTGGTTTGCTACAATGCCTTTTCTGAAACGTTGTCTCCTTCTGCTGGAACACTGACTTCTTTCATTTAATGCCTGCAGACTATAAAAGAGAACCCAACCCAAAAAGTTTGGTTGATTAGTCTGTGGCATTCTGTTAAACTGTTGCTTATGGCGGTCTCTGTGAGCTTCTCAGCGACATTCAGCCAGCCAGGTATCCTGCCTGCAGTAGATGGAATGTGGCAATGGAACGCTGGCTGCGCGTGTCATAATAGGCTCTGAGCCTTTATATACCTGTGCACAGCAGCAGCCACCTTCAGTCTGCTGCTGGACAGCCAGCAGCAGCAGCAGCAGGAGAGGTATGTAATCAGGAGCCCTCCTGCTAAGGGTAGACAGCTGCTCGTTCCACCCCACCCCCCGCCTTAATTGGTTCTCCTCCCTTCCAACGGTGTTGAGGCGGGTGGGAACAGCAGGGGGTGAAGGTGCTGTGTTTAAAGAGGTGGAGTTATGCAGATCTAAAACGCGTGGATTGCAGCAGCAGCAAGCCGAAAAGTGCAGGCATGTAAGGGATCTAGAGGTTGACAACATGTCTTCTTAACGGGAGTCCAGGAGCTCATCTCCACAAATGGACTTTTCAGGATCCTTGGGTGGCTCCGTAGTTTGAAACCAATTCTGGTTATCGCTTCTCGGCCTTTTGGCTAAGATCAAGTGTAGTATCTGTTCTTATCAGTTTAATATCTGATACGTCCCCTATCTGGGGACCATATATTAAATGGATTTTTAGAACAGGGAGATGGAATAAGAGCTTGCTCTGTCCACTCCACGCATTGACCTGGTATTGCAGTATCTCCAGGACCGGTGCACCCCTTCTTTAATGCAGTTTCTAAAATCAGAAAGAATTGAATTCAATGTTTTTTGTTCATTTTGCTTGTTTGTCGGATTTTGGGATGGACTCTTTGGCTTTGCTTTTCTTCTCCTCATTGGATTTTTCATGTTCAAAGTTGCAGAAGCCAGATTACAAGCTCATTTTGGTTCAACTTCAGCAACTGTGCATTGCATTGCCATGTAATGTGATGCAATGCTATCTTTCTAGCTCTCCCTTTTTACTTCCTTTTGGATAAACAGACATATTAGGCAAGCATTTTGGAGCTTTCACCTAAATAACTACAGGTGGTGAGATAAGCTGCACAATATAATTGACCTTTCAGTATATTGTTGCACACACACCATCTATTTAGCAAATGCCCTTGTTATCAACAGCAGCCTTTTAAACTCACCTGAGCTAACAGGTATGTGTGCTGGTTACTCTGCTGCGCTTAAAATTTCTTTTTTGGTTTGCTACAATGCCTTTTCTGAAACGTTGTCTCCTTCTGCTGGAACACTGACTTCTTTCATTTAATGCCTGCAGACTATAAAAGAGAACCCAACCCAAAAAGTTTGGTTGATTAGTCTGTGGCATTCTGTTAAACTGTTGCTTATGGCGGTCTCTGTGAGCTTCTCAGCGACATTCAGCCAGCCAGGTATCCTGCCTGCAGTAGATGGAATGTGGCAATGGAACGCTGGCTGCGCGTGTCATAATAGGCTCTGAGCCTTTATATACCTGTGCACAGCAGCAGCCACCTTCAGTCTGCTGCTGGACAGCCAGCAGCAGCAGCAGCAGGAGAGGTATGTAATCAGGAGCCCTCCTGCTAAGGGTAGACAGCTGCTCGTTCCACCCCACCCCCCGCCTTAATTGGTTCTCCTCCCTTCCAACGGTGTTGAGGCGGGTGGGAACAGCAGGGGGTGAAGGTGCTGTGTTTAAAGAGGTGGAGTTATGCAGATCTAAAACGCGTGGATTGCAGCAGCAGCAAGCCGAAAAGTGCAGGCATGTAAGGGATCTAGAGGTTGACAACATGTCTTCTTAACGGGAGTCCAGGAGCTCATCTCCACAAATGGACTTTTCAGGATCCTTGGGTGGCTCCGTAGTTTGAAACCAATTCTGGTTATCGCTTCTCGGCCTTTTGGCTAAGATCAAGTGTAGTATCTTTCGAAAAGGCGGTTTTGGATGTTGGCCGCCCTAGTAGATTGATACATTATGCACACTGGGGTTTAGGCGCTTGTTAGTACGCCAGGTGGCTAATATAGTCATCTGGTGGAAAGCATGGCCCCCCAGGATCGACGCCATTGGGCCGGGGAAGATCGAAAGCCCGAAGTGTGAAGTGCCCCAGGAGTGGTGACCCTGGGGTGCCTTAACTCACTGGGATTGGGAACCCCACTTGAGTTTATGGCACATTTGCACAAGCACTTCAAATTTTCTTTCTTCGCACACACCCTTATTCCGGGCCTTCTGGCCTTAGGATGGGGAATTTTTCAATTCCCGGTCGAAGGTCCGGGCAGTATTATACTGTGAAACCTTCACTATTTATTTAATTTCTTTGTCACTGTGTGTCCACTTATTCACGTGTGTCACGTCCTACTAGGATTTTGTCGGGATGCGGTTCCCTTACGGGTTCCTCTCTTGGCAGGTCTAGGGGGGGAGTGTGTGGCCATCAGGTTCCGCTCCCCCCTGAACCCCCCTGGCTCTCCTCTTTCGGGAGGAGAGCGTTGTTGGCTCCCCTCTTCCGGGAGGGGAGCACAGTCTTTGGCTCCCAGTGCCTTGCTCGGGTGAGAACTCGGGCAGGTGCTGGGGGTAAGATTGGGTCGCCTCTGGCTTCGGCTGGAGGTGGCTTTTTGTCCCTGTTCCTCACTGTGGCCTTTTGGCTCGGAGGGACGGGGAATGGTTTGGGGGACCCTTCTCCTTTTGGAGAGGGTTTCAAGAAGACCAGCATCCTAGTGCACTTTTTTTGTGGCACTTGTCACTTTTTTAAGCGCACTCGGGTTTTGTACACGAATTCGGGCTTTCGATAAAAAAAAAAAATCTGTTCTTATCAGTTTAATATCTGATACGTCCCCTATCTGGGGACCATATATTAAATGGATTTTTAGAACAGGGAGATGGAAAAAGAGCTTGCTCTGTCCACTCCACGCATTGACCTGGTATTGCAGTATCTCCAGGACCGGTGCACCCCTTCTTTAATGCAGTTTCTAAAATCAGAAAGAATTGAATTCAATGTTTTTTGTTCATTTTGCTTGTTTGTCGGATTTTGGGATGGACTCTTTGGCTTTGCTTTTCTTCTCCTCATTGGATTTTTCATGTTCAAAGTTGCAGAAGCCAGATTACAAGCTCATTTTGGTTCAACTTCAGCAACTGTGCATTGCATTGCCATGTAATGTGATGCAATGCTATCTTTCTAGCTCTCCCTTTTTACTTCCTTTTGGATAAACAGACATATTAGGCAAGCATTTTGGAGCTTTCACCTAAATAACTACAGGTGGTGAGATAAGCTGCACAATATAATTGACCTTTCAGTATATTGTTGCACACACACCATCTATTTAGCAAATGCCCTTGTTATCAACAGCAGCCTTTTAAACTCACCTGAGCTAACAGGTATGTGCGCTGGTTACTCTGCTGCGCTTAAAATTTCTTTTTTGGTTTGCTACAATGCCTTTTCTGAAACGTTGTCTCCTTCTGCTGGAACACTGACTTCTTTCATTTAATGCCTGCAGACTATAAAAGAGAACCCAACCCAAAAAGTTTGGTTGATTAGTCTGTGGCATTCTGTTAAACTGTTGCTTATGGCGGTCTCTGTGAGCTTCTCAGCGACATTCAGCCAGCCAGGTATCCTGCCTGCAGTAGATGGAATGTGGCAATGGAACGCTGGCTGCGCGTGTCATAATAGGCTCTGAGCCTTTATATACCTGTGCACAGCAGCAGCCACCTTCAGTCTGCTGCTGGACAGCCAGCAGCAGCAGCAGCAGGAGAGGTATGTAATCAGGAGCCCTCCTGCTAAGGGTAGACAGCTGCTCGTTCCACCCCACCCCCCGCCTTAATTGGTTCTCCTCCCTTCCAACGGTGTTGAGGCGGGTGGGAACAGCAGGGGGTGAAGGTGCTGTGTTTAAAGAGGTGGAGTTATGCAGATCTAAAACGCGTGGATTGCAGCAGCAGCAAGCCGAAAAGTGCAGGCATGTAAGGGATCTAGAGGTTGACAACATGTCTTCTTAACGGGAGTCCAGGAGCTCATCTCCACAAATGGACTTTTCAGGATCCTTGGGTGGCTCCGTAGTTTGAAACCAATTCTGGTTATCGCTTCTCGGCCTTTTGGCTAAGATCAAGTGTAGTATCTTTCGAAAAGGCGGTTTTGGATGTTTGCCGCCCTAGTAGATTGATACATTATGCACACTGGGGTTTAGGCGCTTGTTAGTACGCCAGGTGGCTAATATAGTCATCTGGTGGAAAGCATGGCCCCCCAGGATCGACGCCATTGGGCCGGGGAAGATCGAAAGCCCGAAGTGTGAAGTGCCCCAGGAGTGGTGACCCTGGGGTGCCTTAACTCACTGGGATTGGGAACCCCACTTGAGTTTATGGCACATTTGCACTAGCACTTCAATATTTCTTTCTTCACACACACCCTTATTCCGGGCCTTCTGGCCTTAGGATGGGGAATTTTTCAATTCCCGGTCGAAGGTCCGGGCAGTATTATACTGTGAAACCTTCACTATTTATTTAATTTTTTTTTATCACTGTGTGTCCACTTTTTCACGTGTGTCCACGTCCTTACTAGGATTTTGTCGGGATGCGGTTCCCTTACGGGTTCCTCTCTTGGCAGGTCTAGGGGGGGAGTGTGTGGCCATCAGGTTCCGCTCCCCCCTGAACCCCCCTGGCTCTCCTCTTTCGGGAGGAGAGCGTTGTTGGCTCCCCTCTTCCGGGAGGGGAGAACAGTCTTTGGCTCCCAGTGCCTTGCTCGGGTGAGAACTCGGGCAGGTATTGAGGGTAAGATTGGGTCGCCTCTGGCTCCGGCTGGAGGTGGCTATTTGTCCCTGTGCCTCGCTGTGGCCTTCTGGCTCGGAGGGACGGGGAATGGTTTGGGGGACCCTTCTCCTTTTGGAGAGGGTTTCAAGAAGACCAGCATCCTAGTGCACTTTTTTTTTGTGGCACTTGTCACTTTTTTAAGCGCACTCGGGTTTTGTACACGAATTCGGGCTTTCGATAAAAAAAAAAAAAAATCTGTTCTTATCAGTTTAATATCTGATACGTCCCCTATCTGGGGACCATATATTAAATGGATTTTTAGAACAGGGAGATGGAAAAAGAGCTTGCTCTGTCCACTCCACGCATTGACCTGGTATTGCAGTATCTCCAGGACCGGTGCACCCCTTCTTTAATGCAGTTTCTAAAATCAGAAAGAATTGAATTCAATGTTTTTTGTTCATTTTGCTTGTTTGTCGGATTTTGGGATGGACTCTTTGGCTTTGCTTTTCTTCTCCTCATTGGATTTTTCATGTTCAAAGTTGCAGAAGCCAGATTACAAGCTCATTTTGGTTCAACTTCAGCAACTGTGCATTGCATTGCCATGTAATGTGATGCAATGCTATCTTTCTAGCTCTCCCTTTTTACTTCCTTTTGGATAAACAGACATATTAGGCAAGCATTTTGGAGCTTTCACCTAAATAACTACAGGTGGTGAGATAAGCTGCACAATATAATTGACCTTTCAGTATATTGTTGCACACACACCATCTATTTAGCAAATGCCCTTGTTATCAACAGCAGCCTTTTAAACTCACCTGAGCTAACAGGTATGTGCGCTGGTTACTCTGCTGCGCTTAAAATTTCTTTTTTCGTTTGCTACAATGCCTTTTCTGAAACGTTGTCTCCTTCTGCTGGAACACTGACTTCTTTCATTTAATGCCTGCAGACTATAAAAGAGAACCCAACCCAAAAAGTTTGGTTGATTAGTCTGTGGCATTCTGTTAAACTGTTGCTTATGGCGGTCTCTGTGAGCTTCTCAGCGACATTCAGCCAGCCAGGTATCCTGCCTGCAGTAGATGGAATGTGGCAATGGAACGCTGGCTGCGCGTGTTATAATAGGCTCTGAGCCTTTATATACCTGTGCACAGCAGCAGCCACCTTCAGTCTGCTGCTGGACAGCCAGCAGCAGCAGCAGCAGGAGAGGTATGTAATCAGGAGCCCTCCTGCTAAGGGTAGACAGCTGCTCGTTCCACCCCACCCCCCGCCTTAATTGGTTCTCCTCCCTTCCAACGGTGTTGAGGCGGGTGGGAACAGCAGGGGGTGAAGGTGCTGTGTTTAAAGAGGTGGAGTTATGCAGATCTAAAACGCGTGGATTGCAGCAGCAGCAAGCCGAAAAGTGCAGGCATGTAAGGGATCTAGAGGTTGACAACATGTCTTCTTAACGGGAGTCCAGGAGCTCATCTCCACAAATGGACTTTTCAGGATCCTTGGGTGGCTCCGTAGTTTGAAACCAATTCTGGTTATCGCTTCTCGGCCTTTTGGCTAAGATCAAGTGTAGTATCTGTTCTTATCAGTTTAATATCTGATACGTCCCCTATCTGGGGACCATATATTAAATGGATTTTTAGAACAGGGAGATGGAAAAAGAGCTTGCTCTGTCCACTCCACGCATTGACCTGGTATTGCAGTATCTCCAGGACCGGTGCACCCCTTCTTTAATGCAGTTTCTAAAATCAGAAAGAATTGAATTCAATGTTTTTTGTTCATTTTGCTTGTTTGTCGGATTTTGGGATGGACTCTTTGGCTTTGCTTTTCTTCTCCTCATTGGATTTTTCATGTTCAAAGTTGCAGAAGCCAGATTACAAGCTCATTTTGGTTCAACTTCAGCAACTGTGCATTGCATTGCCATGTAATGTGATGCAATGCTATCTTTCTAGCTCTCCCTTTTTACTTCCTTTTGGATAAACAGACATATTAGGCAAGCATTTTGGAGCTTTCACCTAAATAACTACAGGTGGTGAGATAAGCTGCACAATATAATTGACCTTTCAGTATATTGTTGCACACACACCATCTATTTAGCAAATGCCCTTGTTATCAACAGCAGCCTTTTAAACTCACCTGAGCTAACAGGTATGTGCGCTGGTTACTCTGCTGCGCTTAAAATTTCTTTTTTGGTTTGCTACAATGCCTTTTCTGAAACGTTGTCTCCTTCTGCTGGAACACTGACTTCTTTCATTTAATGCCTGCAGACTATAAAAGAGAACCCAACCCAAAAAGTTTGGTTGATTAGTCTGTGGCATTCTGTTAAACTGTTGCTTATGGCGGTCTCTGTGAGCTTCTCAGCGACATTCAGCCAGCCAGGTATCCTGCCTGCAGTAGATGGAATGTGGCAATGGAACGCTGGCTGCGCGTGTCATAATAGGCTCTGAGCCTTTATATACCTGTGCACAGCAGCAGCCACCTTCAGTCTGCTGCTGGACAGCCAGCAGCAGCAGCAGCAGGAGAGGTATGTAATCAGGAGCCCTCCTGCTAAGGGTAGACAGCTGCTCGTTCCACCCCACCCCCCGCCTTAATTGGTTCTCCTCCCTTCCAACGGTGTTGAGGCGGGTGGGAACAGCAGGGGGTGAAGGTGCTGTGTTTAAAGAGGTGGAGTTATGCAGATCTAAAACGCGTGGATTGCAGCAGCAGCAAGCCGAAAAGTGCAGGCATGTAAGGGATCTAGAGGTTGACAACATGTCTTCTTAACGGGAGTCCAGGAGCTCATCTCCACAAATGGACTTTTCAGGATCCTTGGGTGGCTCCGTAGTTTGAAACCAATTCTGGTTATCGCTTCTCGGCCTTTTGGCTAAGATCAAGTGTAGTATCTGTTCTTATCAGTTTAATATCTGATACGTCCCCTATCTGGGGACCATATATTAAATGGATTTTTAGAACAGGGAGATGGAAAAAGAGCTTGCTCTGTCCACTCCACGCATTGACCTGGTATTGCAGTATCTCCAGGACCGTTGCACCCCTTCTTTCAGGTCCATGTCTCGCTTCTTCCTGCTTCCTCTTTGGAGGCGACTCGGCTGGGACAAGTGGGACAGCTCCTTCCCCTACAACTGGACGACGCCATGGTTCTACGGAGACGTCGTTCGATTTGTGGGGGAGCATCAACTGGAGGGACTCAAGCCCGACTTGTGGAAGCCCAAAACTATCCACAAGCTAATCAGAGCCAAGGATGACGTGGAGAACATCACAGGACTTCACCAGGACACGCTGGAGACTGTGTGGACAAATGTGTCGTCTGACAGGCTGACCAACGGGCACAAGGACTTGTCGTGGATGGCGATTCAGGGCGGACTGCCCGTCCGGTCATTCATGCATGCCCGGAACCTGTGCAAGACCCGGTACTGCCCAAGGTGCCCCTTCGTGGAGGAAACATCTTTGCACACTTTTTGGGACTGCGGATTTGCACAGCGCCTATTGACTGCACTTGAGGACGACCTGAGGAACTCTGTCCCCAGGGCGAGCCTATCGCACCATTCTGTGCTTTATGGACTCTTCCCTGGGGTTCATACCGTCGGAGCCATCCAGGAGGCTTGGCGCCTTATGAACTGCTTCAAGGATGCCCTTTGGGTCGCCAGGAACCGGCTCATCTTGAGGAGGGAGAGGATGTCCATCCAGGACTGCCGCAGGCTGATCCACAGCCTGCTCAGAGACTATTCCATCATGGACGGTCCGGAGGACGAGGATGAGGACTAAACCCCTCCTCCCCCTCTCCCCTTATGTGTCTTGTCTTTCAATAAAGCTTCGGGCCTGTGATTTTCCCCTCCCCATCCCCTTTTTCCCGATCCCTATCCCTTATCACGGTTCGTCGTACTGTATTGATTGATATGCTTTTTCTTTCAGATTGAGTGTTTTGTGTAGCATAGGGGTGTGATGTGTCTAGTTAGTGCGTCGTATCCTCATGCTATGTAAATATGATGTAGAATTCTGTGTGTACTGGGCTGCGGCACTGTACACTGTCTGTTAACTTATTTTTTGTGCTAATAAAAGATATATTCAATCAAAAAAATCTGTTCTTATCAGTTTAATATCTGATACGTCCCCTATCTGGGGACCATATATTAAATGGATTTTTAGAACAGGGAGATGGAAAAAGAGCTTGCTCTGTCCACTCCACGCATTGACCTGGTATTGCAGTATCTCCAGGACCGGTGCACCCCTTCTTTAATGCAGTTTCTAAAATCAGAAAGAATTGAATTCAATGTTTTTGGTTCATTTTGCTTGTTTGTCGGATTTTGGGATGGACTCTTTGGCTTTGCTTTTCTTCTCCTCATTGGATTTTTCATGTTCAAAGTTGCAGAAGCCAGATTACAAGCTCATTTTGGTTCAACTTCAGCAACTGTGCATTGCATTGCCATGTAATGTGATGCAATGCTATCTTTCTAGCTCTCCCTTTTTACTTCCTTTTGGATAAACAGACATATTAGGCAAGCATTTTGGAGCTTTCACCTAAATAACTACAGGTGGTGAGATAAGCTGCACAATATAATTGACCTTTCAGTATATTGTTGCACACACACCATCTATTTAGCAAATGCCCTTGTTATCAACAGCAGCCTTTTAAACTCACCTGAGCTAACAGGTATGTGCGCTGGTTACTCTGCTGCGCTTAAAATTTCTTTTTTGGTTTGCTACAATGCCTTTTCTGAAACGTTGTCTCCTTCTGCTGGAACACTGACTTCTTTCATTTAATGCCTGCAGACTATAAAAGAGAACCCAACCCAAAAAGTTTGGTTGATTAGTCTGTGGCATTCTGTTAAACTGTTGCTTATGGCGGTCTCTGTGAGCTTCTCAGCGACATTCAGCCAGCCAGGTATCCTGCCTGCAGTAGATGGAATGTGGCAATGGAACGCTGGCTGCGCGTGTCATAATAGGCTCTGAGCCTTTATATACCTGTGCACAGCAGCAGCCACCTTCAGTCTGCTGCTGGACAGCCAGCAGCAGCAGCAGCAGGAGAGGTATGTAATCAGGAGCCCTCCTGCTAAGGGTAGACAGCTGCTCGTTCCACCCCACCCCCCGCCTTAATTGGTTCTCCTCCCTTCCAACGGTGTTGAGGCGGGTGGGAACAGCAGGGGGTGAAGGTGCTGTGTTTAAAGAGGTGGAGTTATGCAGATCTAAAACGCGTGGATTGCAGCAGCAGCAAGCCGAAAAGTGCAGGCATGTAAGGGATCTAGAGGTTGACAACATGTCTTCTTAACGGGAGTCCAGGAGCTCATCTCCACAAATGGACTTTTCAGGATCCTTGGGTGGCTCCGTAGTTTGAAACCAATTCTGGTTATCGCTTCTCGGCCTTTTGGCTAAGATCAAGTGTAGTATCTGTTCTTATCAGTTTAATATCTGATACGTCCCCTATCTGGGGACCATATATTAAATGGATTTTTAGAACAGGGAGATGGAAAAAGAGCTTGCTCTGTCCACTCCACGCATTGACCTGGTATTGCAGTATCTCCAGGACCGGTGCACCCCTTCTTTAATGCAGTTTCTAAAATCAGAAAGAATTGAATTCAATGTTTTTTGTTCATTTTGCTTGTTTGTCGGATTTTGGGATGGACTCTTTGGCTTTGCTTTTCTTCTCCTCATTGGATTTTTCATGTTCAAAGTTGCAGAAGCCAGATTACAAGCTCATTTTGGTTCAACTTCAGCAACTGTGCATTGCATTGCCATGTAATGTGATGCAATGCTATCTTTCTAGCTCTCCCTTTTTACTTCCTTTTGGATAAACAGACATATTAGGCAAGCATTTTGGAGCTTTCACCTAAATAACTACAGGTGGTGAGATAAGCTGCACAATATAATTGACCTTTCAGTATATTGTTGCACACACACCATCTATTTAGCAAATGCCCTTGTTATCAACAGCAGCCTTTTAAACTCACCTGAGCTAACAGGTATGTGCGCTGGTTACTCTGCTGCGCTTAAAATTTCTTTTTTGGTTTGCTACAATGCCTTTTCTGAAACGTTGTCTCCTTCTGCTGGAACACTGACTTCTTTCATTTAATGCCTGCAGACTATAAAAGAGAACCCAACCCAAAATGTTTGGTTGATTAGTCTGTGGCATTCTGTTAAACTGTTGCTTATGGCGGTCTCTGTGAGCTTCTCAGCGACATTCAGCCAGCCAGGTATCCTGCCTGCAGTAGATGGAATGTGGCAATGGAACGCTGGCTGCGCGTGTCATAATAGGCTCTGAGCCTTTATATACCTGTGCACAGCAGCAGCCACCTTCAGTCTGCTGCTGGACAGCCAGCAGCAGCAGCAGCAGGAGAGGTATGTAATCAGGAGCCCTCCTGCTAAGGGTAGACAGCTGCTCGTTCCACCCCACCCCCCGCCTTAATTGGTTCTCCTCCCTTCCAACGGTGTTGAGGCGGGTGGGAACAGCAGGGGGTGAAGGTGCTGTGTTTAAAGAGGTGGAGTTATGCAGATCTAAAACGCGTGGATTGCAGCAGCAGCAAGCCGAAAAGTGCAGGCATGTAAGGGATCTAGAGGTTGACAACATGTCTTCTTAACGGGAGTCCAGGAGCTCATCTCCACAAATGGACTTTTCAGGATCCTTGGGTGGCTCCGTAGTTTGAAACCAATTCTGGTTATCGCTTCTCGGCCTTTTGGCTAAGATCAAGTGTAGTATCTGTTCTTATCAGTTTAATATCTGATACGTCCCCTATCTGGGGACCATATATTAAATGGATTTTTAGAACAGGGAGATGGAAAAAGAGCTTGCTCTGTCCACTCCACGCATTGACCTGGTATTGCAGTATCTCCAGGACCGGTGCACCCCTTCTTTAATGCAGTTTCTAAAATCAGAAAGAATTGAATTCAATGTTTTTTGTTCATTTTGCTTGTTTGTCGGATTTTGGGATGGACTCTTTGGCTTTGCTTTTCTTCTCCTCATTGGATTTTTCATGTTCAAAGTTGCAGAAGCCAGATTACAAGCTCATTTTGGTTCAACTTCAGCAACTGTGCATTGCATTGCCATGTAATGTGATGCAATGCTATCTTTCTAGCTCTCCCTTTTTACTTCCTTTTGGATAAACAGACATATTAGGCAAGCATTTTGGAGCTTTCACCTAAATAACTACAGGTGGTGAGATAAGCTGCACAATATAATTGACCTTTCAGTATATTGTTGCACACACACCATCTATTTAGCAAATGCCCTTGTTATCAACAGCAGCCTTTTAAACTCACCTGAGCTAACAGGTATGTGCGCTGGTTACTCTGCTGCGCTTAAAATTTCTTTTTTGGTTTGCTACAATGCCTTTTCTGAAACGTTGTCTCCTTCTGCTGGAACACTGACTTCTTTCATTTAATGCCTGCAGACTATAAAAGAGAACCCAACCCAAAATGTTTGGTTGATTAGTCTGTGGCATTCTGTTAAACTGTTGCTTATGGCGGTCTCTGTGAGCTTCTCAGCGACATTCAGCCAGCCAGGTATCCTGCCTGCAGTAGATGGAATGTGGCAATGGAACGCTGGCTGCGCGTGTCATAATAGGCTCTGAGCCTTTATATACCTGTGCACAGCAGCAGCCACCTTCAGTCTGCTGCTGGACAGCCAGCAGCAGCAGCAGCAGGAGAGGTATGTAATCAGGAGCCCTCCTGCTAAGGGTAGACAGCTGCTCGTTCCACCCCACCCCCCGCCTTAATTGGTTCTCCTCCCTTCCAACGGTGTTGAGGCGGGTGGGAACAGCAGGGGGTGAAGGTGCTGTGTTTAAAGAGGTGGAGTTATGCAGATCTAAAACGCGTGGATTGCAGCAGCAGCAAGCCGAAAAGTGCAGGCATGTAAGGGATCTAGAGGTTGACAACATGTCTTCTTAACGGGAGTCCAGGAGCTCATCTCCACAAATGGACTTTTCAGGATCCTTGGGTGGCTCCGTAGTTTGAAACCAATTCTGGTTATCGCTTCTCGGCCTTTTGGCTAAGATCAAGTGTAGTATCTGTTCTTATCAGTTTAATATCTGATACGTCCCCTATCTGGGGACCATATATTAAATGGATTTTTAGAACAGGGAGATGGAAAAAGAGCTTGCTCTGTCCACTCCACGCATTGACCTGGTATTGCAGTATCTCCAGGACCGGTGCACCCCTTCTTTAATGCAGTTTCTAAAATCAGAAAGAATTGAATTCAATGTTTTTTGTTCATTTTGCTTGTTTGTCGGATTTTGGGATGGACTCTTTGGCTTTGCTTTTCTTCTCCTCATTGGATTTTTCATGTTCAAAGTTGCAGAAGCCAGATTACAAGCTCATTTTGGTTCAACTTCAGCAACTGTGCATTGCATTGCCATGTAATGTGATGCAATGCTATCTTTCTAGCTCTCCCTTTTTACTTCCTTTTGGATAAACAGACATATTAGGCAAGCATTTTGGAGCTTTCACCTAAATAACTACAGGTGGTGAGATAAGCTGCACAATATAATTGACCTTTCAGTATATTGTTGCACACACACCATCTATTTAGCAAATGCCCTTGTTATCAACAGCAGCCTTTTAAACTCACCTGAGCTAACAGGTATGTGCGCTGGTTACTCTGCTGCGCTTAAAATTTCTTTTTTGGTTTGCTACAATGCCTTTTCTGAAACGTTGTCTCCTTCTGCTGGAACACTGACTTCTTTCATTTAATGCCTGCAGACTATAAAAGAGAACCCAACCCAAAAAGTTTGGTTGATTAGTCTGTGGCATTCTGTTAAACTGTTGCTTATGGCGGTCTCTGTGAGCTTCTCAGCGACATTCAGCCAGACAGGTATCCTGCCTGCAGTAGATGGAATGTGGCAATGGAACGCTGGCTGCGCGTGTCATAATAGGCTCTGAGCCTTTATATACCTGTGCACAGCAGCAGCCACCTTCAGTCTGCTGCTGGACAGCCAGCAGCAGCAGCAGCAGGAGAGGTATGTAATCAGGAGCCCTCCTGCTAAGGGTAGACAGCTGCTCGTTCCACCCCACCCCCCGCCTTAATTGGTTCTCCTCCCTTCCAACGGTGTTGAGGCGGGTGGGAACAGCAGGGGGTGAAGGTGCTGTGTTTAAAGAGGTGGAGTTATGCAGATCTAAAACGCGTGGATTGCAGCAGCAGCAAGCCGAAAAGTGCAGGCATGTAAGGGATCTAGAGGTTGACAACATGTCTTCTTAACGGGAGTCCAGGAGCTCATCTCCACAAATGGACTTTTCAGGATCCTTGGGTGGCTCCGTAGTTTGAAACCAATTCTGGTTATCGCTTCTCGGCCTTTTGGCTTAGATCTTGTATCTGGTCAGAAGGATCCTATAGTGTCTCCCCCTCGGCCTTGCAGCATCGCCACTTAGGTGGCTTAAGCTGCCTGCTGCTATTGGGGGGGTCCAGAGGAAACGAGTGGTGATAATGGGCGTCAAGATTCGCTATGCCGGGACCGATGATATTCGGGTCAAAAATGCTTTTCGCATTGATATTGAGGAGTCGAGGAGGAATTTCTTTAACCTGCGGTTCTTGGTGGAAGTCGTCATCTTCAAGATTTTGAATGTTGGTCGTGGAGACATCATTTGCCTACAGGAGTTCCCAAAGAATGGCCGGTACGTTTTAGTCCTTGATCGTATGGCAGCTTGCCAGAATCTTTTCAAGACTCTAAAGGATCAGCAAGCCTTGGATCATCCGGCTCTTGATGGGCTTACATTTACGGTATTGTATACTAAGGGGGAAGTGCCAGTTGTTGTGTTTATGCACAACCCCCTTGTGGATGTGGAGGACATTACTAGATTCCTGAACCGTCATTGCAGCTATGTGTCCTACTCACACAAGGTGAGGAATGAGGTGGGCTTGTGGACTGGCAAACACAAGTTTTTTGTACGGTTCCAGGAGGACCCCCAGGGACCTGGGGGTATCCACTACCCTCCCCTCAGTTTTGCCATCGGGAGGGATAGAGGGTATATGTATTTTCCTGGTGCTCCGCGGTTTTGCAGGAAGTGTAAATCCTTTGGACACTACCAAGAGGACTGCACGGTGGAGAAGTTTTGTGGGAAATGCAATAAAGAGGGTCATCTGGCAATGGAGTGTACTAACTCCATGGTTTGTAATGCATGTGGCGAGGAGGGACACGCTTTCAAGGACTGTCCCCATCGTTCCAGGTCATATGCAGAGGCCGTGTCCCCACGTCCTACTACTGCCGCCACTATTGGTGAGGCGATCGAGGCAGTAAGGGACTTCATGGAAGAGATGGAGCAAGCACCCGATCCTGCTGGTGGAAGCGCTGTTGAGATAGAGCCTGCAGATATGTCAATTCTGCTTGATGTGAGTGGTGAGGGAGAAGTGAGCGGTTCACTCTCCACAACGCCGGTGTTGGCTTTGGAAAGCTCAGAGGCAATTCATGAAGGTGGTGGTGGCCAGGGTGACTTCACCGGGGCTGTGGTGAGGCCCCCTGATGAGGACTCTGATGTGTCTTCTGCAAAGAAGTTCCGGCCAGATTTTTCACCTGCCAGTATTGGGAGCATCAGCCCCTTAAGTGATAGGAGCTATCCCGAGAGCTACAGTGCCTCTCCTAGGAGGTCTTTTTTGGAGGAGGGGGCCAGCATTCTCTGCTTAACATCAGGAATCGAGTTTCAAGACGAGAAAGGTTGACTCTTCGGTGGGGGGTATGTTCTTTTTTACCGAATATGGTTAAAAAATGGGCTCCAACATGGGCTGTAGTGTACTGTCAATAAATGTAAGGCTTATAAAATCTAAGCCTAGAAGATTGGCTATACTGGAAGAACTAAAAAATCTTGGAGCAAATATTTACTGTCTGCAAGAGTGCGGAATTGAAGAGTCACCTCCTGAAAAGGACTGGGTATATGGGCATAGCATTTGGTCAGGTTCAATGACAAACAAAAATGATGGTGTGGGGATTTTGTTGGGGAATAGGGATTTAAGTTTTGAAAATTATATGGTGGTGGAGCCAGGTCGTTGTATAATGGCAGTGGTTAAGGGGAGAGGGTGGAGGGTGAAAATTGTTAACGTGTATTGTCCAATTAACAAAGGGGATAGGTTAGCACTATTAGAGAAAATACGTTTATTTTTGCCTGGAAGGATTCCAATATTATTAGTTGGTGATTTCAATTGTGTTTCTGAAGGGGAAATTGATGTCACAGGTAAGGTCCTTAATCAAATTACATCTGATTTTTCTTTTTTAGATGCAGCGGAATTTTTGAGTAAGCCACCACCGGCCACATATAGAGCTGATAGGGGAGGAATAGTGTCCAGGATTGACCGCATGCTGTATACAAATAGAGGTTTGGTGTGTAAATTTTTTAAACAGCATGTTTTTTCTTTCACAGACCATGAATGTTTGTGGGGTATGTTTGAAGGTGATAAAAAAATGGTGCATGGTGTTGGGGTATGGAAGCTAAATGTTAGGTTGTTAGAGGATGTTAGGGTTATGAGAGACTTCGAAAGTAAGTATGAATGGTGGAGGTCTAGGAAAAATAATTTTGTGGATGTGACTGTATGGTGGGATTGGGTGAAAGTGGAAATTAAGAATTTTTTTAGGAGGTGGGGTTATAAAAAAGCAGCAATTGAAAGAGGCAGATTTAAAGATTTAAATATGAGGATTGAGTGGTTACATAAAATGAGTATGAAAGGAATTGATGTTAGTGATCAACTCAGAGGAGCGAGAGATGAGATGAAGCGTGTTTTGGAAAAGCGTGGGAAGGAAATTATTTTTAGGACGAGAGTTGAGCATTTGGATATGGATGAGAAGTGTACGAGGTACTTTTTTAAAAAAATGTGCAGTAAAAAAGATGAGTTGGATGAGGTTGTAAATGATAATGGTATGACTGTGGTTGGAAGGGAAGTGTTGGATGAGGTACATAGTTTCTATAGTAGTTTATTTGAGTCTAAATGGGTGGATGGGGGTTTGAAAGAGCATGTGTTAGGTATGTTGGAGAGTCAGCTTGAAGCAGGGGAACGTGAATGTTTGAGTGAGGATATTGTTTTTGATGAGGTCAAAAAGGCGGTGGATGGTGCGAAAAAGAATAAAACACCTGGGAAAGATGGGTTGCCTGTGGAGTTTTATGTAAAAGCATGGGATGTGATTGGTGTTGATTTTGTGGAGGTATGTCAATATATGTGGATGAATGGTGTACTTTGTAATTCCATGAAAGAAGGAGTAGTTGTTTTACTATATAAGAAGGGTGAGAAAAAGAATTTGTGTAATTGGAGGCCGATTACATTACTCAATGCAGATTATAAAGTCTTTAGCAAAATTCTGGCTAACCGTATGCGTGGGGTGATTGGAAGTGTGGTTGGTGATGATCAAGTGTGCGCGGTGCCAGGTAGGTGTATGACTGATAACCTCTTGTTGTTGCGGGACGTAATTGGAGATTGTATGTTTAGGAAGGGGAAATGTATGGTTTTTTGTGTGGATTTTGAGAAAGCTTTTGATAGAGTGTCGCATGCGTTTATGTTTGAGGTGTTAGTTAGGATGGGTTTTCCTAGTGTTTTTGTGAATGCCATAAGGTGTTTGTATGATGGTGTGGTGAGTGAAGTGTTAGTGAATGGATGTTTGAGTGAGAAGGTGTGCATAAAATCAGGGGTCAGGCAGGGGTGTCCGTTGTCCCCTGTCCTGTTTATAAGTGTGATTGAGCCCCTGTTGTGCATGATTCGGAAAGAGAAAGTGATGAATGGTCTTCTGATCCCAGGGAGTGGTGGAAAGACTGTAAAGGTAATGGGGTATATGGACGATGTTGTTGTGGTGAGTGATAATATGGCTGCTATGAATCGAGCAAGGTTGCTTTTAGATTTCTTTTGTGGTGCATCTGGTTTTAGGGTGAATTGGGGGAAGTGTAGCTATAAGTGTTTCGGGGATTCGAGTGTTAGGATGGATGGTGTGATATGTGAAGAAGGTGCTATTAAGGTTTTGGGGGTGTGGTTTAACAAAGATCTGAAAGGGAATGAGAGTTGGGATGAATGCGGTAAGAGGATTGAACAGAAGTTAAATTTTTGGAGGTTGCGGGACTTGACATTGTCAGGCAAAGTCCTTATTATTAAGTCAGTGATTCTTCCTATGTTACTTTTTGTGTCAGTGGTTTTTCCAGCCCCTTATAGGGGTTTTAGGCGGATTGAGAAGCTAATTTTTACGTTTTATTTGGGAAGTAAGATGGAAAAACTTAAAAGGGAATATTTGTGTAAGTTACGTGAACATGGGGGAATGGATTTCCCAAATTTTGAATTTTGTCTTGGTTTAAATTATATTAAAACAGTGGTTGTTCTGTTAGGTAGGGATAACAAGACGGCTTTTATGATTAAATATATGGCTGGATGTATGTTGTTTGGGTTGAAATGGATGAGAAGGGATGCAAGAGTGCCTGTTTCGTTTAAATGTCCAGTGTGGTATGAGTTTGTTGAAAAATTTGTTGTCAAGCATGATTTGTTGGATGTTCCTATGGGTGATTTCAAAGTGATAAGGAATGTAAGGAGAAGGATGCGTGTTAGAGAGTTTGAATGTAACATTAGGGGCTTGAGATCGAGTGAAGCGTTGTGTGTATGGAGGAACCTGAGTATAAAAGGAATATCGAATAGGCAGCGTGATATCGTATGGATGAGTTTGCATGAGATTTTGCCTGTGAGAGAGGTACAGAAGAGGAGGGATCTGATTAGAACAGAGGTATGTCCGAGGGATGGATGTGGGGCGAGTGAAACTGTTATGCATTTGGTTTGGAATTGTGATTATGCTCAGAGTGTTTGGAAGGGAGTGGGTGGTTTATGCAAGGAACTAGCGGGCGTGAATTTTATAAATTGGAGAGTGGTAATGTTTGGGATGGGTGCAAGTAGCCGGGTGAAAGAGAGATTGTTGTGGTTGATAATGGCATGTGTAATAGAAAGTCTGTGGGACGTTAGGAATTTGTGTTTATTTAAAAGGAAAATAATCTCAGTTAATATTTGTGTTAGGATGGTTTTGTCAAGGTTATACATAGTTTATTTATGGGACAGCCGTGGCGGTGGTGGCTCTGATTCAGAAGGTTTTTGGAAAGTCAAAAAATGGAGGTCACTGGTAAAGTACCAGTAAGTCCTTGTTTAAGTGTTGTGATCTGTCTTTTTTTATGATAATGGTATGTTTTATAGTTTTTTTGTCCATTCAAAAGGTATTACAACTGTTTCAGTATAAAGTTATAAATATGAAATAAAGAAAGTACCATTATGATGTAAGACTGGGCAACGTAGTATGAGTTTTTATACTATTGATTGTTGCTTGAAAAATTTTACTGAATGGTATAAAAAAAAAAAAAAAATCTGTTCTTATCAGTTTAATATCTGATACGTCCCCTATCTGGGGACCATATATTAAATGGATTTTTAGAACAGGGAGATGGAAAAAGAGCTTGCTCTGTCCACTCCACGCATTGACCTGGTATTGCAGTATCTCCAGGACCGGTGCACCCCTTCTTTAATGCAGTTTCTAAAATCAGAAAGAATTGAATTCAATGTTTTTTGTTCATTTTGCTTGTTTGTCGGATTTTGGGATGGACTCTTTGGCTTTGCTTTTCTTCTCCTCATTGGATTTTTCATGTTCAAAGTTGCAGAAGCCAGATTACAAGCTCATTTTGGTTCAACTTCAGCAACTGTGCATTGCATTGCCATGTAATGTGATGCAATGCTATCTTTCTAGCTCTCCCTTTTTACTTCCTTTTGGATAAACAGACATATTAGGCAAGCATTTTGGAGCTTTCACCTAAATAACTACAGGTGGTGAGATAAGCTGCACAATATAATTGACCTTTCAGTATATTGTTGCACACACACCATCTATTTAGCAAATGCCCTTGTTATCAACAGCAGCCTTTTAAACTCACCTGAGCTAACAGGTATGTGCGCTGGTTACTCTGCTGCGCTTAAAATTTCTTTTTTGGTTTGCTACAATGCCTTTTCTGAAACGTTGTCTCCTTCTGCTGGAACACTGACTTCTTTCATTTAATGCCTGCAGACTATAAAAGAGAACCCAACCCAAAAAGTTTGGTTGATTAGTCTGTGGCATTCTGTTAAACTGTTGCTTATGGCGGTCTCTGTGAGCTTCTCAGCGACATTCAGCCAGCCAGGTATCCTGCCTGCAGTAGATGGAATGTGGCAATGGAACGCTGGCTGCGCGTGTCATAATAGGCTCTGAGCCTTTATATACCTGTGCACAGCAGCAGCCACCTTCAGTCTGCTGCTGGACAGCCAGCAGCAGCAGCAGGAGAGGTATGTAATCAGGAGCCCTCCTGCTAAGGGTAGACAGCTGCTCGTTCCACCCCACCCCCCGCCTTAATTGGTTCTCCTCCCTTCCAACGGTGTTGAGGCGGGTGGGAACAGCAGGGGGTGAAGGTGCTGTGTTTAAAGAGGTGGAGTTATGCAGATCTAAAACGCGTGGATTGCAGCAGCAGCAAGCCGAAAAGTGCAGGCATGTAAGGGATCTAGAGGTTGACAACATGTCTTCTTAACGGGAGTCCAGGAGCTCATCTCCACAAATGGACTTTTCAGGATCCTTGGGTGGCTCCGTAGTTTGAAACCAATTCTGGTTATCGCTTCTCGGCCTTTTGGCTAAGATCAAGTGTAGTATCTGTTCTTATCAGTTTAATATCTGATACGTCCCCTATCTGGGGACCATATATTAAATGGATTTTTAGAACAGGGAGATGGAAAAAGAGCTTGCTCTGTCCACTCCACGCATTGACCTGGTATTGCAGTATCTCCAGGACCGGTGCACCCCTTCTTTAATGCAGTTTCTAAAATCAGAAAGAATTGAATTCAATGTTTTTTGTTCATTTTGCTTGTTTGTCGGATTTTGGGATGGACTCTTTGGCTTTGCTTTTCTTCTCCTCATTGGATTTTTCATGTTCAAAGTTGCAGAAGCCAGATTACAAGCTCATTTTGGTTCAACTTCAGCAACTGTGCATTGCATTGCCATGTAATGTGATGCAATGCTATCTTTCTAGCTCTCCCTTTTTACTTCCTTTTGGATAAACAGACATATTAGGCAAGCATTTTGGAGCTTTCACCTAAATAACTACAGGTGGTGAGATAAGCTGCACAATATAATTGACCTTTCAGTATATTGTTGCACACACACCATCTATTTAGCAAATGCCCTTGTTATCAACAGCAGCCTTTTAAACTCACCTGAGCTAACAGGTATGTGCGCTGGTTACTCTGCTGCGCTTAAAATTTCTTTTTTGGTTTGCTACAATGCCTTTTCTGAAACGTTGTCTCCTTCTGCTGGAACACTGACTTCTTTCATTTAATGCCTGCAGACTATAAAAGAGAACCCAACCCAAAAAGTTTGGTTGATTAGTCTGTGGCATTCTGTTAAACTGTTGCTTATGGCGGTCTCTGTGAGCTTCTCAGCGACATTCAGCCAGCCAGGTATCCTGCCTGCAGTAGATGGAATGTGGCAATGGAACGCTGGCTGCGCGTGTCATAATAGGCTCTGAGCCTTTATATACCTGTGCACAGCAGCAGCCACCTTCAGTCTGCTGCTGGACAGCCAGCAGCAGCAGCAGGAGAGGTATGTAATCAGGAGCCCTCCTGCTAAGGGTAGACAGCTGCTCGTTCCACCCCACCCCCCGCCTTAATTGGTTCTCCTCCCTTCCAACGGTGTTGAGGCGGGTGGGAACAGCAGGGGGTGAAGGTGCTGTGTTTAAAGAGGTGGAGTTATGCAGATCTAAAACGCATGGATTGCAGCAGCAGCAAGCCGAAAAGTGCAGGCATGTAAGGGATCTAGAGGTTGACAACATGTCTTCTTAACGGGAGTCCAGGAGCTCATCTCCACAAATGGACTTTTCAGGATCCTTGGGTGGCTCCGTAGTTTGAAACCAATTCTGGTTATCGCTTCTCGGCCTTTTGGCTAAGATCAAGTGTAGTATCTGTTCTTATCAGTTTAATATCTGATACGTCCCCTATCTGGGGACCATATATTAAATGGATTTTTAGAACAGGGAGATGGAAAAAGAGCTTGCTCTGTCCACTCCACGCATTGACCTGGTATTGCAGTATCTCCAGGACCGGTGCACCCCTTCTTTAATGCAGTTTCTAAAATCAGAAAGAATTGAATTCAATGTTTTTTGTTCATTTTGCTTGTTTGTCGGATTTTGGGATGGACTCTTTGGCTTTGCTTTTCTTCTCCTCATTGGATTATTCATGTTCAAAGTTGCAGAAGCCAGATTACAAGCTCATTTTGGTTCAACTTCAGCAACTGTGCATTGCATTGCCATGTAATGTGATGCAATGCTATCTTTCTAGCTCTCCCTTTTTACTTCCTTTTGGATAAACAGACATATTAGGCAAGCATTTTGGAGCTTTCACCTAAATAACTACAGGTGGTGAGATAAGCTGCACAATATAATTGACCTTTCAGTATATTGTTGCACACACACCATCTATTTAGCAAATGCCCTTGTTATCAACAGCAGCCTTTTAAACTCACCTGAGCTAACAGGTATGTGCGCTGGTTACTCTGCTGCGCTTAAAATTTCTTTTTTGGTTTGCTACAATGCCTTTTCTGAAACGTTGTCTCCTTCTGCTGGAACACTGACTTCTTTCATTTAATGCCTGCAGACTATAAAAGAGAACCCAACCCAAAAAGTTTGGTTGATTAGTCTGTGGCATTCTGTTAAACTGTTGCTTATGGCGGTCTCTGTGAGCTTCTCAGCGACATTCAGCCAGCCAGGTATCCTGCCTGCAGTAGATGGAATGTGGCAATGGAACGCTGGCTGCGCGTGTCATAATAGGCTCCGAGCCTTTATATACCTGTGCACAGCAGCAGCCACCTTCAGTCTGCTGCTGGACAGCCAGCAGCAGCAGCAGCAGGAGAGGTATGTAATCAGGAGCCCTCCTGCTAAGGGTAGACAGCTGCTCGTTCCACCCCACCCCCCGCCTTAATTGGTTCTCCTCCCTTCCAACGGTGTTGAGGCGGGTGGGAACAGCAGGGGGTGAAGGTGCTGTGTTTAAAGAGGTGGAGTTATGCAGATCTAAAACGCGTGGATTGCAGCAGCAGCAAGCCGAAAAGTGCAGGCATGTAAGGGATCTAGAGGTTGACAACATGTCTTCTTAACGGGAGTCCAGGAGCTCATCTCCACAAATGGACTTTTCAGGATCCTTGGGTGGCTCCGTAGTTTGAAACCAATTCTGGTTATCGCTTCTCGGCCTTTTGGCTAAGATCAAGTGTAGTATCTGTTCTTATCAGTTTAATATCTGATACGTCCCCTATCTGGGGACCATATATTAAATGGATTTTTAGAACAGGGAGATGGAAAAAGAGCTTGCTCTGTCCACTCCACGCATTGACCTGGTATTGCAGTATCTCCAGGACCGGTGCACCCCTTCTTTAATGCAGTTTCTAAAATCAGAAAGAATTGAATTCAATGTTTTTTGTTCATTTTGCTTGTTTGTCGGATTTTGGGATGGACTCTTTGGCTTTGCTTTTCTTCTCCTCATTGGATTTTTCATGTTCAAAGTTGCAGAAGCCAGATTACAAGCTCATTTTGGTTCAACTTCAGCAACTGTGCATTGCATTGCTATGTAATGTGATGCAATGCTATCTTTCTAGCTCTCCATTTTTACTTCCTTTTGGATAAACAGACATATTAGGCAAGCATTTTGGAGCTTTCACCTAAATAACTACAGGTGGTGAGATAAGCTGCACAATATAATTGACCTTTCAGTATATTGTTGCACACACACCATCTATTTAGCAAATGCCCTTGTAATCAACAGCAGCCTTTTAAACTCACCTGAGCTAACAGGTATGTGCGCTGGTTACTCTGCTGCGCTTAAAATTTCTTTTTTGGTTTGCTACAATGCCTTTTCTGAAACGTTGTCTCCTTCTGCTGGAACACTGACTTCTTTCATTTAATGCCTGCAGACTATAAAAGAGAACCCAACCCAAAAAGTTTGGTTGATTAGTCTGTGGCATTCTGTTAAACTGTTGCTTATGGCGGTCTCTGTGAGCTTCTCAGCGACATTCAGCCAGCCAGGTATCCTGCCTGCAGTAGATGGAATGTGGCAATGGAACGCTGGCTGCGCGTGTCATAATAGGCTCTGAGCCTTTATATACCTGTGCACAGCAGCAGCCACCTTCAGTCTGCTGCTGGACAGCCAGCAGCAGCAGCAGCAGGAGAGGTATGTAATCAGGAGCCCTCCTGCTAAGGGTAGACAGCTGCTCGTTCCACCCCACCCCCCGCCTTAATTGGTTCTCCTCCCTTCCAACGGTGTTGAGGCGGGTGGGAACAGCAGGGGGTGAAGGTGCTGTGTTTAAAGAGGTGGAGTTATGCAGATCTAAAACGCGTGGATTGCAGCAGCAGCAAGCCGAAAAGTGCAGGCATGTAAGGGATCTAGAGGTTGACAACATGTCTTCTTAACGGGAGTCCAGGAGCTCATCTCCACAAATGGACTTTTCAAGATCCTTGGGTGGCTCCGTAGTTTGAAACCAATTCTGGTTATCGCTTCTCGGCCTTTTGGCTAAGATCAAGTGTAGTATCTTTTGAAAAGGCAGTTTTGTCCTTGGGCTGCCCTAGTAAATTGATGCATATTACACACTGGTTTGGTGCACTTGTTAGTACGCCAGGTGGCTCATAGAGTTATCTGATGGAAAACATGGCCCTCCAGGATCGAAGTCACTAGGCTGGGTAAGTGTGAGGGCTTTGGAGCAATGTGCCCCAGGAGTAGGCGCCCTGGTGGGAGTCCAAGCTTACTGGGACTGGGAACCCCAGAAAGACTTGGCTTCGTAGCACGCCGCACCTTTGCCAATCATACTTTCTGAGCAACCCCCCCTATTCCTGGCCTCCGGGCTAGGAAGGGGAATTTTTATAAACCCGGTCGGAGGTCCGGTCAGCTTTGGGCTGAGAAACCAACACAGGCTCCAGCTCCACTAGGGTGGCAGCCTAGATGGAAGCTGGGAGCACGAAAACGGCTCTTCTCCGGCTTCGGCTAGGGAGAGCATCGGAGATCCCTGACCCTCGCTGTGGCCTTCTGGCTCGGAGGGATGGGGATGGTTTATTGGGGACCCTCTCCTCCGGGAAGGGTCCACATGAATCCTCGCCTCGTGCGCTGTTTTGGTGTGACTTCGGTCACATTTTTCAGTGCCTTGGATGCAGCTTCAATCAAAAAATCTGTTCTTATCAGTTTAATATCTGATACGTCCCCTATCTGGGGACCATATATTAAATGGATTTTTAGAACAGGGAGATGGAAAAAGAGCTTGCTTTGTCCACTCCACGCATTGACCTGGTATTGCAGTATCTCCAGGACCGGTGCACCCCTTCTTTAATGCAGTTTCTAAAATCAGAAAGAATTGAATTCAATGTTTTTTGTTCATTTTGCTTGTTTGTCGGATTTTGGGATGGACTCTTTGGCTTTGCTTTTCTTCTCCTCATTGGATTTTTCATGTTCAAAGTTGCAGAAGCCAGATTACAAGCTCATTTTGGTTCAACTTCAGCAACTGTGCATTGCATTGCCATGTAATGTGATGCAATGCTATCTTTCTAGCTCTCCCTTTTTACTTCCTTTTGGATAAACAGACATATTAGGCAAGCATTTTGGAGCTTTCACCTAAATAACTACAGGTGGTGAGATAAGCTGCACAATATAATTGACCTTTCAGTATATTGTTGCACACACACCATCTATTTAGCAAATGCCCTTGTTATCAACAGCAGCCTTTTAAACTCACCTGAGCTAACAGGTATGTGCGCTGGTTACTCTGCTGCGCTTAAAATTTCTTTTTTGGTTTGCTACAATGCCTTTTCTGAAACGTTGTCTCCTTCTGCTGGAACACTGACTTCTTTCATTTAATGCCTGCAGACTATAAAAGAGAACCCAACCCAAAAAGTTTGGTTGATTAGTCTGTGGCATTCTGTTAAACTGTTGCTTATGGCGGTCTCTGTGAGCTTCTCAGCGACATTCAGCCAGCCAGGTATCCTGCCTGCAGTAGATGGAATGTGGCAATGGAACGCTGGCTGCGCGTGTCATAATAGGCTCTGAGCCTTTATATACCTGTGCACAGCAGCAGCCACCTTCAGTCTGCTGCTGGACAGCCAGCAGCAGCAGCAGGAGAGGTATGTAATCAGGAGCCCTCCTGCTAAGGGTAGACAGCTGCTCGTTCCACCCCACCCCCCGCCTTAATTGGTTCTCCTCCCTTCCAACGGTGTTGAGGCGGGTGGGAACAGCAGGGGGTGAAGGTGCTGTGTTTAAAGAGGTGGAGTTATGCAGATCTAAAACGCGTGGATTGCAGCAGCAGCAAGCCGAAAAGTGCAGGCATGTAAGGGATCTAGAGGTTGACAACATGTCTTCTTAACGGGAGTCCAGGAGCTCATCTCCACAAATGGACTTTTCAGGATCCTTGGGTGGCTCCGTAGTTTGAAACCAATTCTGGTTATCGCTTCTCGGCCTTTTGGCTAAGATCAAGTGTAGTATCTGTTCTTATCAGTTTAATATCTGATACGTCCCCTATCTGGGGACCATATATTAAATGGATTTTTAGAACAGGGAGATGGAAAAAGAGCTTGCTCTGTCCACTCCACGCATTGACCTGGTATTGCAGTATCTCCAGGACCGGTGCACCCCTTCTTTAATGCAGTTTCTAAAATCAGAAAGAATTGAATTCAATGTTTTTTGTTCATTTTGCTTGTTTGTCGGATTTTGGGATGGACTCTTTGGCTTTGCTTTTCTTCTCCTCATTGGATTTTTCATGTTCAAAGTTGCAGAAGCCAGATTACAAGCTCATTTTGGTTCAACTTCAGCAACTGTGCATTGCATTGCCATGTAATGTGATGCAATGCTATCTTTCTAGCTCTCCCTTTTTACTTCCTTTTGGATAAACAGACATATTAGGCAAGCATTTTGGAGCTTTCACCTAAATAACTACAGGTGGTGAGATAAGCTGCACAATATAATTGACCTTTCAGTATATTGTTGCACACACACCATCTATTTAGCAAATGCCCTTGTTATCAACAGCAGCCTTTTAAACTCACCTGAGCTAACAGGTATGTGCGCTGGTTACTCTGCTGCGCTTAAAATTTCTTTTTTGGTTTGCTACAATGCCTTTTCTGAAACGTTGTCTCCTTCTGCTGGAACACTGACTTCTTTCATTTAATGCCTGCAGACTATAAAAGAGAACCCAACCCAAAAAGTTTGGTTGATTAGTCTGTGGCATTCTGTTAAACTGTTGCTTATGGCGGTCTCTGTGAGCTTCTCAGCGACATTCAGCCAGCCAGGTATCCTGCCTGCAGTAGATGGAATGTGGCAATGGAACGCTGGCTGCGCGTGTCATAATAGGCTCTGAGCCTTTATATACCTGTGCACAGCAGCAGCCACCTTCAGTCTGCTGCTGGACAGCCAGCAGCAGCAGCAGGAGAGGTATGTAATCAGGAGCCCTCCTGCTAAGGGTAGACAGCTGCTCGTTCCACCCCACCCCCCGCCTTAATTGGTTCTCCTCCCTTCCAACGGTGTTGAGGCGGGTGGGAACAGCAGGGGGTGAAGGTGCTGTGTTTAAAGAGGTGGAGTTATGCAGATCTAAAACGCATGGATTGCAGCAGCAGCAAGCCGAAAAGTGCAGGCATGTAAGGGATCTAGAGGTTGACAACATGTCTTCTTAACGGGAGTCCAGGAGCTCATCTCCACAAATGGACTTTTCAGGATCCTTGGGTGGCTCCGTAGTTTGAAACCAATTCTGGTTATCGCTTCTCGGCCTTTTGGCTAAGATCAAGTGTAGTATCTGTTCTTATCAGTTTAATATCTGATACGTCCCCTATCTGGGGACCATATATTAAATGG
The DNA here is from genome assembly GCF_046119375.1 of Phyllobates terribilis. Lineage (NCBI taxonomy): Eukaryota > Metazoa > Chordata > Amphibia > Anura > Dendrobatidae > Phyllobates > Phyllobates terribilis. The sequence continues at coordinate 439,565 of NW_027363613.1, read as the reverse complement.
ATTTTTAGAACAGGGAGATGGAAAAAGAGCTTGCTCTGTCCACTCCACGCATTGACCTGGTATTGCAGTATCTCCAGGACCGGTGCACCCCTTCTTTAATGCAGTTTCTAAAATCAGAAAGAATTGAATTCAATGTTTTTTGTTCATTTTGCTTGTTTGTCGGATTTTGGGATGGACTCTTTGGCTTTGCTTTTCTTCTCCTCATTGGATTATTCATGTTCAAAGTTGCAGAAGCCAGATTACAAGCTCATTTTGGTTCAACTTCAGCAACTGTGCATTGCATTGCCATGTAATGTGATGCAATGCTATCTTTCTAGCTCTCCCTTTTTACTTCCTTTTGGATAAACAGACATATTAGGCAAGCATTTTGGAGCTTTCACCTAAATAACTACAGGTGGTGAGATAAGCTGCACAATATAATTGACCTTTCAGTATATTGTTGCACACACACCATCTATTTAGCAAATGCCCTTGTTATCAACAGCAGCCTTTTAAACTCACCTGAGCTAACAGGTATGTGCGCTGGTTACTCTGCTGCGCTTAAAATTTCTTTTTTGGTTTGCTACAATGCCTTTTCTGAAACGTTGTCTCCTTCTGCTGGAACACTGACTTCTTTCATTTAATGCCTGCAGACTATAAAAGAGAACCCAACCCAAAAAGTTTGGTTGATTAGTCTGTGGCATTCTGTTAAACTGTTGCTTATGGCGGTCTCTGTGAGCTTCTCAGCGACATTCAGCCAGCCAGGTATCCTGCCTGCAGTAGATGGAATGTGGCAATGGAACGCTGGCTGCGCGTGTCATAATAGGCTCCGAGCCTTTATATACCTGTGCACAGCAGCAGCCACCTTCAGTCTGCTGCTGGACAGCCAGCAGCAGCAGCAGCAGGAGAGGTATGTAATCAGGAGCCCTCCTGCTAAGGGTAGACAGCTGCTCGTTCCACCCCACCCCCCGCCTTAATTGGTTCTCCTCCCTTCCAACGGTGTTGAGGCGGGTGGGAACAGCAGGGGGTGAAGGTGCTGTGTTTAAAGAGGTGGAGTTATGCAGATCTAAAACGCGTGGATTGCAGCAGCAGCAAGCCGAAAAGTGCAGGCATGTAAGGGATCTAGAGGTTGACAACATGTCTTCTTAACGGGAGTCCAGGAGCTCATCTCCACAAATGGACTTTTCAGGATCCTTGGGTGGCTCCGTAGTTTGAAACCAATTCTGGTTATCGCTTCTCGGCCTTTTGGCTAAGATCAAGTGCAGTATGCCTGGTCTGGTCATTTAAAGGCTAGTACAGCTATGCTGTACTAAAAGGAGTGGTGGAGAGAGAAGGCGAACCTGGAAAGGATGGGAGTAGTTGTCCACTTCGCAGGGACCGGGGATGCCCGGGTCCGTAATGGTTTCAGGATCGAGGTCGCGCAGGAGAAGAGAATGCATTTTTCACTGGGATACCTGGTCAATATGGTGCTTTATGACATACTGAAGGTAAAGAAGGAGGAGATCGTATGCCTGCAGGAATTCAGGAGAGAGGGACGGTATGTGCTTGTTTTTTCTTCTGTTGGTGCATGCCAGAACCTGTACAGAGCCCTCAGGGAAAATGCTGACAATGACTTGCTTTCAGGACTTACTTTCACAGTCCTTTATTCTAGAGGGGACATACCCTTAGTGGTTTTCATGCATAATCCCTTTGTCCCCCTGGAAGAAATAGCAGATTTCCTTAAAAGACATTGTTCCTATGTACAGTATGCCCACAGAGTAGTTAGCATGGAGTCTGGACTGTGGACTGGGAAGCACAAGTTCTTTGTCCGTTTTGGGATAGACCCTCAGGGCCCTGGGGGTTTCCACTATCCCCCTTTAAATTTCAGCATTGGCAGGAATAATGGATATTTATTTTTCCCTGAAGCCCCCTTTTACTGCCGCAAATGTAACTCCTATGGCCACATGCAGGAGAACTGCCCTGAAGCAATGCTCTGCAGAAAATGTAATCTACCTGGGCACCGTGCAAAGGACTGCCCCAACCCTGTTGTATGTAATGGCTGTGGGGAGTCTGGACATGTGTACAGGGATTGCAGGGCACGCACTGGTGGAGCCAGGCTGTATGCCCAGGTTGCCTCTGCCAGCCCTGTAATGCCTGGTAGCAATGCTCTGCAGCAGAGCCGACCTCATGGAGCTGACTCCATTGTCAGCGAAGAGTTACTTGCCTCCTCAGCTGCAGGTAATCAGCTGCCCTCAGGCAATCAGCTGCTGAATCTGACACCTGTGAGTGCTGCCGTCCCTGTGACTCAGAGCGCTCCAGCAGCAGCCTCTGTATCTGCAGTGAGAGCGGGAGGCGGAGCTATGGAGCCAGTGACGTCGGAGGGGGCGGAGCTAGACATGGAGCTCAGCGAGCAGCTCCCAGTACTTGTGTCTGCCTGTGGTGAAGGAGATATGGAGGAGGCACTGAGCAGAACGCCCCATGTCTCCTGGGACAAGCTGCAGGCAGATGAAGAGGAGGAGCAGAGTGTCAGTGCCAGTGGCACTAAGTGTGAAATAAAGGAGCAGGGGGATTTCACAGCAGCAGCAAGGTCCTCTGAAGAGACCAGGGGGAATGCTGTGAAGAAACCCCGCCTCGCTTATCATTATGCAGATGAGGGCAGTGAAAGTCCCATGAGTGAGCGGGCTTATCCAGACTTGGTTTTCTCCCCTGATTGCGATTTTTTAGAGGGGGTTCCTGCCCTCACCTGTTACCAGTCCGGCTGCCAGCCCCCAGAAGGACAAGGCTGATACAGAAATGGGGGACATGTAGAAATCTCCATAAGAAAGTTCTGATATGGCTTCCAAAGCTTCACTTAATGTCCTATCCTTAAATGTGAGGCAGATGAAATCTAAAGGACGCAGGTGTACTGTGCTCAGGTATATCAGATCATTGGGAGCAGATATTTACTGCCTGCAGGAGTGCGGATTATCAGAAGTGCCGGACGATCAGGACTGGCCTCATGGACAGCACATCTGGTCTGGGTCTAATGTAAATAAGAACGATGGTGTGGGGATCCTGCTGGGGAACGCAGAGTGCAGCATGGACAGCTACACAGTGGTGGAGGTGGGGAGGTGCATTATTGCCATAGTGAAATATAGGGGGTGGCGGGTAAGAATAGTTAACATCTATAGTCCTACCGGAAAAGAGGAGCGTCTTGCTCTCTTGGAAAAGGTTCAGTTATTTTTGCCAGGAAAGATTCCTACCATTTTTGTTGGTGACTTTAATTGTGTTACGGATGAAACCGGTGATGTAACCGGGAAAAAATTATCCCATTTAATTTCAGATTTTTCTTTTTCAGATGCCGCTACTTTAAGGTCGGACAATCCACCACCTACATATAGGGCGGACAGAGGGGGGATCGAATCACGTATTGACAGGATGCTTTTCTCCAAAAATCTGGAGTGCATTAGTTTTAAGCAGTGTGCGGTCCCCTTCTCGGACCACGAGTGTTTGAGGGGTATGTTCAGACAGAAAGGGAGCTTTGTGCATGGGAGGGGTGTATGGAAGCTGAATGTGAGGTTGCTAGAGGATGAAAGAGTGATGAGTGAGTTTAAAAAGAAGTATGAAAGGTGGGGATACTATAAAAACAGGTTTGCATGTGTGTTAGAATGGTGGGATTGGGTGAAGCAAGAAATCCAAAAATTTTTCAGAAAATGGGGCTACAAGAAAGCCGCCATATATAGAAATAAATTCAAAGAATTAAATATGAGGATTGAATGGTTGAAAAAATGCAGTATGTCTGGGATTGATGTGAGTGATTTGTTAGTGGAAGCAAAGAATGAGTTAAAACGTGTGATTGAGAAAAAGGGGAAAGAAATAATGTACAGAACCAAAATAGAACACCTGGAAAAAAACGAAAAATGTACCAGATACTTTTTCAAAAAAATGAATGGGAAAAAAATGGATATGGATGAATTACTGGATGAGAATGATGTGAGTATAACTGGAGAGGGTGTGATTGAGGAGGTGAATGGTTTCTATAGTAGACTGTATGGGGATAAATGGATTGATTCTGGTTTGATGGGTGAAGTGTTAGGTAGCTTGGAAGATAAATTGGATAATGATGAATGTGAGAACTTGTGTGAGGATGTGATTCTGGATGAAGTGAGAAAGGTGGTGTTCAGTGCTCAGAAAAACAAAACACCAGGTAAAGATGGTATACCAGTAGAGTTGTATGTGAAAGCGTGGGAGTGCATGGGTGCGGATCTGACGCAAGTATGTAAGTATATGTGGGAGAATGGAGAACTGTGTGAATCTATGAAAGAAGGTGTGGTTGTGTTAATCTATAAAAAAGGTGAAAAGAAAAAACTGGGGAATTGGAGGCCAATAACGCTTCTAAATTCCGACTACAAGGTGTATAGCAAGATTTTAGCAAACCGTATGCGTGAAGTGATTGGGAAGGTTGTCAAGGATGATCAAGTGTGTGCTGTGCCTGGGAGATGTATAAGTGATAATCTGTTGTTGTTGAGAGATGTGCTGGGAGACTGTAGAGATAGAAAGCAGAAGTGTATGTTGTTGGCTTTAGATTTTGAGAAGGCGTTTGATAGAGTGTCGCATGTGTTTATGTTTGAAGTGTTAGAAAAAATGGGTTTCCCTAAGAAGTTCCTAGATGGTGTGAGATGTTTGTATGATGATGTGACGAGTGAAGTTTTAGTGAATGGTTGGTTGTGTGATAAATTCCTGATTAAATCAGGTGTTAGACAGGGGTGCCCTCTCTCCCCTGTTTTGTTTGTTAGTGTGATTGAACCTTTGTTATGTATGATTAGGAGAGAGAAAGCGATAAGAGGAATGCTAATACCTGGGAGTAAAGGAATGAATGTCAAGGTGCTGGGATATATGGATGATGTGGTGATTGTGAGTGAGAGTATTGCGTCTATGAGTAGAGTGAAGTTATTATTGGATTTTTTCTGTGGTGCGTCTGCTTTTAGGGTAAACTGGGATAAATGTTGTTTTAAGTGTTTTGGTGATAGTAGGATTAAGATGGATGGTGTGACATGTATGGAAGGGTCGATTAAAGTCTTGGGTATATTGCTGAATGATGATCTGAAGGGTACTGAAAGTTGGGATGAGTGTGGGTTACGGATAGAGAAGAAACTGAATTTTTGGCGAATGCGTGAGTTGACATTGAATGGAAAGGTACTTATAATTAAGGCAGTAATACTTCCAATATTACTTTATGTTGCTGGGGTCTTTCCGTCTCCATACAAAAAAATAAAAAGAGTACAAAAATTAATTTTTACTTTTTTTTGGGGGAGTAAAATGGAAAAATTAAAGAGAGAATATTTATACAAAACATATCAGAATGGTGGTCTGAATTTTCCTGATATTGAAATATTCCTGAGCCTTAATTATATTAAAACGGTGGTAGTGCTAATGGGTAAAAAGAACAAAGGTGCATATATGTTGCGATATATGGCTGGATGGATGTTGTATGGGTTATGCTGGGTGAAAAAAGATGGAAGTGTGCCTGTGGCTTTTAAATGTCCTGTGTGGTATGAGGTGATTGAAAGGTTTGTTAGAAAGAATGATTTGCTGGCTGTGTCTATGTGTGAGTTTGAGAAACCAAAAGCGGTGATGGGAAAAATGAGAGCAAATGAGATTGAATGTAATATTAATGATTTAAGATTTAATGAAGTGGCGGATGCATGGGAAAAATTGGGTACGCATGGTATGTCGAATAAACAGAAGGATGTGGTGTGGATGGCTTTGCATGATATACTGCCTGTGAGAGATGTGCAAAAGAGAAGAGATTTGATCAGAACGAATGTATGTCCAAGAGAAGGGTGTGGAGCGAGTGAGACTGTGAGACATGTGATGTGGGATTGTGATTATGCATATAGTGTGTGGAAAGGTGTGGGTGGTCTATGTAAGGAATTAGCAGGTGTGAGTTATATTAACTGGAGAGTGGCTATGTTTGGTATTGGTGCATGTGGAAAGGTGAATGAAAGGATTTTGTGGTTAATAATGGTGTGTGTCATGGAAAGCCTTTGGGATGTGAGAAACCTGGCTTTGTTCAAAAGAAAAACTGTACCTATTAATGACTGTATTCGGTTAATTCTATCTAGGTTGTACCTTATATATAAATGGGACAAGAGTAGAGGTGGTGGATTGGACGCTGAGGGCATTTGGAAGGTCATGAAATGGCGTCATCTGGTAAAGTACCAGTAATTTTATGTACCTTCATGAGAGTAATATAGCACAAATATACTAACTCTGATTTTGGAAACATAAATTTATAAAAAGAATAAAGATTAACCATGATGATGAGTTATAGTTGAGCAACTATTTGAAGGTTTTGGCGGACTTTCATACTGTTGTTTACAACAACCTGAATGGTTTTAAAAAAAAAAAAAAAAAAATCTGTTCTTATCAGTTTAATATCTGATACGTCCCCTATCTGGGGACCATATATTAAATGGATTTTTAGAACAGGGAGATGGAAAAAGAGCTTGCTCTGTCCACTCCACGCATTGACCTGGTATTGCAGTATCTCCAGGACCGGTGCACCCCTTCTTTAATGCAGTTTCTAAAATCAGAAAGAATTGAATTCAATGTTTTTTGTTCATTTTGCTTGTTTGTCGGATTTTGGGATGGACTCTTTGGCTTTGCTTTTCTTCTCCTCATTGGATTTTTCATGTTCAAAGTTGCAGAAGCCAGATTACAAGCTCATTTTGGTTCAACTTCAGCAACTGTGCATTGCATTGCTATGTAATGTGATGCAATGCTATCTTTCTAGCTCTCCATTTTTACTTCCTTTTGGATAAACAGACATATTAGGCAAGCATTTTGGAGCTTTCACCTAAATAACTACAGGTGGTGAGATAAGCTGCACAATATAATTGACCTTTCAGTATATTGTTGCACACACACCATCTATTTAGCAAATGCCCTTGTTATCAACAGCAGCCTTTTAAACTCACCTGAGCTAACAGGTATGTGCGCTGGTTACTCTGCTGCGCTTAAAATTTCTTTTTTGGTTTGCTACAATGCCTTTTCTGAAACGTTGTCTCCTTCTGCTGGAACACTGACTTCTTTCATTTAATGCCTGCAGACTATAAAAGAGAACCCAACCCAAAAAGTTTGGTTGATTAGTCTGTGGCATTCTGTTAAACTGTTGCTTATGGCGGTCTCTGTGAGCTTCTCAGCGACATTCAGCCAGCCAGGTATCCTGCCTGCAGTAGATGGAATGTGGCAATGGAACGCTGGCTGCGCGTGTCATAATAGGCTCAGAGCCTTTATATACCTGTGCACAGCAGCAGCCACCTTCAGTCTGCTGCTGGACAGCCAGCAGCAGCAGCAGCAGGAGAGGTATGTAATCAGGAGCCCTCCTGCTAAGGGTAGACAGCTGCTCGTTCCACCCCACCCCCCGCCTTAATTGGTTCTCCTCCCTTCCAACGGTGTTGAGGCGGGTGGGAACAGCAGGGGGTGAAGGTGCTGTGTTTAAAGAGGTGGAGTTATGCAGATCTAAAACGCGTGGATTGCAGCAGCAGCAAGCCGAAAAGTGCAGGCATGTAAGGGATCTAGAGGTTGACAACATGTCTTCTTAACGGGAGTCCAGGAGCTCATCTCCACAAATGGACTTTTCAAGATCCTTGGGTGGCTCCGTAGTTTGAAACCAATTCTGGTTATCGCTTCTCGGCCTTTTGGCTAAGATCAAGTGTAGTATCTTTTGAAAAGGCAGTTTTGTCCTTGGGCTGCCCTAGTAAATTGATGCATATTACACACTGGTTTGGTGCACTTGTTAGTACGCCAGGTGGCTCATAGAGTTATCTGATGGAAAACATGGCCCTCCAGGATCGAAGTCACTAGGCTGGGTAAGTGTGAGGGCTTTGGAGCAATGTGCCCCAGGAGTAGGCGCCCTGGTGGGAGTCCAAGCTTACTGGGACTGGGAACCCCAGAAAGACTTGGCTTCGTAGCACGCCGCACCTTTGCCAATCATACTTTCTGAGCAACCCCCCCTATTCCTGGCCTCCGGGCTAGGAAGGGGAATTTTTATAAACCCGGTCGGAGGTCCGGTCAGCTTTGGGCTGAGAAACCAACACAGGCTCCAGCTCCACTAGGGTGGCAGCCTAGATGGAAGCTGGGAGCACGAAAACGGCTCTTCTCCGGCTTCGGCTAGGGAGAGCATCGGAGATCCCTGACCCTCGCTGTGGCCTTCTGGCTCGGAGGGATGGGGATGGTTTATTGGGGACCCTCTCCTCCGGGAAGGGTCCACATGAATCCTCGCCTCGTGCGCTGTTTTGGTGTGACTTCGGTCACATTTTTCAGTGCCTTGGATGCAGCTTCAATCAAAAAATCTGTTCTTATCAGTTTAATATCTGATACGTCCCCTATCTGGGGACCATATATTAAATGGATTTTTAGAACAGGGAGATGGAAAAAGAGCTTGCTTTGTCCACTCCACGCATTGACCTGGTATTGCAGTATCTCCAGGACCGGTGCACCCCTTCTTTAATGCAGTTTCTAAAATCAGAAAGAATTGAATTCAATGTTTTTTGTTCATTTTGCTTGTTTGTCGGATTTTGGGATGGACTCTTTGGCTTTGCTTTTCTTCTCCTCATTGGATTTTTCATGTTCAAAGTTGCAGAAGCCAGATTACAAGCTCATTTTGGTTCAACTTCAGCAACTGTGCATTGCATTGCCATGTAATGTGATGCAATGCTATCTTTCTAGCTCTCCCTTTTTACTTCCTTTTGGATAAACAGACATATTAGGCAAGCATTTTGGAGCTTTCACCTAAATAACTACAGGTGGTGAGATAAGCTGCACAATATAATTGACCTTTCAGTATATTGTTGCACACACACCATCTATTTAGCAAATGCCCTTGTTATCAACAGCAGCCTTTTAAACTCACCTGAGCTAACAGGTATGTGCGCTGGTTACTCTGCTGCGCTTAAAATTTCTTTTTTGGTTTGCTACAATGCCTTTTCTGAAACGTTGTCTCCTTCTGCTGGAACACTGACTTCTTTCATTTAATGCCTGCAGACTATAAAAGAGAACCCAACCCAAAAAGTTTGGTTGATTAGTCTGTGGCATTCTGTTAAACTGTTGCTTATGGCGGTCTCTGTGAGCTTCTCAGCGACATTCAGCCAGCCAGGTATCCTGCCTGCAGTAGATGGAATGTGGCAATGGAACGCTGGCTGCGCGTGTCATAATAGGCTCTGAGCCTTTATATACCTGTGCACAGCAGCAGCCACCTTCAGTCTGCTGCTGGACAGCCAGCAGCAGCAGCAGCAGGAGAGGTATGTAATCAGGAGCCCTCCTGCTAAGGGTAGACAGCTGCTCGTTCCACCCCACCCCCCGCCTTAATTGGTTCTCCTCCCTTCCAACGGTGTTGAGGCGGGTGGGAACAGCAGGGGGTGAAGGTGCTGTGTTTAAAGAGGTGGAGTTATGCAGATCTAAAACGCGTGGATTGCAGCAGCAGCAAGCCGAAAAGTGCAGGCATGTAAGGGATCTAGAGGTTGACAACATGTCTTCTTAACGGGAGTCCAGGAGCTCATCTCCACAAATGGACTTTTCAGGATCCTTGGGTGGCTCCGTAGTTTGAAACCAATTCTGGTTATCGCTTCTCGGCCTTTTGGCTAAGATCAAGTGTAGTATCTGTTCTTATCAGTTTAATATCTGATACGTCCCCTATCTGGGGACCATATATTAAATGGATTTTTAGAACAGGGAGATGGAAAAAGAGCTTGCTCTGTCCACTCCACGCATTGACCTGGTATTGCAGTATCTCCAGGACCGGTGCACCCCTTCTTTAATGCAGTTTCTAAAATCAGAAAGAATTGAATTCAATGTTTTTTGTTCATTTTGCTTGTTTGTCGGATTTTGGGATGGACTCTTTGGCTTTGCTTTTCTTCTCCTCATTGGATTTTTCATGTTCAAAGTTGCAGAAGCCAGATTACAAGCTCATTTTGGTTCAACTTCAGCAACTGTGCATTGCATTGCCATGTAATGTGATGCAATGCTATCTTTCTAGCTCTCCCTTTTTACTTCCTTTTGGATAAACAGACATATTAGGCAAGCATTTTGGAGCTTTCACCTAAATAACTACGGGTGGTGAGATAAGCTGCACAATATAATTGACCTTTCAGTATATTGTTGCACACACACCATCTATTTAGCAAATGCCCTTGTTATCAACAGCAGCCTTTTAAACTCACCTGAGCTAACAGGTATGTGCGCTGGTTACTCTGCTGCGCTTAAAATTTCTTTTTTGGTTTGCTACAATGCCTTTTCTGAAACGTTGTCTCCTTCTGCTGGAACACTGACTTCTTTCATTTAATGCCTGCAGACTATAAAAGAGAACCCAACCCAAAAAGTTTGGTTGATTAGTCTGTGGCATTCTGTTAAACTGTTGCTTATGGCGGTCTCTGTGAGCTTCTCAGCGACATTCAGCCAGCCAGGTATCCTGCCTGCAGTAGATGGAATGTGGCAATGGAACGCTGGCTGCGCGTGTCATAATAGGCTCTGAGCCTTTATATACCTGTGCACAGCAGCAGCCACCTTCAGTCTGCTGCTGGACAGCCAGCAGCAGCAGCAGCAGGAGAGGTATGTAATCAGGAGCCCTCCTGCTAAGGGTAGACAGCTGCTCGTTCCACCCCACCCCCCGCCTTAATTGGTTCTCCTCCCTTCCAACGGTGTTGAGGCGGGTGGGAACAGCAGGGGGTGAAGGTGCTGTGTTTAAAGAGGTGGAGTTATGCAGATCTAAAACGCGTGGATTGCAGCAGCAGCAAGCCGAAAAGTGCAGGCATGTAAGGGATCTAGAGGTTGACAACATGTCTTCTTAACGGGAGTCCAGGAGCTCATCTCCACAAATGGACTTTTCAGGATCCTTGGGTGGCTCCGTAGTTTGAAACCAATTCTGGTTATCGCTTCTCGGCCTTTTGGCTAAGATCAAGTGTAGTATCTGTTCTTATCAGTTTAATATCTGATACGTCCCCTATCTGGGGACCATATATTAAATGGATTTTTAGAACAGGGAGATGGAAAAAGAGCTTGCTCTGTCCACTCCACGCATTGACCTGGTATTGCAGTATCTCCAGGACCGGTGCACCCCTTCTTTAATGCAGTTTCTAAAATCAGAAAGAATTGAATTCAATGTTTTTTGTTCATTTTGCTTGTTTGTCGGATTTTGGGATGGACTCTTTGGCTTTGCTTTTCTTCTCCTCATTGGATTTTTCATGTTCAAAGTTGCAGAAGCCAGATTACAAGCTCATTTTGGTTCAACTTCAGCAACTGTGCATTGCATTGCCATGTAATGTGATGCAATGCTATCTTTCTAGCTCTCCCTTTTTACTTCCTTTTGGATAAACAGACATATTAGGCAAGCATTTTGGAGCTTTCACCTAAATAACTACAGGTGGTGAGATAAGCTGCACAATATAATTGACCTTTCAGTATATTGTTGCACACACACCATCTATTTAGCAAATGCCCTTGTTATCAACAGCAGCCTTTTAAACTCACCTGAGCTAACAGGTATGTGCGCTGGTTACTCTGCTGCGCTTAAAATTTCTTTTTTGGTTTGCTACAATGCCTTTTCTGAAACGTTGTCTCCTTCTGCTGGAACACTGACTTCTTTCATTTAATGCCTGCAGACTATAAAAGAGAAGCCAACCCAAAAAGTTTGGTTGATTAGTCTGTGGCATTCTGTTAAACTGTTGCTTATGGCGGTCTCTGTGAGCTTCTCAGCGACATTCAGCCAGCCAGGTATCCTGCCTGCAGTAGATGGAATGTGGCAATGGAACGCTGGCTGCGCGTGTCATAATAGGCTCTGAGCCTTTATATACCTGTGCACAGCAGCAGCCACCTTCAGTCTGCTGCTGGACAGCCAGCAGCAGCAGCAGCAGGAGAGGTATGTAATCAGGAGCCCTCCTGCTAAGGGTAGACAGCTGCTCGTTCCACCCCACCCCCCGCCTTAATTGGTTCTCCTCCCTTCCAACGGTGTTGAGGCGGGTGGGAACAGCAGGGGGTGAAGGTGCTGTGTTTAAAGAGGTGGAGTTATGCAGATCTAAAACGCGTGGATTGCAGCAGCAGCAAGCCGAAAAGTGCAGGCATGTAAGGGATCTAGAGGTTGACAACATGTCTTCTTAACGGGAGTCCAGGAGCTCATCTCCACAAATGGACTTTTCAGGATCCTTGGGTGGCTCCGTAGTTTGAAACCAATTCTGGTTATCGCTTCTCGGCCTTTTGGCTAAGATCAAGTGTAGTATCTGTTCTTATCAGTTTAATATCTGATACGTCCCCTATCTGGGGACCATATATTAAATGGATTTTTAGAACAGGGAGATGGAAAAAGAGCTTGCTCTGTCCACTCCACGCATTGACCTGGTATTGCAGTATCTCCAGGACCGGTGCACCCCTTCTTTAATGCAGTTTCTAAAATCAGAAAGAATTGAATTCAATGTTTTTTGTTCATTTTGCTTGTTTGTCGGATTTTGGGATGGACTCTTTGGCTTTGCTTTTCTTCTCCTCATTGGATTTTTCATGTTCAAAGTTGCAGAAGCCAGATTACAAGCTCATTTTGGTTCAACTTCAGCAACTGTGCATTGCATTGCCATGTAATGTGATGCAATGCTATCTTTCTAGCTCTCCCTTTTTACTTCCTTTTGGATAAACAGACATATTAGGCAAGCATTTTGGAGCTTTCACCTAAATAACTACGGGTGGTGAGATAAGCTGCACAATATAATTGACCTTTCAGTATATTGTTGCACACACACCATCTATTTAGCAAATGCCCTTGTTATCAACAGCAGCCTTTTAAACTCACCTGAGCTAACAGGTATGTGCGCTGGTTACTCTGCTGCGCTTAAAATTTCTTTTTTGGTTTGCTACAATGCCTTTTCTGAAACGTTGTCTCCTTCTGCTGGAACACTGACTTCTTTCATTTAATGCCTGCAGACTATAAAAGAGAACCCAACCCAAAAAGTTTGGTTGATTAGTCTGTGGCATTCTGTTAAACTGTTGCTTATGGCGGTCTCTGTGAGCTTCTCAGCGACATTCAGCCAGCCAGGTATCCTGCCTGCAGTAGATGGAATGTGGCAATGGAACGCTGGCTGCGCGTGTCATAATAGGCTCTGAGCCTTTATATACCTGTGCACAGCAGCAGCCACCTTCAGTCTGCTGCTGGACAGCCAGCAGCAGCAGCAGCAGGAGAGGTATGTAATCAGGAGCCCTCCTGCTAAGGGTAGACAGCTGCTCGTTCCACCCCACCCCCCGCCTTAATTGGTTCTCCTCCCTTCCAACGGTGTTGAGGCGGGTGGGAACAGCAGGGGGTGAAGGTGCTGTGTTTAAAGAGGTGGAGTTATGCAGATCTAAAACGCGTGGATTGCAGCAGCAGCAAGCCGAAAAGTGCAGGCATGTAAGGGATCTAGAGGTTGACAACATGTCTTCTTAACGGGAGTCCAGGAGCTCATCTCCACAAATGGACTTTTCAGGATCCTTGGGTGGCTCCGTAGTTTGAAACCAATTCTGGTTATCGCTTCTCGGCCTTTTGGCTAAGATCAAGTGTAGTATCTGTTCTTATCAGTTTAATATCTGATACGTCCCCTATCTGGGGACCATATATTAAATGGATTTTTAGAACAGGGAGATGGAAAAAGAGCTTGCTCTGTCCACTCCACGCATTGACCTGGTATTGCAGTATCTCCAGGACCGGTGCACCCCTTCTTTAATGCAGTTTCTAAAATCAGAAAGAATTGAATTCAATGTTTTTTGTTCATTTTGCTTGTTTGTCGGATTTTGGGATGGACTCTTTGGCTTTGCTTTTCTTCTCCTCATTGGATTTTTCATGTTCAAAGTTGCAGAAGCCAGATTACAAGCTCATTTTGGTTCAACTTCAGCAACTGTGCATTGCATTGCCATGTAATGTGATGCAATGCTATCTTTCTAGCTCTCCCTTTTTACTTCCTTTTGGATAAACAGACATATTAGGCAAGCATTTTGGAGCTTTCACCTAAATAACTACAGGTGGTGAGATAAGCTGCACAATATAATTGACCTTTCAGTATATTGTTGCACACACACCATCTATTTAGCAAATGCCCTTGTTATCAACAGCAGCCTTTTAAACTCACCTGAGCTAACAGGTATGTGCGCTGGTTACTCTGCTGCGCTTAAAATTTCTTTTTTGGTTTGCTACAATGCCTTTTCTGAAACGTTGTCTCCTTCTGCTGGAACACTGACTTCTTTCATTTAATGCCTGCAGACTATAAAAGAGAAGCCAACCCAAAAAGTTTGGTTGATTAGTCTGTGGCATTCTGTTAAACTGTTGCTTATGGCGGTCTCTGTGAGCTTCTCAGCGACATTCAGCCAGCCAGGTATCCTGCCTGCAGTAGATGGAATGTGGCAATGGAACGCTGGCTGCGCGTGTCATAATAGGCTCTGAGCCTTTATATACCTGTGCACAGCAGCAGCCACCTTCAGTCTGCTGCTGGACAGCCAGCAGCAGCAGCAGCAGGAGAGGTATGTAATCAGGAGCCCTCCTGCTAAGGGTAGACAGCTGCTCGTTCCACCCCACCCCCCGCCTTAATTGGTTCTCCTCCCTTCCAACGGTGTTGAGGCGGGTGGGAACAGCAGGGGGTGAAGGTGCTGTGTTTAAAGAGGTGGAGTTATGCAGATCTAAAACGCGTGGATTGCAGCAGCAGCAAGCCGAAAAGTGCAGGCATGTAAGGGATCTAGAGGTTGACAACATGTCTTCTTAACGGGAGTCCAGGAGCTCATCTCCACAAATGGACTTTTCAGGATCCTTGGGTGGCTCCGTAGTTTGAAACCAATTCTGGTTATCGCTTCTCGGCCTTTTGGCTAAGATCAAGTGTAGTATCTTTCGAAAAGGCGGTTTTGGATGTTGGCCGCCCTAGTAGATTGATACATTATGCACACTGGGGTTTAGGCGCTTGTTAGTACGCCAGGTGGCTAATATAGTGATCTGGTGGAAAGCATGGCCCCCCAGGATCGACGCCATTGGGCCGGGGAAGATCGAAAGCCCGAAGTGTGAAGTGCCCCAGGAGTGGTGACCCTGGGGTGCCTTAACTCACTGGGATTGGGAACCCCACTTGAGTTTATGGCACATTTGCACTAGCACTTCAATATTTCTTTCTTCACACACACCCTTATTCCGGGCCTTCTGGCCTTAGGATGGGGAATTTTTCAATTCCCGGTCGAAGGTCCGGGCAGTATTATACTGTGAAACCTTCACTATTTATTTAATTTTTTTTTGTCACTGTGTGTCCACTTTTTCACGTGTGTCCACGTCCTTACTAGGATTTTGTCGGGATGCGGTTCCCTTACGGGTTCCTCTCTTGGCAGGTCTAGGGGGGGAGTGTGTGGCCATCAGGTTCCGCTCCCCCCTGAACCCCACTGGCTCTCCTCTTTCGGGAGGAGAGCGTTGTTGGCTCCCCTCTTCCGGGAGGGGAGCACAGTCTTTGGCTCCCAGTGCCTTGCTCGGGTGAGAAATCGGGCAGGTATTGGGGGTAAAATTGGGTCGCCTCTGGCTCCGGCTGGAGGTGGCTATTTGTCCCTGTTCCTCGCTGTGGCCTTCTGGCTCGGAGGGACGGGGAATGGTTTGGGGGACCCTTCTCCTTTTGGAGAGGGTTTCAAGAAGACCAGCATCCTAGTGCACTTTTTTTTGTGGCACTTGTCACTTTTTTAAGCGCACTCGGGTTTTGTACACGAATTCGGGCTTTCGATAAAAAAAAAAAAAAAAAAATCTGTTCTTATCAGTTTAATATCTGATACGTCCCCTATCTGGGGACCATATATTAAATGGATTTTTAGAACAGGGAGATGGAAAAAGAGCTTGCTCTGTCCACTCCACGCATTGACCTGGTATTGCAGTATCTCCAGGACCGGTGCACCCCTTCTTTAATGCAGTTTCTAAAATCAGAAAGAATTGAATTCAATGTTTTTTGTTCATTTTGCTTGTTTGTCGGATTTTGGGATGGACTCTTTGGCTTTGCTTTTCTTCTCCTCATTGGATTTTTCATGTTCAAAGTTGCAGAAGCCAGATTACAAGCTCATTTTGGTTCAACTTCAGCAACTGTGCATTGCATTGCCATGTAATGTGATGCAATGCTATCTTTCTAGCTCTCCCTTTTTACTTCCTTTTGGATAAACAGACATATTAGGCAAGCATTTTGGAGCTTTCACCTAAATAACTACAGGTGGTGAGATAAGCTGCACAATATAATTGACCTTTCAGTATATTGTTGCACACACACCATCTATTTAGCAAATGCCCTTGTTATCAACAGCAGCCTTTTAAACTCACCTGAGCTAACAGGTATGTGCGCTGGTTACTCTGCTGCGCTTAAAATTTCTTTTTTGGTTTGCTACAATGCCTTTTCTGAAACGTTGTCTCCTTCTGCTGGAACACTGACTTCTTTCATTTAATGCCTGCAGACTATAAAAGAGAACCCAACCCAAAAAGTTTGGTTGATTAGTCTGTGGCATTCTGTTAAACTGTTGCTTATGGCCGTCTCTGTGAGCTTCTCAGCGACATTCAGCCAGCCAGGTATCCTGCCTGCAGTAGATGGAATGTGGCAATGGAACGTTGGCTGCGCGTGTCATAATAGGCTCTGAGCCTTTATATACCTGTGCACAGCAGCAGCCACCTTCAGTCTGCTGCTGGACAGCCAGCAGCAGCAGCAGCAGGAGAGGTATGTAATCAGGAGCCCTCCTGCTAAGGGTAGACAGCTGCTCGTTCCACCCCACCCCCCGCCTTAATTGGTTCTCCTCCCTTCCAACGGTGTTGAGGCGGGTGGGAACAGCAGGGGGTGAAGGTGCTGTGTTTAAAGAGGTGGAGTTATGCAGATCTAAAACGCGTGGATTGCAGCAGCAGCAAGCCGAAAAGTGCAGGCATGTAAGGGATCTAGAGGTTGACAACATGTCTTCTTAACGGGAGTCCAGGAGCTCATCTCCACAAATGGACTTTTCAGGATCCTTGGGTGGCTCCGTAGTTTGAAACCAATTCTGGTTATCGCTTCTCGGCCTTTTGGCTAAGATCAAGTGTAGTATCTGTTCTTATCAGTTTAATATCTGATACGTCCCCTATCTGGGGACCATATATTAAATGGATTTTTAGAACAGGGAGATGGAAAAAGAGCTTGCTCTGTCCACTCCACGCATTGACCTGGTATTGCAGTATCTCCAGGACCGGTGCACCCCTTCTTTAATGCAGTTTCTAAAATCAGAAAGAATTGAATTCAATGTTTTTTGTTCATTTTGCTTGTTTGTCGGATTTTGGGAAGGACTCTTTGGCTTTGCTTTTCTTCTCCTCATTGGATTTTTCATGTTCAAAGTTGCAGAAGCCAGATTACAAGCTCATTTTGGTTCAACTTCAGCAACTGTGCATTGCATTGCCATGTAATGTGATGCAATGCTATCTTTCTAGCTCTCCCTTTTTACTTCCTTTTGGATAAACAGACATATTAGGCAAGCATTTTGGAGCTTTCACCTAAATAACTACAGGTGGTGAGATAAGCTGCACAATATAATTGACCTTTCAGTATATTGTTGCACACACACCATCTATTTAGCAAATGCCCTTGTTATCAACAGCAGCCTTTTAAACTCACCTGAGCTAACAGGTATGTGCGCTGGTTACTCTGCTGCGCTTAAAATTTCTTTTTTGGTTTGCTACAATGCCTTTTCTGAAACGTTGTCTCCCTCTGCTGGAACACTGACTTCTTTCATTTAATGCCTGCAGACTATAAAAGAGAACCCAACCCAAAAAGTTTGGGTGATTAGTCTGTGGCATTCTGTTAAACTGTTGCTTATGGCGGTCTCTGTGAGCTTCTCAGCGACATTCAGCCAGCCAGGTATCCTGCCTGCAGTAGATGGAATGTGGCAATGGAACGCTGGCTGCGCGTGTCATAATAGGCTCTGAGCCTTTATATACCTGTGCACAGCAGCAGCCACCTTCAGTCTGCTGCTGGACAGCCAGCAGCAGCAGCAGCAGGAGAGGTATGTAATCAGGAGCCCTCCTGCTAAGGGTAGACAGCTGCTCGTTCCACCCCACCCCCCGCCTTAATTGGTTCTCCTCCCTTCCAACGGTGTTGAGGCGGGTGGGAACAGCAGGGGGTGAAGGTGCTGTGTTTAAAGAGGTGGAGTTATGCAGATCTAAAACGCGTGGATTGCAGCAGCAGCAAGCCGAAAAGTGCAGGCATGTAAGGGATCTAGAGGTTGACAACATGTCTTCTTAACGGGAGTCCAGGAGCTCATCTCCACAAATGGACTTTTCAGGATCCTTGGGTGGCTCCGTAGTTTGAAACCAATTCTGGTTATCGCTTCTCGGCCTTTTGGCTAAGATCAAGTGTAGTATCTGTTCTTATCAGTTTAATATCTGATACGTCCCCTATCTGGGGACCATATATTAAATGGATTTTTAGAACAGGGAGATGGAAAAAGAGCTTGCTCTGTCCACTCCACGCATTGACCTGGTATTGCAGTATCTCCAGGACCGGTGCACCCCTTCTTTAATGCAGTTTCTAAAATCAGAAAGAATTGAATTCAATGTTTTTTGTTCATTTTGCTTGTTTGTCGGATTTTGGGATGGACTCTTTGGCTTTGCTTTTCTTCTCCTCATTGGATTTTTCATGTTCAAAGTTGCAGAAGCCAGATTACAAGCTCATTTTGGTTCAACTTCAGCAACTGTGCATTGCATTGCCATGTAATGTGATGCAATGCTATCTTTCTAGCTCTCCCTTTTTACTTCCTTTTGGATAAACAGACATATTAGGCAAGCATTTTGGAGCTTTCACCTAAATAACTACGGGTGGTGAGATAAGCTGCACAATATAATTGACCTTTCAGTATATTGTTGCACACACACCATCTATTTAGCAAATGCCCTTGTTATCAACAGCAGCCTTTTAAACTCACCTGAGCTAACAGGTATGTGCGCTGGTTACTCTGCTGCGCTTAAAATTTCTTTTTTGGTTTGCTACAATGCCTTTTCTGAAACGTTGTCTCCTTCTGCTGGAACACTGACTTCTTTCATTTAATGCCTGCAGACTATAAAAGAGAACCCAACCCAAAAAGTTTGGTTGATTAGTCTGTGGCATTCTGTTAAACTGTTGCTTATGGCGGTCTCTGTGAGCTTCTCAGCGACATTCAGCCAGCCAGGTATCCTGCCTGCAGTAGATGGAATGTGGCAATGGAACGCTGGCTGCGCGTGTCATAATAGGCTCTGAGCCTTTATATACCTGTGCACAGCAGCAGCCACCTTCAGTCTGCTGCTGGACAGCCAGCAGCAGCAGCAGCAGGAGAGGTATGTAATCAGGAGCCCTCCTGCTAAGGGTAGACAGCTGCTCGTTCCACCCCACCCCCCGCCTTAATTGGTTCTCCTCCCTTCCAACGGTGTTGAGGCGGGTGGGAACAGCAGGGGGTGAAGGTGCTGTGTTTAAAGAGGTGGAGTTATGCAGATCTAAAACGCGTGGATTGCAGCAGCAGCAAGCCGAAAAGTGCAGGCATGTAAGGGATCTAGAGGTTGACAACATGTCTTCTTAACGGGAGTCCAGGAGCTCATCTCCACAAATGGACTTTTCAGGATCCTTGGGTGGCTCCGTAGTTTGAAACCAATTCTGGTTATCGCTTCTCGGCCTTTTGGCTAAGATCAAGTGTAGTATCTGTTCTTATCAGTTTAATATCTGATACGTCCCCTATCTGGGGACCATATATTAAATGGATTTTTAGAACAGGGAGATGGAAAAAGAGCTTGCTCTGTCCACTCCACGCATTGACCTGGTATTGCAGTATCTCCAGGACCGGTGCACCCCTTCTTTAATGCAGTTTCTAAAATCAGAAAGAATTGAATTCAATGTTTTTTGTTCATTTTGCTTGTTTGTCGGATTTTGGGATGGACTCTTTGGCTTTGCTTTTCTTCTCCTCATTGGATTTTTCATGTTCAAAGTTGCAGAAGCCAGATTACAAGCTCATTTTGGTTCAACTTCAGCAACTGTGCATTGCATTGCCATGTAATGTGATGCAATGCTATCTTTCTAGCTCTCCCTTTTTACTTCCTTTTGGATAAACAGACATATTAGGCAAGCATTTTGGAGCTTTCACCTAAATAACTACAGGTGGTGAGATAAGCTGCACAATATAATTGACCTTTCAGTATATTGTTGCACACACACCATCTATTTAGCAAATGCCCTTGTTATCAACAGCAGCCTTTTAAACTCACCTGAGCTAACAGGTATGTGCGCTGGTTACTCTGCTGCGCTTAAAATTTCTTTTTTGGTTTGCTACAATGCCTTTTCTGAAACGTTGTCTCCTTCTGCTGGAACACTGACTTCTTTCATTTAATGCCTGCAGACTATAAAAGAGAAGCCAACCCAAAAAGTTTGGTTGATTAGTCTGTGGCATTCTGTTAAACTGTTGCTTATGGCGGTCTCTGTGAGCTTCTCAGCGACATTCAGCCAGCCAGGTATCCTGCCTGCAGTAGATGGAATGTGGCAATGGAACGCTGGCTGCGCGTGTCATAATAGGCTCTGAGCCTTTATATACCTGTGCACAGCAGCAGCCACCTTCAGTCTGCTGCTGGACAGCCAGCAGCAGCAGCAGCAGGAGAGGTATGTAATCAGGAGCCCTCCTGCTAAGGGTAGACAGCTGCTCGTTCCACCCCACCCCCCGCCTTAATTGGTTCTCCTCCCTTCCAACGGTGTTGAGGCGGGTGGGAACAGCAGGGGGTGAAGGTGCTGTGTTTAAAGAGGTGGAGTTATGCAGATCTAAAACGCGTGGATTGCAGCAGCAGCAAGCCGAAAAGTGCAGGCATGTAAGGGATCTAGAGGTTGACAACATGTCTTCTTAACGGGAGTCCAGGAGCTCATCTCCACAAATGGACTTTTCAGGATCCTTGGGTGGCTCCGTAGTTTGAAACCAATTCTGGTTATCGCTTCTCGGCCTTTTGGCTAAGATCAAGTGTAGTATCTTTCGAAAAGGCGGTTTTGGATGTTGGCCGCCCTAGTAGATTGATACATTATGCACACTGGGGTTTAGGCGCTTGTTAGTACGCCAGGTGGCTAATATAGTGATCTGGTGGAAAGCATGGCCCCCCAGGATCGACGCCATTGGGCCGGGGAAGATCGAAAGCCCGAAGTGTGAAGTGCCCCAGGAGTGGTGACCCTGGGGTGCCTTAACTCACTGGGATTGGGAACCCCACTTGAGTTTATGGCACATTTGCACTAGCACTTCAATATTTCTTTCTTCACACACACCCTTATTCCGGGCCTTCTGGCCTTAGGATGGGGAATTTTTCAATTCCCGGTCGAAGGTCCGGGCAGTATTATACTGTGAAACCTTCACTATTTATTTAATTTTTTTTTGTCACTGTGTGTCCACTTTTTCACGTGTGTCCACGTCCTTACTAGGATTTTGTCGGGATGCGGTTCCCTTACGGGTTCCTCTCTTGGCAGGTCTAGGGGGGGAGTGTGTGGCCATCAGGTTCCGCTCCCCCCTGAACCCCACTGGCTCTCCTCTTTCGGGAGGAGAGCGTTGTTGGCTCCCCTCTTCCGGGAGGGGAGCACAGTCTTTGGCTCCCAGTGCCTTGCTCGGGTGAGAAATCGGGCAGGTATTGGGGGTAAAATTGGGTCGCCTCTGGCTCCGGCTGGAGGTGGCTATTTGTCCCTGTTCCTCGCTGTGGCCTTCTGGCTCGGAGGGACGGGGAATGGTTTGGGGGACCCTTCTCCTTTTGGAGAGGGTTTCAAGAAGACCAGCATCCTAGTGCACTTTTTTTTGTGGCACTTGTCACTTTTTTAAGCGCACTCGGGTTTTGTACACGAATTCGGGCTTTCGATAAAAAAAAAAAAAAAAAAATCTGTTCTTATCAGTTTAATATCTGATACGTCCCCTATCTGGGGACCATATATTAAATGGATTTTTAGAACAGGGAGATGGAAAAAGAGCTTGCTCTGTCCACTCCACGCATTGACCTGGTATTGCAGTATCTCCAGGACCGGTGCACCCCTTCTTTAATGCAGTTTCTAAAATCAGAAAGAATTGAATTCAATGTTTTTTGTTCATTTTGCTTGTTTGTCGGATTTTGGGATGGACTCTTTGGCTTTGCTTTTCTTCTCCTCATTGGATTTTTCATGTTCAAAGTTGCAGAAGCCAGATTACAAGCTCATTTTGGTTCAACTTCAGCAACTGTGCATTGCATTGCCATGTAATGTGATGCAATGCTATCTTTCTAGCTCTCCCTTTTTACTTCCTTTTGGATAAACAGACATATTAGGCAAGCATTTTGGAGCTTTCACCTAAATAACTACAGGTGGTGAGATAAGCTGCACAATATAATTGACCTTTCAGTATATTGTTGCACACACACCATCTATTTAGCAAATGCCCTTGTTATCAACAGCAGCCTTTTAAACTCACCTGAGCTAACAGGTATGTGCGCTGGTTACTCTGCTGCGCTTAAAATTTCTTTTTTGGTTTGCTACAATGCCTTTTCTGAAACGTTGTCTCCTTCTGCTGGAACACTGACTTCTTTCATTTAATGCCTGCAGACTATAAAAGAGAACCCAACCCAAAAAGTTTGGTTGATTAGTCTGTGGCATTCTGTTAAACTGTTGCTTATGGCCGTCTCTGTGAGCTTCTCAGCGACATTCAGCCAGCCAGGTATCCTGCCTGCAGTAGATGGAATGTGGCAATGGAACGTTGGCTGCGCGTGTCATAATAGGCTCTGAGCCTTTATATACCTGTGCACAGCAGCAGCCACCTTCAGTCTGCTGCTGGACAGCCAGCAGCAGCAGCAGCAGGAGAGGTATGTAATCAGGAGCCCTCCTGCTAAGGGTAGACAGCTGCTCGTTCCACCCCACCCCCCGCCTTAATTGGTTCTCCTCCCTTCCAACGGTGTTGAGGCGGGTGGGAACAGCAGGGGGTGAAGGTGCTGTGTTTAAAGAGGTGGAGTTATGCAGATCTAAAACGCGTGGATTGCAGCAGCAGCAAGCCGAAAAGTGCAGGCATGTAAGGGATCTAGAGGTTGACAACATGTCTTCTTAACGGGAGTCCAGGAGCTCATCTCCACAAATGGACTTTTCAGGATCCTTGGGTGGCTCCGTAGTTTGAAACCAATTCTGGTTATCGCTTCTCGGCCTTTTGGCTAAGATCAAGTGTAGTATCTGTTCTTATCAGTTTAATATCTGATACGTCCCCTATCTGGGGACCATATATTAAATGGATTTTTAGAACAGGGAGATGGAAAAAGAGCTTGCTCTGTCCACTCCACACATTGACCTGGTATTGCAGTATCTCCAGGACCGGTGCACCCCTTCTTTAATGCAGTTTCTAAAATCAGAAAGAATTGAATTCAATGTTTTTTGTTCATTTTGCTTGTTTGTCGGATTTTGGGAAGGACTCTTTGGCTTTGCTTTTCTTCTCCTCATTGGATTTTTCATGTTCAAAGTTGCAGAAGCCAGATTACAAGCTCATTTTGGTTCAACTTCAGCAACTGTGCATTGCATTGCCATGTAATGTGATGCAATGCTATCTTTCTAGCTCTCCCTTTTTACTTCCTTTTGGATAAACAGACATATTAGGCAAGCATTTTGGAGCTTTCACCTAAATAACTACAGGTGGTGAGATAAGCTGCACAATATAATTGACCTTTCAGTATATTGTTGCACACACACCATCTATTTAGCAAATGCCCTTGTTATCAACAGCAGCCTTTTAAACTCACCTGAGCTAACAGGTATGTGCGCTGGTTACTCTGCTGCGCTTAAAATTTCTTTTTTGGTTTGCTACAATGCCTTTTCTGAAACGTTGTCTCCCTCTGCTGGAACACTGACTTCTTTCATTTAATGCCTGCAGACTATAAAAGAGAACCCAACCCAAAAAGTTTGGGTGATTAGTCTGTGGCATTCTGTTAAACTGTTGCTTATGGCGGTCTCTGTGAGCTTCTCAGCGACATTCAGCCAGCCAGGTATCCTGCCTGCAGTAGATGGAATGTGGCAATGGAACGCTGGCTGCGCGTGTCATAATAGGCTCTGAGCCTTTATATACCTGTGCACAGCAGCAGCCACCTTCAGTCTGCTGCTGGACAGCCAGCAGCAGCAGCAGCAGGAGAGGTATGTAATCAGGAGCCCTCCTGCTAAGGGTAGACAGCTGCTCGTTCCACCCCACCCCCCGCCTTAATTGGTTCTCCTCCCTTCCAACGGTGTTGAGGCGGGTGGGAACAGCAGGGGGTGAAGGTGCTGTGTTTAAAGAGGTGGAGTTATGCAGATCTAAAACGCGTGGATTGCAGCAGCAGCAAGCCGAAAAGTGCAGGCATGTAAGGGATCTAGAGGTTGACAACATGTCTTCTTAACGGGAGTCCAGGAGCTCATCTCCACAAATGGACTTTTCAGGATCCTTGGGTGGCTCCGTAGTTTGAAACCAATTCTGGTTATCGCTTCTCGGCCTTTTGGCTAAGATCAAGTGTAGTATCTGTTCTTATCAGTTTAATATCTGATACGTCCCCTATCTGGGGACCATATATTAAATGGATTTTTAGAACAGGGAGATGGAAAAAGAGCTTGCTCTGTCCACTCCACGCATTGACCTGGTATTGCAGTATCTCCAGGACCGGTGCACCCCTTCTTTAATGCAGTTTCTAAAATCAGAAAGAATTGAATTCAATGTTTTTTGTTCATTTTGCTTGTTTGTCGGATTTTGGGATGGACTCTTTGGCTTTGCTTTTCTTCTCCTCATTGGATTTTTCATGTTCAAAGTTGCAGAAGCCAGATTACAAGCTCATTTTGGTTCAACTTCAGCAACTGTGCATTGCATTGCCATGTAATGTGATGCAATGCTATCTTTCTAGCTCTCCCTTTTTACTTCCTTTTGGATAAACAGACATATTAGGCAAGCATTTTGGAGCTTTCACCTAAATAACTACAGGTGGTGAGATAAGCTGCACAATATAATTGACCTTTCAGTATATTGTTGCACACACACCATCTATTTAGCAAATGCCCTTGTTATCAACAGCAGCCTTTTAAACTCACCTGAGCTAACAGGTATGTGCGCTGGTTACTCTGCTGCGCTTAAAATTTCTTTTTTGGTTTGCTACAATGCCTTTTCTGAAACGTTGTCTCCTTCTGCTGGAACACTGACTTCTTTCATTTAATGCCTGCAGACTATAAAAGAGAACCCAACCCAAAAAGTTTGGTTGATTAGTCTGTGGCATTCTGTTAAACTGTTGCTTATGGCGGTCTCTGTGAGCTTCTCAGTGACATTCAGCCAGCCAGGTATCCTGCCTGCAGTAGATGGAATGTGGCAATGGAACGCTGGCTGCGCGTGTCATAATAGGCTCTGAGCCTTTATATACCTGTGCACAGCAGCAGCCACCTTCAGTCTGCTGCTGGACAGCCAGCAGCAGCAGCAGCAGGAGAGGTATGTAATCAGGAGCCCTCCTGCTAAGGGTAGACAGCTGCTCGTTCCACCCCACCCCCCGCCTTAATTGGTTCTCCTCCCTTCCAACGGTGTTGAGGCGGGTGGGAACAGCAGGGGGTGAAGGTGCTGTGTTTAAAGAGGTGGAGTTATGCAGATCTAAAACGCGTGGATTGCAGCAGCAGCAAGCCGAAAAGTGCAGGCATGTAAGGGATCTAGAGGTTGACAACATGTCTTCTTAACGGGAGTCCAGGAGCTCATCTCCACAAATGGACTTTTCAGGATCCTTGGGTGGCTCCGTAGTTTGAAACCAATTCTGGTTATCGCTTCTCGGCCTTTTGGCACGATCTATCAGGTTTACCTGTGTGGTCTTGCCTGTGAGGTGCTCTTGGTACCCTTTCTCTCGGCCTGGGGGGATCGTTCCTTTTCGGAGGGACTTAACCCCCCTGCTGCTATTGGGAGGAAGGATTAGTCCGGGAGCAACGGGAAGGGATCCCATGAAGGCTTGCGCCTTTCAGAGAGAAGAGTCGGTACGTTCCTGAGTGAAGGATGCCGGCAACGCTCACATATTCATCGGGTGATGCCCGGATGCGGAACACCGTGAGGATTGAAGTTGGAGCAGGATCGAGGACGGAGAAGAATTTGTATTACATCTGCCATAGGATTCTGCTTGGAGTTCTGGAGTTTCGGCGGGAAGACATATTCTGCTTCCAGGACAATGAGTACAAGGGGACTTACACCATCACCTTCAAGAGCCAGGGATGCTGTCACCAACTCGTACAAAAGGTAAATGAGAAAAACTACTTGGATGAATTGGATGGACTAACCTTTTGTCTCTTGTATGCCTATGACGAGATCCCTATCGTGGTGCATTTCCCGAACCCCTTTGTGGAAGCTGCAGACATCTCGACCTACCTTATCCGTTATTGTGACGATCTGAGATACCTGGGCACTGTGAAGAACGCGGTAGGCTTCTGGTGCGGCAAGAGGAGGTACATGGCCCGTCTAAAGAGGGACCCAAGCGGAGTGGGAGGAATGCTACACCCTCCCTCAACATTTGTGATCGGTAAGAGCAGAGGCTACTTATTTTACCCTGGAATGCCGGTATGTTGCAGGAACTGTGGACAAATGGGTCATACCCAAACGTCCTGCATGGGCAGGAAAGTAGACCGCTGCAATAATTGCAGCTGTTACGGACATTTAATGAAGGACTGTCCCGTTGGGAGGAAATGCAATCTTTGTGGTGAGGCGGGGCACATGTTCCGAGGATGCCCCAACAGGACCAGGACCAGGACCTACGCAGAAGCTGCATCTTCTGCAGCTGAGCCGATGCGCCCGCCGGTCTTCACTGGCGGGCCGGCGTCGGAGGGCGGTTCGAAGGGCGAGAAGGCTGGGATGGAGCAGGGAGCCGGAGGCCCCTCTGGGGCGGCCCCTGCATCGAAGTCCCTTAACGATGGGCGGACCTCGCATGGACCGGAGCGGAGGGGTCCTCCTTCTGGGAGGGTATCCTCCGTGTCGATGGTTCCCGATACCGATCCTGTTGGGCTGGAGGGTGGTGCCCCTGTGCGGTTGGCTACAGGGGACCACGCAGCGATGGCCTCAGGATCTTCCAGGGCGATTAGCCAGCCAGATGAGGGGGCTTTGCTTCTAGGTGGCGAACATCAGGGAATCGGTGTTGGTGATCTTATCCTGATGGACCAGTCTCTCCCGCTGGAGGAGGTGGAGGAAGAGGAGGACTGTACCAGTGACCTGGTGGAGTCTGCCCCGAAAAAGAGACGGAATGTCGAAGCCCCAGCGTCTCCTGGAATGTGGCTGGGAACCGTGACCTACGAGGGGGCAACCGCCGGCTCACAGAATATCGAGTCGTTTGGGTCCTCTAGCCCGGATGTCCTGGAGCAATTTGACATACAGGGCTTTGAGTCAGGTGTCCTCATGGAAGATCCACCACCCTGACCTATGAATGCCGACATTAAGACTTGTCTCACTGAATGTGAGGTCATTAAAGAGCCCAGTTCGTAGGGCTGCTCTATTCAAGTATTTAGAAACCGCTGACTTTGACATTTGTTTATTACAGGAATGCGGGATACAACATGCACTAAATTATAATGACATCAAGACAGATTGGAGACTGGGGCCCTCCATCTGGTCTGGCTCCAATGACAACAAGTCAGCGGGGGTGGGCTTCCTCTGTCGTGGGAGAAATATTACTGTAAATGCTGTCACAGAAATAGTACCAGGCAGAGTGGTTTTAGTGCATTTTAAATTTAATGGTTTTACCCTACGTGTAATAAATATTTATGCTCCCCCTGATAAGCAAGAGAGAATTAATTTATTTGGGATATTGCCATTGTACTGTACTGGGTCATCTCCCCTGATCGTAGGGGGTGATTTTAATTGTCTTTGTGCTAGTGAACAACGAGCGGGGGGTGACCCTTTACGCAAATTGGATAAGTCATGTCATCTATTGAAAGATTTTATAACTGATTTTAAATTATGCGATGCGTGGAGGTCACTCCTGCCGACGGACCCTGGTTATACGTGGTCCGGAAGAGGGGTGTCCTCCAGGATCGATTTTATTTTCCTATCAGATGATTTTAACCCTGTAAAATGTGTTTTAACATCAAATATATTTTCTGACCATAAGGGCTTGGAGGTGCACCTAGAATACCGGGATGAACAGAGGGTCAACAGGGGCCTCTGGCGTCTAAGTACTTACCTGCTGGAGGACCCTCTGATTCGACAAGACTTTGGTAAAGCCTATCAAGCCTGGCGGCGACAAAAACCTTCTGATGCCCCTATGGTAACCTGGTGGGAAAATTTGAAAAAAAAAGTCAGAATGTTTTTTATAAAAGCAGGGAGACGTAAAGCTAGAGAGAAAAAAAGATGTTTTAGTGATCTTAACACCAAACTACAAACACTTTTTAAATTCAAAGAGCTAGGGGTGGAGGTGGGAGATGATATTGCTAGCCTAAAAACTGAAATCCAGAACTGCATAGACACAAAGGGGAAAGAGATTATTTTTAACTCTAGAGTGCAGCACTTGGAGGAGGGGGAGAAGTGCTCTCGCTTCTTCTTCAAAAAAGTCATGGATAAAAGAGAAGTGATCACAAATCTAGAGGGTGAAACATCTATGCAGGGAATGTTGAATGCTACTTTTAACTTTTATAAGCATCTTTTTAGTAAAAAGTGTATAGATGAGTCCTTTTTATCTGATGCTCTTAATGATCTCGATTTTAAGTTAAATTTTACAGACCAGGAGTTTTTAGAACGCGATATTGTTTTAGAGGAATTATTTTATGTTTTTAAAAGTTTCTCTAAGGGCAAAGCACCTGGGTGTGATGGACTACCTGTAGAGTTTTATCTTACTTTTTGGGACATTTTAAAAGAGGACCTTTTTATGCTTTTTAAAGAAGTTTTTATTTCTGAACAGTTGCCATTTTCGTGGAGGAGAGGAGTGGTGTCTTTGATATATAAAAAAGGTGATCGCAGTGCTCTAGCGAATTGGAGACCCATAACTCTCCTAAACGTTGATTACAAGGTACTTGCTAAGGTGGTTGCAAACCGGCTCAGGAATGTCATTGCCAAACTAATCCAGCCTGAGCAGGTTTGTAGTGTACCAGGCAGAAGTATTTCAGAGGTTTTAAACGTATTAAGGGATGTAATTTGGTATTCCAGAGACCGGGGTCAAAATGTAGCCCTTTTAGCCCTAGATTTTGAAAAAGCTTTCGATAGAGTCTCTCATAGATTTCTTTTTAGAGTTTTAAAAAGAATGGGTATCCCTAATATGCTTTTAAATTGTATTAAGATTTTATATAAAAATTGTTTTAGTCAAATTTCTCTTAATGGCTTTTTAACAGATGGAGTTCCCCTTGAGTCCGGAGTGAAGCAGGGATGCCCCTTGTCGCCCATCCTGTTCATCTGCGCCATGGAGCCCCTGCTGAGCGCAATAAGAAAAGACAAAGTGATTAGAGGGGTTCCTGTTCCTGGCGGAGGTGGCAGTGATGTGAGAGTCTTTGGCTACATGGATGACGTGACGGTTGTGTGCGTGGACCCTGCTTCCCTCCGGAGGGCGGTGTTGCGCATTGATTTTTTTTCCCAGGCATCCGGTTTTAAACTTAATTTAAATAAATCTGAATGTCTGACTTTGGGATCCTGGGACACCGCCCAACTCCCGCAGCTCACTATAAAACGAGACAATGTAAAAATTCTTGGAGTTGTTTTTAACGAGGAGAATGTGGGAACTCAAAGCTGGGAGAATGTCATAGAAAAAATGTCAAAGAAAATATCATTTTGGGGTTTGAGGTCCCTAACAATGGAGGGGAAAATTTTAATTATAAAATCAGTGTTGTTACCCCTCATACTGTATATAGCTATGGTGTACCCCCCCTCTGATGTTTTAATTAAAAAAATGACTAGGATGATCTTTATGTTTTTATGGAACTCCAAAATGGAAAAATTAAGGAGAGAAATAATGAGGAAGAATAAAATGAACGGCGGAAGGGATGTTCCCGACTTACATATTTATTTGTATTTAAATTATTTCTGCTTTTGTTTCAAACATTTTAATGGTAATAGTGCGCTAAGTTATTTTTTAAAATATACTTGTGGGATGATTTTTAAAAGATGGTTTAAGTTGTCGTTGAATTCCCCTGTTTTACTATGCCCCCCCAAACACCAAGCAATCTTAGAAAAGACTGTTCGATTTTATAGCCTTGGTGATTTTAATATGGACATTTTTAAAGACCGCAAGAAGCTTTTATCTTTTCTGAGGAGGAATGAAGATGTGACCCCCATAGTAAATTTCTCAGAAGAGAGATCGAAGCAAGTTTGGAAGAATGTCTTCGGGAAATTCTTAGCAAATGGACATAAGGACATCGCATGGATGGTGGTCCACCAGTGCCTCCCCACCAGAGAGTTTCAACACAGGAGAGGCCTGGTGGCCAGAGCAAAATGCCCCAGAGACT
Organism: Phyllobates terribilis; assembly: GCF_046119375.1. Lineage (NCBI taxonomy): Eukaryota > Metazoa > Chordata > Amphibia > Anura > Dendrobatidae > Phyllobates > Phyllobates terribilis. The sequence goes on along the minus strand of NW_027363613.1, from coordinate 409,224 downwards.
CATGTGTTTATGACGAAACCACCTTGCACCTTATGTGGAATGGCCCATTTGCACAGGAACTTTGGCACAAAGTTGGGATTCTTTTAAAATGGACTTGCGGTTTAAGAGATTTTAACCATGAATATGTTTTATATGGCCTTTTTAAATGTCCGACCCCTCAACAGTATTGTATATGTTGGTGTATGATTAACTGTTTTAAAGACGCCCTTTGGAAGGCACGCAATATTTTACTTTTTAAACGTGACGCTATTTCTGTGAAGGATTGTCTTAAAATTGCTTTTAGCCAGATGTATATTTATTACTTGAGGGATGTGAAATGTATTGGGAGAAGGGATGCCAATCGTATATGGGGTTTTTATGGGTGGAATTCTGTGTTTTAATAATGTACTGTTTGTGTTGTTGTTTTTGATTGTAAACCATCTTTTACGCACTTAATAAAATATGTTGAAACCTGATCTGTTCTTATCAGTTTAATATCTGATACGTCCCCTATCTGGGGACCATATATTAAATGGATTTTTAGAACAGGGAGATGGAAAAAGAGCTTGCTCTGTCCACTCCACGCATTGACCTGGTATTGCAGTATCTCCAGGACCGGTGCACCCCTTCTTTAATGCAGTTTCTAAAATCAGAAAGAATTGAATTCAATGTTTTTTGTTCATTTTGCTTGTTTGTCGGATTTTGGGATGGACTCTTTGGCTTTGCTTTTCTTCTCCTCATTGGATTTTTCATGTTCAAAGTTGCAGAAGCCAGATTACAAGCTCATTTTGGTTCAACTTCAGCAACTGTGCATTGCATTGCCATGTAATGTGATGCAATGCTATCTTTCTAGCTCTCCCTTTTTACTTCCTTTTGGATAAACAGACATATTAGGCAAGCATTTTGGAGCTTTCACCTAAATAACTACAGGTGGTGAGATAAGCTGCACAATATAATTGACCTTTCAGTATATTGTTGCACACACACCATCTATTTAGCAAATGCCCTTGTTATCAACAGCAGCATTTTAAACTCACCTGAGCTAACAGGTATGTGCGCTGGTTACTCTGCTGCGCTTAAAATTTCTTTTTTGGTTTGCTACAATGCCTTTTCTGAAACGTTGTCTCCTTCTGCTGGAACACTGACTTCTTTCATTTAATGCCTGCAGACTATAAAAGAGAACCCAACCCAAAAAGTTTGGTTGATTAGTCTGTGGCATTCTGTTAAACTGTTGCTTATGGCGGTCTCTGTGAGCTTCTCAGCGACATTCAGCCAGCCAGGTATCCTGCCTGCAGTAGATGGAATGTGGCAATGGAACGCTGGCTGCGCGTGTCATAATAGGCTCTGAGCCTTTATATACCTGTGCACAGCAGCAGCCACCTTCAGTCTGCTGCTGGACAGCCAGCAGCAGCAGCAGCAGGAGAGGTATGTAATCAGGAGCCCTCCTGCTAAGGGTAGACAGCTGCTCGTTCCACCCCACCCCCCGCCTTAATTGGTTCTCCTCCCTTCCAACGGTGTTGAGGCGGGTGGGAACAGCAGGGGGTGAAGGTGCTGTGTTTAAAGAGGTGGAGTTATGCAGATCTAAAACGCGTGGATTGCAGCAGCAGCAAGCCGAAAAGTGCAGGCATGTAAGGGATCTAGAGGTTGACAACATGTCTTCTTAACGGGAGTCCAGGAGCTCATCTCCACAAATGGACTTTTCAGGATCCTTGGGTGGCTCCGTAGTTTGAAACCAATTCTGGTTATCGCTTCTCGGCCTTTTGGCTAAGATCAAGTGTAGTATCTGTTCTTATCAGTTTAATATCTGATACGTCCCCTATCTGGGGACCATATATTAAATGGATTTTTAGAACAGGGAGATGGAAAAAGAGCTTGCTCTGTCCACTCCACGCATTGACCTGGTATTGCAGTATCTCCAGGACCGGTGCACCCCTTCTTTAATGCAGTTTCTAAAATCAGAAAGAATTGAATTCAATGTTTTTTGTTCATTTTGCTTGTTTGTCGGATTTTGGGATGGACTCTTTGGCTTTGCTTTTCTTCTCCTCATTGGATTTTTCATGTTCAAAGTTGCAGAAGCCAGATTACAAGCTCATTTTGGTTCAACTTCAGCAACTGTGCATTGCATTGCCATGTAATGTGATGCAATGCTATCTTTCTAGCTCTCCCTTTTTACTTCCTTTTGGATAAACAGACATATTAGGCAAGCATTTTGGAGCTTTCACCTAAATAACTACAGGTGGTGAGATAAGCTGCACAATATAATTGACCTTTCAGTATATTGTTGCACACACACCATCTATTTAGCAAATGCCCTTGTTATCAACAGCAGCCTTTTAAACTCACCTGAGCTAACAGGTATGTGCGCTGGTTACTCTGCTGCGCTTAAAATTTCTTTTTTGGTTTGCTACAATGCCTTTTCTGAAACGTTGTCTCCTTCTGCTGGAACACTGACTTCTTTCATTTAATGCCTGCAGACTATAAAAGAGAACCCAACCCAAAAAGTTTGGTTGATTAGTCTGTGGCATTCTGTTAAACTGTTGCTTATGGCGGTCTCTGTGAGCTTCTCAGCGACATTCAGCCAGCCAGGTATCCTGCCTGCAGTAGATGGAATGTGGCAATGGAACGCTGGCTGCGCGTGTCATAATAGGCTCTGAGCCTTTATATACCTGTGCACAGCAGCAGCCACCTTCAGTCTGCTGCTGGACAGCCAGCAGCAGCAGCAGCAGGAGAGGTATGTAATCAGGAGCCCTCCTGCTAAGGGTAGACAGCTGCTCGTTCCACCCCACCCCCCGCCTTAATTGGTTCTCCTCCCTTCCAACGGTGTTGAGGCGGGTGGGAACAGCAGGGGGTGAAGGTGCTGTGTTTAAAGAGGTGGAGTTATGCAGATCTAAAACGCGTGGATTGCAGCAGCAGCAAGCCGAAAAGTGCAGGCATGTAAGGGATCTAGAGGTTGACAACATGTCTTCTTAACGGGAGTCCAGGAGCTCATCTCCACAAATGGACTTTTCAGGATCCTTGGGTGGCTCCGTAGTTTGAAACCAATTCTGGTTATCGCTTCTCGGCCTTTTGGCTAAGATCAAGTGTAGTATCTGTTCTTATCAGTTTAATATCTGATACGTCCCCTATCTGGGGACCATATATTAAATGGATTTTTAGAACAGGGAGATGGAAAAAGAGCTTGCTCTGTCCACTCCACGCATTGACCTGGTATTGCAGTATCTCCAGGACCGGTGCACCCCTTCTTTAATGCAGTTTCTAAAATCAGAAAGAATTGAATTCAATGTTTTTTGTTCATTTTGCTTGTTTGTCGGATTTTGGGATGGACTCTTTGGCTTTGCTTTTCTTCTCCTCATTGGATTTTTCATGTTCAAAGTTGCAGAAGCCAGATTACAAGCTCATTTTGGTTCAACTTCAGCAACTGTGCATTGCATTGCATGTAATGTGATGCAATGCTATCTTTCTAGCTCTCCCTTTTTACTTCCTTTTGGATAAACAGACATATTAGGCAAGCATTTTGGAGCTTTCACCTAAATAACTACAGGTGGTGAGATAAGCTGCACAATATAATTGACCTTTCAGTATATTGTTGCACACACACCATCTATTTAGCAAATGCCCTTGTTATCAACAGCAGCCTTTTAAACTCACCTGAGCTAACAGGTATGTGCGCTGGTTACTCTGCTGCGCTTAAAATTTCTTTTTTGGTTTGCTACAATGCCTTTTCTGAAACGTTGTCTCCTTCTGCTGGAACACTGACTTCTTTCATTTAATGCCTGCAGACTATAAAAGAGAACCCAACCCAAAAAGTTTGGTTGATTAGTCTGTGGCATTCTGTTAAACTGTTGCTTATGGCGGTCTCTGTGAGCTTCTCAGCGACATTCAGCCAGCCAGGTATCCTGCCTGCAGTAGATGGAATGTGGCAATGGAACGCTGGCTGCGCGTGTCATAATAGGCTCTGAGCCTTTATATACCTGTGCACAGCAGCAGCCACCTTCAGTCTGCTGCTGGACAGCCAGCAGCAGCAGCAGCAGGAGAGGTATGTAATCAGGAGCCCTCCTGCTAAGGGTAGACAGCTGCTCGTTCCACCCCACCCCCCGCCTTAATTGGTTCTCCTCCCTTCCAACGGTGTTGAGGCGGGTGGGAACAGCAGGGGGTGAAGGTGCTGTGTTTAAAGAGGTGGAGTTATGCAGATCTAAAACGCGTGGATTGCAGCAGCAGCAAGCCAAAAAGTGCAGGCATGTAAGGGATCTAGAGGTTGACAACATGTCTTCTTAACGGGAGTCCAGGAGCTCATCTCCACAAATGGACTTTTCAGGATCCTTGGGTGGCTCCGTAGTTTGAAACCAATTCTGGTTATCGCTTCTCGGCCTTTTGGCTAAGATCAAGTGTAGTATCTGTTCTTATCAGTTTAATATCTGATACGTCCCCTATCTGGGGACCATATATTAAATGGATTTTTAGAACAGGGAGATGGAAAAAGAGCTTGCTCTGTCCACTCCACGCATTGACCTGGTATTGCAGTATCTCCAGGACCGGTGCACCCCTTCTTTAATGCAGTTTCTAAAATCAGAAAGAATTGAATTCAATGTTTTTTGTTCATTTTGCTTGTTTGTCGGATTTTGGGATGGACTCTTTGGCTTTGCTTTTCTTCTCCTCATTGGATTTTTCATGTTCAAAGTTGCAGAAGCCAGATTACAAGCTCATTTTGGTTCAACTTCAGCAACTGTGCATTGCATTGCCATGTAATGTGATGCAATGCTATCTTTCTAGCTCTCCCTTTTTACTTCCTTTTGGATAAACAGACATATTAGGCAAGCATTTTGGAGCTTTCACCTAAATAACTACAGGTGGTGAGATAAGCTGCACAATATAATTGACCTTTCAGTATATTGTTGCACACACACCATCTATTTAGCAAATGCCCTTGTTATCAACAGCAGCCTTTTAAACTCACCTGAGCTAACAGGTATGTGCGCTGGTTACTCTGCTGCGCTTAAAATTTCTTTTTTGGTTTGCTACAATGCCTTTTCTGAAACGTTGTCTCCTTCTGCTGGAACACTGACTTCTTTCATTTAATGCCTGCAGACTATAAAAGAGAACCCAACCCAAAAAGTTTGGTTGATTAGTCTGTGGCATTCTGTTAAACTGTTGCTTATGGCGGTCTCTGTGAGCTTCTCAGCGACATTCAGCCAGCCAGGTATCCTGCCTGCAGTAGATGGAATGTGGCAATGGAATGCTGGCTGCGCGTGTCATAATAGGCTCTGAGCCTTTATATACCTGTGCACAGCAGCAGCCACCTTCAGTCTGCTGCTGGACAGCCAGCAGCAGCAGCAGCAGGAGAGGTATGTAATCAGGAGCCCTCCTGCTAAGGGTAGACAGCTGCTCGTTCCACCCCACCCCCCGCCTTAATTGGTTCTCCTCCCTTCCAACGGTGTTGAGGCGGGTGGGAACAGCAGGGGGTGAAGGTGCTGTGTTTAAAGAGGTGGAGTTATGCAGATCTAAAACGCGTGGATTGCAGCAGCAGCAAGCCGAAAAGTGCAGGCATGTAAGGGATCTAGAGGTTGACAACATGTCTTCTTAACGGGAGTCCAGGAGCTCATCTCCACAAATGGACTTTTCAGGATCCTTGGGTGGCTCCGTAGTTTGAAACCAATTCTGGTTATCGCTTCTCGGCCTTTTGGCTAAGATCAAGTGTAGTATCTGTTCTTTTAAGAACACAAGAGCTACGATCTACACTTGACGAGAGCGATCGAACTCGGAAGGAGAAGAGCTTCGGAGCCCAGCTGACATCGGAGAAGGAAGGCGGATATCGGTGGGAGGAAGAAGCTCTAAAGAATCCAGAAGAAGACGAAGACTCGGAGAAGAATCGGGCTGTCCTGTGGAATCTTCGAGGAAGAAAATCATCGAGACAAAGACCTTTCGGGGAATTTGTCCAGAACACGACGGGAGAAGAATCTGCATAGCTCCACCCATTCCGGGAAGAGTTCCAGCTCCAGCTCCAAGAAGTAACTGCAGGAGGAAAGCCATGGCAAGCGCTGCGAGGAAGGCTGAAAAGAAGAGCCTGGAGCAGGGGACAGCCAGGAGGGCCCAGCCAGGAGCCGATTCTGACCCCAAGGACTCTGCCTCCACGACTGGCCAGCAGAAGGGACCCCAGAAGCCCCACCACGAAGCTCCAGCCCTGGAGCCATGGATGCGGCAGACGGTGGCCCTGAAGCTGAAGGAAGTGGATGGGAGGGTGCCGGACATGTCCTCGGACGTGTTCTGCCAGAAGATGCTGCTGGATCGAGGCTTCTCCAGGTCGGACACCCTCAGCATCCAGACCTTCTTGACGGGGATCTTCTTCGTCACCTTCGCCACTGTGAACACCTGCAGGAGGTTCTGGGAAATGGTAAGCGCAAAAGGACCGGATAATTCTTTCTCTGCCTTTACAGGTAGCTGCCCTATCCAGAGGGACGAAAGGAGGATCACGGTCTCCATGCGCAACCCGCACACCCCAGGCCAAGACATCTGTACCTTCCTGAGACGCTTCTGTTTGGTTGTGAAGGAACCCTCTCACATCCTGAATGGACTCGGCTTCTGGACAGGTAAGTGGTCGGTGACCGTTAGACTTCACAGGGACCTGGCGTACTCAGACGGACTTCGGCACCTGCCCCCGACATTCTCCCTGGGCAACTCCTACGGCCTCATCTATTACCCGGACATGCCGCGGAACTGCAGGAGATGCGGCAAGAACGGCCACGAGATGAAGGACTGCAAGGAGGATGCCTGCAGGATTTGTCGAGTGACGGGACACAGCTCGAAGGACTGCCCGAAGAAGACGTCCTGCAACCTGTGTGGGCTGGCGGCTCATCTATACAAGGATTGCCCCAAGCGTGAGAGATCCTGGGCATCGGTGGTTGGGACGACCCCAGCTCCGGAGGACAAGGCCCCGACGACCAGGCCTGTGAAGGTCAAGGACGCGACAACCAAGGCCCCAGCGGCCAAGGCCGAGATGACCAAGGCCAAAGCGGTCAAGGAGTCGGTGGCCAAAGCCCCAGCGACGGTCCCAACAGCTCCGAAGCAGAAGAAAAAGTCAAAGGAGGGTAAGAGTTCTGTCACCCCTCTCTCGATCCCTCCCCCTGCCACCCCCGTCCAATCCCCCCCCACCCCGGCCACCCCTGCTGAGGATTCCACTTCCTCTTCCTCCTTCCCCTACTCCTCAGCAGGTGTCCTTTCCCCTGCCCCGGCAGCCACTCTCCCTCCCCAGACCATGGTAGCGGTGGAATTAACCTTTCCTCCACCCGCCGCTATCTATTCCGAGGAGGATTTTCCCCTTCTTGTCTCCCCAGTTCCAACCCGGGGAAAGAGGAAAGTGGAGGACAGCCCTGCTACTGAATCCTCCAAAAAGAAGATTCTGGATTTCGTAGGCGAAAAGGAGGATACCCTCCCTGAGCCAGAAGAGATGGAGCACATGGTTGAGACCCTGGTGGCCGAGCCAGAAGAGGAGGAACTGGTGGTCGCCGAGATCGAGGCCGCGCTGCTTGACCAGATGGAGGAAGAGGGCCTGCTGGTGATCCCGTCACCAGCAGTCAACACCGACGAGGGACCACCCGACCGGAGTGGTAACTAAGGTGTATTGCCTGCGCTAACTTTTTCTTTTTTCCCTACATGATGGCTAATATTAACTTATTTTCCATTAATGTCAGGAGCATCAAGGACAAGTTCAGACGTCAGACTATTTATGCCTTCCTTACTTCCCAGTTGTGTGATGTTTATATGTTGCAGGAATGTTCCCTTCCCTCCTCTAGGTCCTTCAAACATCTGGCCAGGGAGTGGTCCCACGGTCCATCCTACTGGTCCGGTGGGGGTGACTGCAAGTCTGCGGGGGTCGCAATTCTGATCAGGGGGGGCGCATTCACGCTTGAGTCCGTCCAGGAGCTCATCTGCGGCAGGGCTCTTGTTGTAGATGGCAACTGGGCAGGAGAACCTGTCAGGTTCATCAACGTGTATGCGTCCCCACTGAAGAATGAGCGTTTGGAGCTTTTCCAGACCCTGCGGCTTCAGCTTGCCACCACCAGGACCTTAGTGATGGCCGGGGATTTCAACTGCCCCATCGAGGAGGATGGTCGTAGTTCTGGCACATCTGCCAAGTTGGACATCACGTCCAAGCTGCTCATCGAGATGGTAACCGAGGCCTCTCTTCAGGACGTGGTGGGCTCCATGGGGAGAGGCTCCACGAACTATTCGTGGAGCCGACCCGATGGCTCACTCCGCTCCAGGATTGACTTTGTGTTCACCTCTCGGGCAGTCAGGCAGAGTAGGCGCTCGATGGTCCCCTGCTTCTTCTCCGACCACAGAGCCATTCACTTACAAGGTGTCCTCGGCGACGGTTTTCCGTCCGGCCCCGGCTCCTGGAAGCTGAATTGTGCTCTGCTGGCTCAGGATGAAGTCGTGGAGGAGCTGAGAGCAGCCTACGCAATGTGGCAGTCCTACAAGGGTAGCTTCCAAACAGTCTCTGATTGGTGGGAATATGTTAAACTTGAGTTTCGCTGTTTCTTTCAGGCCAAGGGTCGACAACAGGCGTGTGAGAAGAGGAGGGACTTCAGAGGGCTGCAGCGCGAGCTGCGGTCGCTGCAGGACCTTCTTCACTGCGGCTGGGACGTGAGGGAGGAGCTGGAGGAGACCAAGAAGAGCCTGAAAAGGCACTTTGAGGAGGAGTCCAAGCGAATCGTCTTCCGTTCCAAAGTGGAGAATCTGGAGAAGGGTGAGAAATGTAACTCATTCTTTTTCAGGAAACTTCATGCCGGTCACACGCCCCTGAACGAGCTGCGAGACGAGAGCGGAAACATGCGACGTGGGAAGGAGGACGTGATGAGGGTCGTCAGCGACTTCTACAGCAAACTCTACTCCCACAAGACTACCGACCCCGACGCTGCTGATAAGTTCCTGTCAGGTATCACTAACCATCTTGATCCTGCAGGCACGGCAGCCTTGGACAAACCTCTGATGGTGGGCGAATTGCTCTCTGCCGCTAAATCCTTTAGGACCGGCAGGACCCCGGGCAGTGATGGTCTTCCAGCGGAGCTCTATGTAGCGCTGGGAGACCTCATCTGTCCGGACCTGTTGGACCTGTACGAGGAGATGGTGGTGGAGGGTAGAATGCCTCCATCTTTGAGGGAAGGAATGGTCACGATCCTGTACAAGCGGAAGGGAGAGAGGTGCGACCTGAGGAATTGGCGTCCCATCACTCTGCTCAACGTGGACTACAAGATCCTGGCCAAGACGATGGCGACACGACTTAAGACGGTCATCAGACGGATCATCCACCCGGACCAGACCTGCGGCATTCCTGGACGTCGCATCGCAGACAGCCTCGCTCTCGTGCGGGACACGGTCGAGTACATCAAGGTCCGCCGCGCACACGCGGCCCTGGTCTCCTTGGATCAGGAGAAGGCCTTCGACCGGGTTTCCCACGAGTTCATGGGCCGAGCTCTGCACCGGTTAGGTTTGGGTAACATGTTTTGTTCGTATGTCCGTCTGATGTATTTTGATATCCACAGCTCGGTGTTGGTGAACGGCTGGAAGACTGACCCCTTCCCTGTCCTCTCTGGGGTCAGACAAGGCTGCCCTCTATCACCTCTTCTTTTTGTTTGTGTTATAGAACTCTTCGCAGAGGCTATCCGGCAGAATGGAGAGATCAGAGGGATCACCGCACCGGGTCCGGGACGACACGAGGTCAAGTGCTCGCTCTACATGGACGACGTCACCGTCTTCTGCGCTGATCGTGGTTCAGTCGACGCCCTCGTCCAGACGTGTGAGAGGTTCGGCCGGGCTTCAGGGGCCAAAGTCAACTGCAGGAAGTCGGAAGCCATGCTCTTCGGGGATTGGCAGCCGGCCTCCTCCGCCCTCTTCCCCTTCAACATTCAACCGGATTTCCTCAAGGTGCTGGGAGTCTGGTTCGGGAAGGAAGGAGCGGCCCTCAAGTCCTGGCAAGAACGCTTGGCCAAAGTGAAGCAACGGATCGGACTCTGGAGCCTCAGACACCTCACTTGTGAGGGTAAGGCACTCGTCCTGCGTAATGAGGTCCTGCCCGTCTTGCAGTACACGGCGCAGGCCTGGCCCCCACACGTCACTGTGTGCAGGGCCATTACCAGGACAGTGTTTCACTTTGTCTGGGGATCCAAGATGGACAGAGTCAGGCGGGCCGTCATGTACAAGGAGCCTCGCAAGGGTGGGAAGGGCGTTCCAGATATCCCCACCCTCCTGCGATCCTCTTTTGTGTGTGATTGTGTCCGCCGGACTTTGCAAGTCAAGAATGGCTCCGCGGGCAGGTCCATGTCTCGCTTTTTCCTGCTTCCTCTTTGGAGGCGACTCGGCTGGGACAAGTGGGACAGCTCCTTCCCCTACAACTGGACGACGCCATGGTTCTACGGAGACGTCGTTCGATTTGTGGGGGAACATCAACTGGAGGGACTCAAGCCCGACTTGTGGAAGCCCAAAACTATCCACAAGCTCATCAGAGCCAAGGATGACGTGGAGAACATCACAGGACTTCACCAGGACACGCTGGAGACTGTGTGGACAAATGTGTCGTCTGACAGGCTGACCAACGGGCACAAGGACTTGTCGTGGATGGCGATTCAGGGCGGACTGCCCGTCCGGTCATTCATGCATGCCCGGAACCTGTGCAAGACCCGGTACTGCCCAAGGTGCCCCTTCGTGGAGGAAACATCTTTGCACACTTTTTTGGACTGCGGATTTGCACAGCGCCTGTTGACTGCCCTTGAGGACGACCTGAGGAACTCTGTCCCCAGGGCGAGCCTATCGCACCATTCTGTGCTTTACGGACTCTTCCCTGGGGTTCATACCGTCGGAGCCATCCAGGAGGCTTGGCGCCTTATGAACTGCTTCAAGGATGCCGTTTGGGTCGCCAGGAACCGGCTCATCTTGAGGAGGGAGAGGATGTCCATCCAGGACTGCCGCAGGCTGATCCACAGCCTGCTCAGAGACTATTCCATCGTGGACGGTCCGGAGGACGAGGATGAGGACTAAACCCCTCCTCCCCCTCTCCCCTTATGTGTCTTGTCTTTTAATAAAGCTTCGGGCCTGTGATTTTCCCCTCCCCATCCCCTTTTTCCCAATCCCCATCTCTTATCACGATTCTTCGTACTGTATTGATTGACATGCTTTTTCTTTCAGATTGAGTGTTTTGTGTAGCATAGGGGTGTGATGTGTCTAGTTAGTGCGTCGTATCCTCATGCTATGTAAATATGATGTAGAATTCTGTGTGTACTGGGCTGCGGCACTGTACACTGTCTGTTAACTTATTTTTTGTGCTAATAAAAGATATATTCAATCAAAAAATCTGTTCTTATCAGTTTAATATCTGATACGTCCCCTATCTGGGGACCATATATTAAATGGATTTTTAGAACAGGGAGATGGAAAAAGAGCTTGCTCTGTCCACTCCACGCATTGACCTGGTATTGCAGTATCTCCAGGACCGGTGCACCCCTTCTTTAATGCAGTTTCTAAAATCAGAAAGAATTGAATTCAATGTTTTTTGTTCATTTTGCTTGTTTGTCGGATTTTGGGATGGACTCTTTGGCTTTGCTTTTCTTCTCCTCATTGGATTTTTCATGTTCAAAGTTGCAGAAGCCAGATTACAAGCTCATTTTGGTTCAACTTCAGCAACTGTGCATTGCATTGCCATGTAATGTGATGCAATGCTATCTTTCTAGCTCTCCCTTTTTACTTCCTTTTGGATAAACAGACATATTAGGCAAGCATTTTGGAGCTTTCACCTAAATAACTACAGGTGGTGAGATAAGCTGCACAATATAATTGACCTTTCAGTATATTGTTGCACACACACCATCTATTTAGCAAATGCCCTTGTTATCAACAGCAGCCTTTTAAACTCACCTGAGCTAACAGGTATGTGCGCTGGTTACTCTGCTGCGCTTAAAATTTCTTTTTTGGTTTGCTACAATGCCTTTTCTGAAACGTCTCCTTCTGCTGGAACACTGACTTCTTTCATTTAATGCCTGCAGACTATAAAAGAGAACCCAACCCAAAAAGTTTGGTTGATTAGTCTGTGGCATTCTGTTAAACTGTTGCTTATGGCGGTCTCTGTGAGCTTCTCAGCGACATTCAGCCAGCCAGGTATCCTGCCTGCAGTAGATGGAATGTGGCAATGGAACGCTGGCTGCGCGTGTCATAATAGGCTCTGAGCCTTTATATACCTGTGCACAGCAGCAGCCACCTTCAGTCTGCTGCTGGACAGCCAGCAGCAGCAGCAGCAGGAGAGGTATGTAATCAGGAGCCCTCCTGCTAAGGGTAGACAGCTGCTCATTCCACCCCACCCCCCGCCTTAATTGGTTCTCCTCCCTTCCAACGGTGTTGAGGCGGGTGGGAACAGCAGGGGTTGAAGGTGCTGTGTTTAAAGAGGTGGAGTTATGCAGATCTAAAACGCGTGGATTGCAGCAGCAGCAAGCCGAAAAGTGCAGGCATGTAAGGGATCTAGAGGTTGACAACATGTCTTCTTAACGGGAGTCCAGGAGCTCATTTCCACAAATGGACTTTTCAGGATCCTTGGGTGGCTCCGTAGTTTGAAACCAATTCTGGTTATCGCTTCTCGGCCTTTTGGCTAAGATCAAGTGTAGTATCTGTTCTTATCAGTTTAATATCTGATACGTCCCCTATCTGGGGACCATATATTAAATGGATTTTTAGAACAGGGAGATGGAAAAAGAGCTTGCTCTGTCCACTCCACGCATTGACCTGGTATTGCAGTATCTCCAGGACCGGTGCACCCCTTCTTTAATGCAGTTTCTAAAATCAGAAAGAATTGAATTCAATGTTTTTTGTTCATTTTGCTTGTTTGTCGGATTTTGGGATGGACTCTTTGGCTTTGCTTTTCTTCTCCTCATTGGATTTTTCATGTTCAAAGTTGCAGAAGCCAGATTACAAGCTCATTTTGGTTCAACTTCAGCAACTGTGCATTGCATTGCCATGTAATGTGATGCAATGCTATCTTTCTAGCTCTCCCTTTTTACTTCCTTTTGGATAAACAGACATATTAGGCAAGCATTTTGGAGCTTTCACCTAAATAACTACAGGTGGTGAGATAAGCTGCACAATATAATTGACCTTTCAGTATATTGTTGCACACACACCATCTATTTAGCAAATGCCCTTGTTATCAACAGCAGCCTTTTAAACTCACCTGAGCTAACAGGTATGTGCGCTGGTTACTCTGCTGCACTTAAAATTTCTTTTTTGGTTTGCTACAATGCCTTTTCTGAAACGTTGTCTCCTTCTGCTGGAACACTGACTTCTTTCATTTAATGCCTGCAGACTATAAAAGAGAACCCAACCCAAAAAGTTTGGTTGATTAGTCTGTGGCATTCTGTTAAACTGTTGCTTATGGCGGTCTCTGTGAGCTTCTCAGCGACATTCAGCCAGCCAGGTATCCTGCCTGCAGTAGATGGAATGTGGCAATGGAACGCTGGCTGCGCGTGTCATAATAGGCTCTGAGCCTTTATATACCTGTGCACAGCAGCAGCCACCTTCAGTCTGCTGCTGGACAGCCAGCAGCAGCAGCAGCAGGAGAGGTATGTAATCAGGAGCCCTCCTGCTAAGGGTAGACAGCTGCTCGTTCCACCCCACCCCCCGCCTTAATTGGTTCTCCTCCCTTCCAACGGTGTTGAGGCGGGTGGGAACAGCAGGGGGTGAAGGTGCTGTGTTTAAAGAGGTGGAGTTATGCAGATCTAAAACGCGTGGATTGCAGCAGCAGCAAGCCGAAAAGTGCAGGCATGTAAGGGATCTAGAGGTTGACAACATGTCTTCTTAACGGGAGTCCAGGAGCTCATCTCCACAAATGGACTTTTCAGGATCCTTGGGTGGCTCCGTAGTTTGAAACCAATTCTGGTTATCGCTTCTCGGCCTTTTGGCTAAGATCAAGTGTAGTATCTGTTCTTATCAGTTTAATATCTGATACGTCCCCTATCTGGGGACCATATATTAAATGGATTTTTAGAACAGGGAGATGGAAAAAGAGCTTGCTCTGTCCACTCCACGCATTGACCTGGTATTGCAGTATCTCCAGGACCGGTGCACCCCTTCTTTAATGCAGTTTCTAAAATCAGAAAGAATTGAATTCAATGTTTTTTGTTCATTTTGCTTGTTTGTCGGATTTTGGGATGGACTCTTTGGCTTTGCTTTTCTTCTCCTCATTGGATTTTTCATGTTCAAAGTTGCAGAAGCCAGATTACAAGCTCATTTTGGTTCAACTTCAGCAACTGTGCATTGCATTGCCATGTAATGTGATGCAATGCTATCTTTCTAGCTCTCCCTTTTTACTTCCTTTTGGATAAACAGACATATTAGGCAAGCATTTTGGAGCTTTCACCTAAATAACTACAGGTGGTGAGATAAGCTGCACAATATAATTGACCTTTCAGTATATTGTTGCACACACACCATCTATTTAGCAAATGCCCTTGTTATCAACAGCAGCCTTTTAAACTCACCTGAGCTAACAGGTATGTGCGCTGGTTACTCTGCTGCGCTTAAAATTTCTTTTTTGGTTTGCTACAATGCCTTTTCTGAAACGTTGTCTCCTTCTGCTGGAACACTGACTTCTTTCATTTAATGCCTGCAGACTATAAAAGAGAACCCAACCCAAAAAGTTTGGTTGATTAGTCTGTGGCATTCTGTTAAACTGTTGCTTATGGCGGTCTCTGTGAGCTTCTCAGCGACATTCAGCCAGCCAGGTATCCTGCCTGCAGTAGATGGAATGTGGCAATGGAACGCTGGCTGCGCGTGTCATAATAGGCTCTGAGCCTTTATATACCTGTGCACAGCAGCAGCCACCTTCAGTCTGCTGCTGGACAGCCAGCAGCAGCAGCAGCAGGAGAGGTATGTAATCAGGAGCCCTCCTGCTAAGGGTAGACAGCTGCTCGTTCCACCCCACCCCCCGCCTTAATTGGTTCTCCTCCCTTCCAACGGTGTTGAGGCGGGTGGGAACAGCAGGGGGTGAAGGTGCTGTGTTTAAAGAGGTGGAGTTATGCAGATCTAAAACGCGTGGATTGCAGCAGCAGCAAGCCGAAAAGTGCAGGCATGTAAGGGATCTAGAGGTTGACAACATGTCTTCTTAACGGGAGTCCAGGAGCTCATCTCCACAAATGGACTTTTCAGGATCCTTGGGTGGCTCCGTAGTTTGAAACCAATTCTGGTTATCGCTTCTCGGCCTTTTGGCTAAGATCAAGTGTAGTATCTGTTCTTATCAGTTTAATATCTGATACGTCCCCTATCTGGGGACCATATATTAAATGGATTTTTAGAACAGGGAGATGGAAAAAGAGCTTGCTCTGTCCACTCCACGCATTGACCTGGTATTGCAGTATCTCCAGGACCGGTGCACCCCTTCTTTAATGCAGTTTCTAAAATCAGAAAGAATTGAATTCAATGTTTTTGTTCATTTTGCTTGTTTGTCGGATTTTGGGATGGACTCTTTGGCTTTGCTTTTCTTCTCCTCATTGGATTTTTCATGTTCAAAGTTGCAGAAGCCAGATTACAAGCTCATTTTGGTTCAACTTCAGCAACTGTGCATTGCATTGCCATGTAATGTGATGCAATGCTATCTTTCTAGCTCTCCCTTTTTACTTCCTTTTGGATAAACAGACATATTAGGCAAGCATTTTGGAGCTTTCACCTAAATAACTACAGGTGGTGAGATAAGCTGCACAATATAATTGACCTTTCAGTATATTGTTGCACACACACCATCTATTTAGCAAATGCCCTTGTTATCAACAGCAGCCTTTTAAACTCACCTGAGCTAACAGGTATGTGCGCTGGTTACTCTGCTGCGCTTAAAATTTCTTTTTTGGTTTGCTACAATGCCTTTTCTGAAACGTTGTCTCCTTCTGCTGGAACACTGACTTCTTTCATTTAATGCCTGCAGACTATAAAAGAGAACCCAACCCAAAAAGTTTGGTTGATTAGTCTGTGGCATTCTGTTAAACTGTTGCTTATGGCGGTCTCTGTGAGCTTCTCAGCGACATTCAGCCAGCCAGGTATCCTGCCTGCAGTAGATGGAATGTGGCAATGGAACGCTGGCTGCGCGTGTCATAATAGGCTCTGAGCCTTTATATACCTGTGCACAGCAGCAGCCACCTTCAGTCTGCTGCTGGACAGCCAGCAGCAGCAGCAGCAGGAGAGGTATGTAATCAGGAGCCCTCCTGCTAAGGGTAGACAGCTGCTCGTTCCACCCCACCCCCCGCCTTAATTGGTTCTCCTCCCTTCCAACGGTGTTGAGGCGGGTGGGAACAGCAGGGGGTGAAGGTGCTGTGTTTAAAGAGGTGGAGTTATGCAGATTTAAAACGCGTGGATTGCAGCAGCAGCAAGCCGAAAAGTGCAGGCATGTAAGGGATCTAGAGGTTGACAACATGTCTTCTTAACGGGAGTCCAGGAGCTCATCTCCACAAATGGACTTTTCAGGATCCTTGGGTGGCTCCGTAGTTTGAAACCAATTCTGGTTATCGCTTCTCGGCCTTTTGGCTAAGATCAAGTGTAGTATCTGTTCTTATCAGTTTAATATCTGATACGTCCCCTATCTGGGGACCATATATTAAATGGATTTTTAGAACAGGGAGATGGAAAAAGAGCTTGCTCTGTCCACTCCACGCATTGACCTGGTATTGCAGTATCTCCAGGACCGGTGCACCCCTTCTTTAATGCAGTTTCTAAAATCAGAAAGAATTGAATTCAATGTTTTTTGTTCATTTTTGTTATGCACACGCCCGGACTGACTGGCGTGTGCGGGTGTTGTGGTTCCACTGGACCATGGACCGGAGAGTGCCTGGAGGGGCGTGACTAAGTATCTGGCCGATCCGACCAAGGTGGCACGACGGCATACGACGCCAGTGCACCAGGGAGAAACCGGGCAGAGGGACCAGGTGCTACTCCAGGTCAAACTCCGGACACGGGGGTTGACCCACACTGGAATTACTGGAACAGGCAGGTTAGGCTGGCACAGACTGGTGGATGTAAGCAAACACGGAAGGTATGCAGAGGGGTGGATACAGGCGAGTATGCAGGCAGGGAGGTACTGGCCGAAAGGACGGGCTGGAGCACAGAAAGGTTAAGACCCAGTACAGACTGGGTCACAGAACCGCAGATGCGGTAGACAACCACAGCAGAGAGGGAACGCCCAAAGCGGTGGGCAAGAACAGAGCAGGACGGGGCTGCAGGAGCAGCGAGCACAAGCAGGGCAGGACAGGACTGCCGGAGCAGCGGGCAGAAGCAGGGCAGGACAGGACTGCCGGATCAGCGGGCAGAAGCAGGGCAGGACAGGACTGCCGGATCAGCGGGCAGAAGCAGGGCAGGACAGGACAGGACTGCCGGAGCAGCGGGCAGAAGCAGGGCAGGACAGGACAGGACTGCCGGAGCAGCGGGCAGAAGCAGGGCAGGACAGGACAGGACTGCCGGAGCAGCGGGCAGAAGCAGGGCAGGACAGGACAGGACTGCCGGAGCAGCGGGCAGAAGCAGGGCAGGACAGGACAGGACTGCCGGAGCAGCGGGCAGAAGCAGGGCAGGACAGGACAGGACTGCCGGAGCAGCGGGCAGAAGCAGGGCAGGACAGGACAGGACTGCCGGAGCAGCGGGCAGAAGCAGGGCAGGACAGGACAGGACTGCCGGAGCAGCGGGCAGAAGCAGGGCAGGACAGGACAGGACTGCCGGAGCAGCGGGCAGAAGCAGGGCAGGACAGGACAGGACTGCCGAAGCAGCGGGCAGAAGCAGGGCAGGACAGGACTGCCAGAGCAGCGGGCAGAAGCAGGGCAGGACAGGACTGCCGGAGCAGCGGGCAGAAGCAGGGCAGGACAGGACTGCCGGAGCAGCGGGCAGAAGCAGGGCAGGACAGGACTGCCGGAGCAGCGGGCAGAAGCAGGGCAGGACAGGACTGCCGGAGCAGCGGGCAGAAGCAGGGCAGGACAGGACTGCCGGAGCAGTGAGCAAGGAGTCAGAGCAGGACGGACAGGGCTCTGTTCACACGGAACAGACAGGAAGGGAAAGGCAGAGCCAGATACCCACAGGGTACTTGCAGTGAAGTAGCGAGGGGACCACAAACTCACAAACGGGAGTACAGAGACAACAAGCAGGAGTTAGGTACGAGTTCAGACTCTGCAGAAAAAGGAAAGGAACAGACAGAGGCAAAACAGGTAAAGGATAGGAGAGAGTTCAGACTGGAACTGAGTGTACGGAAGAGACCGACACTGCAGCGGGATACAGGAGCGGGTCTGGGAATACGGCCCCCAGAGAGGCGGGACGAACAGGCAAGGAGCGTGTTCAGACAGGACAGACAAGATACAGGAACGGATCTAGGTAATCGGCCCCTAGAAGGCGGGAGGAACAGGCTAGGAGCGTGTTCAGACAGGCCTGGAAATACAGCCTCCAGGAAAGGCAGCAGGCAAGAGTACACAGACAGGACTCAGTTCAGACACGGGAACTGATACCACAAGGCAGGAGACATAGACAGGACTCAGTTCAGACACGGGAACAGATACTGCAAGACAGGAGAAATAGACAGGACTCAGTTCAGACAGGAACAGATACCACAAGGCAGGGACACAAACAGGACTCTGTTCAGACGGGAACAGATACCGCAAGGCACAGACAGGCAGATCTAGGAATACGGCCCCTAGAAGGCGAAAGAACAGGCAAGAAGCGTGTTCACAAAAACAGACCACAGTTCAGACACAGAACTGGAAAACAGGCAGGAAAACAGGATAGGACCTGGCATGTCAGAGACAAAAAGCCGACTGACAGGACACAATGCTCAGGCGCCATCTTGAGGAAGAAGGTGGTATAAATACCCAAAGATGGACAGCAATAGGCTGAAGGTGCAACAGGGGCGTGTCCACAGCAGGTACAAGAAACAGGAAGTTCAGCGGGTGTCGCCCTATGCAGCCAAAACAGACAAACAGACAGCAAGGAGGGAAGCCAGAGAGACATTCTGGACTGGAGATCAAGTGCGCGCTCTTGCACAGTGGGAGATGGACCACCATGCAAGGACGCCGCCAGGTATGTTACAGTACCCCCCCCCCTTACGCCCCCTCTTCTTCAGGCCTGCCAGAATCTTCCGCAGGGAATTCGAGGACCAGTCGTTCACTTCAAGGAGATCACTTCCACTGTCCACAGGAAAAATTGATTTCATCTGGTTAGCTAGGATGCTACCTCCTATCCAGCCATCCCTAGCAACAGACGAAACGGGTGGAGTACCAGGAACAGCACACAAGGAAGTCTCTCTCCACATATTTTCAGGTGGCACCCCAGAGGGTACAGGAGACGACTGGAAGTCCTTCACCGGGTTGGAGGGGGACAGAGACTTGGGGGTAATCTCTGCTTCGAGGTACATCTTGTCAAGCTCACAGGAAGAAATAGACGGGTTATCAGGTACATAATGAGGAAAAGTCACTGTCTCTTTGTTATCTGGTGGTACCCCGGAGAATTCAGGAAACAACTGGAGGTCCTCCGCCGGGTCAGAAGAGTGCAGAGGCTCAGAGAAAACATCTGCTTCAGAGTACACAAGGTCGGACTCACTGGACGAAGCAAGCGAGGTATCAGATCCAGGATATAGGAAAGTCTCTGTCCATTCACCACCAGGTGGCACCCCGAAGGGTTCTGGAGACAACTGGAGGTCCTCCGCCTGGTCGGAGGGGTGTAGAGACTCGGGATTAACCTCTGCTTCGGAGTACACTAGGTTGGACTCACTGGACGAAGCGAGCGAGGTATCAGGTACAGAGTAAAGGAGAGTCTCTGTCCTTTCGCTACCAGGTAGCACCCCGAAGGGTTCTGGACACAACTGGAGGTCCTCCGCCTGGTCGGAGGGGTGTAGAGACTCGGGAGTAACCTCTGCTTCGGAGTACACTAGGTTGGACTCACTGGACGAAGCGAGCGAGGTATCAGGTACAGAGTATAGGAGAGTCTCTGTCCTTTCGCTACCAGGTAGCACCCCGAAGGGTTCTGGAGACAACTGGAGGTCCTCCGCCTGGTCGGAGGGGTGTAGAGACTCGGGGGTAACTACCACTTTGGGGTACCCATTGTCAGGCTCACAGGACGAAGCGGACAAAGTATCGAGTACCGAGTGTAGAGAAGTCTCTCTCCATTTGTCATCGAGTGGTATCCCGGAGGATTCAGGAGGCAACAGGGGGTCCTCCGCCAGGTAGTAGAGGTGCACAGACTCTGAGGTAACCACAGCTTTGGAGCATCCTTGGACATGCACACCGGTTAAAGTGGGTGAAGCATCTGATGCTGGGTGCAGGAAGTTCTCCTGTGTGGAGTCTGGATGGGCAGAAGTCTCTTCGGGCAGGAGAACCGGAGCACTACCCACACACATTACCCATTGGGGCTTCTCCGGGATACAGGGAGATGAAGCTTCAGTAGGGACTTCAAGGTTGGGGTCAGGAGGTCTCAGGGAGGACAGACCCTGGCGTGACGGCTTGCCTCTACGTCTAGCACGTCTGGACTGCCTCTTGAGGTTGGGAGAAGTATTCCGGAAAGCGTAGTCACCCTGTGAGGATTCTGGGTGGGCAGTAGTCTCATTGGGCTGGAGGACTATTGCGCTACCCACACACATTACCCATCGGGGCTGCTCCGGGATATTGGGAGGTGAAGCTTCAGCAGGAGCCTCCGGGTTAGGATCATCGAAGACCATTAGAAAGGCCACCAGGAAGGCCATTAGGTCCAGGAGGATCGGATCCCGTGTTTCATATAGGGGGTTGATCCATTCCAAGGCATCACCCGCCAGGTAAGACATAATGAATGCCA
Organism: Phyllobates terribilis; assembly: GCF_046119375.1. NCBI lineage: Eukaryota > Metazoa > Chordata > Amphibia > Anura > Dendrobatidae > Phyllobates > Phyllobates terribilis. The sequence continues at coordinate 388,431 of NW_027363613.1, read as the reverse complement.
CCTTAACCCGATCGGTGGGAAAACATAGAGGGTAGAACTTGAAGTGTAGCATGCATTGCTCCACAAATGCACGACTTTGTCTTGGATCCCCATAGTAACGTGGCGGATCCGCAGGAACGAGAGCAGATAGATCCATCTGGACGGGTGCGTAATTCGCCTGGAACTCAGCTGAGAAAAAAAAAAACTTTTATTTATTTATTTTTAATGCATGTATTCGCTGGAAAACTTCTCAGAGAGCGAAGGCCGTGGGGCTCAACGGGAACCATGGCCTGAGCATGCTGTTATGCACACGCCCGGACTGACTGGCGTGTGCGGGTGTTGTGGTTCCACTGGACCATGGACCGGAGAGTGCCTGGAGGGGCGTGACTAAGTATCTGGCCGATCCGACCAAGGTGGCACGACGGCATACGACGCCAGTGCACCAGGGAGAAACCGGGCAGAGGGACCAGGTGCTACTCCAGGTCAAACTCCGGACACGGGGGTTGACCCACACTGGAATTACTGGAACAGGCAGGTTAGGCTGGCACAGACTGGTGGATGTAAGCAAACACGGCAGGTATGCAGAGGGGTGGATACAGGCGAGTATGCAGGCAGGGAGGTACTGGCCGAAAGGACGGGCTGGAGCACAGAAAGGTTAAGACCCAGTACAGACTGGGTCACAGAACCGCAGATGCGGTAGACAACCACAGCAGAGAGGGAACACCCAAAGCGGTGGGCAAGAACAGAGCAGGACGGGACTGCAGGAGCAGCGAGCACAAGCAGGGCAGGACAGGACTGCCGGAGCAGCGGGCAGAAGCAGGGCAGGACAGGACTGCCGGATCAGCGGGCAGAAGCAGGGCAGGACAGGACTGCCGGATCAGCGGGCAGAAGCAGGGCAGGACAGGACAGGACTGCCGGAGCAGCGGGCAGAAGCAGGGCAGGACAGGACAGGACTGCCGGAGCAGCGGGCAGAAGCAGGGCAGGACAGGACAGGACTGCCGGAGCAGCGGGCAGAAGCAGGGCAGGACAGGACAGGACTGCCGGAGCAGCGGGCAGAAGCAGGGCAGGACAGGACAGGACTGCCGGAGCAGCGGGCAGAAGCAGGGCAGGACAGGACAGGACTGCCGGAGCAGCGGGCAGAAGCAGGGCAGGACAGGACAGGACTGCCGGAGCAGCGGGCAGAAGCAGGGCAGGACAGGACAGGACTGCCGGAGCAGCGGGCAGAAGCAGGGCAGGACAGGACAGGACTGCCGGAGCAGCGGGCAGAAGCAGGGCAGGACAGGACAGGACTGCCGAAGCAGCGGGCAGAAGCAGGGCAGGACAGGACTGCCAGAGCAGCGGGCAGAAGCAGGGCAGGACAGGACTGCCGGAGCAGCGGGCAGAAGCAGGGCAGGACAGGACTGCCGGAGCAGTGAGCAAGGAGTCAGAGCAGGACGGACAGGGCTCTGTTCACACGGAACAGACAGGAAGGGAAAGGCAGAGCCAGATACCCACAGGGTACTTGCAGTGAAGTAGCGAGGGGACCACAAACTCACAAACGGGAGTACAGAGACAACAAGCAGGAGTTAGGTACGAGTTCAGACTCTGCAGAAAAAGGAAAGGAACAGACAGAGGCAAAACAGGTAAAGGATAGGAGAGAGTTCAGACTGGAACTGAGTGTACGGAAGAGACCGACACTGCAGCGGGATACAGGAGCGGGTCTGGGAATACGGCCCCCAGAGAGGCGGGACGAACAGGCAAGGAGCGTGTTCAGACAGGACAGACAAGATACAGGAACGGATCTAGGTAATCGGCCCCTAGAAGGCGGGAGGAACAGGCTAGGAGCGTGTTCAGACAGGCCTGGAAATACAGCCTCCAGGAAAGGCAGCAGGCAAGAGTACACAGACAGGACTCAGTTCAGACACGGGAACTGATACCACAAGGCAGGAGACATAGACAGGACTCAGTTCAGACACGGGAACAGATACTGCAAGACAGGAGAAATAGACAGGACTCAGTTCAGACAGGAACAGATACCACAAGGCAGGGACACAAACAGGACTCTGTTCAGACGGGAACAGATACCGCAAGGCACAGACAGGCAGATCTAGGAATACGGCCCCTAGAAGGCGAAAGAACAGGCAAGAAGCGTGTTCACAAAAACAGACCACAGTTCAGACACAGAACTGGAAAACAGGCAGGAAAACAGGATAGGACCTGGCATGTCAGAGACAAAAAGCCGACTGACAGGACACAATGCTCAGGCGCCATCTTGAGGAAGAAGGTGGTATAAATACCCAAAGATGGACAGCAATAGGCTGAAGGTGCAACAGGGGCGTGTCCACAGCAGGTACAAGAAACAGGAAGTTCAGCGGGTGTCGCCCTATGCAGCCAAAACAGACAAACAGACAGCAAGGAGGGAAGCCAGAGAGACATTCTGGACTGGAGATCAAGTGCGCGCTCTTGCACAGTGGGAGATGGACCACCATGCAAGGACGCCGCCAGGTATGTTACAATTTTGCTTGTTTGTCGGATTTTGGGATGGACTCTTTGGCTTTGCTTTTCTTCTCCTCATTGGATTTTTCATGTTCAAAGTTGCAGAAGCCAGATTACAAGCTCATTTTGGTTCAACTTCAGCAACTGTGCATTGCATTGCCATGTAATGTGATGCAATGCTATCTTTCTAGCTCTCCCTTTTTACTTCCTTTTGGATAAACAGACATATTAGGCAAGCATTTTGGAGCTTTCACCTAAATAACTACAGGTGGTGAGATAATCTGCACAATATAATTGACCTTTCAGTATATTGTTGCACACACACCATCTATTTAGCAAATGCCCTTGTTATCAACAGCAGCCTTTTAAACTCACCTGAGCTAACAGGTATGTGCGCTGGTTACTCTGCTGCGCTTAAAATTTCTTTTTTGGTTTGCTACAATGCCTTTTCTGAAACGTTGTCTCCTTCTGCTGGAACACTGACTTCTTTCATTTAATGCCTGCAGACTATAAAAGAGAACCCAACCCAAAAAGTTTGGTTGATTAGTCTGTGGCATTCTGTTAAACTGTTGCTTATGGCGGTCTCTGTGAGCTTCTCAGCGACATTCAGCCAGCCAGGTATCCTGCCTGCAGTAGATGGAATGTGGCAATGGAACGCTGGCTGCGCGTGTCATAATAGGCTCTGAGCCTTTATATACCTGTGCACAGCAGCAGCCACCTTCAGTCTGCTGCTGGACAGCCAGCAGCAGCAGCAGGAGAGGTATGTAATCAGGAGCCCTCCTGCTAAGGGTAGACAGCTGCTCATTCCACCCCACCCCCCGCCTTAATTGGTTCTCCTCCCTTCCAACGGTGTTGAGGCGGGTGGGAACAGCAGGGGGTGAAGGTGCTGTGTTTAAAGAGGTGGAGTTATGCAGATCTAAAACGCGTGGATTGCAGCAGCAGCAAGCCGAAAAGTGCAGGCATGTAAGGGATCTAGAGGTTGACAACATGTCTTCTTAACGGGAGTCCAGGAGCTCATCTCCACAAATGGACTTTTCAGGATCCTTGGGTGGCTCCGTAGTTTGAAACCAATTCTGGTTATCGCTTCTCGGCCTTTTGGCTAAGATCAAGTGTAGTATCTGTTCTTATCAGTTTAATATCTGATACGTCCCCTATCTGGGGACCATATATTAAATGGATTTTTAGAACAGGGAGATGGAAAAAGAGCTTGCTCTGTCCACTCCACGCATTGACCTGGTATTGCAGTATCTCCAGGACCGATGCACCCCTTCTTTAATGCAGTTTCTAAAATCAGAAAGAATTGAATTCAATGTTTTTTGTTCATTTTGCTTGTTTGTCGGATTTTGGGATGGACTCTTTGGCTTTGCTTTTCTTCTCCTCATTGGATTTTTCATGTTCAAAGTTGCAGAAGCCAGATTACAAGCTCATTTTGGTTCAACTTCAGCAACTGTGCATTGCATTGCCATGTAATGTGATGCAATGCTATCTTTCTAGCTCTCCCTTTTTACTTCCTTTTGGATAAACAGACATATTAGGCAAGCATTTTGGAGCTTTCACCTAAATAACTACAGGCGGTGAGATAAGCTGCACAATATAATTGACCTTTCAGTATATTGTTGCACACACACCATCTATTTAGCAAATGCCCTTGTTATCAACAGCAGCCTTTTAAACTCACCTGAGCTAACAGGTATGTGCGCTGGTTACTCTGCTGCGCTTAAAATTTCTTTTTTGGTTTGCTACAATGCCTTTTCTGAAACGTTGTCTCCTTCTGCTGGAACACTGACTTCTTTCATTTAATGCCTGCAGACTATAAAAGAGAACCCAACCCAAAAAGTTTGGTTGATTAGTCTGTGGCATTCTGTTAAACTGTTGCTTATGGCGGTCTCTGTGAGCTTCTCAGCGACATTCAGCCAGCCAGGTATCCTGCCTGCAGTAGATGGAATGTGGCAATGGAACGCTGGCTGCGCGTGTCATAATAGGCTCTGAGCCTTTATATACCTGTGCACAGCAGCAGCCACCTTCAGTCTGCTGCTGGACAGCCAGCAGCAGCAGCAGCAGGAGAGGTATGTAATCAGGAGCCCTCCTGCTAAGGGTAGACAGCTGCTCGTTCCACCCCACCCCCCGCCTTAATTGGTTCTCCTCCCTTCCAACGGTGTTGAGGCGGGTGGGAACAGCAGGGGGTGAAGGTGCTGTGTTTAAAGAGGTGGAGTTATGCAGATCTAAAACGCGTGGATTGCAGCAGCAGCAAGCCGAAAAGTGCAGGCATGTAAGGGATCTAGAGGTTGACAACATGTCTTCTTAACGGGAGTCCAGGAGCTCATCTCCACAAATGGACTTTTCAGGATCCTTGGGTGGCTCCGTAGTTTGAAACCAATTCTGGTTATCGCTTCTCGGCCTTTTGGCTAAGATCAAGTGTAGTATCTGTTCTTATCAGTTTAATATCTGATACGTCCCCTATCTGGGGACCATATATTAAATGGATTTTTAGAACAGGGAGATGGAAAAAGAGCTTGCTCTGTCCACTCCACGCATTGACCTGGTATTGCAGTATCTCCAGGACCGGTGCACCCCTTCTTTAATGCAGTTTCTAAAATCAGAAAGAATTGAATTCAATGTTTTTTGTTCATTTTGCTTGTTTGTCGGATTTTGGGATGGACTCTTTGGCTTTGCTTTTCTTCTCCTCATTGGATTTTTCATGTTCAAAGTTGCAGAAGCCAGATTACAAGCTCATTTTGGTTCAACTTCAGCAACTGTGCATTGCATTGCCATGTAATGTGATGCAATGCTATCTTTCTAGCTCTCCCTTTTTACTTCCTTTTGGATAAACAGACATATTAGGCAAGCATTTTGGAGCTTTCACCTAAATAACTACAGGTGGTGAGATAAGCTGCACAATATAATTGACCTTTCAGTATATTGTTGCACACACACCATCTATTTAGCAAATGCCCTTGTTATCAACAGCAGCCTTTTAAACTCACCTGAGCTAACAGGTATGTGCGCTGGTTACTCTGCTGCGCTTAAAATTTATTTTTTGGTTTGCTACAATGCCTTTTCTGAAACGTTGTCTCCTTCTGCTGGAACACTGACTTCTTTCATTTAATGCCTGCAGACTATAAAAGAGAACCCAACCCAAAAAGTTTGGTTGATTAGTCTGTGGCATTCTGTTAAACTGTTGCTTATGGCGGTCTCTGTGAGCTTCTCAGCGACATTCAGCCAGCCAGGTATCCTGCCTGCAGTAGATGGAATGTGGCAATGGAACGCTGGCTGCGCGTGTCATAATAGGCTCTGAGCCTTTATATACCTGTGCACAGCAGCAGCCACCTTCAGTCTGCTGCTGGACAGCCAGCAGCAGCAGCAGCAGGAGAGGTATGTAATCAGGAGCCCTCCTGCTAAGGGTAGACAGCTGCTCGTTCCACCCCACCCCCCGCCTTAATTGGTTCTCCTCCCTTCCAACGGTGTTGAGGCGGGTGGGAACAGCAGGGGGTGAAGGTGCTGTGTTTAAAGAGGTGGAGTTATGCAGATCTAAAACGCGTGGATTGCAGCAGCAGCAAGCCGAAAAGTGCAGGCATGTAAGGGATCTAGAGGTTGACAACATGTCTTCTTAACGGGAGTCCAGGAGCTCATCTCCACAAATGGACTTTTCAGGATCCTTGGGTGGCTCCGTAGTTTGAAACCAATTCTGGTTATCGCTTCTCGGCCTTTTGGCTAAGATCAAGTGTAGTATCTGTTCTTATCAGTTTAATATCTGATACGTCCCCTATCTGGGGACCATATATTAAATGGATTTTTAGAACAGGGAGATGGAAAAAGAGCTTGCTCTGTCCACTCCACGCATTGACCTGGTATTGCAGTATCTCCAGGACCGGTGCACCCCTTCTTTAATGCAGTTTCTAAAATCAGAAAGAATTGAATTCAATGTTTTTTGTTCATTTTGCTTGTTTGTCGGATTTTGGGATGGACTCTTTGGCTTTGCTTTTCTTCTCCTCATTGGATTTTTCATGTTCAAAGTTGCAGAAGCCAGATTACAAGCTCATTTTGGTTCAACTTCAGCAACTGTGCATTGCATTGCCATGTAATGTGATGCAATGCTATCTTTCTAGCTCTCCCTTTTTACTTCCTTTTGGATAAACAGACATATTAGGCAAGCATTTTGGAGCTTTCACCTAAATAACTACAGGTGGTGAGATAAGCTGCACAATATAATTGACCTTTCAGTATATTGTTGCACACACACCATCTATTTAGCAAATGCCCTTGTTATCAACAGCAGCCTTTTAAACTCACCTGAGCTAACAGGTATGTGCGCTGGTTACTCTGCTGCGCTTAAAATTTCTTTTTTGGTTTGCTACAATGCCTTTTCTGAAACGTTGTCTCCTTCTGCTGGAACACTGACTTCTTTCATTTAATGCCTGCAGACTATAAAAGAGAACCCAACCCAAAAAGTTTGGTTGATTAGTCTGTGGCATTCTGTTAAACTGTTGCTTATGGCGGTCTCTGTGAGCTTCTCAGCGACATTCAGCCAGCCAGGTATCCTGCCTGCAGTAGATGGAATGTGGCAATGGAACGCTGGCTGCGCGTGTCATAATAGGCTCTGAGCCTTTATATACCTGTGCACAGCAGCAGCCACCTTCAGTCTGCTGCTGGACAGCCAGCAGCAGCAGCAGCAGGAGAGGTATGTAATCAGGAGCCCTCCTGCTAAGGGTAGACAGCTGCTCGTTCCACCCCACCCCCCGCCTTAATTGGTTCTCCTCCCTTCCAACGGTGTTGAGGCGGGTGGGAACAGCAGGGGGTGAAGGTGCTGTGTTTAAAGAGGTGGAGTTATGCAGATCTAAAACGCGTGGATTGCAGCAGCAGCAAGCCGAAAAGTGCAGGCATGTAAGGGATCTAGAGGTTGACAACATGTCTTCTTAACGGGAGTCCAGGAGCTCATCTCCACAAATGGACTTTTCAGGATCCTTGGGTGGCTCCGTAGTTTGAAACCAATTCTGGTTATCGCTTCTCGGCCTTTTGGCTAAGATCAAGTGTAGTATCTGTTCTTATCAGTTTAATATCTGATACGTCCCCTATCTGGGGACCATATATTAAATGGATTTTTAGAACAGGGAGATGGAAAAAGAGCTTGCTCTGTCCACTCCACGCATTGACCTGGTATTGCAGTATCTCCAGGACCGGTGCACCCCTTCTTTAATGCAGTTTCTAAAATCAGAAAGAATTGAATTCAATGTTTTTTGTTCATTTTGCTTGTTTGTCGGATTTTGGGATGGACTCTTTGGCTTTGCTTTTCTTCTCCTCATTGGATTTTTCATGTTCAAAGTTGCAGAAGCCAGATTACAAGCTCATTTTGGTTCAACTTCAGCAACTGTGCATTGCATTGCCATGTAATGTGATGCAATGCTATCTTTCTAGCTCTCCCTTTTTACTTCCTTTTGGATAAACAGACATATTAGGCAAGCATTTTGGAGCTTTCACCTAAATAACTACAGGTGGTGAGATAAGCTGCACAATATAATTGACCTTTCAGTATATTGTTGCACACACACCATCTATTTAGCAAATGCCCTTGTTATCAACAGCAGCCTTTTAAACTCACCTGAGCTAACAGGTATGTGCGCTGGTTACTCTGCTGCGCTTAAAATTTCTCTTTTGGTTTGCTACAATGCCTTTTCTGAAACGTTGTCTCCTTCTGCTGGAACACTGACTTCTTTCATTTAATGCCTGCAGACTATAAAAGAGAACCCAACCCAAAAAGTTTGGTTGATTAGTCTGTGGCATTCTGTTAAACTGTTGCTTATGGCGGTCTCTGTGAGCTTCTCAGCGACATTCAGCCAGCCAGGTATCCTGCCTGCAGTAGATGGAATGTGGCAATGGAACGCTGGCTGCGCGTGTCATAATAGGCTCTGAGCCTTTATATACCTGTGCACAGCAGCAGCCACCTTCAGTCTGCTGCTGGACAGCCAGCAGCAGCAGCAGCAGGAGAGGTATGTAATCAGGAGCCCTCCTGCTAAGGGTAGACAGCTGCTCGTTCCACCCCACCCCCCGCCTTAATTGGTTCTCCTCCCTTCCAACGGTGTTGAGGCGGGTGGGAACAGCAGGGGGTGAAGGTGCTGTGTTTAAAGAGGTGGAGTTATGCAGATCTAAAACGCGTGGATTGCAGCAGCAGCAAGCCGAAAAGTGCAGGCATGTAAGGGATCTAGAGGTTGACAACATGTCTTCTTAACGGGAGTCCAGGAGCTCATCTCCACAAATGGACTTTTCAGGATCCTTGGGTGGCTCCGTAGTTTGAAACCAATTCTGGTTATCGCTTCTCGGCCTTTTGGCTCAGATCTGTAATGGGTCTAGTCATTTGGCTGTCTGTGCGTTAACTCTTGGCCCTGTGGCATCGCCATTTTATGGCTTAAGCCACTTGCTGCTATAAGGAGTTGGCCAGTAGACACGACTAGCGATAATGGGACGCATTCGATACGCTGGGCCCGGTGAGGCTCGAGTGAAGTTTGGAATCCAGATTGATGTGGAAGAAGGCAAAGAAGGAATCTTTACCCTCAGCTTCGTGGTGAAGGAGATTTTGTTTGGACTCCTTGAAGTGAAGAAGGAAGAAATCTTGTGCCTCCAGCAATTCAAAAGCAAGTATAATCTTGTATTTACTTCTATGGCTGTTTGCAACAATTTCTATGATTGTTTGAAAAAGAATCTGGACAATCAATATTTGGATGGGCTGACTTTTGTCATCTTGTATTGCTCCAAAGAGGTACCTCTGACTGTTTTCATGTACAACCCACATGTGGACTTGGCTTTGATTTATGCCTTTCTAAATAGGCACTGCTATATTACCAAGGTGGCAGTAAAAGTCATGAATGAGGAGGAACTATGGACCGGTAAATATCGTTTCATGGTCAAGTTCCGGGAAAGTCCTGATGAACCAGGGGGTATACATTATCCTCCATCAAATTTTTCCATTGGGAGTGAGCGGGGTTACCTGTTCTTCCCCAATGCGCCCAGGTTTTGTCGTCATTGTAGGAGGTATGGCCATACTCAGGAAGCATGCGACATCAGACAGATTATTTGCAGGAAGTGCAATGAGGTGGGTCATTCTTCCAATAATTGCAAAAATGAAATAGTCTGTAACCTCTGCGGAGAGAAGGGGCATGCCTTCAGAGACTGTATATTCCATCCTGGTTCATATGCGGGGGCAGCGGGAAGGGGAAGGAGAAGAAATGAATCTCCTGCACCCACAGCTACAACTCCGACTGCTCCAACTCCGACTGCTCCGATATCTACTCTGGCTTTCCTGGATGAGGAGGAGGCTCGGGTTGCTTTTCCAGAACTGGTTCGTGTGAATGTAAGAGGAAATATGGAGCTGGCACCTGAGCCACCGGTGCAGAGGGCCGCGTCTGTGGCTTCAGATGTCAGTGAGTCTGAGACGATAACTGATGATCGTATAGGCATGGAAGTGGCCCCGGTGGAGGATCTGGAGGCTGAAATTCCAGACATGATGGTTACATTGCAGGGGGAAGAGGAGTCTGATCTGACCAGAACACCGCATGTGGCCTGGAGCGATGTCGTTTCTGACCTTGAGGAGGAGGGAGGTCAGGGGGACTTTGACCCCCAGCGGCGGGATTATAGTTCAGATGAAGATGGAGGCGCTTCAGTGAAGAAAAAGAAGAAAACTGAGCCATCCTTTTCCCCTTTAAGTGACTGCAGTGTGAGTCCAGCCCGGGTGTACCCTACTGCATCCGATCCCCAAGATGTGTCTTTTTTGGGGGAAGGCACAAACTACGATATCTGCACGTCCAGCGTCCTACCCCCAGAAGGGTTAGGATGATGTACAGGTGGGCATGTTGTCGTGACCTGCCACATCAAATTAATAGATGGGTGCCCAAGTTGCTCTCAGCATCTTGTCGCTAAATGTTAGGCTGATTAAATCTGAGTCGAGAAGAGTGGCAATTTTGGACTACTTGAGCAACTTGGATGCGGACGTATACTGTGTCCAGGAGTGTGGGATCTCCGATCCCTTAAGTGAAAATGCATGGCCTTTAGGTCAAAGTGTGTGGTCTGGTTCTGTATGTAATAAAAATTGTGGGGTAGGTGTTTTGGTGAAGGGTTATAGTGTTAAGATAGAAAGTTACATGGTGGTGGAGGCGGGGAGGTGTGTAATATGTGAGTTAAATTGTAGGGGGTGGAGGGTTAGGGTGGTAAATATGTATGCACCAATAGATAAAGGGGAGAGGCTGGAAATTTTTGAGAAATTATGTTTTTTTTTATCTGGCAAAATGCCAATAATTTTTGTTGGAGATTTCAATTGTGTGACGGAGGGGGATAAGATGGATGTTACAGGTAAAAGACTCAAGAGTCTTGTGGCGGATTTTTCCTTACAGGATGCTGCGGAAGTTTTTTTAGGTAATCCACCTCCTGCGACCTATAAGGCCGACAGGGGAGGCATAGAGTCTAGAATAGACCGTATCTTCTTTTCTTCACAAAATGTTATTTGTAGGAATTTCCAGCAGGAAGATGTTCCCTTCTCTGACCATGTGTGTTTGAGGGCACGTCTAGAAGGTAAGATTTCCTTTGTATATGGTGGTGGCGTGTGGAAACTTAATGTGCGTTTGCTGGAAGATAATAGGATCATGCGTGATTTTAGGCGAATGTATGTTAGGTGGAGGGATAAAAAAAGTGATTTCAGGAATGTGCTTGAGTGGTGGGACTGGATGAAGAGTGAGATTGGTTTTTTCTTTAGAAAAAGGGGCAGGAGGAAAGCAGCAATGAATAGAGCAAAATTTAATGATTTAAGCTCTAGACTGGAGTGGCTGAGGATGTTAAGGATGATTGGAGTGGATGTGGATGTTTTGATGTGTCAAGTGAAAGAAGAGATTAAGAAATATATTGAGGGTAAAGGGAAAGAAATTATTTACCGTTCTAAGATTGAACATTTGGAGAAAAATGAGAAATGCACAAGGTTTTTTTTCAAAAAAGTTTTTGGGAAGAAAGTAGATATGGATGAGGTGGTGAATGGTGATGGGGTGTGTGTGAGTGGGAAGGATGTGATGCAGGAGGTGGTGTTGTTTTATAAGGAGTTGTATGGGGAAAAATGGGTTGATGATAGGATGTTGACTGATGCTTTGGGGTGTTTAGAAGGTTGTTTGGGTGAGGATGAACGTGAAATATTGGATGATGTAATTGTGTTGGATGAAGTTAAAAAAGTGGTGATGTCTGCGAGTAAGAATAAAACACCTGGGAAGGATGGACTGCCCGTGGAGTTATATGTTAAGGAATGGGACACGATGGGAAATGACTTATTGGAGGTGTGCCAGTATATGTTCACGGAGAATATGTTGAGTGAATCTATGAGAGATGGGGTGGTGGTTTTGGTTCATAAGAAAGGTGATAAAAAGGATTTGGGGAATTGGAGGCCAATCACCCTTTTGAATGCAGACTATAAGGTGTTTAGTAAATTGTTGGCTAGCCGGATGCGGGAAGTGATTGGCGGTGTGGTGGATGAAGATCAAGTGTGTGCAGTGCCTGGGAGAAGTATGACTGAAAATTTGGTGTTGTTGCGTGATGTGATTGGGGATTGTATGAGTCGTAAGCAGAAATGTTTGTTGTTTTCGGTTGATTTTGAAAAAGCTTTTGACCGTGTGTCACATAGCTTTATGTTTAAGGTTTTGTCTAAGATGGGTTATTCCAGGAATTTTGTAAACTGTGTTAGGAGTTTGTATTGTAATGTTTCAAGTGAATTTTTGGTGAATGGGTGGTTGAGTGAGAAAGTGAGAATTAAATCAGGAGTGCGTCAGGGGTGCCCTATGTCCCCTTTTTTGTTTATTAGTGTGATTGAAGTGTTGATGTGTATGGTTAGGAAGGATAAGGTTATGAGAGGTGTGATGATTCCTGGGAGTAATGGAAAGGATGTGAGAATTCTAGGTTACATGGATGATGTAGTGATTGTGAGTGGGAATATGGCTGCGATGAGTAGGGCAAGGTTGATATTAAGTTTGTTTTGTAGTGTCTCAGCTTTTAAGGTCAATTGGACTAAGAGTTCCTTTAAATGTTTTGGTGAGAGGAATGTACGGATGGATGGTGTGAGGTGTGAGGATGGTGCAATAAAGGTGCTTGGGATTAAGTTTAATGATGATTTGAAAGGAAATGAGAGTTGGGAAGATTGTGGGGTGAGAGTGGTGCGCAAGTTGAATTTTTGGCGAATGAGAGAATTAACTCTGACTGGGAAAGTTCTGATTATTAAGGCGGTTATTTTGCCTATTTTGTTGTTTGTTGCGAATGTATATCCTGCTGCTTTTAAGAAAATTAGGAAAACTGAGAAATTCATCTTTAATTTTCTTTGGGGAAGTCGCATGGAGAAATTGAAACGGGAATATGTCTATAAGTTATGTGTAAATGGTGGTTTGGATTTTCCAAATATTGATTTCTTTTTAGGGATTAGTTACGTGAAAATGGTGGTGGTGGTTCTAGGGAAAAGTAATAAGTGTGCTTATATGATGAAGTATTCGGCTGGATGGATGCTTTATGGCTTAAAGTGGGTCAAAAGGGATGCTAGAGTGCCTGTTGCTTTTAAGTGTCCTGTATGGTATGGTTGTGTTGAGAAATTTGTAAGGAAGTATGATTTGTTGTCCGTTAACATGAGTGATTTTAGGCAAAAGAAGAAAGTCATTAGGATGGTGCGTGAGCGTGAGGTGGTATGTAATATCAATGGGTTGAGAGGGGAGGAAGTAACCGAGATGTGGAGAAAATTAAGTATAGATGGTGTGACTAACAGACAGAGAGATATCGCTTGGATGATATTGCATGACATTTTGCCTGTTAGAGATGTGCAAAAGAAGAGGGATTTAGTTAAATCTGAGGTATGCCCGAGGGATGGATGTGGTTTGAGAGAGCATGTTAGACATATGGTATGGGATTGTGATTTTGCATATGATGTATGGAAGGGTATAGGGGGACTTTGCAAGGAATTGGTGGGTGTAAAGTATGTTAATTGGAAACTTGCTATGTTTGGGATGGGTGCATGTAGTAGAATTAAGGATAGGATTTTATGGTTGTTGGTGGTGTGTGTAATTGAAAGTTTGTGGGATGCGAGGAATTTGTTAGTTTTTAAAAGGAAGAAAATGTCAGTTAATGAATGTTTGAGATTGATTCTGTCACGTATGTATGTAATATACCTCTGGGATCAGGAACGTGGAAGTATTATAGATGCTGAAGGGATCTGGAAGTTTAAAAAGTGGAGGTTTTTGGTAAAGTTTAATTAGTAGTGTATAATGTACCTGATGATAAGGTTTGGTTTTATTTTTGATTATATACCAAGTGTGATGAAAGGCTAAGTGTCAATGAAAGGCTTTTGTAAGTCGATTTGATGGAGCTTATGCTCCGGCCTATCTGATTTGGTTAAAAAAAAAAAAAAAAAAAAAAAAAAAAAAAATCTGTTCTTATCAGTTTAATATCTGATACGTCCCCTATCTGGGGACCATATATTAAATGGATTTTTAGAACAGGGAGATGGAAAAAGAGCTTGCTCTGTCCACTCCACGCATTGACCTGGTATTGCAGTATCTCCAGGACCGGTGCACCCCTTCTTTAATGCAGTTTCTAAAATCAGAAAGAATTGAATTCAATGTTTTTTGTTCATTTTGCTTGTTTGTCGGATTTTGGGATGGACTCTTTGGCTTTGCTTTTCTTCTCCTCATTGGATTTTTCATGTTCAAAGTTGCAGAAGCCAGATTACAAGCTCATTTTGGTTCAACTTCAGCAACTGTGCATTGCATTGCCATGTAATGTGATGCAATGCTATCTTTCTAGCTCTCCCTTTTTACTTCCTTTTGGATAAACAGACATATTAGGCAAGCATTTTGGAGCTTTCACCTAAATAACTACAGGTGGTGAGATAAGCTGCACAATATAATTGACCTTTCAGTATATTGTTGCACACACACCATCTATTTAGCAAATGCCCTTGTTATCAACAGCAGCCTTTTAAACTCACCTGAGCTAACAGGTATGTGCGCTGGTTACTCTGCTGCGCTTAAAATTTCTTTTTTGGTTTGCTACAATGCCTTTTCTGAAACGTTGTCTCCTTCTGCTGGAACACTGACTTCTTTCATTTAATGCCTGCAGACTATAAAAGAGAACCCAACCCAAAAAGTTTGGTTGATTAGTCTGTGGCATTCTGTTAAACTGTTGCTTATGGCGGTCTCTGTGAGCTTCTCAGCGACATTCAGCCAGCCAGGTATCCTGCCTGCAGTAGATGGAATGTGGCAATGGAACGCTGGCTGCGCGTGTCATAATAGGCTCTGAGCCTTTATATACCTGTGCACAGCAGCAGCCACCTTCAGTCTGCTGCTGGACAGCCAGCAGCAGCAGCAGCAGGAGAGGTATGTAATCAGGAGCCCTCCTGCTAAGGGTAGACAGCTGCTCGTTCCACCCCACCCCCCGCCTTAATTGGTTCTCCTCCCTTCCAACGGTGTTGAGGCGGGTGGGAACAGCAGGGGGTGAAGGTGCTGTGTTTAAAGAGGTGGAGTTATGCAGATCTAAAACGCGTGGATTGCAGCAGCAGCAAGCCGAAAAGTGCAGGCATGTAAGGGATCTAGAGGTTGACAACATGTCTTCTTAACGGGAGTCCAGGAGCTCATCTCCACAAATGGACTTTTCAGGATCCTTGGGTGGCTCCGTAGTTTGAAACCAATTCTGGTTATCGCTTCTCGGCCTTTTGGCTAAGATCAAGTGTAGTATCTGTTCTTATCAGTTTAATATCTGATACGTCCCCTATCTGGGGACCATATATTAAATGGATTTTTAGAACAGGGAGATGGAAAAAGAGCTTGCTCTGTCCACTCCACGCATTGACCTGGTATTGCAGTATCTCCAGGACCGGTGCACCCCTTCTTTAATGCAGTTTCTAAAATCAGAAAGAATTGAATTCAATGTTTTTTGTTCATTTTGCTTGTTTGTCGGATTTTGGGATGGACTCTTTGGCTTTGCTTTTCTTCTCCTCATTGGATTTTTCATGTTCAAAGTTGCAGAAGCCAGATTACAAGCTCATTTTGGTTCAACTTCAGCAACTGTGCATTGCATTGCCATGTAATGTGATGCAATGCTATCTTTCTAGCTCTCCCTTTTTACTTCCTTTTGGATAAACAGACATATTAGGCAAGCATTTTGGAGCTTTCACCTAAATAACTACAGGTGGTGAGATAAGCTGCACAATATAATTGACCTTTCAGTATATTGTTGCACACACACCATCTATTTAGCAAATGCCCTTGTTATCAACAGCAGCCTTTTAAACTCACCTGAGCTAACAGGTATGTGCGCTGGTTACTCTGCTGCGCTTAAAATTTCTTTTTTGGTTTGCTACAATGCCTTTTCTGAAACGTTGTCTCCTTCTGCTGGAACACTGACTTCTTTCATTTAATGCCTGCAGACTATAAAAGAGAACCCAACCCAAAAAGTTTGGTTGATTAGTCTGTGGCATTCTGTTAAACTGTTGCTTATGGCGGTCTCTGTGAGCTTCTCAGCGACATTCAGCCAGCCAGGTATCCTGCCTGCAGTAGATGGAATGTGGCAATGGAACGCTGGCTGCGCGTGTCATAATAGGCTCTGAGCCTTTATATACCTGTGCACAGCAGCAGCCACCTTCAGTCTGCTGCTGGACAGCCAGCAGCAGCAGCAGGAGAGGTATGTAATCAGGAGCCCTCCTGCTAAGGGTAGACAGCTGCTCGTTCCACCCCACCCCCCGCCTTAATTGGTTCTCCTCCCTTCCAACGGTGTTGAGGCGGGTGGGAACAGCAGGGGGTGAAGGTGCTGTGTTTAAAGAGGTGGAGTTATGCAGATCTAAAACGCGTGGATTGCAGCAGCAGCAAGCCGAAAAGTGCAGGCATGTAAGGGATCTAGAGGTTGACAACATGTCTTCTTAACGGGAGTCCAGGAGCTCATCTCCACAAATGGACTTTTCAGGATCCTTGGGTGGCTCCGTAGTTTGAAACCAATTCTGGTTATCGCTTCTCGGCCTTTTGGCTAAGATCAAGTGTAGTATCTGTTCTTATCAGTTTAATATCTGATACGTCCCCTATCTGGGGACCATATATTAAATGGATTTTTAGAACAGGGAGATGGAAAAAGAGCTTGCTCTGTCCACTCCACGCATTGACCTGGTACTGCAGTATCTCCAGGACCGGTGCACCCCTTCTTTAATGCAGTTTCTAAAATCAGAAAGAATTGAATTCAATGTTTTTTGTTCATTTTGCTTGTTTGTCGGATTTTGGGATGGACTCTTTGGCTTTGCTTTTCTTCTCCTCATTGGATTTTTCATGTTCAAAGTTGCAGAAGCCAGATTACAAGCTCATTTTGGTTCAACTTCAGCAACTGTGCATTGCATTGCCATGTAATGTGATGCAATGCTATCTTTCTAGCTCTCCCTTTTTACTTCCTTTTGGATAAACAGACATATTAGGCAAGCATTTTGGAGCTTTCACCTAAATAACTACAGGTGGTGAGATAAGCTGCACAATATAATTGACCTTTCAGTATATTGTTGCACACACACCATCTATTTAGCAAATGCCCTTGTTATCAACAGCAGCCTTTTAAACTCACCTGAGCTAACAGGTATGTGCGCTGGTTACTCTGCTGCGCTTAAAATTTCTTTTTTGGTTTGCTACAATGCCTTTTCTGAAACGTTGTCTCCTTCTGCTGGAACACTGACTTCTTTCATTTAATGCCTGCAGACTATAAAAGAGAACCCAACCCAAAAAGTTTGGTTGATTAGTCTGTGGCATTCTGTTAAACTGTTGCTTATGGCGGTCTCTGTGAGCTTCTCAGCGACATTCAGCCAGCCAGGTATCCTGCCTGCAGTAGATGGAATGTGGCAATGGAACGCTGGCTGCGCGTGTCATAATAGGCTCTGAGCCTTTATATACCTGTGCACAGCAGCAGCCACCTTCAGTCTGCTGCTGGACAGCCAGCAGCAGCAGCAGCAGGAGAGGTATGTAATCAGGAGCCCTCCTGCTAAGGGTAGACAGCTGCTCGTTCCACCCCACCCCCCGCCTTAATTGGTTCTCCTCCCTTCCAACGGTGTTGAGGCGGGTGGGAACAGCAGGGGGTGAAGGTGCTGTGTTTAAAGAGGTGGAGTTATGCAGATCTAAAACGCGTGGATTGCAGCAGCAGCAAGCCGAAAAGTGCAGGCATGTAAGGGATCTAGAGGTTGACAACATGTCTTCTTAACGGGAGTCCAGGAGCTCATCTCCACAAATGGACTTTTCAGGATCCTTGGGTGGCTCCGTAGTTTGAAACCAATTCTGGTTATCGCTTCTCGGCCTTTTGGCTAAGATCAAGTGTAGTATCTGTTCTTATCAGTTTAATATCTGATACGTCCCCTATCTGGGGACCATATATTAAATGGATTTTTAGAACAGGGAGATGGAAAAAGAGCTTGCTCTGTCCACTCCACGCATTGACCTGGTATTGCAGTATCTCCAGGACCGGTGCACCCCTTCTTTAATGCAGTTTCTAAAATCAGAAAGAATTGAATTCAATGTTTTTTGTTCATTTTGCTTGTTTGTCGGATTTTGGGATGGACTCTTTGGCTTTGCTTTTCTTCTCCTCATTGGATTTTTCATGTTCAAAGTTGCAGAAGCCAGATTACAAGCTCATTTTGGTTCAACTTCAGCAACTGTGCATTGCATTGCCATGTAATGTGATGCAATGCTATCTTTCTAGCTCTCCCTTTTTACTTCCTTTTGGATAAACAGACATATTAGGCAAGCATTTTGGAGCTTTCACCTAAATAACTACAGGTGGTGAGATAAGCTGCACAATATAATTGACCTTTCAGTATATTGTTGCACACACACCATCTATTTAGCAAATGCCCTTGTTATCAACAGCAGCCTTTTAAACTCACCTGAGCTAACAGGTATGTGCGCTGGTTACTCTGCTGCGCTTAAAATTTCTTTTTTGGTTTGCTACAATGCCTTTTCTGAAACGTTGTCTCCTTCTGCTGGAACACTGACTTCTTTCATTTAATGCCTGCAGACTATAAAAGAGAACCCAACCCAAAAAGTTTGGTTGATTAGTCTGTGGCATTCTGTTAAACTGTTGCTTATGGCGGTCTCTGTGAGCTTCTCAGCGACATTCAGCCAGCCAGGTATCCTGCCTGCAGTAGATGGAATGTGGCAATGGAACGCTGGCTGCGCGTGTCATAATAGGCTCTGAGCCTTTATATACCTGTGCACAGCAGCAGCCACCTTCAGTCTGCTGCTGGACAGCCAGCAGCAGCAGCAGCAGGAGAGGTATGTAATCAGGAGCCCTCCTGCTAAGGGTAGACAGCTGCTCGTTCCACCCCACCCCCCGCCTTAATTGGTTCTCCTCCCTTCCAACGGTGTTGAGGCGGGTGGGAACAGCAGGGGGTGAAGGTGCTGTGTTTAAAGAGGTGGAGTTATGCAGATCTAAAACGCGTGGATTGCAGCAGCAGCAAGCCGAAAAGTGCAGGCATGTAAGGGATCTAGAGGTTGACAACATGTCTTCTTAACGGGAGTCCAGGAGCTCATCTCCACAAATGGACTTTTCAGGATCCTTGGGTGGCTCCGTAGTTGAAACCAATTCTGGTTATCGCTTCTCGGCCTTTTGGCTAAGATCAAGTGTAGTATCTGTTCTTATCAGTTTAATATCTGATACGTCCCCTATCTGGGGACCATATATTAAATGGATTTTTAGAACAGGGAGATGGAAAAAGAGCTTGCTCTGTCCACTCCACGCATTGACCTGGTATTGCAGTATCTCCAGGACCGGTGCACCCCTTCTTTAATGCAGTTTCTAAAATCAGAAAGAATTGAATTCAATGTTTTTTGTTCATTTTGCTTGTTTGTCGGATTTTGGGATGGACTCTTTGGCTTTGCTTTTCTTCTCCTCATTGGATTTTTCATGTTCAAAGTTGCAGAAGCCAGATTACAAGCTCATTTTGGTTCAACTTCAGCAACTGTGCATTGCATTGCCATGTAATGTGATGCAATGCTATCTTTCTAGCTCTCCCTTTTTACTTCCTTTTGGATAAACAGACATATTAGGCAAGCATTTTGGAGCTTTCACCTAAATAACTACAGGTGGTGAGATAAGCTGCACAATATAATTGACCTTTCAGTATATTGTTGCACACACACCATCTATTTAGCAAATGCCCTTGTTATCAACAGCAGCCTTTTAAACTCACCTGAGCTAACAGGTATGTGCGCTGGTTACTCTGCTGCGCTTAAAATTTCTTTTTTGGTTTGCTACAATGCCTTTTCTGAAACGTTGTCTCCTTCTGCTGGAACACTGACTTCTTTCATTTAATGCCTGCAGACTATAAAAGGGAACCCAACCCAAAAAGTTTGGTTGATTAGTCTGTGGCATTCTGTTAAACTGTTGCTTATGGCGGTCTCTGTGAGCTTCTCAGCGACATTCAGCCAGCCAGGTATCCTGCCTGCAGTAGATGGAATGTGGCAATGGAACGCTGGCTGCGCGTGTCATAATAGGCTCTGAGCCTTTATATACCTGTGCACAGCAGCAGCCACCTTCAGTCTGCTGCTGGACAGCCAGCAGCAGCAGCAGCAGGAGAGGTATGTAATCAGGAGCCCTCCTGCTAAGGGTAGACAGCTGCTCGTTCCACCCCACCCCCCGCCTTAATTGGTTCTCCTCCCTTCCAACGGTGTTGAGGCGGGTGGGAACAGCAGGGGGTGAAGGTGCTGTGTTTAAAGAGGTGGAGTTATGCAGATCTAAAACGCGTGGATTGCAGCAGCAGCAAGCCGAAAAGTGCAGGCATGTAAGGGATCTAGAGGTTGACAACATGTCTTCTTAATGGGAGTCCAGGAGCTCATCTCCACAAATGGACTTTTCAGGATCCTTGGGTGGCTCCGTAGTTTGAAACCAATTCTGGTTATCGCTTCTCGGCCTTTTGGCTAAGATCAAGTGTAGTATCTGTTCTTATCAGTTTAATATCTGATACGTCCCCTATCTGGGGACCATATATTAAATGGATTTTTAGAACAGGGAGATGGAAAAAGAGCTTGCTCTGTCCACTCCACGCATTGACCTGGTATTGCAGTATCTCCAGGACCGGTGCACCCCTTCTTTAATGCAGTTTCTAAAATCAGAAAGAATTGAATTCAATGTTTTTTGTTCATTTTGCTTGTTTGTCGGATTTTGGGATGGACTCTTTGGCTTTGCTTTTCTTCTCCTCATTGGATTTTTCATGTTCAAAGTTGCAGAAGCCAGATTACAAGCTCATTTTGGTTCAACTTCAGCAACTGTGCATTGCATTGCCATGTAATGTGATGCAATGCTATCTTTCTAGCTCTCCCTTTTTACTTCCTTTTGGATAAACAGACATATTAGGCAAGCATTTTGGAGCTTTCACCTAAATAACTACAGGTGGTGAGATAAGCTGCACAATATAATTGACCTTTCAGTATATTGTTGCACACACACCATCTATTTAGCAAATGCCCTTGTTATCAACAGCAGCCTTTTAAACTCACCTGAGCTAACAGGTATGTGCGCTGGTTACTCTGCTGCGCTTAAAATTTCTTTTTTGGTTTGCTACAATGCCTTTTCTGAAACGTTGTCTCCTTCTGCTGGAACACTGACTTCTTTCATTTAATGCCTGCAGACTATAAAAGAGAACCCAACCCAAAAAGTTTGGTTGATTAGTCTGTGGCATTCTGTTAAACTGTTGCTTATGGCGGTCTCTGTGAGCTTCTCAGCGACATTCAGCCAGCCAGGTATCCTGCCTGCAGTAGATGGAATGTGGCAATGGAACGCTGGCTGCGCGTGTCATAATAGGCTCTGAGCCTTTATATACCTGTGCACAGCAGCAGCCACCTTCAGTCTGCTGCTGGACAGCCAGCAGCAGCAGCAGCAGGAGAGGTATGTAATCAGGAGCCCTCCTGCTAAGGGTAGACAGCTGCTCGTTCCACCCCACCCCCCGCCTTAATTGGTTCTCCTCCCTTCCAACGGTGTTGAGGCGGGTGGGAACAGCAGGGGGTGAAGGTGCTGTGTTTAAAGAGGTGGAGTTATGCAGATCTAAAACGCGTGGATTGCAGCAGCAGCAAGCCGAAAAGTGCAGGCATGTAAGGGATCTAGAGGTTGACAACATGTCTTCTTAACGGGAGTCCAGGAGCTCATCTCCACAAATGGACTTTTCAGGATCCTTGGGTGGCTCCGTAGTTTGAAACCAATTCTGGTTATCGCTTCTCGGCCTTTTGGCTAAGATCAAGTGCTTTATTGCAGGAGATTGTGGTTGAAGGGCACTCGGGTACCCCTCTCCTTGGCCTGGCAGGATCGTCCACTTTGGTGGACTTAGCTTGCTTGCTGCTATTAGGGAGAGGGCTTAGTCCCAGGGTAATGAGTTGCGATCCCCCAGCTTCCAGGTGTTTTTCGCTGCAAGAACACTGGGAGCGCAGATTGCAAGCGGCTGCAATTTGCAACCTTGTTGCGTTTTTCCATGGAGGTTGACCCTAACCTCGTGCCTCTTTATGCGAGGCTAAAAAACTCTATCCGAGTTCACTTCACGGCGGGTGGCTCGGATATGAGGAAATTAGGGTATGTAGTCCAGGACGTGCTCAGGAACCTTCTTGGCGTACAAAGGAATGAAATTCTCTCCATCCAGGATTATCCCAGAAGAGGTGACTATGACATCACATTCACCGGAGAAGGTATTTTTAGAGATGTACTAGAAAAGTTAAAAAAAGTTGAAAATAGTCCTGTTTTGAAAGGGATACAAATTGTTGAGCACGTCCTGGATGAGGTAAGACTGGTTATTGTAAAAATATTTTCGCCCTTTGTTTCTGCTCCAGAAGTAATGTCATTTCTAGCAATTTATTTTAAAAGTGTTAAATGTATTGGGAAGATATTAAACGAATATAACATATGGACATCTAAGTGGAAATTCCTTGTGAAGTGTACAAGAGATCCAAATACACCAGGTGGTATACGGCTCCCCCCTGCCCGTTTCAAAATTGGGCAAACAAATGGGGATTTCTTCTTTTCTGGGATGCCAGTATATTGCAGAAATTGTGGGCGCTATGGTCATTCAAAAGAAAACTGTCATGTATCATGTAGAAATTGTGCTAGTGAAGAACATGAGACAAAAGAATGCCCTAAGGAAAAGAAATGCAGTTTTTGCCAGACTCCAGGTCACTTTTATTTTTCTTGCCCTCACAGATTTCGGGAAGATGAGCAAAAGGGGAAGTCCAAGACATCCGACCAAGGACCAAAAGATCAGACCACCCCTCAGGAGGAGGAACAACAACCTGGAGCCTCTGGAGACAATAAGGGCGTACCAAATAGTGAAGTGTCTCCAGAGTCTATGACAGGTAAAATACCAAATCCCAAAAATTGGCTGCAGGACCTGCGGGAGTCCAAAAGGAGGGCTGAGAAGGAGCAGAAGGGCACTACTGGTAAGGTCAAAAGGGACCGGCAAAAGGCCGACACAGAAGCCCATGCCCAGTCTGGGTCTCCTAGTGCTGAGGGCGCTGAGTGGATAAAGGTGGGTCCTAAGAAAAAGAAAAAGGGTGGTTCGGAGGAGGCAGCAGGAGGTGAACAGATGGACACTTCTCCAGAAGGGGACGTGGACGCTGGACCCTCAGGGGTTTCGGTCTCCGCTGCTACAGGTGGGGACCGGGATCTTGCTGCCTCTGAAGAGTCAGAGGCTCTGCCTTGTGCGCAACCTCCTCCTATAGGACGACCTTCTACAGGTCAAACAGGGGCGGCGGAACCCCTCGGGGACCCACCTGATGAGGAACTGCATGGCCAGCCAATGGAGACCCAGCGGGTTCTGCCAGCCAGCCCTCCGAGCTATGCCAGTGTAGCGTCGGGTTTATATAAATGTGGTAATCTTTCCTCCTCCACGGAGACTCTCGTGACGATACTATCAGATGAGGAGGGAGGCGCAAGCCCAGTGGTCTGATCAGGTTCATCGGACAGGAAAATCCGTTGCTCTTAGTTACCTAAGTAAAATTTCTACATTTTCTAATGATGGCTGAACTGAAAGGTATTTCCCTCAACGTGAGAGGCATAAAATCTAACACGAGAAGAACTGCTCTTTTTAATTTTTTTACGTGTTTTACTGCATCTGTATTTTTTCTGCAAGAATGTAATATCCCACATGAAATGTCATATCAAAAATATAAAGATGAGTGGAAGTGTGGGCCATCTGTCTGGTCCGGATCGAATGCTGCAGGATCAGCGGGTGTAGCCATACTTTTTAAAGGGAACGTTTTAATTGATTTTATTCAGGAAATTTTACCAGGTCGTATTTTATTAGTGAAAGCTTTTATTGATGGTATTAGATGGCAGTTTTTAAATTTTTATGGATCCCCAGAGAAAAATGAAAGAGCCGAAATGCTTGATCTTTTACCATTATTTATTAATAACTCTGAACCTTTTATCTTAGCAGGGGATTTTAATTGTGTTTTAAAAGGTGAAAACCGGCGCTCCAGCTCTGTAAGCAGGAACTACGATAAAACCTCAGGTATGCTACATGATATAGTCAAAGATGCTAAATTGATAGACATATATAAAGAGTGTCATAGTGACAGCCCAGAGGACGCCGGTTTCACTTGGAGCAATGCTAATTGTAGCTCTAGGATTGATTTTATTTTTGGTTCAGATAAAACAATACCTGCCAAATGTGAAGTTTTAGCTAATATATTTTCAGACCATAAACTTTTATCCTTTACCATAAAAGTAAATGACAACAAAAAATGTGGTAAGAAAAGCTGGAAAATGAACGTATCCCTTTTAACCGACCCGCAGATTTTATCAGATTTTATTGAGTTTTATAGGAAATGTAGAAAAGGGAAAAAAACAAATGAGACTATGAGTGTATGGTGGGATAGAATGAAAGTAAAAATAAAAGACTTTTTTATTAAAAAGAGTATATGTAGAGCCAAAGAAAAATATGAAGAATATAGAATTTTAAATACCCGCCTACAAACATTATTTAAGCTCAGAGACAATGGGATAGATGTACAACTTGATATTTCAAACTTAAAAGAAGAGATTTCAAAATGGCTAGAACAAAAAGGAAAAGAGATAATTTTTCGTTCTAGAGTACAACATATAGAAGAAAATGAAAAGTGTTCCAGATATTTTTTTAGGAAAAATAAAAAAGAAAAAGTGATAATTGACCATATAGATGGTGAGAATAATATAAAAAATATGCTGGGTAAAGTTGAGGTTTTTTTTTCTAATCTTTTTAATGGAAAAAATATAGATAATAAATTAATGGATGATTCGCTGCAAGGACTAACAGCTGTTTTAGATCCCGCATCCCAAGAGTTTTTATCCCAAGTTTTAACGGAACAAGAAGTGTTAAAAACTATTAAAAGTTTTAAAACTGGAAAGGTCCCTGGTCCTGATGGCATCCCAATAGAATTTTATGTATGTTTTTATGATATTTTAAAAGATGATTTGTTTTATTTGTTTACTGAGGTTTTTAATAATAAGGTTTTATTAAATTCCTGGAAGAAAGGTGAAGTCTCCCTCCTATACAAAAAAGGTGATAAATCAAAATTAGAAAACTGGAGACCAATAACACTTTTAAATTGTGACTATAAAATAATGGCTAAAATTTGTGCAAATCGTCTAAAAGAAGTCATCAGCAAAGTTATTCATTCTAATCAAGTGTGTGGGGTGCCGGGGCGCAGTATATGGGACAATCTGAATTTAGTGAAAGACTGTATTGAGGATGTAAAAGACAGAAAGGGGAAAATGGCGATTTTATCTATTGATTTTGAAAAAGCATTTGACCGTGTCTCACACTTTTATCTTTTTAAAGTTTTAGAGAAAATGGGCATACCAGAAGGGTTTTTACTATCGCTTAAAGCATTTTACAAGGATTGTACAAGTAAGATTTTAGTGAATGGTTTTAAGACACAAGAGGTATTTTTACGGTCAGGGGTGAAACAGGGATGCCCTCTGTCCCCCCTACTGTTTATCTGTGCACTGGAACCAATGTTATGTGCAATACGCCAAAATAAACAGATATGCGGTGTCCCTCTGCCTGGAAGCGGTGGTTTGGAGGCCAAGGTTGTAGGCTACATGGATGACGTGGCGGTCTTGTGTACAGATGCACCATCACTTACGGCCACTCTCCATCAAGTGCAATCCTTTTGCCTAGCTTCTGGTTTTAAAATCAATTTTAATAAGTGTAACATTTTAAGTGTTGGGGGGATGATTTTACGTGATGTACCAATTAATGTCTCCGAATCCATTTCCATTTTAGGTATATCATTCACTGAAAATAATGATGGTTATAATAGTTGGGAAACAGTTACACAGAAAGTAAATACGAAAATATGTATGTGGAACATGAGGAGACTTACAATGGAGGGTAAAGTATTGGTTTTAAAGATGGTGATTTTACCTCTTTTATTGTATCTTAGCATGGTTTTCCCCCCGCCTGTTAATGTTTTAAAAAAGATAACCAAAACCTGTTTTACCTTCTTTTGGAACTCAAAAATGGAAAAGCTGAAAAGAGAAATCGTGATGAAATCAAAAGTAAAAGGTGGTAAAGATTTTCCAGATTTTAATAGGTTTCTTTTAATCCATCTGTTCGTTTACTGTTTTAATGCCCTTTTTAAGAATCACTATTGGTCCTTTTTTATGCGTTTTAATACAGGATTTTTTATGAGAAAGTTTGGATGGTATGAAGTAAATATATCTGTGCCCCATGCTTTTAATTTGTCGACGCATTATGAGATTTTAAGGAAAATAGTGTCCGATTTTAATTTAGGGACTAAGAAAATAGAGGAATTAAGAAATAGTAAGAAATTAATTAAAGAAATACGTAAAAGTGAGGAAATATGTAATGTTGACAGATATGATGATGACAAATCTATGTCTATCTGGAAAATGATTAACGTTTTTTATCTTTTTAATGAACAGAGAGATCTGGCTTGGAGTTGCATGCACCGCTGTCTTCCTTGCCGGGCATTCCAATACAGAAGAGGATTTGTGAGGTCTGCCATCTGCCCAAGAACCGGATGCCAAGACGAGGAAACGGTGGAACATCTATTATGGACATGTAATTTTGCAAAGGATTTCTGGAGAAGACTGCTCCCCCTACTGGAAAGGGTGGCAGACCTCAAGGACTTTACATATAAAACTGTGCTATACGGACTTATGGAATGCCCCACAATGGACCAGTACACAATGGCTTGGAAGACAGTGAACTGCGCCAAGTCATCTCTCTGGAAAGCGCGCAACATTGCTATTTTTAAACAAGATGTTTTATCAGTGAATGATGTTTTAAGTTTATGTTTATGTGAAATGTATACTTATTATTTAATTGACAAAAAGAAGAATGTACATATTTCCAAAAAATGGCTTGTTGACCAAAGGAACCTAATTATTTAAAATCTTTGTATTTTTTTGTTTTGTAAATTTCATTTGTCTTTTAACGTTTGGTATTTGTTTAATTATGCTTGTAATTTGTTAAAGTTTTAATAAACGGTTTTATCCCTCTGCAGGGGATAGCCAAATTAAAAAAAAAAAATCTGTTCTTATCAGTTTAATATCTGATACGTCCCCTATCTGGGGACCATATATTAAATGGATTTTTAGAACAGGGAGATGGAAAAAGAGCTTGCTCTGTCCACTCCACGCATTGACCTGGTATTGCAGTATCTCCAGGACCGGTGCACCCCTTCTTTAATGCAGTTTCTAAAATCAGAAAGAATTGAATTCAATGTTTTTTGTTCATTTTGCTTGTTTGTCGGATTTTGGGATGGACTCTTTGGCTTTGCTTTTCTTCTCCTCATTGGATTTTTCATGTTCAAAGTTGCAGAAGCCAGATTACAAGCTCATTTTGGTTCAACTTCAGCAACTGTGCATTGCATTGCCATGTAATGTGATGCAATGCTATCTTTCTAGCTCTCCCTTTTTACTTCCTTTTGGATAAACAGACATATTAGGCAAGCATTTTGGAGCTTTCACCTAAATAACTACAGGTGGTGAGATAAGCTGCACAATATAATTGACCTTTCAGTATATTGTTGCACACACACCATCTATTTAGCAAATGCCCTTGTTATCAACAGCAGCCTTTTAAACTCACCTGAGCTAACAGGTATGTGCGCTGGTTACTCTGCTGCGCTTAAAATTTCTTTTTTGGTTTGCTACAATGCCTTTTCTGAAACGTTGTCTCCTTCTGCTGGAACACTGACTTCTTTCATTTAATGCCTGCAGACTATAAAAGAGAACCCAACCCAAAAAGTTTGGTTGATTAGTCTGTGGCATTCTGTTAAACTGTTGCTTATGGCGGTCTCTGTGAGCTTCTCAGCGACATTCAGCCAGCCAGGTATCCTGCCTGCAGTAGATGGAATGTGGCAATGGAACGCTGGCTGCGCGTGTCATAATAGGCTCTGAGCCTTTATATACCTGTGCACAGCAGCAGCCACCTTCAGTCTGCTGCTGGACAGCCAGCAGCAGCAGCAGCAGGAGAGGTATGTAATCAGGAGCCCTCCTGCTAAGGGTAGACAGCTGCTCGTTCCACCCCACCCCCCGCCTTAATTGGTTCTCCTCCCTTCCAACGGTGTTGAGGCGGGTGGGAACAGCAGGGGGTGAAGGTGCTGTGTTTAAAGAGGTGGAGTTATGCAGATCTAAAACGCGTGGATTGCAGCAGCAGCAAGCCAAAAAGTGCAGGCATGTAAGGGATCTAGAGGTTGACAACATGTCTTCTTAACGGGAGTCCAGGAGCTCATCTCCACAAATGGACTTTTCAGGATCCTTGGGTGGCTCCGTAGTTTAAAACCAATTCTGGTTATCGCTTCTCGGCCTTTTGGCTAAGATCAAGTGCAGTGATCTAGCGGTTTCTGCCTTGGTCTTGGCTGGGAGGCGCTTGGGGTACCCGGCTCCTTGGCCTGGGGGGATCGCTACACTTATCGGTGGAGCTAAACCCCCCTGCTGCTATTAGGGAGTCGGATTAGTCCCTGGGCAACGAGAGGCGATCACCTTGTCACCACACATAGCTGTGGGGGGCAACTGTCGCCACACATAGCTGTGGTGGCAACATTTGGAGGATTAAAAGGAAAAAACGGAAGGAAAACGGATCGTTGAGATGGAGTTTTGGAAAAAGAAGAGATGCTTACGTTTTTTTGTGAAACGGGAGACGGAAGAAACTTTTTTGGAAGAAAAATGGATTCTGGAAATTTTGAGGAAATATGAAGTTTTGGAGAAGGATATCTACTGTATGCAAGAAATAAAGCAAGGTAAAGTTTGTGATGTGACTCTAGTTTCTGAGGAAAAGTGCATTCATTTTTTCAAAGGCTGGAGTGAAGAGGATTCTGGGAAAATTGGAGTAAGTGCATCATTCATGGGGAAACCGAAGAGTGTGATAATTTACATGGACAATCCGTTTGTGGAAATAGAGGAGATAATGGTTTTTTTGGAATCTAAATGTAAGATGGTAAAGTTTCAGAAATTATACAGGAACAAAGTTGGTATTTGGAACGGAAAGAGACGTTTTTTGGTGTGGACAACAGGAGAAGAAAATTTGCATAATGGGAGGATTATGGTAAACGGGAGTTCTGGGTATTGTTACATGGAAAGCAGCAAAGGAACTTTTGAAAAGAACTTTGGAGGACAAAAGGAAGATATTGGTGATAAAATGAAGAAGGAAGTTGATGCCATAATTATAGAGGAGAATAAGCAGGGAAAAGAAGTTGAAAGTTTAAAGGTGAAATTGAAGAAAAAGGTAACGGTACAGGAAAATTGTGGATCAAGGAAAGTATCTGGTGAAAAGAAAGAAGTAAAAGAGGAAAAGGGTAAAGTGTTGGAGAAGGTGGTGACTTTCAGAGATGATGAGGAAGAGTATGATAGGGAACAGATGCGGTTAGAGCATGAGGAGGAAGAAAAGAAGTTAAGGGGTTTTGTTGGGAGGAAAGTAAAAGAGAAAAAGGGGATATTTAGTTTGGGAAACCGGGTGAAGTAATGTCAGTGGTGATTTGTTTGGAAACTGTTGAAACTGCAAAGGAATTGTTATGTTTAACTTTATATATATTAATTCAAATGAAAAAATATAAATATAATATCTAAACACGATGATGGAACTAAAATCTTGAGTTTGGTGATATACGATTTAAGATTATAAAACTTAATTTCTGAGTGTTTGGAAAAAAAAAAAAAAAAAAAAATCTGTTCTTATCAGTTTAATATCTGATACGTCCCCTATCTGGGGACCATATATTAAATGGATTTTTAGAACAGGGAGATGGAAAAAGAGCTTGCTCTGTCCACTCCACGCATTGACCTGGTATTGCAGTATCTCCAGGACCGGTGCACCCCTTCTTTAATGCAGTTTCTAAAATCAGAAAGAATTGAATTCAATGTTTTTTGTTCATTTTGCTTGTTTGTCGGATTTTGGGATGGACTCTTTGGCTTTGCTTTTCTTCTCCTCATTGGATTTTTCATGTTCAAAGTTGCAGAAGCCAGATTACAAGCTCATTTTGGTTCAACTTCAGCAACTGTGCATTGCATTGCCATGTAATGTGATGCAATGCTATCTTTCTAGCTCTCCCTTTTTACTTCCTTTTGGATAAACAGACATATTAGGCAAGCATTTTGGAGCTTTCACCTAAATAACTACAGGTGGTGAGATAAGCTGCACAATATAATTGACCTTTCAGTATATTGTTGCACACACACCATCTATTTAGCAAATGCCCTTGTTATCAACAGCAGCCTTTTAAACTCACCTGAGCTAACAGGTATGTGCGCTGGTTACTCTGCTGCGCTTAAAATTTCTTTTTTGGTTTGCTACAATGCCTTTTCTGAAACGTTGTCTCCTTCTGCTGGAACACTGACTTCTTTCATTTAATGCCTGCAGACTATAAAAGAGAACCCAACCCAAAAAGTTTGGTTGATTAGTCTGTGGCATTCTGTTAAACTGTTGCTTATGGCGGTCTCTGTGAGCTTCTCAGCGACATTCAGCCAGCCAGGTATCCTGCCTGCAGTAGATGGAATGTGGCAATGGAACGCTGGCTGCGCGTGTCATAATAGGCTCTGAGCCTTTATATACCTGTGCACAGCAGCAGCCACCTTCAGTCTGCTGCTGGACAGCCAGCAGCAGCAGCAGCAGGAGAGGTATGTAATCAGGAGCCCTCCTGCTAAGGGTAGACAGCTGCTCGTTCCACCCCACCCCCCGCCTTAATTGGTTCTCCTCCCTTCCAACGGTGTTGAGGCGGGTGGGAACAGCAGGGGGTGAAGGTGCTGTGTTTAAAGAGGTGGAGTTATGCAGATCTAAAACGCGTGGATTGCAGCAGCAGCAAGCCGAAAAGTGCAGGCATGTAAGGGATCTAGAGGTTGACAACATGTCTTCTTAACGGGAGTCCAGGAGCTCATCTCCACAAATGGACTTTTCAGGATCCTTGGGTGGCTCCGTAGTTTGAAACCAATTCTGGTTATCGCTTCTCGGCCTTTTGGCTAAGATCAAGTGTAGTATCTTTCGAAAAGGCGGTTTTGGATGTTGGCCGCCCTAGTAGATTGATACATTATGCACACTGGGGTTTAGGCACTTGTTAGTACGCCAGTTGGCTAATATAGTCATCTGGTGGAAAGCATGGCCCCCCAGGATCGACGCCATTGGGCCGGGGAAGATCGAAAGCCCGAAGTGTGAAGTGCCCCAGGAGTGGTGACCCTGGGGTGCCTTAACTCACTGGGATTGGGAACCCCACTTGAGTTTATGGCACATTTGCACTAGCACTTCAATATTTCTTTCTTCACACACACCCTTATTCCGGGCCTTCTGGCCTTAGGATGGGGAATTTTTCAATTCCCGGTCGAAGGTCCGGGCAGTATTATACTGTGAAACCTTCACTATTTATTTAATTTTTTTTGTCACTGTGTGTCCACTTTTTCACGTGTGTCCACGTCCTTACTAGGATTTTGTCGGGATGCGGTTCCCTTACGGGTTCCTCTCTTGGCAGGTCTAGGGGGGGAGTGTGTGGCCATCAGGTTCCGCTCCCCCCTGAACCCCCCTGACTCTCCTCTTTCGGGAGGAGAGCATTGTTGTCTCCCCTCTTCCGGGAGGGGAGCACAGTCTTTGGCTCCCAGTGCCTTGCTCGGGTGAGAACTCGGGCAGGTATTGGGGGTAAGATTGGGTCGCCTCTGGCTCCGGCTGGAGGTGGCTATTTGTCCCTGTTCCTCGCTGTGGCCTTCTGGCTCGGAGGGACGGGGAATGGTTTGGGGGACCCTTCTCCTTTTGGAGAGGGTTTCAAGAAGACCAGCATCCTAGTGCACTTTTTTTGTGGCACTTGTCACTTTTTTAAGCGCACTCGGGTTTTGTACACGAATTCGGGCTTTCGATAAAAAAAAAAAAAATCTGTTCTTATCAGTTTAATATCTGATACGTCCCCTATCTGGGGACCATATATTAAATGGATTTTTAGAACAGGGAGATGGAAAAAGAGCTTGCTCTGTCCACTCCACGCATTGACCTGGTATTGCAGTATCTCCAGGACCGGTGCACCCCTTCTTTAATGCAGTTTCTAAAATCAGAAAGAATTGAATTCAATGTTTTTTGTTCATTTTGCTTGTTTGTCGGATTTTGGGATGGACTCTTTGGCTTTGCTTTTCTTCTCCTCATTGGATTTTTCATGTTCAAAGTTGCAGAAGCCAGATTACAAGCTCATTTTGGTTCAACTTCAGCAACTGTGCATTGCATTGCCATGTAATGTGATGCAATGCTATCTTTCTAGCTCTCCCTTTTTACTTCCTTTTGGATAAACCGACATATTAGGCAAGCATTTTGGAGCTTTCACCTAAATAACTACAGGTGGTGAGATAAGCTGCATAATATAATTGACCTTTCAGTATATTGTTGCACACACACCATCTATTTAGCAAATGCCCTTGTTATCAACAGCAGCCTTTTAAACTCACCTGAGCTAACAGGTATGTGCGCTGGTTACTCTGCTGCGCTTAAAATTTCTTTTTTGGTTTGCTACAATGCCTTTTCTGAAACGTTGTCTCCTTCTGCTGGAACACTGACTTCTTTCATTTAATGCCTGCAGACTATAAAAGAGAACCCAACCCAAAAAGTTTGGTTGATTAGTCTGTGGCATTCTGTTAAACTGTTGCTTATGGCGGTCTCTGTGAGCTTCTCAGCGACATTCAGCCAGCCAGGTATCCTGCCTGCAGTAGATGGAATGTGGCAATGGAACGCTGGCTGCGCGTGTCATAATAGGCTCTGAGCCTTTATATACCTGTGCACAGCAGCAGCCATCTTCAGTCTGCTGCTGGACAGCCAGCAGCAGCAGCAGCAGGAGAGGTATGTAATCAGGAGCCCTCCTGCTAAGGGTAGACAGCTGCTCGTTCCACCCCACCCCCCGCCTTAATTGGTTCTCCTCCCTTCCAACGGTGTTGAGGCGGGTGGGAACAGCAGGGGGTGAAGGTGCTGTGTTTAAAGAGGTGGAGTTATGCAGATCTAAAACGCGTGGATTGCAGCAGCAGCAAGCCGAAAAGTGCAGGCATGTAAGGGATCTAGAGGTTGACAACATGTC
Organism: Phyllobates terribilis; assembly: GCF_046119375.1. Taxonomy (NCBI): domain Eukaryota; kingdom Metazoa; phylum Chordata; class Amphibia; order Anura; family Dendrobatidae; genus Phyllobates; species Phyllobates terribilis. The sequence continues at coordinate 355,441 of NW_027363613.1, read as the reverse complement.
TTCTTAACGGGAGTCCAGGAGCTCATCTCCACAAATGGACTTTTCAGGATCCTTGGGTGGCTCCGTAGTTTGAAACCAATTCTGGTTATCGCTTCTCGGCCTTTTGGCTAAGATCAAGTGTAGTATCTGTTCTTATCAGTTTAATATCTGATACGTCCCCTATCTGGGGACCATATATTAAATGGATTTTTAGAACAGGGAGATGGAAAAAGAGCTTGCTCTGTCCACTCCACGCATTGACCTGGTATTGCAGTATCTCCAGGACCGGTGCACCCCTTCTTTAATGCAGTTTCTAAAATCAGAAAGAATTGAATTCAATGTTTTTTGTTCATTTTGCTTGTTTGTCGGATTTTGGGATGGACTCTTTGGCTTTGCTTTTCTTCTCCTCATTGGATTTTTCATGTTCAAAGTTGCAGAAGCCAGATTACAAGCTCATTTTGGTTCAACTTCAGCAACTGTGCATTGCATTGCCATGTAATGTGATGCAATGCTATCTTTCTAGCTCTCCCTTTTTACTTCCTTTTGGATAAACAGACATATTAGGCAAGCATTTTGGAGCTTTCACCTAAATAACTACAGGTGGTGAGATAAGCTGCACAATATAATTGACCTTTCAGTATATTTTTGCACACACACCATCTATTTAGCAAATGCCCTTGTTATCAACAGCAGCCTTTTAAACTCACCTGAGCTAACAGGTATGTGCGCTGGTTACTCTGCTGCGCTTAAAATTTCTTTTTTGGTTTGCTACAATGCCTTTTCTGAAACGTTGTCTCCTTCTGCTGGAACACTGACTTCTTTCATTTAATGCCTGCAGACTATAAAAGAGAACCCAACCCAAAAAGTTTGGTTGATTAGTCTGTGGCATTCTGTTAAACTGTTGCTTATGGCGGTCTCTGTGAGCTTCTCAGCGACATTCAGCCAGCCAGGTATCCTGCCTGCAGTAGATGGAATGTGGCAATGGAACGCTGGCTGCGCGTGTCATAATAGGCTCTGAGCCTTTATATACCTGTGCACAGCAGCAGCCACCTTCAGTCTGCTGCTGGACAGCCAGCAGCAGCAGCAGCAGGAGAGGTATGTAATCAGGAGCCCTCCTGCTAAGGGTAGACAGCTGCTCGTTCCACCCCACCCCCCGCCTTAATTGGTTCTCCTCCCTTCCAACGGTGTTGAGGCGGGTGGGAACAGCAGGGGGTGAAGGTGCTGTGTTTAAAGAGGTGGAGTTATGCAGATCTAAAACGCGTGGATTGCAGCAGCAGCAAGCCGAAAAGTGCAGGCATGTAAGGGATCTAGAGGTTGACAACATGTCTTCTTAACGGGAGTCCAGGAGCTCATCTCCACAAATGGACTTTTCAGGATCCTTGGGTGGCTCCGTAGTTTGAAACCAATTCTGGTTATCGCTTCTCGGCCTTTTGGCTAAGATCAAGTGTAGTATCTGTTCTTATCAGTTTAATATCTGATACGTCCCCTATCTGGGGACCATATATTAAATGGATTTTTAGAACAGGGAGATGGAAAAAGAGCTTGCTCTGTCCACTCCACGCATTGACCTGGTATTGCAGTATCTCCAGGACCGGTGCACCCCTTCTTTAATGCAGTTTCTAAAATCAGAAAGAATTGAATTCAATGTTTTTTGTTCATTTTGCTTGTTTGTCGGATTTTGGGATGGACTCTTTGGCTTTGCTTTTCTTCTCCTCATTGGATTTTTCATGTTCAAAGTTGCAGAAGCCAGATTACAAGCTCATTTTGGTTCAACTTCAGCAACTGTGCATTGCATTGCCATGTAATGTGATGCAATGCTATCTTTCTAGCTCTCCCTTTTTACTTCCTTTTGGATAAACAGACATATTAGGCAAGCATTTTGGAGCTTTCACCTAAATAACTACAGGTGGTGAGATAAGCTGCACAATATAATTGACCTTTCAGTATATTGTTGCACACACACCATCTATTTAGCAAATGCCCTTGTTATCAACAGCAGCCTTTTAAACTCACCTGAGCTAACAGGTATGTGCGCTGGTTACTCTGCTGCGCTTAAAATTTCTTTTTTGGTTTGCTACAATGCCTTTTCTGAAACGTTGTCTCCTTCTGCTGGAACACTGACTTCTTTCATTTAATGCCTGCAGACTATAAAAGAGAACCCAACCCAAAAAGTTTGGTTGATTAGTCTGTGGCATTCTGTTAAACTGTTGCTTATGGCGGTCTCTGTGAGCTTCTCAGCGACATTCAGCCAGCCAGGTATCCTGCCTGCAGTAGATGGAATGTGGCAATGGAACGCTGGCTGCGCGTGTCATAATAGGCTCTGAGCCTTTATATACCTGTGCACAGCAGCAGCCACCTTCAGTCTGCTGCTGGACAGCCAGCAGCAGCAGCAGCAGGAGAGGTATGTAATCAGGAGCCCTCCTGCTAAGGGTAGACAGCTGCTCGTTCCACCCCACCCCCCGCCTTAATTGGTTCTCCTCCCTTCCAACGGTGTTGAGGCGGGTGGGAACAGCAGGGGGTGAAGGTGCTGTGTTTAAAGAGGTGGAGTTATGCAGATCTAAAACGCGTGGATTGCAGCAGCAGCAAGCCGAAAAGTGCAGGCATGTAAGGGATCTAGAGGTTGACAACATGTCTTCTTAACGGGAGTCCAGGAGCTCATCTCCACAAATGGACTTTTCAGGATCCTTGGGTGGCTCCGTAGTTTGAAACCAATTCTGGTTATCGCTTCTCGGCCTTTTGGCTAAGATCAAGTGTAGTATCTGTTCTTTTAAGAACACAAGAGCTACAATCTACACTTGACGAGAGCGATCGAACTCGGAAGGAGAAGAGCTTCGGAGCCCAGCTGACATCAGAGAACGAAGGCGGATATCGGTGGGAGGAAGAAGCTCTAAAGAATCCAGAAGAAGACGAAGACTCGGAAAAGAATCGGGCTGTCCTGTGGAATCTTCGAGGAAGAAAATCATCGAGACAAAGACCTTTCGGGGAATTTGTCCAGAACGCGACGGGAGAAGAATCTGCATAGCTCCACCCATTCCGGGAAGAGTTCCAGATCCAGCTCCAAGAAGTAACTGCAGGAGGAAAGCCATGGCAAGCGCTGCGAGGAAGGCCGAAAAGAAGAGCCTGGAGCTGGGGACAGCCAGGAGGGCCCAGCCAGGAGCCGATTCTGACCCCAAGGACTCTGCCTCCACGACTGGCCAGCAGAAGGGACCCCAGAAGCCCCGCCACGAAGCTCCAGCCCTGGAGCCATGGATGCGGCAGACGGTGGCCCTGAAGCTGAAGGAAGTGGATGGGAGGGTGCCGGACATGTCCTCGGACGTGTTCTGCCAGAAGATGCTGCTGGATCGAGGCTTCTCCAGGTCGGACACCCTCAGCATCCAGACCTTCTTGACGGGGATCTTCTTCGTCACCTTCGCCACTGTGAACACCTGCAGGAGGTTCTGGGAAATGGTAAGCGCAAAAGGACCGGATAATTCTTTCTCTGCCTTTACAGGTAGCTGCCCTATCCAGAGGGATGAAAGGAGGATCACGGTCTCCATGCGCAACCCGCACACCCCAGGCCAAGACATCTGTACCTTCCTGAGACGCTTCTGTTTGGTTGTGAAGGAACCCTCTCACATCCTGAATGGACTCGGCTTCTGGACAGGTAAGTGGTCGGTGACCGTTAGACTTCACAGGGACCTGGCGTACTCAGACGGACTTCGGCACCTGCCCCCGACATTCTCCCTGGGCAACTCCTACGGCCTCATCTATTACCCGGACATGCCGCGGAACTGCAGGAGATGCGGCAAGAACGGCCACGAGATGAAGGACTGCAAGGAGGATGCCTGCAGGATTTGTCGAGTGACGGGACACAGCTCGAAGGACTGCCCGAAGAAGACGTCCTGCAACCTGTGTGGGCTGGCGGCTCATCTGTACAAGGATTGCCCCAGGCGTGAGAGATCCTGGGCATCGGTGGTTGCGACGACCCCAGCTACGGAGGACAAGGCCCCGACGACCAGGCCTGTGAAGGTCAAGGACGCGACGACCAAGGCCCCAGCGGCCAAGGCCGAGACGACCAAGGCCAAAGCGGTCAAGGAGTCGGTGGCCAAAGCCCCAGAGACGGTCCCAGCAGCTCCGAAGCAGAAGAAAAAGTCAAAGGAGGGTAAGAGTTCTGTCACCCCTCTCTCGATCCCTCCCCCTGCCACCCCCGTCCAATCCCCCCCCACCCCGGCCACCCCTGCTGAGGATTCCACTTCCTCTTCCTCCTTCCCCTACTCCTCAGCAGGTGTCCTTTCCCCTGCCCCGGCAGCCACTCTCCCTCCCCAGACCATGGTAGCGGTGGAATTAACCTTTCCTCCACCCGCCGCTATCTATTCCGAGGAGGATTTTCCCCTTCTTGTCTCCCCAGTTCCAACCCGGGGAAAGAGGAAGGTGGAGGACAGCCCTGCTACTGAATCCTCCAAAAAGAAGATTCTGGATTTCGTAGGCGAAAAGGAGGATACCCTCCCTGAGCCAGAAGAGATGGAGCACATGGTTGAGACCCTGGTGGCCGAGCCAGAAGAGGAGGAACTGGTGGTCGCCGAGATTGAGGCCGCGCTGCTTGACCAGATGGAGGAAGAGGGCCTGCTGGTGATCCCGTCACCAGCAGTCAACACCGACGAGGGACCACCCGACCGGAGTGGTAACTAAGGTGTATTGCCTGCGCTAACTTTTTCTTTTTTCCCTACATGATGGCTAATATTAACTTATTTTCCATTAATGTCAGGAGCATCAAGGACAAGTTCAGACGTCAGACTATTTATGCCTTCCTTACTTCCCAGTTGTGTGATGTTTATATGTTGCAGGAATGTTCCCTTCCCTCCTCTAGGTCCTTCAAACATCTGGCCAGGGAGTGGTCCCACGGTCCATCCTACTGGTCCGGTGGGGGTGACTGCAAGTCTGCGGGGGTCGCAATTCTGATCAGGGGGGGCGCATTCACGCTTGAGTCCGTCCAGGAGCTCATCTGCGGCAGGGCTCTTGTTGTAGATGGCAACTGGGCGGGAGAACCTGTCAGGTTCATCAACGTGTATGCGTCCCCACTGAAGAATGAGCGTTTGGAGCTTTTCCAGACCCTGCGGCTTCAGCTTGCCACCACCAGGACCTTAGTGATGGCCGGGGATTTCAACTGCCCCATCGAGGAGGACGGTCGTAGTTCTGGCACATCTGCCAAGTTGGACATCACGTCCAAGCTGCTCATCGAGATGGTAACCGAGGCCTCTCTTCAGGACGTGGTGGGCTCCATGGGGAGAGGCTCCACGAACTATTCGTGGAGCCGACCCGATGGCTCACTCCGCTCCAGGATTGACTTTGTGTTCACCTCTCGGGCAGTCAGGCAGAGTAGGCACTCGATGGTCTCCTGCTTCTTCTCCGACCACAGAGCCATTCACTTACAAGGTGTCCTCGGCGACGGTTTTCCGTCCGGCCCCGGCTCCTGGAAGCTGAATTGTGCTCTGCTGGCTCAGGATGAAGTCGTGGAGGAGCTGAGAGCAGCCTACGCAATGTGGCAGTCCTACAAGGGTAGCTTCCAAACAGTCTCTGATTGGTGGGAATATGTTAAACTTGAGTTTCGCTGTTTCTTTCAGGCCAAGGGTCGACAACAGGAGTGTGAGAAGAGGAGGGACTTCAGAGGGCTGCAGCGCGAGCTGCGGTCGCTGCAGGACCTTCTTCACTGCGGCTGGGACGTGAGGGAGGAGCTGGAGGAGACCAAGAAGAGCCTGAAAAGGCACTTTGAGGAGGAGTCCAAGCGAATCATCTTCCGTTCCAAAGTGGAGAATCTGGAGAAGGGTGAGAAATGTAACTCATTCTTTTTCAGGAAACTTCATGCCGGTCACACGCCCCTGAACGAGCTGCGAGACGAGAGCGGAAACATGCGACGTGGGAAGGAGGACGTGATGAGGGTCGTCAGCGACTTCTACAGCGAACTCTACTCCCACAAGACTACCGACCCCGACGCTGCTGATAAGTTCCTGTCAGGTATCACTAACCATCTTGATCCTGCAGGCACGGCAGCCTTGGACAAACCTCTGATGGTGGGCGAATTGCTCTCTGCCGCTAAATCCTTTAGGACCGGCAGGACCCCGGGCAGTGATGGTCTTCCAGCGGAGCTCTATGTAGCGCTGGGAGACCTCATCTGTCCGGACCTGTTGGACCTGTACGAGGAGATGGTGGTGGAGGGTAGAATGCCTCCATCTTTGAGGGAAGGAATGGTCACGATCCTGTACAAGCGGAAGGGAGAGAGGTGCGACCTGAGGAATTGGCGTCCCATCACTCTGCTCAACGTGGACTACAAGATCCTGGCCAAGACGATGGCGACACGACTTAAGACGGTCATCGGACGGATCATCCACCCGGACCAGACCTGCGGCATCCCTGGACGTCGCATCGCAGACAGCCTCGCTCTCGTGCGGGACACGGTCGAGTACATCAAGGTCCGCCGCGCACACGCGGCCCTGGTCTCCTTGGATCAGGAGAAGGCCTTCGACCGGGTTTCCCACGAGTTCATGGGCCGAGCTCTGCACCGGTTAGGTTTGGGTAACATGTTTTGTTCGTATGTCCGTCTGATGTATTTTGATATCCACAGCTCGGTGTTGGTGAACGGCTGGAAGACTGACCCCTTCCCTGTCCTCTCTGGGGTCAGACAAGGCTGCCCTCTATCACCTCTTCTTTTTGTTTGTGTTATAGAACTCTTCGCAGAGGCTATCCGGCAGAATGGAGAGATCAGAGGGATCACCGCACCGGGTCCGGGACGACACGAGGTCAAGTGCTCGCTCTACATGGACGACGTCACCGTCTTCTGCGCTGATCGTGGTTCAGTCGACGCCCTCGTCCAGACGTGTGAGAGGTTCGGCCGGGCTTCAGGGGCCAAAGTCAACTGCAGGAAGTCGGAAGCCATGCTCTTCGGGGATTGGCAGCCGGCCTCCTCCGCCCCCTTCCCCTTCAACATTCAACCGGATTTCCTCAAGGTGCTGGGAGTCTGGTTCGGGAAGGAAGGAGCAGCCCTCAAGTCCTGGCAAGAACGCTTGGCCAAGGTGAAGCAACGGATCGGACTCTGGAGCCTCAGACACCTCACTTGTGAGGGTAAGGCACTCGTCCTGCGTAATGAGGTACTGCCCGTCTTGCAGTACACGGCGCAGGCCTGGCCCCCACACGTCACTGTGTGCAGGGCCATTACCAGGACAGTGTTTCACTTTGTCTGGGGATCCAAGATGGACAGAGTCAGGCGGGCCGTCATGTACAAGGAGCCTCGCAAGGGTGGGAAGGGCGTTCCAGATATCCCCACCCTCCTGCGATCCTCTTTTGTGTGTGATTGTGTCCGCCAGACTTTGCAAGTCAAGAATGGCTCCGCGGGCAGGTCCATGTCTCGCTTCTTCCTGCTTCCACTTTGGAGGCGACTCGGCTGGGACAAGTGGGACAGCTCCTTCCCCTACAACTGGACGACGCCATGGTTCTACGGAGACGTCGTTCGATTTGTGGGGGAGCATCAACTGGAGGGACTCAAGCCCGACTTGTGGAAGCCCAAAACTATCCACAAGCTAATCAGAGCCAAGGATGACGTGGAGAACATCACAGGACTTCACCAGGACACGCTGGAGACTGTGTGGACAAATGTGTCGTCTGACAGGCTGACCAACGGGCACAAGGACTTGTCGTGGATGGCGATTCAGGGCGGACTGCCCGTCCGGTCATTCATGCATGCCCGGAACCTGTGCAAGACCCGGTACTGCCCAAGGTGCCCCTTCGTGGAGGAAACATCTTTGCACACTTTTTGGGACTGCGGATTTGCACAGCGCCTATTGACTGCACTTGAGGACGACCTGAGGAACTCTGTCCCCAGGGCGAGCCTATCGCACCATTCTGTGCTTTACGGACTCTTCCCTGGGATTCATACCGTCGGAGCCATCCAGGAGGCTTGGCGCCTTATGAACTGCTTCAAGGATGCCGTTTGGGTCGCCAGGAACCGGCTCATCTTGAGGAGGGAGAGGATGTCCATCCAGGACTGCCGCAGGCTGATCCACAGCCTGCTCAGAGACTATTCCATCATGGACGGTCCGGAGGACGAGGACGAGGACTAAACCCCTCCTCCCCCTCTCCCCTTATGTGTCTTGTCTTTCAATAAAGCTTCGGGCCTGTGATTTTCCCCTCCCCATCCCCTTTTTCCCAATCCCCATCCCTTATCACGGTTCGTCGTACTGTATTAATTGACATGCTTTTTCTTTCAGATTGAGTGTTTTGTGTAGCATAGGGGTGTGATGTGTCTAGTTAGTGCGTCGTATCCTCATGCTATGTAAATATGATGTAGAATTCTGTGTGTACTGGGCTGCGGCACTGTACACTGTCTGTTAACTTATTTTTTGTGCTAATAAAAGATATATTCAATCAAAAAAATCTGTTCTTATCAGTTTAATATCTGATACGTCCCCTATCTGGGGACCATATATTAAATGGATTTTTAGAACAGGGAGATGGAAAAAGAGCTTGCTCTGTCCACTCCACGCATTGACCTGGTATTGCAGTATCTCCAGGACCGGTGCACCCCTTCTTTAATGCAGTTTCTAAAATCAGAAAGAATTGAATTCAATGTTTTTTGTTCATTTTGCTTGTTTGTCGGATTTTGGGATGGACTCTTTGGCTTTGCTTTTCTTCTCCTCATTGGATTTTTCATGTTCAAAGTTGCAGAAGCCAGATTACAAGCTCATTTTGGTTCAACTTCAGCAACTGTGCATTGCATTGCCATGTAATGTTATGCAATGCTATCTTTCTAGCTCTCCCTTTTTACTTCCTTTTGGATAAACAGACATATTAGGCAAGCATTTTGGAGCTTTCACCTAAATAACTACAGGTGGTGAGATAAGCTGCACAATATAATTGACCTTTCAGTATATTGTTGCACACACACCATCTATTTAGCAAATGCCCTTGTTATCAACAGCAGCCTTTTAAACTCACCTGAGCTAACAGGTATGTGCGCTGGTTACTCTGCTGCGCTTAAAATTTCTTTTTTGGTTTGCTACAATGCCTTTTCTGAAACGTTGTCTCCTTCTGCTGGAACACTGACTTCTTTCATTTAATGCCTGCAGACTATAAAAGAGAACCCAACCCAAAAAGTTTGGTTGATTAGTCTGTGGCATTCTGTTAAACTGTTGCTTATGGCGGTCTCTGTGAGCTTCTCAGCGACATTCAGCCAGCCAGGTATCCTGCCTGCAGTAGATGGAATGTGGTAATGGAACGCTGGCTGCGCGTGTCATAATAGGCTCTGAGCCTTTATATACCTGTGCACAGCAGCAGCCACCTTCAGTCTGCTGCTGGACAGCCAGCAGCAGCAGCAGCAGGAGAGGTATGTAATCAGGAGCCCTCCTGCTAAGGGTAGACAGCTGCTCGTTCCACCCCACCCCCCGCCTTAATTGGTTCTCCTCCCTTCCAACCGTGTTGAGGCGGGTGGGAACAGCAGGGGGTGAAGGTGCTGTGTTTAAAGAGGTGGAGTTATGCAGATCTAAAACGCGTGGATTGCAGCAGCAGCAAGCCGAAAAGTGCAGGCATGTAAGGGATCTAGAGGTTGACAACATGTCTTCTTAACGGGAGTCCAGGAGCTCATCTCCACAAATGGACTTTTCAGGATCCTTGGGTGGCTCCGTAGTTTGAAACCAATTCTGGTTATCGCTTCTCGGCCTTTTGGCTAAGATCAAGTGTAGTATCTGTTCTTATCAGTTTAATATCTGATACGTCCCCTATCTGGGGACCATATATTAAATGGATTTTTAGAACAGGGAGATGGAAAAAGAGCTTGCTCTGTCCACTCCACGCATTGACCTGGTATTGCAGTATCTCCAGGACCGGTGCACCCCTTCTTTAATGCAGTTTCTAAAATCAGAAAGAATTGAATTCAATGTTTTTTGTTCATTTTGCTTGTTTGTCGGATTTTGGGATGGACTCTTTGGCTTTGCTTTTCTTCTCCTCATTGGATTTTTCATGTTCAAAGTTGCAGAAGCCAGATTACAAGCTCATTTTGGTTCAACTTCAGCAACTGTGCATTGCATTGCCATGTAATGTTATGCAATGCTATCTTTCTAGCTCTCCCTTTTTACTTCCTTTTGGATAAACAGACATATTAGGCAAGCATTTTGGAGCTTTCACCTAAATAACTACAGGTGGTGAGATAAGCTGCACAATATAATTGACCTTTCAGTATATTGTTGCACACACACCATCTATTTAGCAAATGCCCTTGTTATCAACAGCAGCCTTTTAAACTCACCTGAGCTAACAGGTATGTGCGCTGGTTACTCTGCTGCGCTTAAAATTTCTTTTTTGGTTTGCTACAATGCCTTTTCTGAAACGTTGTCTCCTTCTGCTGGAACACTGACTTCTTTCATTTAATGCCTGCAGACTATAAAAGAGAACCCAACCCAAAAAGTTTGGTTGATTAGTCTGTGGCATTCTGTTAAACTGTTGCTTATGGCGGTCTCTGTGAGCTTCTCAGCGACATTCAGCCAGCCAGGTATCCTGCCTGCAGTAGATGGAATGTGGTAATGGAACGCTGGCTGCGCGTGTCATAATAGGCTCTGAGCCTTTATATACCTGTGCACAGCAGCAGCCACCTTCAGTCTGCTGCTGGACAGCCAGCAGCAGCAGCAGCAGGAGAGGTATGTAATCAGGAGCCCTCCTGCTAAGGGTAGACAGCTGCTCGTTCCACCCCACCCCCCGCCTTAATTGGTTCTCCTCCCTTCCAACGGTGTTGAGGCGGGTGGGAACAGCAGGGGGTGAAGGTGCTGTGTTTAAAGAGGTGGAGTTATGCAGATCTAAAACGCGTGGATTGCAGCAGCAGCAAGCCGAAAAGTGCAGGCATGTAAGGGATCTAGAGGTTGACAACATGTCTTCTTAACGGGAGTCCAGGAGCTCATCTCCACAAATGGACTTTTCAGGATCCTTGGGTGGCTCCGTAGTTTGAAACCAATTCTGGTTATCGCTTCTCGGCCTTTTGGCTAAGATCAAGTGTAGTATCTGTTCTTATCAGTTTAATATCTGATACGTCCCCTATCTGGGGACCATATATTAAATGGATTTTTAGAACAGGGAGATGGAAAAAGAGCTTGCTCTGTCCACTCCACGCATTGACCTGGTATTGCAGTATCTCCAGGACCGGTGCACCCCTTCTTTAATGCAGTTTCTAAAATCAGAAAGAATTGAATTCAATGTTTTTTGTTCATTTTGCTTGTTTGTCGGATTTTGGGATGGACTCTTTGGCTTTGCTTTTCTTCTCCTCATTGGATTTTTCATGTTCAAAGTTGCAGAAGCCAGATTACAAGCTCATTTTGGTTCAACTTCAGCAACTGTGCATTACATTGCCATGTAATGTGATGCAATGCTATCTTTCTAGCTCTCCCTTTTTACTTCCTTTTGGATAAACAGACATATTAGGCAAGCATTTTGGAGCTTTCACCTAAATAACTACAGGTGGTGAGATAAGCTGCACAATATAATTGACCGTTCAGTATATTGTTGCACACACACCATCTATTTAGCAAATGCCCTTGTTATCAACAGCAGCCTTTTAAACTCACCTGAGCTAACAGGTATGTGCGCTGGTTACTCTGCTGCGCTTAAAATTTCTTTTTTGGTTTGCTACAATGCCTTTTCTGAAACGTTGTCTCCTTCTGCTGGAACACTGACTTCTTTCATTTAATGCCTGCAGACTATAAAAGAGAACCCAACCCAAAAAGTTTGGTTGATTAGTCTGTGGCATTCTGTTAAACTGTTGCTTATGGCGGTCTCTGTGAGCTTCTCAGCGACATTCAGCCAGCCAGGTATCCTGCCTGCAGTAGATGGAATGTGGCAATGGAACGCTGGCTGCGCGTGTCATAATAGGCTCTGAGCCTTTATATACCTGTGCACAGCAGCAGCCACCTTCAGTCTGCTGCTGGACAGCCAGCAGCAGCAGCAGCAGGAGAGGTATGTAATCAGGAGCCCTCCTGCTAAGGGTAGACAGCTGCTCGTTCCACCCCACCCCCCGCCTTAATTGGTTCTCCTCCCTTCCAACGGTGTTGAGGCGGGTGGGAACAGCAGGGGGTGAAGGTGCTGTGTTTAAAGAGGTGGAGTTATGCAGATCTAAAACGCGTGGATTGCAGCAGCAGCAAGCCGAAAAGTGCAGGCATGTAAGGGATCTAGAGGTTGACAACATGTCTTCTTAACGGGAGTCCAGGAGCTCATCTCCACAAATGGACTTTTCAGGATCCTTGGGTGGCTCCGTAGTTTGAAACCAATTCTGGTTATCGCTTCTCGGCCTTTTGGCTAAGATCAAGTGTAGTATCTGTTCTTATCAGTTTAATATCTGATACGTCCCCTATCTGGGGACCATATATTAAATGGATTTTTAGAACAGGGAGATGGAAAAAGAGCTTGCTCTGTCCACTCCACGCATTGACCTGGTATTGCAGTATCTCCAGGACCGGTGCACCCCTTCTTTAATGCAGTTTCTAAAATCAGAAAGAATTGAATTCAATGTTTTTTGTTCATTTTGCTTGTTTGTCGGATTTTGGGATAGACTCTTTGGCTTTGCTTTTCTTCTCCTCATTGGATTTTTCATGTTCAAAGTTGCAGAAGCCAGATTACAAGCTCATTTTGGTTCAACTTCAGCAACTGTGCATTGCATTGCCATGTAATGTGATGCAATGCTATCTTTCTAGCTCTCCCTTTTTACTTCCTTTTGGATAAACAGACATATTAGGCAAGCATTTTGGAGCTTTCACCTAAATAACTACAGGTGGTGAGATAAGCTGCACAATATAATTGACCTTTCAGTATATTGTTGCACACACACCATCTATTTAGCAAATGCCCTTGTTATCAACAGCAGCCTTTTAAACTCACCTGAGCTAACAGGTATGTGCGCTGGTTACTCTGCTGTGCTTAAAATTTCTTTTTTGGTTTGCTACAATGCCTTTTCTGAAACGTTGTCTCCTTCTGCTGGAACACTGACTTCTTTCATTTAATGCCTGCAGACTATAAAAGAGAACCCAACCCAAAAAGTTTGGTTGATTAGTCTGTGGCATTCTGTTAAACTGTTGCTTATGGCGGTCTCTGTGAGCTTCTCAGCGACATTCAGCCAGCCAGGTATCCTGCCTGCAGTAGATGGAATGTGGCAATGGAACGCTGGCTGCGCGTGTCATAATAGGCTCTGAGCCTTTATATACCTGTGCACAGCAGCAGCCACCTTCAGTCTGCTGCTGGACAGCCAGCAGCAGCAGCAGCAGGAGAGGTATGTAATCAGGAGCCCTCCTGCTAAGGGTAGACAGCTGCTCGTTCCACCCCACCCCCCGCCTTAATTGGTTCTCCTCCCTTCCAACGGTGTTGAGGCGGGTGGGAACAGCAGGGGGTGAAGGTGCTGTGTTTAAAGAGGTGGAGTTATGCAGATCTAAAACGCGTGGATTGCAGCAGCAGCAAGCCGAAAAGTGCAGGCATGTAAGGGATCTAGAGGTTGACAACATGTCTTCTTAACGGGAGTCCAGGAGCTCATCTCCACAAATGGACTTTTCAGGATCCTTGGGTGGCTCCGTAGTTTGAAACCAATTCTGGTTATCGCTTCTCGGCCTTTTGGCTAAGATCAAGTGTAGTATCTGTTCTTATCAGTTTAATATCTGATACGTCCCCTATCTGGGGACCATATATTAAATGGATTTTTAGAACAGGGAGATGGAAAAAGAGCTTGCTCTGTCCACTCCACGCATTGACCTGGTATTGCAGTATCTCCAGGACCGGTGCACCCCTTCTTTAATGCAGTTTCTAAAATCAGAAAGAATTGAATTCAATGTTTTTTGTTCATTTTGCTTGTTTGTCGGATTTTGGGATGGACTCTTTGGCTTTGCTTTTCTTCTCCTCATTGGATTTTTCATGTTCAAAGTTGCAGAAGCCAGATTACAAGCTCATTTTGGTTCAACTTCAGCAACTGTGCATTGCATTGCCATGTAATGTGATGCAATGCTATCTTTCTAGCTCTCCCTTTTTACTTCCTTTTGGATAAACAGACATATTAGGCAAGCATTTTGGAGCTTTCACCTAAATAACTACAGGTGGTGAGATAAGCTGCACAATATAATTGACCTTTCAGTATATTGTTGCACACACACCATCTATTTAGCAAATGCCCTTGTTATCAACAGCAGCCTTTTAAACTCACCTGAGCTAACAGGTATGTGCGCTGGTTACTCTGCTGCGCTTAAAATTTCTTTTTTGGTTTGCTACAATGCCTTTTCTGAAACGTTGTCTCCTTCTGCTGGAACACTGACTTCTTTCATTTAATGCCTGCAGACTATAAAAGAGAACCCAACCCAAAAAGTTTGGTTGATTAGTCTGTGGCATTCTGTTAAACTGTTGCTTATGGCGGTCTCTGTGAGCTTCTCAGCGACATTCAGCCAGCCAGGTATCCTGCCTGCAGTAGATGGAATGTGGCAATGGAACGCTGGCTGCGCGTGTCATAATAGGCTCTGAGCCTTTATATACCTGTGCACAGCAGCAGCCACCTTCAGTCTGCTGCTGGACAGCCAGCAGCAGCAGCAGCAGGAGAGGTATGTAATCAGGAGCCCTCCTGCTAAGGGTAGACAGCTGCTCGTTCCACCCCACCCCCCGCCTTAATTGGTTCTCCTCCCATCCAACGGTGTTGAGGCGGGTGGGAACAGCAGGGGGTGAAGGTGCTGTGTTTAAAGAGGTGGAGTTATGCAGATCTAAAACGCGTGGATTGCAGCAGCAGCAAGCCGAAAAGTGCAGGCATGTAAGGGATCTAGAGGTTGACAACATGTCTTCTTAACGGGAGTCCAGGAGCTCATCTCCACAAATGGACTTTTCAGGATCCTTGGGTGGCTCCGTAGTTTGAAACCAATTCTGGTTATCGCTTCTCGGCCTTTTGGCTAAGATCAAGTGTAGTATCTGTTCTTATCAGTTTAATATCTGATACGTCCCCTATCTGGGGACCATATATTAAATGGATTTTTAGAACAGGGAGATGGAAAAAGAGCTTGCTCTGTCCACTCCACGCATTGACCTGGTATTGCAGTATCTCCAGGACCGGTGCACCCCTTCTTTAATGCAGTTTCTAAAATCAGAAAGAATTGAATTCAATGTTTTTGTTCATTTTGCTTGTTTGTCGGATTTTGGGATGGACTCTTTGGCTTTGCTTTTCTTCTCCTCATTGGATTTTTCATGTTCAAAGTTGCAGAAGCCAGATTACAAGCTCATTTTGGTTCAACTTCAGCAACTGTGCATTGCATTGCCATGTAATGTGATGCAATGCTATCTTTCTAGCTCTCCCTTTTTACTTCCTTTTGGATAAACAGACATATTAGGCAAGCATTTTGGAGCTTTCACCTAAACAACTACAGGTGGTGAGATAAGCTGCACAATATAATTGACCTTTCAGTATATTGTTGCACACACACCATCTATTTAGCAAATGCCCTTGTTATCAACAGCAGCCTTTTAAACTCACCTGAGCTAACAGGTATGTGCGCTGGTTACTCTGCTGCGCTTAAAATTTATTTTTTGGTTTGCTACAATGCCTTTTCTGAAACGTTGTCTCCTTCTGCTGGAACACTGACTTCTTTCATTTAATGCCTGCAGACTATAAAAGAGAACCCAACCCAAAAAGTTTGGTTGATTAGTCTGTGGCATTCTGTTAAACTGTTGCTTATGGCGGTCTCTGTGAGCTTCTCAGCGACATTCAGCCAGCCAGGTATCCTGCCTGCAGTAGATGGAATGTGGCAATGGAACGCTGGCTGCGCGTGTCATAATAGGCTCTGAGCCTTTATATACCTGTGCACAGCAGCAGCCACCTTCAGTCTGCTGCTGGACAGCCAGTAGCAGCAGCAGCAGGAGAGGTATGTAATCAGGAGCCCTCCTGCTAAGGGTAGACAGCTGCTCGTTCCACCCCACCCCCCGCCTTAATTGGTTCTCCTCCCTTCCAACGGTGTTGAGGCGGGTGGGAACAGCAGGGGGTGAAGGTGCTGTGTTTAAAGAGGTGGAGTTATGCAGATCTAAAACGCGTGGATTGCAGCAGCAGCAAGCCGAAAAGTGCAGGCATGTAAGGGATCTAGAGGTTGACAACATGTCTTCTTAACGGGAGTCCAGGAGCTCATCTCCACAAATGGACTTTTCAGGATCCTTGGGTGGCTCCGTAGTTTGAAACCAATTCTGGTTATCGCTTCTCGGCCTTTTGGCTAAGATCAAGTGTAGTATCTGTTCTTATCAGTTTAATATCTGATACGTCCCCTATCTGGGGACCATATATTAAATGGATTTTTAGAACAGGGAGATGGAAAAAGAGCTTGCTCTGTCCACTCCACGCATTGACCTGGTATTGCAGTATCTCCAGGACCGGTGCACCCCTTCTTTAATGCAGTTTCTAAAATCAGAAAGAATTGAATTCAATGTTTTTGTTCATTTTGCTTGTTTGTCGGATTTTGGGATGGACTCTTTGGCTTTGCTTTTCTTCTCCTCATTGGATTTTTCATGTTCAAAGTTGCAGAAGCCAGATTACAAGCTCATTTTGGTTCAACTTCAGCAACTGTGCATTGCATTGCCATGTAATGTGATGCAATGCTATCTTTCTAGCTCTCCCTTTTTACTTCCTTTTGGATAAACAGACATATTAGGCAAGCATTTTGGAGCTTTCACCTAAACAACTACAGGTGGTGAGATAAGCTGCACAATGTAATTGACCTTTCAGTATATTGTTGCACACACACCATCTATTTAGCAAATGCCCTTGTTATCAACAGCAGCCTTTTAAACTCACCTGAGCTAACAGGTATGTGCGCTGGTTACTCTGCTGCGCTTAAAATTTATTTTTTGGTTTGCTACAATGCCTTTTCTGAAACGTTGTCTCCTTCTGCTGGAACACTGACTTCTTTCATTTAATGCCTGCAGACTATAAAAGAGAACCCAACCCAAAAAGTTTGGTTGATTAGTCTGTGGCATTCTGTTAAACTGTTGCTTATGGCGGTCTCTGTGAGCTTCTCAGCGACATTCAGCCAGCCAGGTATCCTGCCTGCAGTAGATGGAATGTGGCAATGGAACGCTGGCTGCGCGTGTCATAATAGGCTCTGAGCCTTTATATACCTGTGCACAGCAGCAGCCACCTTCAGTCTGCTGCTGGACAGCCAGTAGCAGCAGCAGCAGGAGAGGTATGTAATCAGGAGCCCTCCTGCTAAGGGTAGACAGCTGCTCGTTCCACCCCACCCCCCGCCTTAATTGGTTCTCCTCCCTTCCAACGGTGTTGAGGCGGGTGGGAACAGCAGGGGGTGAAGGTGCTGTGTTTAAAGAGGTGGAGTTATGCAGATCTAAAACGCGTGGATTGCAGCAGCAGCAAGCCGAAAAGTGCAGGCATGTAAGGGATCTAGAGGTTGACAACATGTCTTCTTAACGGGAGTCCAGGAGCTCATCTCCACAAATGGACTTTTCAGGATCCTTGGGTGGCTCCGTAGTTTGAAACCAATTCTGGTTATCGCTTCTCGGCCTTTTGGCTAAGATCAAGTGTAGTATCTGTTCTTATCAGTTTAATATCTGATACGTCCCCTATCTGGGGACCATATATTAAATGGATTTTTAGAACAGGGAGATGGAAAAAGAGCTTGCTCTGTCCACTCCACGCATTGACCTGGTATTGCAGTATCTCCAGGACCGGTGCACCCCTTCTTTAATGCAGTTTCTAAAATCAGAAAGAATTGAATTCAATGTTTTTTGTTCATTTTGCTTGTTTGTCGGATTTTGGGATGGACTCTTTGGCTTTGCTTTTCTTCTCCTCATTGGATTTTTCATGTTCAAAGTTGCAGAAGCCAGATTACAAGCTCATTTTGGTTCAACTTCAGCAACTGTGCATTGCATTGCCATGTAATGTGATGCAATGCTATCTTTCTAGCTCTCCCTTTTTACTTCCTTTTGGATAAACAGACATATTAGGCAAGCATTTTGGAGCTTTCACCTAAATAACTACAGGTGGTGAGATAAGCTGCACAATATAATTGACCTTTCAGTATATTGTTGCACACACACCATCTATTTAGCAAATGCCCTTGTTATCAACAGCAGCCTTTTAAACTCACCTGAGCTAACAGGTATGTGCGCTGGTTACTCTGCTGCGCTTAAAATTTCTTTTTTGGTTTGCTACAATGCCTTTTCTGAAACGTTGTCTCCTTCTGCTGGAACACTGACTTCTTTCATTTAGTGCCTGCAGACTATAAAAGAGAACCCAACCCAAAAAGTTTGGTTGATTAGTCTGTGGCATTCTGTTAAACTGTTGCTTATGGCGGTCTCTGTGAGCTTCTCAGCGACATTCAGCCAGCCAGGTATCCTGCCTGCAGTAGATGGAATGTGGCAATGGAACGCTGGCTGCGCGTGTCATAATAGGCTCTGAGCCTTTATATACCTGTGCACAGCAGCAGCCACCTTCAGTCTGCTGCTGGACAGCCAGCAGCAGCAGCAGCAGGAGAGGTATGTAATCAGGAGCCCTCCTGCTAAGGGTAGACAGCTGCTCGTTCCACCCCACCCCCCGCCTTAATTGGTTCTCCTCCCTTCCAACGGTGTTGAGGCGGGTGGGAACAGCAGGGGGTGAAGGTGCTGTGTTTAAAGAGGTGGAGTTATGCAGATCTAAAACGCGTGGATTGCAGCAGCAGCAAGCCGAAAAGTGCAGGCATGTAAGGGATCTAGAGGTTGACAACATGTCTTCTTAACGGGAGTCCAGGAGCTCATCTCCACAAATGGACTTTTCAGGATCCTTGGGTGGCTCCGTAGTTTGAAACCAATTCTGGTTATCGCTTCTCGGCCTTTTGGCTAAGATCAAGTGTAGTATCTGTTCTTATCAGTTTAATATCTGATACGTCCCCTATCTGGGGACCATATATTAAATGGATTTTTAGAACAGGGAGATGGAAAAAGAGCTTGCTCTGTCCACTCCACGCATTGACCTGGTATTGCAGTATCTCCAGGACCGGTGCACCCCTTCTTTAATGCAGTTTCTAAAATCAGAAAGAATTGAATTCAATGTTTTTTGATCATTTTGCTTGTTTGTCGGATTTTGGGATGGACTCTTTGGCTTTGCTTTTCTTCTCCTCATTGGATTTTTCATGTTCAAAGTTGCAGAAGCCAGATTACAAGCTCATTTTGGTTCAACTTCAGCAACTGTGCATTGCATTGCCATGTAATGTGATGCAATGCTATCTTTCTAGCTCTCCCTTTTTACTTCCTTTTGGATAAACAGACATATTAGGCAAGCATTTTGGAGCTTTCACCTAAATAACTACAGGTGGTGAGATAAGCTGCACAATATAATTGACCTTTCAGTATATTGTTGCACACACACCATCTATTTAGCAAATGCCCTTGTTATCAACAGCAGCCTTTTAAACTCACCTGAGCTAACAGGTATGTGCTCTGGTTACTCTGCTGCGCTTAAAATTTCTTTTTTGGTTTGCTACAATGCCTTTTCTGAAACGTTGTCTCCTTCTGCTGGAACACTGACTTCTTTCATTTAATGCCTGCAGACTATAAAAGAGAACCCAACCCAAAAAGTTTGGTTGATTAGTCTGTGGCATTCTGTTAAACTGTTGCTTATGGCGGTCTCTGTGAGCTTCTCAGCGACATTCAGCCAGCCAGGTATCCTGCCTGCAGTAGATGGAATGTGGCAATGGAACGCTGGCTGCGCGTGTCATAATAGGCTCTGAGCCTTTATATACCTGTGCACAGCAGCAGCCACCTTCAGTCTGCTGCTGGACAGCCAGCAGCAGCAGCAGCAGGAGAGGTATGTAATCAGGAGCCCTCCTGCTAAGGGTAGACAGCTGCTCGTTCCACCCCACCCCCCGCCTTAATTGGTTCTCCTCCCTTCCAACGGTGTTGAGGCGGGTGGGAACAGCAGGGGGTGAAGGTGCTGTGTTTAAAGAGGTGGAGTTATGCAGATCTAAAACGCGTGGATTGCAGCAGCAGCAAGCCGAAAAGTGCAGGCATGTAAGGGATCTAGAGGTTGACAACATGTCTTCTTAACGGGAGTCCAGGAGCTCATCTCCACAAATGGACTTTTCAGGATCCTTGGGTGGCTCCGTAGTTTGAAACCAATTCTGGTTATCGCTCCTCGGCCTTTTGGCTAAGATCAAGTGTAGTATCTGTTCTTATCAGTTTAATATCTGATACGTCCCCTATCTGGGGACCATATATTAAATGGATTTTTAGAACAGGGAGATGGAAAAAGAGCTTGCTCTGTCCACTCCACGCATTGACCTGGTATTGCAGTATCTCCAGGACCGGTGCACCCCTTCTTTAATGCAGTTTCTAAAATCAGAAAGAATTGAATTCAATGTTTTTTGTTCATTTTGCTTGTTTGTCGGAATTTGGGATGGACTCTTTGGCTTTGCTTTTCTTCTCCTCATTGGATTTTTCATGTTCAAAGTTGCAGAAGCCAGATTACAAGCTCATTTTGGTTCAACTTCAGCAACTGTGCATTGCATTGCCATGTAATGTGATGCAATGCTATCTTTCTAGCTCTCCCTTTTTACTTCCTTTTGGATAAACAGACATATTAGGCAAGCATTTTGGAGCTTTCACCTAAATAACTACAGGTGGTGAGATAAGCTGCACAATATAATTGACCTTTCAGTATATTGTTGCACACACACCATCTATTTAGCAAATGCCCTTGTTATCAACAGCAGCCTTTTAAACTCACCTGAGCTAACAGGTATGTGCGCTGGTTACTCTGCTGCGCTTAAAATTTCTTTTTTGGTTTGCTACAATGCCTTTTCTGAAACGTTGTCTCCTTCTGCTGGAACACTGACTTCTTTCATTTAATGCCTGCAGACTATAAAAGAGAACCCAACCCAAAAAGTTTGGTTGATTAGTCTGTGG
Source organism: Phyllobates terribilis (assembly GCF_046119375.1). NCBI lineage: Eukaryota > Metazoa > Chordata > Amphibia > Anura > Dendrobatidae > Phyllobates > Phyllobates terribilis. Next base: position 334,567 of record NW_027363613.1, on the reverse strand, counting down.
CATTCTGTTAAACTGTTGCTTATGGCGGTCTCTGTGAGCTTCTCAGCGACATTCAGCCAGCCAGGTATCCTGCCTGCAGTAGATGGAATGTGGCAATGGAACGCTGGCTGCGCGTGTCATAATAGGCTCTGAGCCTTTATATACCTGTGCACAGCAGCAGCCACCTTCAGTCTGCTGCTGGACAGCCAGCAGCAGCAGCAGGAGAGGTATGTAATCAGGAGCCCTCCTGCTAAGGGTAGACAGCTGCTCGTTCCACCCCACCCCCCGCCTTAATTGGTTCTCCTCCCTTCCAACGGTGTTGAGGCGGGTGGGAACAGCAGGGGGTGAAGGTGCTGTGTTTAAAGAGGTGGAGTTATGCAGATCTAAAACGCGTGGATTGCAGCAGCAGCAAGCCGAAAAGTGCAGGCATGTAAGGGATCTAGAGGTTGACAACATGTCTTCTTAACGGGAGTCCAGGAGCTCATCTCCACAAATGGACTTTTCAGGATCCTTGGGTGGCTCCGTAGTTTGAAACCAATTCTGGTTATCGCTTCTCGGCCTTTTGGCTAAGATCAAGTGTAGTATCTGTTCTTATCAGTTTAATATCTGATACATCCCCTATCTGGGGACCATATATTAAATGGATTTTTAGAACAGGGAGATGGAAAAAGAGCTTGCTCTGTCCACTCCACGCATTGACCTGGTATTGCAGTATCTCCAGGACCGGTGCACCCCTTCTTTAATGCAGTTTCTAAAATCAGAAAGAATTGAATTCCATGTTTTTTGTTCATTTTGCTTGTTTGTCGGATTTTGGGATGGACTCTTTGGCTTTGCTTTTCTTCTCCTCATTGGATTTTTCATGTTCAAAGTTGCAGAAGCCAGATTACAAGCTCATTTTGGTTCAACTTCAGCAACTGTGCATTGCATTGCCATGTAATGTGATGCAATGCTATCTTTCTAGCTCTCCCTTTTTACTTCCTTTTGGATAAACAGACATATTAGGCAAGCATTTTGGAGCTTTCACCTAAATAACTACAGGTGGTGAGATAAGCTGCACAATATAATTGACCTTTCAGTATATTGTTGCACACACACCATCTATTTAGCAAATGCCCTTGTTATCAACAGCAGCCTTTTAAACTCACCTGAGCTAACAGGTATGTGCGCTGGTTACTCTGCTGCGCTTAAAATTTCTTTTTTGGTTTGCTACAATGCCTTTTTTGAAACGTTGTCTCCTTCTGCTGGAACACTGACTTCTTTCATTTTATGCCTGCAGACTATAAAAGAGAACCCAACCCAAAAAGTTTGGTTGATTAGTCTGTGGCATTCTGTTAAACTGTTGCTTATGGCGGTCTCTGCGAGCTTCTCAGCGACATTCAGCCAGCCAGGTATCCTGCCTGCAGTAGATGGAATGTGGCAATGGAACGCTGGCTGCGCGTGTCATAATAGGCTCTGAGCCTTTATATACCTGTGCACAGCAGCAGCCACCTTCAGTCTGCTGCTGGACAGCCAGCAGCAGCAGCAGCAGGAGAGGTATGTAATCAGGAGCCCTCCTGCTAAGGGTAGACAGCTGCTCGTTCCACCCCACCCCCCGCCTTAATTGGTTCTTCTCCCTTCCAACGGTGTTGAGGCGGGTGGGAACAGCAGGGGGTGAAGGTGCTGTGTTTAAAGAGGTGGAGTTATGCAGGTCTAAAACGCGTGGATTGCAGCAGCAGCAAGCCGAAAAGTGCAGGCATGTAAGGGATCTAGAGGTTGACAACATGTATTCTTAACGGGAGTCCAGGAGCTCATCTCCACAAATGGACTTTTCAGGATCCTTGGGTGGCTCCGTAGTTTGAAACCAATTCTGGTTATCGCTTCTCGGCCTTTTGGCTAAGATCAAGTGTAGTATCTGTTCTTATCAGTTTAATATCTGATACGTCCCCTATCTGGGGACCATATATTAAATGGATTTTTAGAACAGGGAGATGGAAAAAGAGCTTGCTCTGTCCACTCCACGCATTGACCTGGTATTGCAGTATCTCCAGGACCGGTGCACCCCTTCTTTAATGCAGTTTCTAAAATCAGAAAGAATTGAATTCAATGTTTTTTGTTCATTTTGCTTGTTTGTCGGATTTTGGGATGGACTCTTTCTCTTTGCTTTTCTTCTCCTCATTGGATTTTTCATGTTCAAAGTTGCAGAAGCCAGATTACAAGCTCATTTTGGTTCAACTTCAGCAACTGTGCATTGCATTGCCATGTAATGTGATGCAATGCTATCTTTCTAGCTCTCCCTTTTTACTTCCTTTTGGATAAACAGACATATTAGGCAAGCATTTTGGAGCTTTCACCTAAATAACTACAGGTGGTGAGATAAGCTGCACAATATAATTGACCTTTCAGTATATTGTTGCACACACACCATCTATTTAGCAAATGCCCTTGTTATCAACAGCAGCCTTTTAAACTCACCTGAGCTAACAGGTATGTGCGCTGGTTACTCTGCTGCGCTTAAAATTTCTTTTTTGGTTTGCTACAATGCCTTTTCTGAAACGTTGTCTCCTTCTGCTGGAACACTGACTTCTTTCATTTAATGCCTGCAGACTATAAAAGAGAACCCAACCCAAAAAGTTTGGTTGATTAGTCTGTGGCATTCTGTTAAACTGTTGCTTATGGCGGTCTCTGTGAGCTTCTCAGCGACATTCAGCCAGCCAGGTATCCTGCCTGCAGTAGATGGAATGTGGCAATGGAACGCTGGCTGCGCGTGTCATAATAGGCTCTGAGCCTTTATATACCTGTGCACAGCAGCAGCCACCTTCAGTCTGCTGCTGGACAGCCAGCAGCAGCAGCAGCAGGAGAGGTATGTAATCAGGAGCCCTCCTGCTAAGGGTAGACAGCTGCTCGTTCCACCCCACCCCCCGCCTTAATTGGTTCTCCTCCCTTCCAACGGTGTTGAGGCGGGTGGGAACAGCAGGGGGTGAAGGTGCTGTGTTTAAAGAGGTGGAGTTATGCAGATCTAAAACGCGTGGATTGCAGCAGCAGCAAGCCGAAAAGTGCAGGCATGTAAGGGATCTAGAGGTTGACAACATGTCTTCTTAACGGGAGTCCAGGAGCTCATCTCCACAAATGGACTTTTCAGGATCCTTGGGTGGCTCCGTAGTTTGAAACCAATTCTGGTTATCGCTTCTCGGCCTTTTGGCTAAGATCAAGTGTAGTATCTGTTCTTATCAGTTTAATATCTGATACGTCCCCTATCTGGGGACCATATATTAAATGGATTTTTAGAACAGGGAGATGGAAAAAGAGCTTGCTCTGTCCACTCCACGCATTGACCTGGTATTGCAGTATCTCCAGGACCGGTGCACCCCTTCTTTAATGCAGTTTCTAAAATCAGAAAGAATTGAATTCAATGTTTTTTGTTCATTTTGCTTGTTTGTCGGATTTTGGGATGGACTCTTTGGCTTTGCTTTTCTTCTCCTCATTGGATTTTTCATGTTCAAAGTTGCAGAAGCCAGATTACAAGCTCATTTTGGTTCAACTTCAGCAACTGTGCATTGCATTGCCATGTAATGTGATGCAATGCTATCTTTCTAGCTCTCCCTTTTTACTTCCTTTTGGATAAACAGACATATTAGGCAAGCATTTTGGAGCTTTCACCTAAATAACTACAGGTGGTGAGATAAGCTGCACAATATAATTGACCTTTCAGTATATTGTTGCACACACACCATCTATTTAGCAAATGCCCTTGTTATCAACAGCAGCCTTTTAAACTCACCTGAGCTAACAGGTATGTGCGCTGGTTACTCTGCTGCGCTTAAAATTTCTTTTTTGGTTTGCTACAATGCCTTTTCTGAAACGTTGTCTCCTTCTGCTGGAACACTGACTTCTTTCATTTAATGCCTGCAGACTATAAAAGAGAACCCAACCCAAAAAGTTTGGTTGATTAGTCTGTGGCATTCTGTTAAACTGTTGCTTATGGCGGTCTCTGTGAGCTTCTCAGCGACATTCAGCCAGCCAGGTATCCTGCCTGCAGTAGATGGAATGTGGCAATGGAACGCTGGCTGCGCGTGTCATAATAGGCTCTGAGCCTTTATATACCTGTGCACAGCAGCAGCCACCTTCAGTCTGCTGCTGGACAGCCAGCAGCAGCAGCAGCAGGAGAGGTATGTAATCAGGAGCCCTCCTGCTAAGGGTAGACAGCTGCTCGTTCCACCCCACCCCCCACCTTAATTGGTTCTCCTCCCTTCCAACGGTGTTGAGGCGGGTGGGAACAGCAGGGGGTGAAGGTGCTGTGTTTAAAGAGGTGGAGTTATGCAGATCTAAAACGCGTGGATTGCAGCAGCAGCAAGCCGAAAAGTGCAGGCATGTAAGGGATCTAGAGGTTGACAACATGTCTTCTTAACGGGAGTCCAGGAGCTCATCTCCACAAATGGACTTTTCAGGATCCTTGGGTGGCTCCGTAGTTTGAAACCAATTCTGGTTATCGCTCCTCGGCCTTTTGGCTAAGATCAAGTGTAGTATCTGTTCTTATCAGTTTAATATCTGATACGTCCCCTATCTGGGGACCATATATTAAATGGATTTTTAGAACAGGGAGATGGAAAAAGAGCTTGCTCTGTCCACTCCACGCATTGACCTGGTATTGCAGTATCTCCAGGACCGGTGCACCCCTTCTTTAATGCAGTTTCTAAAATCAGAAAGAATTGAATTCAATGTTTTTTGTTCATTTTGCTTGTTTGTCGGAATTTGGGATGGACTCTTTGGCTTTGCTTTTCTTCTCCTCATTGGATTTTTCATGTTCAAAGTTGCAGAAGCCAGATTACAAGCTCATTTTGGTTCAACTTCAGCAACTGTGCATTGCATTGCCATGTAATGTGATGCAATGCTATCTTTCTAGCTCTCCCTTTTTACTTCCTTTTGGATAAACAGACATATTAGGCAAGCATTTTGGAGCTTTCACCTAAATAACTACAGGTGGTGAGATAAGCTGCACAATATAATTGACCTTTCAGTATATTGTTGCACACACACCATCTATTTAGCAAATGCCCTTGTTATCAACAGCAGCCTTTTAAACTCACCTGAGCTAACAGGTATGTGCGCTGGTTACTCTGCTGCGCTTAAAATTTCTTTTTTGGTTTGCTACAATGCCTTTTCTGAAACGTTGTCTCCTTCTGCTGGAACACTGACTTCTTTCATTTAATGCCTGCAGACTATAAAAGAGAACCCAACCCAAAAAGTTTGGTTGATTAGTCTGTGGCATTCTGTTAAACTGTTGCTTATGGCGGTCTCTGTGAGCTTCTCAGCGACATTCAGCCAGCCAGGTATCCTGCCTGCAGTAGATGGAATGTGGCAATGGAACGCTGGCTGCGCGTGTCATAATAGGCTCTGAGCCTTTATATACCTGTGCACAGCAGCAGCCACCTTCAGTCTGCTGCTGGACAGCCAGCAGCAGCAGCAGCAGGAGAGGTATGTAATCAGGAGCCCTCCTGCTAAGGGTAGACAGCTGCTCGTTCCACCCCACCCCCCGCCTTAATTGGTTCTCCTCCCTTCCAACGGTGTTGAGGCGGGTGGGAACAGCAGGGGGTGAAGGTGCTGTGTTTAAAGAGGTGGAGTTATGCAGGTCTAAAACGCGTGGATTGCAGCAGCAGCAAGCCGAAAAGTGCAGGCATGTAAGGGATCTAGAGGTTGACAACATGTCTTCTTAACGGGAGTCCAGGAGCTCATCTCCACAAATGGACTTTTCAGGATCCTTGGGTGGCTCCGTAGTTTGAAACCAATTCTGGTTATCGCTTCTCGGCCTTTTGGCTAAGATCAAGTGTAGTATCTGTTCTTATCAGTTTAATATCTGATACGTCCCCTATCTGGGGACCATATATTAAATGGATTTTTAGAACAGGGAGATGGAAAAAGAGCCTGCTCTGTCCACTCCACGCATTGACCTGGTATTGCAGTATCTCCAGGACCGGTGCACCCCTTCTTTAATGCAGTTTCTAAAATCAGAAAGAATTGAATTCAATGTTTTTTGTTCATTTTGCTTGTTTGTCGGATTTTGGGATGGACTCTTTGGCTTTGCTTTTCTTCTCCTCATTGGATTTTTCATGTTCAAAGTTGCAGAAGCCAGATTACAAGCTCATTTTGGTTCAACTTCAGCAACTGTGCATTGCATTGCCATGTAATGTGATGCAATGCTATCTTTCTAGCTCTCCGTTTTTACTTCCTTTTGGATAAACAGACATATTAGGCAAGCATTTTGGAGCTTTCACCTAAATAACTACAGGTGGTGAGATAAGCTGCACAATATAATTGACCTTTCAGTATATTGTTGCACACACACCATCTATTTAGCAAATGCCCTTGTTATCAACAGCAGCCTTTTAAACTCACCTGAGCTAACAGGTATGTGCGCTGGTTACTCTGCTGCGCTTAAAATTTCTTTTTTGGTTTGCTACAATGCCTTTTTTGAAACGTTGTCTCCTTCTGCTGGAACACTGACTTCTTTCATTTTATGCCTGCAGACTATAAAAGAGAACCCAACCCAAAAAGTTTGGTTGATTAGTCTGTGGCATTCTGTTAAACTGTTGCTTATGGCGGTCTCTGTGAGCTTCTCAGCGACATTCAGCCAGCCAGGTATCCTGCCTGCAGTAGATGGAATGTGGCAATGGAACGCTGGCTGCGCGTGTCATAATAGGCTCTGAGCCTTTATATACCTGTGCACAGCAGCAGCCACCTTCAGTCTGCTGCTGGACAGCCAGCAGCAGCAGCAGCAGGAGAGGTATGTAATCAGGAGCCCTCCTGCTAAGGGTAGACAGCTGCTCGTTCCACCCCACCCCCCGCCTTAATTGGTTCTCCTCCCTTCCAACGGTGTTGAGGTGGGTGGGAACAGCAGGGGGTGAAGGTGCTGTGTTTAAAGAGGTGGAGTTATGCAGGTCTAAAACGCGTGGATTGCAGCAGCAGCAGCAAGCCGAAAAGTGCAGGCATGTAAGGGATCTAGAGGTTGACAACATGTCTTCTTAACGGGAGTCCAGGAGCTCATCTCCACAAATGGACTTTTCAGGATCCTTGGGTGGCTCCGTAGTTTGAAACCAATTCTGGTTATCGCTTCTCGGCCTTTTGGCTAAGATCAAGTGTAGTATCTGTTCTTATCAGTTTAATATCTGATACGTCCCCTATCTGGGGACCATATATTAAATGGATTTTTAGAACAGGGAGATGGAAAAAGAGCTTGCTCTGTCCACTCCACGCATTGACCTGGTATTGCAGTATCTCCAGGACCGGTGCACCCCTTCTTTAATGCAGTTTCTAAAATCAGAAAGAATTGAATTCAATGTTTTTTGTTCATTTTGCTTGTTTGTCGGATTTTGGGATGGACTCTTTGGCTTTGCTTTTCTTCTCCTCATTGGATTTTTCATGTTCAAAGTTGCAGAAACCAGATTACAAGCTCATTTTGGTTCAACTTCAGCAACTGTGCATTGCATTGCCATGTAATGTGATGCAATGCTATCTTTCTAGCTCTCCCTTTTTACTTCCTTTTGGATAAACAGACATATTAGGCAAGCATTTTGGAGCTTTCACCTAAATAACTACAGGTGGTGAGATAAGCTGCACAATATAATTGACCTTTCAGTATATTGTTGCACACACACCATCTATTTAGCAAATGCCCTTGTTATCAACAGCAGCCTTTTAAACTCACCTGAGCTAACAGGTATGTGCGCTGGTTACTCTGCTGCGCTTAAAATTTCTTTTTTGGTTTGCTACAATGCCTTTTCTGAAACGTTGTCTCCTTCTGCTGGAACACTGACTTCTTTCATTTAATGCCTGCAGACTATAAAAGAGAACCCAACCCAAAAAGTTTGGTTGATTAGTCTGTGGCATTCTGTTAAACTGTTGCTTATGGCGGTCTCTGTGAGCTTCTCAGCGACATTCAGCCAGCCAGGTATCCTGCCTGCAGTAGATGGAATGTGGCAATGGAACGCTGGCTGCGCGTGTCATAATAGGCTCTGAGCCTTTATATACCTGTGCACAGCAGCAGCCACCTTCAGTCTGCTGCTGGACAGCCAGCAGCAGCAGCAGCAGGAGAGGTATGTAATCAGGAGCCCTCCTGCTAAGGGTAGACAGCTGCTCGTTCCACCCCACCCCCCGCCTTAATTGGTTCTCCTCCCTTCCAACGGTGTTGAGGCGGGTGGGAACAGCAGGGGGTGAAGGTGCTGTGTTTAAAGAGGTGGAGTTATGCAGATCTAAAACGCGTGGATTGCAGCAGCAGCAAGCCGAAAAGTGCAGGCATGTAAGGGATCTAGAGGTTGACAACATGTCTTCTTAACGGGAGTCCAGGAGCTCATCTCCACAAATGGACTTTTCAGGATCCTTGGGTGGCTCCGTAGTTTGAAACCAATTCTGGTTATCGCTTCTCGGCCTTTTGGCTAAGATCAAGTGTAGTATCTGTTCTTATCAGTTTAATATCTGATACGTCCCCTATCTGGGGACCATATATTAAATGGATTTTTAGAACAGGGAGATGGAAAAAGAGCTTGCTCTGTCCACTCCACGCATTGACCTGGTATTGCAGTATCTCCAGGACCGGTGCACCCCTTCTTTAATGCAGTTTCTAAAATCAGAAAGAATTGAATTCAATGTTTTTTGTTCATTTTGCTTGTTTGTCGGATTTTGGGATGGACTCTTTGGCTTTGCTTTTCTTCTCCTCATTGGATTTTTCATGTTCAAAGTTGCAGAAGCCAGATTACAAGCTCATTTTGGTTCAACTTCAGCAACTGTGCATTGCATTGCCATGTAATGTGATGCAATGCTATCTTTCTAGCTCTCCCTTTTTACTTCCTTTTGGATAAACAGACATATTAGGCAAGCATTTTGGAGCTTTCACCTAAATAACTACAGGTGGTGAGATAAGCTGCACAATATAATTGACCTTTCAGTATATTGTTGCACACACACCATCTATTTAGCAAATGCCCTTGTTATCAACAGCAGCCTTTTAAACTCACCTGAGCTAACAGGTATGTGCGCTGGTTACTCTGCTGCGCTTAAAATTTCTTTTTTGGTTTGCTACAATGCCTTTTCTGAAACGTTGTCTCCTTCTGCTGGAACACTGACTTCTTTCATTTAATGCCTGCAGACTATAAAAGAGAACCCAACCCAAAAAGTTTGGTTGATTAGTCTGTGGCATTCTGTTAAACTGTTGCTTATGGCGGTCTCTGTGAGCTTCTCAGCGACATTCAGCCAGCCAGGTATCCTGCCTGCAGTAGATGGAATGTGGCAATGGAACGCTGGCTGCGCGTGTCATAATAGGCTCTGAGCCTTTATATACCTGTGCACAGCAGCAGCCACCTTCAGTCTGCTGCTGGACAGCCAGCAGCAGCAGCAGCAGGAGAGGTATGTAATCAGGAGCCCTCCTGCTAAGGGTAGACAGCTGCTCGTTCCACCCCACCCCCCGCCTTAATTGGTTCTCCTCCCTTCCAACGGTGTTGAGGCGGGTGGGAACAGCAGGGGGTGAAGGTGCTGTGTTTAAAGAGGTGGAGTTATGCAGATCTAAAACGCGTGGATTGCAGCAGCAGCAAGCCGAAAAGTGCAGGCATGTAAGGGATCTAGAGGTTGACAACATGTCTTCTTAACGGGAGTCCAGGAGCTCATCTCCACAAATGGACTTTTCAGGATCCTTGGGTGGCTCCGTAGTTTGAAACCAATTCTGGTTATCGCTTCTCGGCCTTTTGGCTAAGATCAAGTGTAGTATCTGTTCTTATCAGTTTAATATCTGATACGTCCCCTATCTGGGGACCATATATTAAATGGATTTTTAGAACAGGGAGATGGAAAAAGAGCTTGCTCTGTCCACTCCACGCATTGACCTGGTATTGCAGTATCTCCAGGACCGGTGCACCCCTTCTTTAATGCAGTTTCTAAAATCAGAAAGAATTGAATTCAATGTTTTTTGTTCATTTTGCTTGTTTGTCGGATTTTGGGATGGACTCTTTGGCTTTGCTTTTCTTCTCCTCATTGGATTTTTCATGTTCAAAGTTGCAGAAGCCAGATTACAAGCTCATTTTGGTTCAACTTCAGCAACTGTGCATTGCATTGCCATGTAATGTGATGCAATGCTATCTTTCTAGCTCTCCCTTTTTACTTCCTTTTGGATAAACAGATATATTAGGCAAGCATTTTGGAGCTTTCACCTAAATAACTACAGGTGGTGAGATAAGCTGCACAATATAATTGACCTTTCAGTATATTGTTGCACACACACCATCTATTTAGCAAATGCCCTTGTTATCAACAGCAGCCTTTTAAACTCACCTGAGCTAACAGGTATGTGCGCTGGTTACTCTGCTGCGCTTAAAATTTCTTTTTTGGTTTGCTACAATGCCTTTTCTGAAACGTTGTCTCCTTCTGCTGGAACACTGACTTCTTTCATTTAATGCCTGCAGACTATAAAAGAGAACCCAACCCAAAAAGTTTGGTTGATTAGTCTGTGGCATTCTGTTAAACTGTTGCTTATGGCGGTCTCTGTGAGCTTCTCAGCGACATTCAGCCAGCCAGGTATCCTGCCTGCAGTAGATGGAATGTGGCAATGGAACGCTGGCTGCGCGTGTCATAATAGGCTCTGAGCCTTTATATACCTGTGCACAGCAGCAGCCACCTTCAGTCTGCTGCTGGACAGCCAGCAGCAGCAGCAGCAGGAGAGGTATGTAATCAGGAGCCCTCCTGCTAAGGGTAGACAGCTGCTCGTTCCACCCCACCCCCCGCCTTAATTGGTTCTCCTCCCTTCCAACGGTGTTGAGGCGGGTGGGAACAGCAGGGGGTGAAGGTGCTGTGTTTAAAGAGGTGGAGTTATGCAGATCTAAAACGCGTGGATTGCAGCAGCAGCAAGCCGAAAAGTGCAGGCATGTAAGGGATCTAGAGGTTGACAACATGTCTTCTTAACGGGAGTCCAGGAGCTCATCTCCACAAATGGACTTTTCAGGATCCTTGGGTGGCTCCGTAGTTTGAAACCAATTCTGGTTATCGCTTCTCGGCCTTTTGGCTAAGATCAAGTGTAGTATCTGTTCTTATCAGTTTAATATCTGATACGTCCCCTATCTGGGGACCATATATTAAATGGATTTTTAGAACAGGGAGATGGAAAAAGAGCTTGCTCTGTCCACTCCACGCATTGACCTGGTATTGCAGTATCTCCAGGACCGGTGCACCCCTTCTTTAATGCAGTTTCTAAAATCAGAAAGAATTGAATTCAATGTTTTTTGTTCATTTTGCTTGTTTGTCGGATTTTGGGATGGACTCTTTGGCTTTGCTTTTCTTCTCCTCATTGGATTTTTCATGTTCAAAGTTGCAGAAGCCAGATTACAAGCTCATTTTGGTTCAACTTCAGCAACTGTGCATTGCATTGCCATGTAATGTGATGCAATGCTATCTTTCTAGCTCTCCCTTTTTACTTCCTTTTGGATAAACAGACATATTAGGCAAGCATTTTGGAGCTTTCACCTAAATAACTACAGGTGGTGAGATAAGCTGCACAATATAATTGACCTTTCAGTATATTGTTGCACACACACCATCTATTTAGCAAATGCCCTTGTTATCAACAGCAGCCTTTTAAACTCACCTGAGCTAACAGGTATGTGCGCTGGTTACTCTGCTGCGCTTAAAATTTCTTTTTTGGTTTGCTACAATGCCTTTTCTGAAACGTTGTCTCCTTCTGCTGGAACACTGACTTCTTTCATTTAATGCCTGCAGACTATAAAAGAGAACCCAACCCAAAAAGTTTGGTTGATTAGTCTGTGGCATTCTGTTAAACTGTTGCTTATGGCGGTCTCTGTGAGCTTCTCAGCGACATTCAGCCAGCCAGGTATCCTGCCTGCAGTAGATGGAATGTGGCAATGGAACGCTGGCTGCGCGTGTCATAATAGGCTCTGAGCCTTTATATACCTGTGCACAGCAGCAGCCACCTTCAGTCTGCTGCTGGACAGCCAGCAGCAGCAGCAGCAGGAGAGGTATGTAATCAGGAGCCCTCCTGCTAAGGGTAGACAGCTGCTCGTTCCACCCCACCCCCCGCCTTAATTGGTTCTCCTCCCTTCCAACGGTGTTGAGGCGGGTGGAAACAGCAGGGGGTGAAGGTGCTGTGTTTAAAGAGGTGGAGTTATGCAGATCTAAAACGCGTGGATTGCAGCAGCAGCAAGCCGAAAAGTGCAGGCATGTAAGGGATCTAGAGGTTGACAACATGTCTTCTTAACGGGAGTCCAGGAGCTCATCTCCACAAATGGACTTTTCAGGATCCTTGGGTGGCTCCGTAGTTTGAAACCAATTCTGGTTATCGCTTCTCGGCCTTTTGGCTAAGATCAAGTGTAGTATCTGTTCTTATCAGTTTAATATCTGATACGTCCCCTATCTGGGGACCATATATTAAATGGATTTTTAGAACAGGGAGATGGAAAAAGAGCTTGCTCTGTCCACTCCACGCATTGACCTGGTATTGCAGTATCTCCAGGACCGGTGCACCCCTTCTTTAATGCAGTTTCTAAAATCAGAAAGAATTGAATTCAATGTTTTTTGTTCATTTTGCTTGTTTGTCGGATTTTGGGATGGACTCTTTGGCTTTGCTTTTCTTCTCCTCATTGGATTTTTCATGTTCAAAGTTGCAGAAGCCAGATTACAAGCTCATTTTGGTTCAACTTCAGCAACTGTGCATTGCATTGCCATGTAATGTGATGCAATGCTATCTTTCTAGCTCTCCCTTTTTACTTCCTTTTGGATAAACAGACATATTAGGCAAGCATTTTGGAGCTTTCACCTAAATAACTACAGGTGGTGAGATAAGCTGCACAATATAATTGACCTTTCAGTATATTGTTGCACACACACCATCTATTTAGCAAATGCCCTTGTTATCAACAGCAGCCTTTTAAACTCACCTGAGCTAACAGGTATGTGCGCTAGTTACTCTGCTGCGCTTAAAATTTCTTTTTTGGTTTGCTACAATGCCTTTTCTGAAACGTTGTCTCCTTCTGCTGGAACACTGACTTCTTTCATTTAATGCCTGCAGACTATAAAAGAGAACTCAACCCAAAAAGTTTGGTTGATTAGTCTGTGGCATTCTGTTAAACTGTTGCTTATGGCGGTCTCTGTGAGCTTCTCAGCGACATTCAGCCAGCCAGGTATCCTGCCTGCAGTAGATGGAATGTGGCAATGGAACGCTGGCTGCGCTTGTCAAAATAGGCTCTGAGCCTTTATATACCTGTGCACAGCAGCAGCCACCTTCAGTCTGCTGCTGGACAGCCAGCAGCAGCAGCAGCAGCAGGAGAGGTATGTAATCAGGAGCCCTCCTGCTAAGGGTAGACAGCTGCTCGTTCCACCCCACCCCCCGCCTTAATTGGTTCTCCTCCCTTCCAACGGTGTTGAGGCGGGTGGGAACAGCAGGGGGTGAAGGTGCTGTGTTTAAAGAGGTGGAGTTATGCAGATCTAAAACGCGTGGATTGCAGCAGCAGCAAGCCGAAAAGTGCAGGCATGTAAGGGATCTAGAGGTTGACAACATGTCTTCTTAACGGGAGTCCAGGAGCTCATCTCCACAAATGGACTTTTCAGGATCCTTGGGTGGCTCCGTAGTTTGAAACCAATTCTGGTTATCGCTTCTCGGCCTTTTGGCTAAGATCAAGTGTAGTATCTGTTCTTATCAGTTTAATATCTGATACGTCCCCTATCTGGGGACCATATATTAAATGGATTTTTAGAACAGGGAGATGGAAAAAGAGCTTGCTCTGTCCACTCCACGCATTGACCTGGTATTGCAGTATCTCCAGGACCGGTGCACCCCTTCTTTAATGCAGTTTCTAAAATCAGAAAGAATTGAATTCAATGTTTTTTGTTCATTTTGCTTGTTTGTCGGATTTTGGGATGGACTCTTTGGCTTTGCTTTTCTTCTCCTCATTGGATTTTTCATGTTCAAAGTTGCAGAAGCCAGATTACAAGCTCATTTTGGTTCAACTTCAGCAACTGTGCATTGCATTGCCATGTAATGTGATGCAATGCTATCTTTCTAGCTCTCCCTTTTTACTTCCTTTTGGATAAACAGACATATTAGGCAAGCATTTTGGAGCTTTCACCTAAATAACTACAGGTGGTGAGATAAGCTGCACAATATAATTGACCTTTCAGTATATTGTTGCACACACACCATCTATTTAGCAAATGCCCTTGTTATCAACAGCAGCCTTTTAAACTCACCTGAGCTAACAGGTATGTGCGCTGGTTACTCTGCTGCGCTTAAAATTTCTTTTTTGGTTTGCTACAATGCCTTTTCTGAAACGTTGTCTCCTTCTGCTGGAACACTGACTTCTTTCATTTAATGCCTGCAGACTATAAAAGAGAACCCAACCCAAAAAGTTTGGTTGATTAGTCTGTGGCATTCTGTTAAACTGTTGCTTATGGCGGTCTCTGTGAGCTTCTCAGCGACATTCAGCCAGCCAGGTATCCTGCCTGCAGTAGATGGAATGTGGCAATGGAACGCTGGCTGCGCTTGTCAAAATAGGCTCTGAGCCTTTATATACCTGTGCACAGCAGCAGCCACCTTCAGTCTGCTGCTGGACAGCCAGCAGCAGCAGCAGCAGGAGAGGTATGTAATCAGGAGCCCTCCTGCTAAGGGTAGACAGCTGCTCGTTCCACCCCACCCCCCGCCTTAATTGGTTCTCCTCCCTTCCAACGGTGTTGAGGCGGGTGGGAACAGCAGGGGGTGAAGGTGCTGTGTTTAAAGAGGTGGAGTTATGCAGATCTAAAACGCGTGGATTGCAGCAGCAGCAAGCCGAAAAGTGCAGGCATGTAAGGGATCTAGAGGTTGACAACATGTCTTCTTAACGGGAGTCCAGGAGCTCATCTCCACAAATGGACTTTTCAGGATCCTTGGGTGGCTCCGTAGTTTGAAACCAATTCTGGTTATCGCTTCTCGGCCTTTTGGCTAAGATCAAGTGTAGTATCTGTTCTTATCAGTTTAATATCTGATACGTCCCCTATCTGGGGACCATAAATTAAATGGATTTTTAGAACAGGGAGATGGAAAAAGAGCTTGCTCTGTCCACTCCACGCATTGACCTGGTATTGCAGTATCTCCAGGACCGGTGCACCCCTTCTTTAATGCAGTTTCTAAAATCAGAAAGAATTGAATTCAATGTTTTTTGTTCATTTTGCTTGTTTGTCGGATTTTGGGATGGACTCTTTGGCTTTGCTTTTCTTCTCCTCATTGGATTTTTCATGTTCAAAGTTGCAGAAGCCAGATTACAAGCTCATTTTGGTTCAACTTCAGCAACTGTGCATTGCATTGCCATGTAATGTGATGCAATGCTATCTTTCTAGCTCTCCCTTTTTACTTCCTTTTGGATAAACAGACATATTAGGCAAGCATTTTGGAGCTTTCACCTAAATAACTACAGGTGGTGAGATAAGCTGCACAATATAATTGACCTTTCAGTATATTGTTGCACACACACCATCTATTTAGCAAATGCCCTTGTTATCAACAGCAGCCTTTTAAACTCACCTGAGCTAACAGGTATGTGCGCTGGTTACTCTGCTGCGCTTAAAATTTCTTTTTTGGTTTGCTACAATGCCTTTTCTGAAACGTTGTCTCCTTCTGCTGGAACACTGACTTCTTTCATTTAATACCTGCAGACTATAAAAGAGAACCCAACCCAAAAGTTTGGTTGATTAGTCTGTGGCATTCTGTTAAACTGTTGCTTATGGCGGTCTCTGTGAGCTTCTCAGCGACATTCAGCCAGCCAGGTATCCTGCCTGCAGTAGATGGAATGTGGCAATGGAACGCTGGCTGCGCTTGTCAAAATAGGCTCTGAGCCTTTATATACCTGTGCACAGCAGCAGCCACCTTCAGTCTGCTGCTGGACAGCCAGCAGCAGCAGCAGCAGGAGAGGTATGTAATCAGGAGCCCTCCTGCTAAGGGTAGACAGCTGCTCGTTCCACCCCACCCCCCGCCTTAATTGGTTCTCCTCCCTTCCAACGGTGTTGAGGCGGGTGGGAACAGCAGGGGGTGAAGGTGCTGTGTTTAAAGAGGTGGAGTTATGCAGATCTAAAACGCGTGGATTGCAGCAGCAGCAAGCCGAAAAGTGCAGGCATGTAAGGGATCTAGAGGTTGACAACATGTCTTCTTAACAGGAGTCCAGGAGCTCATCTCCACAAATGGACTTTTCAGGATCCTTGGGTGGCTCCGTAGTTTGAAACCAATTCTGGTTATCGCTTCTCGGCCTTTTGGCTAAGATCAAGTGTAGTATCTGTTCTTATCAGTTTAATATCTGATACGTCCCCTATCTGGGGACCATATATTAAATGGATTTTTAGAACAGGGAGATGGAAAAAGAGCTTGCTCTGTCCACTCCACGTATTGACCTGGTATTGCAGTATCTCCAGGACCGGTGCACTCCTTCTTTAATGCAGTTTCTAAAATCAGAAAGAATTGAATTCAATGTTTTTTGTTCATTTTGCTTGTTTGTCGGATTTTGGGATGGACTCTTTGGCTTTGCTTTTCTTCTCCTCATTGGATTTTTCATGTTCAAAGTTGCAGAAGCCAGATTACAAGCTCATTTTGGTTCAACTTCAGCAACTGTGCATTGCATTGCCATGTAATGTGATGCAATGCTATCTTTCTAGCTCTCCCTTTTTACTTCCTTTTGGATAAACAGACATATTAGGCAAGCATTTTGGAGCTTTCACCTAAATAACTACAGGTGGTGAGATAAGCTGCACAATATAATTGACCTTTCAGTATATTGTTGCACAAACACCATCTATTTAGCAAATGCCCTTGTTATCAACAGCAGCCTTTTAAACTCACCTGAGCTAACAGGTATGTGCGCTGGTTACTCTGCTGCGCTTAAAATTTCTTTTTTGGTTTGCTACAATGCCTTTTCTGAAACGTTGTCTCCTTCTGCTGGAACACTGACTTCTTTCATTTAATGCCTGCAGACTATAAAAGAGAACCCAACCCAAAAAGTTTGGTTGATTAGTCTGTGGCATTCTGTTAAACTGTTGCTTATGGCGGTCTCTGTGAGCTTCTCAGCGACATTCAGCCAGCCAGGTATCCTGCCTGCAGTAGATGGAATGTGGCAATGGAACGCTGGCTGCGCGTGTCATAATAGGCTCTGAGCCTTTATATACCTGTGCACAGCAGCAGCCACCTTCAGTCTGCTGCTGGACAGCCAGCAGCAGCAGCAGCAGGAGAGGTATGTAATCAGGAGCCCTCCTGCTAAGGGTAGACAGCTGCTCGTTCCACCCCACCCCCCGCCTTAATTGGTTCTCCTCCCTTCCAACGGTGTTGAGGCGGGTGGGAACAGCAGGGGGTGAAGGTGCTGTGTTTAAAGAGGTGGAGTTATGCAGATCTAAAACGCGTGGATTGCAGCAGCAGCAAGCCGAAAAGTGCAGGCATGTAAGGGATCTAGAGGTTGACAACATGTCTTCTTAACGGGAGTCCAGGAGCTCATCTCCACAAATGGACTTTTCAGGATCCTTGGGTGGCTCCGTAGTTTGAAACCAATTCTGGTTATCGCTTCTCGGCCTTTTGGCTAAGATCAAGTGTAGTATCTGTTCTTATCAGTTTAATATCTGATACGTCCCCTATCTGGGGACCATATATTAAATGGATTTTTAGAACAGGGAGATGGAAAAAGAGCTTGCTCTGTCCACTCCACGCATTGACCTGGTATTGCAGTATCTCCAGGACCGGTGCACCCCTTCTTTAATGCAGTTTCTAAAATCAGAAAGAATTGAATTCAATGTTTTTTGTTCATTTTGCTTGTTTGTCGGATTTTGGGATGGACTCTTTGGCTTTGCTTTTCTTCTCCTCATTGGATTTTTCATGTTCAAAGTTGCAGAAGCCAGATTACAAGCTCATTTTGGTTCAACTTCAGCAACTGTGCATTGCATTGCCATGTAATGTGATGCAATGCTATCTTTCTAGCTCTCCCTTTTTACTTCCTTTTGGATAAACAGACATATTAGGCAAGCATTTTGGAGCTTTCACCTAAATAACTACAGGTGGTGAGATAAGCTGCACAATATAATTGACCTTTCAGTATATTGTTGCACACACACCATCTATTTAGCAAATGCCCTTGTTATCAACAGCAGCCTTTTAAACTCACCTGAGCTAACAGGTATGTGCGCTGGTTACTCTGCTGCGCTTAAAATTTCTTTTTTGGTTTGCTACAATGCCTTTTCTGAAACGTTGTCTCCTTCTGCTGGAACACTGACTTCTTTCATTTAATGCCTGCAGACTATAAAAGAGAACCCAACCCAAAAAGTTTGGTTGATTAGTCTGTGGCATTCTGTTAAACTGTTGCTTATGGCGGTCTCTGTGAGCTTCTCAGCGACATTCAGCCAGCCAGGTATCCTGCCTGCAGTAGATGGAATGTGGCAATGGAACGCTGGCTGCGCGTGTCATAATAGGCTCTGAGCCTTTATATACCTGTGCACAGCAGCAGCCACCTTCAGTCTGCTGCTGGACAGCCAGCAGCAGCAGCAGCAGGAGAGGTATGTAATCAGGAGCCCTCCTGCTAAGGGTAGACAGCTGCTCGTTCCACCCCACCCCCCGCCTTAATTGGTTCTCCTCCCTTCCAACGGTGTTGAGGCGGGTGGGAACAGCAGGGGGTGAAGGTGCTGTGTTTAAAGAGGTGGAGTTATGCAGATCTAAAACGCGTGGATTGCAGCAGCAGCAAGCCGAAAAGTGCAGGCATGTAAGGGATCTAGAGGTTGACAACATGTCTTCTTAACGGGAGTCCAGGAGCTCATCTCCACAAATGGACTTTTCAGGATCCTTGGGTGGCTCTGTAGTTTGAAACCAATTCTGGTTATCGCTTCTCGGCCTTTTGGCTAAGATCAAGTGTAGTATCTGTTCTTATCAGTTTAATATCTGATACGTCCCCTATCTGGGGACCATATATTAAATGGATTTTTAGAACAGGGAGATGGAAAAAGAGCTTGCTCTGTCCACTCCACGCATTGACCTGGTATTGCAGTATCTCCAGGACCGGTGCACCCCTTCTTTAATGCAGTTTCTAAAATCAGAAAGAATTGAATTCAATGTTTTTTGTTCATTTTGCTTGTTTGTCGGATTTTGGGATGGACTCTTTGGCTTTGCTTTTCTTCTCCTCATTGGATTTTTCATGTTCAAAGTTGCAGAAGCCAGATTACAAGCTCATTTTGGTTCAACTTCAGCAACTGTGCATTGCATTGCCATGTAATGTGATGCAATGCTATCTTTCTAGCTCTCCCTTTTTACTTCCTTTTGGATAAACAGACATATTAGGCAAGCATTTTGGAGCTTTCACCTAAATAACTACAGGTGGTGAGATAAGCTGCACAATATAATTGACCTTTCAGTATATTGTTGCACACACACCATCTATTTAGCAAATGCCCTTGTTATCAACAGCAGCCTTTTAAACTAACCTGAGCTAACAGGTATGTGCGCTGGTTACTCTACTGCGCTTAAAATTTCTTTTTTGGTTTGCTACAATGCCTTTTCTGAAACGTTGTCTCCTTCTGCTGGAACACTGACTTCTTTCATTTAATGCCTGCAGACTATAAAAGAGAACCCAACCCAAAAAGTTTGGTTGATTAGTCTGTGGCATTCTGTTAAACTGTTGCTTATGGCGGTCTCTGTGAGCTTCTCAGCGACATTCAGCCAGCCAGGTATCCTGCCTGCAGTAGATGGAATGTGGCAATGGAACGCTGGCTGCGCGTGTCATAATAGGCTCTGAGCCTTTATATACCTGTGCACAGCAGCAGCCACCTTCAGTCTGCTGCTGGACAGCCAGCAGCAGCAGCAGCAGGAGAGGTATGTAATCAGGAGCCCTCCTGCTAAGGGTAGACAGCTGCTCGTTCCACCCCACCCCCCGCCTTAATTGGTTCTCCTCCCTTCCAACGGTGTTGAGGCGGGTGGGAACAGCAGGGGGTGAAGGTGCTGTGTTTAAAGAGGTGGAGTTATGCAGATCTAAAACGCGTGGATTGCAGCAGCAGCAAGCCGAAAAGTGCAGGCATGTAAGGGATCTAGAGGTTGACAACATGTCTTCTTAACGGGAGTCCAGGAGCTCATCTCCACAAATGGACTTTTCAGGATCCTTGGGTGGCTCCGTAGTTTGAAACCAATTCTGGTTATCGCTTCTCGGCCTTTTGGCTAAGATCAAGTGTAGTATCTGTTCTTATCAGTTTAATATCTGATACGTCCCCTATCTGGGGACCATATATTAAATGGATTTTTAGAACAGGGAGATGGAAAAAGAGCTTGCTCTGTCCACTCCACTCATTGACCTGGTATTGCAGTATCTCCAGGACCGGTGCACCCCTTCTTTAATGCAGTTTCTAAAATCAGAAAGAATTGAATTCAATGTTTTTTGTTCATTTTGCTTGTTTGTCGGATTTTGGGATGGACTCTTTGGCTTTGCTTTTCTTCTCCTCATTGGATTTTTCATGTTCAAAGTTGCAGAAGCCAGATTACAAGCAGATTTTGGTTCAACTTCAGCAACTGTGCATTGCATTGCCATGTAATGTGATGCAATGCTATCTTTCTAGCTCTCCCTTTTTACTTCCTTTTGGATAAACAGACATATTAGGCAAGCATTTTGGAGCTTTCACCTAAATAACTACAGGTGGTGAGATAAGCTGCACAATATAATTGACCTTTCAGTATATTGTTGCACACACACCATCTATTTAGCAAATGCCCTTGTTATCAACAGCAGCCTTTTAAACTCACCTGAGCTAACAGGTATGTGCGCTGGTTACTCTGCTGCGCTTAAAATTTCTTTTTTGGTTTGCTACAATGCCTTTTCTGAAACGTTGTCTCCTTCTGCTGGAACACTGACTTCTTTCATTTAATGCCTGCAGACTATAAAAGAGAACCCAACCCAAAAAGTTTGGTTGATTAGTCTGTGGCATTCTGTTAAACTGTTGCTTATGGCGGTCTCTGTGAGCTTCTCAGCGACATTCAGCCAGCCAGGTATCCTGCCTGCAGTAGATGGAATGTGGCAATGGAACGCTGGCTGCGCGTGTCATAATAGGCTCTGAGCCTTTATATACCTGTGCACAGCAGCAGCCACCTTCAGTCTGCTGCTGGACAGCCAGCAGCAGCAGCAGGAGAGGTATGTAATCAGGAGCCCTCCTGCTAAGGGTAGACAGCTGCTCGTTCCACCCCACCCCCCGCCTTAATTGGTTCTCCTCCCTTCCAACGGTGTTGAGGCGGGTGGGAACAGCAGGGGGTGAAGGTGCTGTGTTTAAAGAGGTGGAGTTATGCAGATCTAAAACGCGTGGATTGCAGCAGCAGCAAGCCGAAAAGTGCAGGCATGTAAGGGATCTAGAGGTTGACAACATGTCTTCTTAACGGGAGTCCAGGAGCTCATCTCCACAAATGGACTTTTCAGGATCCTTGGGTGGCTCCGTAGTTTGAAACCAATTCTGGTTATCGCTTCTCGGCCTTTTGGCTAAGATCAAGTGTAGTATCTGTTCTTATCAGTTTAATATCTGATACGTCCCCTATCTGGGGACCATATATTAAATGGATTTTTAGAACAGGGAGATGGAAAAAGAGCTTGCTCTGTCCACTCCACTCATTGACCTGGTATTGCAGTATCTCCAGGACCGGTGCACCCCTTCTTTAATGCAGTTTCTAAAATCAGAAAGAATTGAATTCAATGTTTTTTGTTCATTTTGCTTGTTTGTCGGATTTTGGGATGGACTCTTTGGCTTTGCTTTTCTTCTCCTCATTGGATTTTTCATGTTCAAAGTTGCAGAAGCCAGATTACAAGCTCATTTTGGTTCAACTTCAGCAACTGTGCATTGCATTGCCATGTAATGTGATGCAATGCTATCTTTCTAGCTCTCCCTTTTTACTTCCTTTTGGATAAACAGACATATTAGGCAAGCACTTTGGAGCTTTCACCTAAATAACTACAGGTGGTGAGATAAGCTGCACAATATAATTGACCTTTCAGTATATTGTTGCACACACACCATCTATTTAGCAAATGCCCTTGTTATCAACAGCAGCCTTTTAAACTCACCTGAGCTAACAGGTATGTGCGCTGGTTACTCTGCTGCGCTTAAAATTTCTTTTTTGGTTTGCTACAATGCCTTTTCTGAAACGTTGTCTCCTTCTGCTGGAACACTGACTTCTTTCATTTAATGCCTGCAGACTATAAAAGAGAACCCAACCCAAAAAGTTTGGTTGATTAGTCTGTGGCATTCTGTTAAACTGTTGCTTATGGCGGTCTCTGTGAGCTTCTCAGCGACATTCAGCCAGCCAGGTATCCTGCCTGCAGTAGATGGAATGTGGCAATGGAACGCTGGCTGCGCGTGTCATAATAGGCTCTGAGCCTTTATATACCTGTGCACAGCAGCAGCCACCTTCAGTCTGCTGCTGGACAGCCAGCAGCAGCAGCAGCAGGAGAGGTATGTAATCAGGAGCCCTCCTGCTAAGGGTAGACAGCTGCTCGTTCCACCCCACCCCCCGCCTTAATTGGTTCTCCTCCCTTCCAACGGTGTTGAGGCGGGTGGGAACAGCAGGGGGTGAAGGTGCTGTGTTTAAAGAGGTGGAGTTATGCAGATCTAAAACGCGTGGATTGCAGCAGCAGCAAGCCGAAAAGTGCAGGCATGTAAGGGATCTAGAGGTTGACAACATGTCTTCTTAACGGGAGTCCAGGAGCTCATCTCCACAAATGGACTTTTCAGGATCCTTGGGTGGCTCCGTAGTTTGAAACCAATTCTGGTTATCGCTTCTCGGCCTTTTGGCTAAGATCAAGTGTAGTATCTGTTCTTATCAGTTTAATATCTGATACGTCCCCTATCTGGGGACCATATATTAAATGGATTTTTAGAACAGGGAGATGGAAAAAGAGCTTGCTCTGTCCACTCCACGCATTGACCTGGTATTGCAGTATCTCCAGGACCGGTGCACCCCTTCTTTAATGCAGTTTCTAAAATCAGAAAGAATTGAATTCAATGTTTTTTGTTCATTTTGCTTGTTTGTCGGATTTTGGGATGGACTCTTTGGCTTTGCTTTTCTTCTCCTCATTGGATTTTTCATGTTCAAAGTTGCAGAAGCCAGATTACAAGCTCATTTTGGTTCAACTTCAGCAACTGTGCATTGCATTGCCATGTAATGTGATGCAATGCTATCTTTCTAGCTCTCCCTTTTTACTTCCTTTTGGATAAACAGACATATTAGGCAAGCATTTTGGAGCTTTCACCTAAATAACTACTGGTGGTGAGATGAGCTGCACAATATAATTGACCTTTCAGTATATTGTTGCACACACACCATCTATTTAGCAAATGCCCTTGTTATCAACAGCAGCCTTTTAAACTCACCTGAGCTAACAGGTATGTGCGCTGGTTACTCTGCTGCGCTTAAAATTTCTTTTTTGGTTTGCTACAATGCCTTTTCTGAAACGTTGTCTCCTTCTGCTGGAACACTGACTTCTTTCATTTAATGCCTGCAGACTATAAAAGAGAACCCAACCCAAAAAGTTTGGTTGATTAGTCTGTGGCATTCTGTTAAACTGTTGCTTATGGCGGTCTCTGTGAGCTTCTCAGCGACATTCAGCCAGCCAGGTATCCTGCCTGCAGTAGATGGAATGTGGCAATGGAACGCTGGCTGCGCGTGTCATAATAGGCTCTGAGCCTTTATATACCTGTGCACAGCAGCAGCCACCTTCAGTCTGCTGCTGGACAGCCAGCAGCAGCAGCAGCAGGAGAGGTATGTAATCAGGAGCCCTCCTGCTAAGGGTAGACAGCTGCTCGTTCCACCCCACCCCCCGCCTTAATTGGTTCTCCTCCCTTCCAACGGTGTTGAGGCGGGTGGGAACAGCAGGGGGTGAAGGTGCTGTGTTTAAAGAGGTGGAGTTATGCAGATCTAAAACGCGTGGATTGCAGCAGCAGCAAGCCGAAAAGTGCAGGCATGTAAGGGATCTAGAGGTTGACAACATGTCTTCTTAACGGGAGTCCAGGAGCTCATCTCCACAAATGGACTTTTCAGGATCCTTGGGTGGCTCCGTAGTTTGAAACCAATTCTGGTTATCGCTTCTCGGCCTTTTGGCTAAGATCAAGTGTAGTATCTGTTCTTATCAGTTTAATATCTGATACGTCCCCTATCTGGGGACCATATATTAAATGGATTTTTAGAACAGGGAGATGGAAAAAGAGCTTGCTCTGTCCACTCCACGCATTGACCTGGTATTGCAGTATCTCCAGGACCGGTGCACCCCTTCTTTAATGCAGTTTCTAAAATCAGAAAGAATTGAATTCAATGTTTTTTGTTCATTTTGCTTGTTTGTCGGATTTGGGATGGACTCTTTGGCTTTGCTTTTCTTCTCCTCATTGGATTTTTCATGTTCAAAGTTGCAGAAGCCAGATTACAAGCTCATTTTGGTTCAACTTCAGCAACTGTGCATTGCATTGCCATGTAATGTGATGCAATGCTATCTTTCTAGCTCTCCCTTTTTACTTCCTTTTGGATAAACAGACATATTAGGCAAGCATTTTGGAGCTTTCACCTAAATAACTACAGGTGGTGAGATAAGCTGCACAATATAATTGACCTTTCAGTATATTGTTGCACACACACCATCTATTTAGCAAATGCCCTTGTTATCAACAGCAGCCTTTTAAACTCACCTGAGCTAACAGGTATGTGCGCTGGTTACTCTGCTGCGCTTAAAATTTCTTTTTTGGTTTGCTACAATGCCTTTTCTGAAACGTTGTCTCCTTCTGCTGGAACACTGACTTCTTTCATTTAATGTCTGCAGACTATAAAAGAGAACCCAACCCAAAAAGTTTGGTTGATTAGTCTGTGGCATTCTGTTAAACTGTTGCTTATGGCGGTCTCTGTGAGCTTCTCAGCGACATTCAGCCAGCCAGGTATCCTGCCTGCAGTAGATGGAATGTGGCAATGGAACGCTGGCTGCGCGTGTCATAATAGGCTCTGAGCCTTTATATACCTGTGCACAGCAGCAGCCACCTTCAGTCTGCTGCTGGACAGCCAGCAGCAGCAGCAGCAGGAGAGGTATGTAATCAGGAGCCCTCCTGCTAAGGGTAGACAGCTGCTCGTTCCACCCCACCCCCCGCCTTAATTGGTTCTCCTCCCTTCCAACGGTGTTGAGGCGGGTGGGAACAGCAGGGGGTGAAGGTGCTGTGTTTAAAGAGGTGGAGTTATGCAGATCTAAAACGCGTGGATTGCAGCAGCAGCAAGCCGAAAAGTGCAGGCATGTAAGGGATCTAGAGGTTGACAACATGTCTTCTTAACGGGAGTCCAGGAGCTCATCTCCACAAATGGACTTTTCAGGATCCTTGGGTGGCTCCGTAGTTTGAAACCAATTCTGGTTATCGCTTCTCGGCCTTTTGGCTAAGATCAAGTGTAGTATCTGTTCTTATCAGTTTAATATCTGATACGTCCCCTATCTGGGGACCATATATTAAATGGATTTTTAGAACAGGGAGATGGAAAAAGAGCTTGCTCTGTCCACTCCACGCATTGACCTGGTATTGCAGTATCTCCAGGACCGGTGCACCCCTTCTTTAATGCAGTTTCTAAAATCAGAAAGAATTGAATTCAATGTTTTTTGTTCATTTTGCTTGTTTGTCGGATTTTGGGATGGACTCTTTGGCTTTGCTTTTCTTCTCCTCATTGGATTTTTCATGTTCAAAGTTGCAGAAGCCAGATTACAAGCTCATTTTGGTTCAACTTCAGCAACTGTGCATTGCATTGCCATGTAATGTGATGCAATGCTATCTTTCTAGCTCTCCCTTTTTACTTCCTTTTGGATAAACAGACATATTAGGCAAGCATTTTGGAGCTTTCACCTAAATAACTACAGGTGGTGAGATAAGCTGCACAATATAATTGACCTTTCAGTATATTGTTGCACACACACCATCTATTTAGCAAATGCCCTTGTTATCAACAGCAGCCTTTTAAACTCACCTGAGCTAACAGGTATGTGCGCTGGTTACTCTGCTGCGCTTAAAATTTCTTTTTTGGTTTGCTACAATGCCTTTTCTGAAACGTTGTCTCCTTCTGCTGGAACACTGACTTCTTTCATTTAATGCCTGCAGACTATAAAAGAGAACCCAACCCAAAAAGTTTGGTTGATTAGTCTGTGGCATTCTGTTAAACTGTTGCTTATGGCGGTCTCTGTGAGCTTCTCAGCGACATTCAGCCAGCCAGGTATCCTGCCTGCAGTAGATGGAATGTGGCAATGGAACGCTGGCTGCGCGTGTCATAATAGGCTCTGAGCCTTTATATACCTGTGCACAGCAGCAGCCACCTTCAGTCTGCTGCTGGACAGCCAGCAGCAGCAGCAGCAGGAGAGGTATGTAATCAGGAGCCCTCCTGCTAAGGGTAGACAGCTGCTCGTTCCACCCCACCCCCCGCCTTAATTGGTTCTCCTCCCTTCCAACGGTGTTGAGGCGGGTGGGAACAGCAGGGGGTGAAGGTGCTGTGTTTAAAGAGGTGGAGTTATGCAGATCTAAAACGCGTGGATTGCAGCAGCAGCAAGCCGAAAAGTGCAGGCATGTAAGGGATCTAGAGGTTGACAACATGTCTTCTTAACGGGAGTCCAGGAGCTCATCTCCACAAATGGACTTTTCAGGATCCTTGGGTGGCTCCGTAGTTTGAAACCAATTCTGGTTATCGCTTCTCGGCCTTTTGGCTAAGATCAAGTGTAGTATCTGTTCTTATCAGTTTAATATCTGATACGTCCCCTATCTGGGGACCATATATTAAATGGATTTTTAGAACAGGGAGATGGAAAAAGAGCTTGCTCTGTCCACTCCACGCATTGACCTGGTATTGCATTATCTCCAGGACCGGTGCACCCCTTCTTTAATGCAGTTTCTAAAATCAGAAAGAATTGAATTCAATGTTTTTTGTTCATTTTGCTTGTTTGTCGGATTTTGGGATGGACTCTTTGGCTTTGCTTTTCTTCTCCTCATTGGATTTTTCATGTTCAAAGTTGCAGAAGCCAGATTACAAGCTCATTTTGGTTCAACTTCAGCAACTGTGCATTGCATTGCCATGTAATGTGATGCAATGCTATCTTTCTAGCTCTCCCTTTTTACTTCCTTTTGGATAAACAGACATATTAGGCAAGCATTTTGGAGCTTTCACCTAAATAACTACAGGTGGTGAGATAAGCTGCACAATATAATTGACCTTTCAGTATATTGTTGCACACACACCATCTATTTAGCAAATGCCCTTGTTATCAACAGCAGCCTTTTAAACTCACCTGAGCTAACAGGTATGTGCGCTGGTTACTCTGCTGCGCTTAAAATTTCTTTTTTGGTTTGCTACAATGCCTTTTCTGAAACGTTGTCTCCTTCTGCTGGAACACTGACTTCTTTCATTTAATGCCTGCAGACTATAAAAGAGAACCCAATCCAAAAAGTTTGGTTGATTAGTCTGCGGCATTCTGTTAAACTGTTGCTTATGGCGATCTCTGTGAGCTTCTCAGCGACATTCAGCCAGCCAGGTATCCTGCCTGCAGTAGATGGAATGTGGCAATGGAACGCTGGCTGCGCGTGTCATAATAGGCTCTGAGCCTTTATATACCTGTGCACAGCAGCAGCCACCTTCAGTCTGCTGCTGGACAGCCAGCAGCAGCAGCAGCAGGAGAGGTATGTAATCAGGAGCCCTCCTGCTAAGGGTAGACAGCTGCTCGTTCCACCCCACCCCCCGCCTTAATTGGTTCTCCTCCCTTCCAACGGTGTTGAGGCGGGTGGGAACAGCAGGGGGTGAAGGTGCTGTGTTTAAAGAGGTGGAGTTATGCAGATCTAAAACGCGTGGATTGCAGCAGCAGCAAGCCGAAAAGTGCAGGCATGTAAGGGATCTAGAGGTTGACAACATGTCTTCTTAACGGGAGTCCAGGAGCTCATCTCCACAAATGGACTTTTCAGGATCCTTGGGTGGCTCCGTAGTTTGAAACCAATTCTGGTTATCGCTTCTCGGCCTTTTGGCTAAGATCAAGTGTAGTATCTGTTCTTATCAGTTTAATATCTGATACGTCCCCTATCTGGGGACCATATATTAAATGGATTTTTAGAACAGGGAGATGGAAAAAGAGCTTGCTCTGTCCACTCCACGCATTGACCTGGTATTGCAGTATCTCCAGGACCGGTGCACCCCTTCTTTAATGCAGTTTCTAAAATCAGAAAGAATTGAATTCAATGTTTTTTGTTCATTTTGCTTGTTTGTCGGATTTTGGGATGGACTCTTTGGCTTTGCTTTTCTTCTCCTCATTGGATTTTTCATGTTCAAAGTTGCAGAAGCCAGATTACAAGCTCATTTTGGTTCAACTTCAGCAACTGTGCATTGCATTGCCATGTAATGTGATGCAATGCTATCTTTCTAGCTCTCCCTTTTTACTTCCTTTTGGATAAACAGACATATTAGGCAAGCATTTTGGAGCTTTCACCTAAATAACTACAGGTGGTGAGATAAGCTGCACAATATAATTGACCTTTCAGTATATTGTTGCACACACACCATCTATTTAGCAAATGCCCTTGTTATCAACAGCAGCCTTTTAAACTCACCTGAGCTAACAGGTATGTGCGCTGGTTACTCTGCTGCGCTTAAAATTTCTTTTTTGGTTTGCTACAATGCCTTTTCTGAAACGTTGTCTCCTTCTGCTGGAACACTGACTTCTTTCATTTAATGCCTGCAGACTATAAAAGAGAACCCAACCCAAAAAGTTTGGTTGATTAGTCTGTGGCATTCTGTTAAACTGTTGCTTATGGCGGTCTCTGTGAGCTTCTCAGCGACATTCAGCCAGCCAGGTATCCTGCCTGCAGTAGATGGAATGTGGCAATGGAACGCTGGCTGCGCGTGTCATAATAGGCTCTGAGCCTTTATATACCTGTGCACAGCAGCAGCCACCTTCAGTCTGCTGCTGGACAGCCAGCAGCAGCAGCAGCAGGAGAGGTATGTAATCAGGAGCCCTCCTGCTAAGGGTAGATAGACAGCTGCTCGTTCCACCCCACCCCCCGCCTTAATTGGTTCTCCTCCCTTCCAACGGTGTTGAGGCGGGTGGGAACAGCAGGGGGTGAAGGTGCTGTGTTTAAAGAGGTGGAGTTATGCAGATCTAAAACGCGTGGATTGCAGCAGCAGCAAGCCGAAAAGTGCAGGCATGTAAGGGATCTAGAGGTTGACAACATGTCTTCTTAACGGGAGTCCAGGAGCTCATCTCCACAAATGGACTTTTCAGGATCCTTGGGTGGCTCCGTAGTTTGAAACCAATTCTGGTTATCGCTTCTCGGCCTTTTGGCTAAGATCAAGTGTAGTATCTGTTCTTATCAGTTTAATATCTGATACGTCCCCTATCTGGGGACCATATATTAAATGGATTTTTAGAACAGGGAGATGGAAAAAGAGCTTGCTCTGTCCACTCCACGCATTGACCTGGTATTGCAGTATCTCCAGGACCGGTGCACCCCTTCTTTAATGCAGTTTCTAAAATCAGAAAGAATTGAATTCAATGTTTTTTGTTCATTTTGCTTGTTTGTCGGATTTTGGGATGGACTCTTTGGCTTTGCTTTTCTTCTCCTCATTGGATTTTTCATGTTCAAAGTTGCAGAAGCCAGATTACAAGCTCATTTTGGTTCAACTTCAGCAACTGTGCATTGCATTGCCATGTAATGTGATGCAATGCTATCTTTCTAGCTCTCCCTTTTTACTTCCTTTTGGATAAACAGACATATTAGGCAAGCATTTTGGAGCTTTCACCTAAATAACTACAGGTGGTGAGATAAGCTGCACAATATAATTGACCTTTCAGTATATTGTTGCACACACACCATCTATTTAGCAAATGCCCTTGTTATCAACAGCAGCCTTTTAAACTCACCTGAGCTAACAGGTATGTGCGCTGGTTACTCTGCTGCGCTTAAAATTTCTTTTTTGGTTTGCTACAATGCCTTTTCTGAAACGTTGTCTCCTTCTGCTGGAACACTGACTTCTTTCATTTAATGCCTGCAGACTATAAAAGAGAACCCAACCCAAAAAGTTTGGTTGATTAGTCTGTGGCATTCTGTTAAACTGTTGCTTATGGCGGTCTCTGTGAGCTTCTCAGCGACATTCAGCCAGCCAGGTATCCTGCCTGCAGTAGATGGAATGTGGCAATGGAACGCTGGCTGCGCGTGTCATAATAGGCTCTGAGCCTTTATATACCTGTGCACAGCAGCAGCCACCTTCAGTCTGCTGCTGGACAGCCAGCAGCAGCAGCAGCAGGAGAGGTATGTAATCAGGAGCCCTCCTGCTAAGGGTAGACAGCTGCTCGTTCCACCCCACCCCCCGCCTTAATTGGTTCTCCTCCCTTCCAACGGTGTTGAGGCGGGTGGGAACAGCAGGGGGTGAAGGTGCTGTGTTTAAAGAGGTGGAGTTATGCAGATCTAAAACGCGTGGATTGCAGCAGCAGCAAGCCGAAAAGTGCAGGCATGTAAGGGATCTAGAGGTTGACAACATGTCTTCTTAACGGGAGTCCAGGAGCTCATCTCCACAAATGGACTTTTCAGGATCCTTGGGTGGCTCCGTAGTTTGAAACCAATTCTGGTTATCGCTTCTCGGCCTTTTGGCTAAGATCAAGTGTAGTATCTGTTCTTATCAGTTTAATATCTGATACGTCCCCTATCTGGGGACCATATATTAAATGGATTTTTAGAACAGGGAGATGGAAAAAGAGCTTGCTCTGTCCACTCCACGCATTGACCTGGTATTGCAGTATCTCCAGGACCGGTGCACCCCTTCTTTAATGCAGTTTCTAAAATCAGAAAGAATTGAATTCAATGTTTTTTGTTCATTTTGCTTGTTTGTCGGATTTTGGGATGGACTCTTTGGCTTTGCTTTTCTTCTCCTCATTGGATTTTTCATGTTCAAAGTTGCAGAAGCCAGATTACAAGCTCATTTTGGTTCAACTTCAGCAACTGTGCATTGCATTGCCATGTAATGTGATGCAATGCTATCTTTCTAGCTCTCCCTTTTTACTTCCTTTTGGATAAACAGACATATTAGGCAAGCATTTTGGAGCTTTCACCTAAATAACTACTGGTGGTGAGATAAGCTGCACAATATAATTGACCTTTCAGTATATTGTTGCACACACACCATCTATTTAGCAAATGCCCTTGTTATCAACAGCAGCCTTTTAAACTCACCTGAGCTAACAGGTATGTGCGCTGGTTACTCTGCTGCGCTTAAAATTTCTTTTTTGGTTTGCTACAATGCCTTTTCTGAAACGTTGTCTCCTTCTGCTGGAACACTGACTTCTTTCATTTAATGCCTGCAGACTATAAAAGAGAACCCAACCCAAAAAGTTTGGTTGATTAGTCTGTGGCATTCTGTTAAACTGTTGCTTATGGCGGTCTCTGTGAGCTTCTCAGCGATATTCAGCCAGCCAGGTATCCTGCCTGCAGTAGATGGAATGTGGCAATGGAACGCTGGCTGCGCGTGTCATAATAGGCTCTGAGCCTTTATATACCTGTGCACAGCAGCAGCCACCTTCAGTCTGCTGCTGGACAGCCAGCAGCAGCAGCAGCAGGAGAGGTATGTAATCAGGAGCCCTCCTGCTAAGGGTAGACAGCTGCTCGTTCCACCCCACCCCCCGCCTTAATTGGTTCTCCTCCCTTCCAACGGTGTTGAGGCGGGTGGGAACAGCAGGGGGTGAAGGTGCTGTGTTTAAAGAGGTGGAGTTATGCAGATCTAAAACGCGTGGATTGCAGCAGCAGCAAGCCGAAAAGTGCAGGCATGTAAGGGATCTAGAGGTTGACAACATGTCTTCTTAACGGGAGTCCAGGAGCTCATCTCCACAAATGGACTTTTCAGGATCCTTGGGTGGCTCCGTAGTTTGAAACCAATTCTGGTTATCGCTTCTCGGCCTTTTGGCTAAGATCAAGTGTAGTATCTGTTCTTATCAGTTTAATATCTGATACGTCCCCTATCTGGGGACCATATATTAAATGGATTTTTAGAACAGGGAGATGGAAAAAGAGCTTGCTCTGTCCACTCCACGCATTGACCTGGTATTGCAGTATCTCCAGGACCGGTGCACCCCTTCTTTAATGCAGTTTCTAAAATCAGAAAGAATTGAATTCAATGTTTTTTGTTCATTTTGCTTGTTTGTCGGATTTTGGGATGGACTCTTTGGCTTTGCTTTTCTTCTCCTCATTGGATTTTTCATGTTCAAAGTTGCAGAAGCCAGATTACAAGCTCATTTTGGTTCAACTTCAGCAACTGTGCATTGCATTGCCATGTAATGTGATGCAATGCTATCTTTCTAGCTCTCCCTTTTTACTTCCTTTTGGATAAACAGACATATTAGGCAAGCATTTTGGAGCTTTCACCTAAATAACTACAGGTGGTGAGATAAGCTGCACAATATAATTGACCTTTCAGTATATTGTTGCACACACACCATCTATTTAGCAAATGCCCTTGTTATCAACAGCAGCCTTTTAAACTCACCTGAGCTAACAGGTATGTGCGCTGGTTACTCTGCTGCGCTTAAAATTTCTTTTTTGGTTTGCTACAATGCCTTTTCTGAAACGTTGTCTCCTTCTGCTGGAACACTGACTTCTTTCATTTAATGCCTGCAGACTATAAAAGAGAACCCAACCCAAAAAGTTTGGTTGATTAGTCTGTGGCATTCTGTTAAACTGTTGCTTATGGCGGTCTCTGTGAGCTTCTCAGCGACATTCAGCCAGCCAGGTATCCTGCCTGCAGTAGATGGAATGTGGCAATGGAACGCTGGCTGCGCGTGTCATAATAGGCTCTGAGCCTTTATATACCTGTGCACAGCAGCAGCCACCTTCAGTCTGCTGCTGGACAGCCAGCAGCAGCAGCAGCAGGAGAGGTATGTAATCAGGAGCCCTCCTGCTAAGGGTAGACAGCTGCTCGTTCCACCCCACCCCCCGCCTTAATTGGTTCTCCTCCCTTCCAACGGTGTTGAGGCGGGTGGGAACAGCAGGGGGTGAAGGTGCTGTGTTTAAAGAGGTGGAGTTATGCAGATCTAAAACGCGTGGATTGCAGCAGCAGCAAGCCGAAAAGTGCAGGCATGTAAGGGATCTAGAGGTTGACAACATGTCTTCTTAACGGGAGTCCAGGAGCTCATCTCCACAAATGGACTTTTCAGGATCCTTGGGTGGCTCCGTAGTTTGAAACCAATTCTGGTTATCGCTTCTCGGCCTTTTGGCTAAGATCAAGTGTAGTATCTGTTCTTATCAGTTTAATATCTGATACGTCCCCTATCTGGGGACCATATATTAAATGGATTTTTAGAACAGGGAGATGGAAAAAGAGCTTGCTCTGTCCACTCCACGCATTGACCTGGTATTGCAGTATCTCCAGGACCGGTGCACCCCTTCTTTAATGCAGTTTCTAAAATCAGAAAGAATTGAATTCAATGTTTTTTGTTCATTTTGCTTGTTTGTCGGATTTTGGGATGGACTCTTTGGCTTTGCTTTTCTTCTCCTCATTGGATTTTTCATGTTCAAAGTTGCAGAAGCCAGATTACAAGCTCATTTTGGTTCAACTTCAGCAACTGTGCATTGCATTGCCATGTAATGTGATGCAATGCTATCTTTCTAGCTCTCCCTTTTTACTTCCTTTTGGATAAACAGACATATTAGGCAAGCATTTTGGAGCTTTCACCTAAATAACTACAGGTGGTGAGATAAGCTGCACAATATAATTGACCTTTCAGTATATTGTTGCACACACACCATCTATTTAGCAAATGCCCTTGTTATCAACAGCAGCCTTTTAAACTCACCTGAGCTAACAGGTATGTGCGCTGGTTACTCTGCTGCGCTTAAAATTTCTTTTTTGGTTTGCTACAATGCCTTTTCTGAAACGTTGTCTCCTTCTGCTGGAACACTGACTTCTTTCATTTAATGCCTGCAGACTATAAAAGAGAACCCAACCCAAAAAGTTTGGTTGATTAGTCTGTGGCATTCTGTTAAACTGTTGCTTATGGCGGTCTCTGTGAGCTTCTCAGCGACATTCAGCCAGCCAGGTATCCTGCCTGCAGTAGATGGAATGTGGCAATGGAACGCTGGCTGCGCGTGTCATAATAGGCTCTGAGCCTTTATATACCTGTGCACAGCAGCAGCCACCTTCAGTCTGCTGCTGGACAGCCAGCAGCAGCAGCAGCAGGAGAGGTATGTAATCAGGAGCCCTCCTGCTAAGGGTAGACAGCTGCTCGTTCCACCCCACCCCCGCCTTAATTGGTTCTCCTCCCTTCCAACGGTGTTGAGGCGGGTGGGAACAGCAGGGGGTGAAGGTGCTGTGTTTAAAGAGGTGGAGTTATGCAGATCTAAAACGCGTGGATTGCAGCAGCAGCAAGCCGAAAAGTGCAGGCATGTAAGGGATCTAGAGGTTGACAACATGTCTTCTTAACGGGAGTCCAGGAGCTCATCTCCACAAATGGACTTTTCAGGATCCTTGGGTGGCTCCGTAGTTTGAAACCAATTCTGGTTATCGCTTCTCGGCCTTTTGGCTAAGATCAAGTGCAGTGATCTAGCGGCTGCTGCCTTGGTCTTGGCTGAGAGGTGCTCGGGGTACCCGGCTCCTTGGCCTGGGGGGATCGCTCTGTTTTTCAGCAGGGCTTCACCTCCCTGCTGCTATTAGGGAGTCGGATTAGTCCCCGGGCAACGGGAGGCGATCATCTACCTGGCACTTCGGTGTTGAAGGTTTCTATTGAGAAGAGGAGAACCTGTTTGTGAAGAAGATGTCTGCAGCATCACATGAAGGAGAGGAAGATAATGTGCTTGAATTCGCTAAGGTGCAGAATTCTATTCGTTTGGTTGTTCAGGAGAACTTTCGAGATCAAAAGGATTTTAGGTATGTGATGAGTCAAGTTCTTGTGGATCTTTTTGGTTTGAAGACAGAAGAAGTGTTGGCGATAATGGACTACCCCAGGAGGGGTGTTTATGATATAGTTTTTGTTGACAAAGTTTTTTTTGAAGGATATCTAAGGAAAATGACTGCAAGCCAGGATAAAAGAATGGAGGGGATAAGTGTAATGCCACACTTCCCCGTTAGAGATAAATGGATCATTGTTAAAATGTACTCTCCATTGGTGGACGAAGAGGATGTTCTTACATTTTTGGAGTTTTTTTGTTTGTCAGTAACACCAAAAGGGAAGATTTATAATGAATTTGGTTTTTGGACTTCGAAGTGGAAATTTTTGGTCCGTTTCAAAGAAGATGAGCAGGGGACTGTGTTGCTTCCCCCAGCTAGGTTTAAGTTGGGTAATATAAATGGTGATATTTTTTTCAGTGGTATACCCACTTTTTGTCGAGTTTGTCGTCAATACGGGCATGGAAAGGAAAATTGTTCGGGTGGTGTATGTGGTTTTTGCAAAAAAGGTGATCATGAGTCAAAGGATTGTAAAGATCGGAGGAAGTGCAACTTGTGTCAGGAAGATACGCATGTTTTTAAGAATTGCCCAAAGAGGAAAAGAAATAAAGAGAAGGAGGTAGTGGTTAAAAAGGTTTTGGTAGAGAGAAAGGAGGAAAGTGTAGAAAAGGTGTTGGTGGTAAAGGGAAAAGAAAGCAAACCTGTAGGAGTGCAGAGGGAGATGGAGAAAACAAGAGTAGATTGGGGGGATAGGGTAGAGAGTGAAATGGGAGGTGTAAGTCAGGGAACTGGCCGTGGTAAGGTTAAAAAGCAAGAAAAGAGAAAGGAACAGGAAGTGGAGGTGGCAATGGAAGAAAATATAGTTGTTTTTCAACAACCTATGTTTATAAAGAATGCAGAATATTTTAACCGGTTGTACCGTAAGTTGTATGATGAGAAACGTTTGGACTATCTTATAGAGAATGTTAGGAAAGAACTAATAAGAGATAAAAATGTTTTTTGTGTGAAATATAGAATACCAGATGGTGTATCGAAACAAGTTTTTTCAGCATCAAGGGTTGAAGATTTGTCCCTTAAGGTTCTGAGTTGGGTTGGGGTTCATGCTTTTGATAACGGTTACAAGTATTTTACTTGATGTTATTACTGTTGTTAATACAGTTATAATTTAATTTTTATTTTTTTGGTATCCATTCAGGTTCTGAAACATTTCTTTCTTTGTAAGTATTGTTGTATTTTTGTAATTTTTTTTTCTGACATTAAAAGTACCAAAACCTGATGATGATTTAAGTTGGAGTCCACGTCTTGTCTCCCTTTGGGGAGAAGAGGACTGTGGAGTGGACTTTAATTTTAACCTGAATAGGTTTTAAAAAAAAAAAAAAAAAAATCTGTTCTTATCAGTTTAATATCTGATACGTCCCCTATCTGGGGACCATATATTAAATGGATTTTTAGAACAGGGAGATGGAAAAAGAGCTTGCTCTGTCCACTCCACGCATTGACCTGGTATTGCAGTATCTCCAGGACCGGTGCACCCCTTCTTTAATGCAGTTTCTAAAATCAGAAAGAATTGAATTCAATGTTTTTTGTTCATTTTGCTTGTTTGTCGGATTTTGGGATGGACTCTTTGGCTTTGCTTTTCTTCTCCTCATTGGATTTTTCATGTTCAAAGTTGCAGAAGCCAGATTACAAGCTCATTTTGGTTCAACTTCAGCAACTGTGCATTGCATTGCCATGTAATGTGATGCAATGCTATCTTTCTAGCTCTCCCTTTTTACTTCCTTTTGGATAAACAGACATATTAGGCAAGCATTTTGGAGCTTTCACCTAAATAACTACAGGTGGTGAGATAAGCTGCACAATATAATTGACCTTTCAGTATATTGTTGCACACACACCATCTATTTAGCAAATGCCCTTGTTATCAACAGCAGCCTTTTAAACTCACCTGAGCTAACAGGTATGTGCGCTGGTTACTCTGCTGCGCTTAAAATTTCTTTTTTGGTTTGCTACAATGCCTTTTCTGAAACGTTGTCTCCTTCTGCTGGAACACTGACTTCTTTCATTTAATGCCTGCAGACTATAAAAGAGAACCCAACCCAAAAAGTTTGGTTGATTAGTCTGTGGCATTCTGTTAAACTGTTGCTTATGGCGGTCTCTGTGAGCTTCTCAGCGACATTCAGCCAGCCAGGTATCCTGCCTGCAGTAGATGGAATGTGGCAATGGAACGCTGGCTGCGCGTGTCATAATAGGCTCTGAGCCTTTATATACCTGTGCACAGCAGCAGCCACCTTCAGTCTGCTGCTGGACAGCCAGCAGCAGCAGCAGCAGGAGAGGTATGTAATCAGGAGCCCTCCTGCTAAGGGTAGACAGCTGCTCGTTCCACCCCACCCCCCGCCTTAATTGGTTCTCCTCCCTTCCAACGGTGTTGAGGCGGGTGGGAACAGCAGGGGGTGAAGGTGCTGTGTTTAAAGAGGTGGAGTTATGCAGATCTAAAACGCGTGGATTGCAGCAGCAGCAAGCCGAAAAGTGCAGGCATGTAAGGGATCTAGAGGTTGACAACATGTCTTCTTAACGGGAGTCCAGGAGCTCATCTCCACAAATGGACTTTTCAGGATCCTTGGGTGGCTCCGTAGTTTGAAACCAATTCTGGTTATCGCTTCTCGGCCTTTTGGCTAAGATCAAGTGTAGTATCTGTTCTTATCAGTTTAATATCTGATACGTCCCCTATCTGGGGACCATATATTAAATGGATTTTTAGAACAGGGAGATGGAAAAAGAGCTTGCTCTGTCCACTCCACGCATTGACCTGGTATTGCAGTATCTCCAGGACCGGTGCACCCCTTCTTTAATGCAGTTTCTAAAATCAGAAAGAATTGAATTCAATGTTTTTTGTTCATTTTGCTTGTTTGTTGGATTTTGGGATGGACTCTTTGGCTTTGCTTTTCTTCTCCTCATTGGATTTTTCATGTTCAAAGTTGCAGAAGCCAGATTACAAGCTCATTTTGGTTCAACTTCAGCAACTGTGCATTGCATTGCCATGTAATGTGATGCAATGCTATCTTTCTAGCTCTCCCTTTTTACTTCCTTTTGGATAAACAGACATATTAGGCAAGCATTTTGGAGCTTTCACCTAAATAACTACAGGTGGTGAGATAAGCTGCACAATATAATTGACCTTTCAGTATATTGTTGCACACACACCATCTATTTAGCAAATGCCCTTGTTATCAACAGCAGCCTTTTAAACTCACCTGAGCTAACAGGTATGTGCGCTGGTTACTCTGCTGCGCTTAAAATTTCTTTTTTGGTTTGCTACAATGCCTTTTCTGAAACGTTGTCTCCTTCTGCTGGAACACTGACTTCTTTCATTTAATGCCTGCAGACTATAAAAGAGAACCCAACCCAAAAAGTTTGGTTGATTAGTCTGTGGCATTCTGTTAAACTGTTGCTTATGGCGGTCTCTGTGAGCTTCTCAGCGACATTCAGCCAGCCAGGTATCCTGCCTGCAGTAGATGGAATGTGGCAATGGAACGCTGGCTGCGCGTGTCATAATAGGCTCTGAGCCTTTATATACCTGTGCACAGCAGCAGCCACCTTCAGTCTGCTGCTGGACAGCCAGCAGCAGCAGCAGCAGGAGAGGTATGTAATCAGGAGCCCTCCTGCTAAGGGTAGACAGCTGCTCGTTCCACCCCACCCCCCGCCTTAATTGGTTCTCCTCCCTTCCAACGGTGTTGAGGCGGGTGGGAACAGCAGGGGGTGAAGGTGCTGTGTTTAAAGAGGTGGAGTTATGCAGATCTAAAACGCGTGGATTGCAGCAGCAGCAAGCCGAAAAGTGCAGGCATGTAAGGGATCTAGAGGTTGACAACATGTCTTCTTAACGGGAGTCCAGGAGCTCATCTCCACAAATGGACTTTTCAGGATCCTTGGGTGGCTCCGTAGTTTGAAACCAATTCTGGTTATCGCTTCTCGGCCTTTTGGCTAAGATCAAGTGTAGTATCTGTTCTTATCAGTTTAATATCTGATACGTCCCCTATCTGGGGACCATATATTAAATGGATTTTTAGAACAGGGAGATGGAAAAAGAGCTTGCTCTGTCCACTCCACGCATTGACCTGGTATTGCAGTATCTCCAGGACCGGTGCACCCCTTCTTTAATGCAGTTTCTAAAATCAGAAAGAATTGAATTCAATGTTTTTTGTTCATTTTGCTTGTTTGTTGGATTTTGGGATGGACTCTTTGGCTTTGCTTTTCTTCTCCTCATTGGATTTTTCATGTTCAAAGTTGCAGAAGCCAGATTACAAGCTCATTTTGGTTCAACTTCAGCAACTGTGCATTGCATTGCCATGTAATGTGATGCAATGCTATCTTTCTAGCTCTCCCTTTTTACTTCCTTTTGGATAAACAGACATATTAGGCAAGCATTTTGGAGCTTTCACCTAAATAACTACAGGTGGTGAGATAAGCTGCACAATATAATTGACCTTTCAGTATATTGTTGCACACACACCATCTATTTAGCAAATGCCCTTGTTATCAACAGCAGCCTTTTAAACTCACCTGAGCTAACAGGTATGTGCGCTGGTTACTCTGCTGCGCTTAAAATTTCTTTTTTGGTTTGCTACAATGCCTTTTCTGAAACGTTGTCTCCTTCTGCTGGAACACTGACTTCTTTCATTTAATGCCTGCAGACTATAAAAGAGAACCCAACCCAAAAAGTTTGGTTGATTAGTCTGTGGCATTCTGTTAAACTGTTGCTTATGGCGGTCTCTGTGAGCTTCTCAGCGACATTCAGCCAGCCAGGTATCCTGCCTGCAGTAGATGGAATGTGGCAATGGAACGCTGGCTGCGCGTGTCATAATAGGCTCTGAGCCTTTATATACCTGTGCACAGCAGCAGCCACCTTCAGTCTGCTGCTGGACAGCCAGCAGCAGCAGCAGCAGGAGAGGTATGTAATCAGGAGCCCTCCTGCTAAGGGTAGACAGCTGCTCGTTTCACCCCACCCCCCGCCTTAATTGGTTCTCCTCCCTTCCAACGGTGTTGAGGCGGGTGGGAACAGCAGGGGGTGAAGGTGCTGTGTTTAAAGAGGTGGAGTTATGCAGATCTAAAACGCGTGGATTGCAGCAGCAGCAAGCCGAAAAGTGCAGGCATGTAAGGGATCTAGAGGTTGACAACATGTCTTCTTAACGGGAGTCCAGGAGCTCATCTCCACAAATGGACTTTTCAGGATCCTTGGGTGGCTCCGTAGTTTGAAACCAATTCTGGTTATCGCTTCTCGGCCTTTTGGCTAAGATCAAGTGTAGTATCTGTTCTTATCAGTTTAATATCTGATACGTCCCCTATCTGGGGACCATATATTAAATGGATTTTTAGAACAGGGAGATGGAAAAAGAGCTTGCTCTGTCCACTCCACGCATTGACCTGGTATTGCAGTATCTCCAGGACCGGTGCACCCCTTCTTTAATGCAGTTTCTAAAATCAGAAAGAATTGAATTCAATGTTTTTTGTTCATTTTGCTTGTTTGTTGGATTTTGGGATGGACTCTTTGGCTTTGCTTTTCTTCTCCTCATTGGATTTTTCATGTTCAAAGTTGCAGAAGCCAGATTACAAGCTCATTTTGGTTCAACTTCAGCAACTGTGCATTGCATTGCCATGTAATGTGATGCAATGCTATCTTTCTAGCTCTCCCTTTTTACTTCCTTTTGGATAAACAGACATATTAGGCAAGCATTTTGGAGCTTTCACCTAAATAACTACAGGTGGTGAGATAAGCTGCACAATATAATTGACCTTTCAGTATATTGTTGCACACACACCATCTATTTAGCAAATGCCCTTGTTATCAACAGCAGCCTTTTAAACTCACCTGAGCTAACAGGTATGTGCGCTGGTTACTCTGCTGCGCTTAAAATTTCTTTTTTGGTTTGCTACAATGCCTTTTCTGAAACGTTGTCTCCTTCTGCTGGAACACTGACTTCTTTCATTTAATGCCTGCAGACTATAAAAGAGAACCCAACCCAAAAAGTTTGGTTGATTAGTCTGTGGCATTCTGTTAAACTGTTGCTTATGGCGGTCTCTGTGAGCTTCTCAGCGACATTCAGCCAGCCAGGTATCCTGCCTGCAGTAGATGGAATGTGGCAATGGAACGCTGGCTGCGCGTGTCATAATAGGCTCTGAGCCTTTATATACCTGTGCACAGCAGCAGCCACCTTCAGTCTGCTGCTGGACAGCCAGCAGCAGCAGGAGAGGTATGTAATCAGGAGCCCTCCTGCTAAGGGTAGACAGCTGCTCGTTCCACCCCACCCCCCGCCTTAATTGGTTCTCCTCCCTTCCAACGGTGTTGAGGCGGGTGGGAACAGCAGGGGGTGAAGGTGCTGTGTTTAAAGAGGTGGAGTTATGCAGATCTAAAACGCGTGGATTGCAGCAGCAGCAAGCCGAAAAGTGCAGGCATGTAAGGGATCTAGAGGTTGACAACATGTCTTCTTAACGGGAGTCCAGGAGCTCATCTCCACAAATGGACTTTTCAGGATCCTTGGGTGGCTCCGTAGTTTGAAACCAATTCTGGTTATCGCTTCTCGGCCTTTTGGCTAAGATCAAGTGTAGTATCTGTTCTTATCAGTTTAATATCTGATACGTCCCCTATCTGGGGACCATATATTAAATGGATTTTTAGAACAGGGAGATGGAAAAAGAGCTTGCTCTGTCCACTCCACGCATTGACCTGGTATTGCAGTATCTCCAGGACCGGTGCACCCCTTCTTTAATGCAGTTTCTAAAATCAGAAAGAATTGAATTCAATGTTTTTTGTTCATTTTGCTTGTTTGTCGGATTTTGGGATGGACTCTTTGGCTTTGCTTTTCTTCTCCTCATTGGATTTTTCATGTTCAAAGTTGCAGAAGCCAGATTACAAGCTCATTTTGGTTCAACTTCAGCAACTGTGCATTGCATTGCCATGTAATGTGATGCAATGCTATCTTTCTAGCTCTCCCTTTTTACTTCCTTTTGGATAAACAGACATATTAGGCAAGCATTTTGGAGCTTTCACCTAAATAACTACAGGTGGTGAGATAAGCTGCACAATATAATTGACCTTTCAGTATATTGTTGCACACACACCATCTATTTAGCAAATGCCCTTGTTATCAACAGCAGCCTTTTAAACTCACCTGAGCTAACAGGTATGTGCGCTGGTTACTCTGCTGCGCTTAAAATTTCTTTTTTGGTTTGCTACAATGCCTTTTCTGAAACGTTGTCTCCTTCTGCTGGAACACTGACTTCTTTCATTTAATGCCTGCAGACTATAAAAGAGAACCCAACCCAAAAAGTTTGGTTGATTAGTCTGTGGCATTCTGTTAAACTGTTGCTTATGGCGGTCTCTGTGAGCTTCTCAGCGACATTCAGCCAGCCAGGTATCCTGCCTGCAGTAGATGGAATGTGGCAATGGAACGCTGGCTGCGCGTGTCATAATAGGCTCTGAGCCTTTATATACCTGTGCACAGCAGCAGCCACCTTCAGTCTGCTGCTGGACAGCCAGCAGCAGCAGCAGCAGGAGAGGTATGTAATCAGGAGCCCTCCTGCTAAGGGTAGACAGCTGCTCGTTCCACCCCACCCCCCGCCTTAATTGGTTCTCCTCCCTTCCAACGGTGTTGAGGCGGGTGGGAACAGCAGGGGGTGAAGGTGCTGTGTTTAAAGAGGTGGAGTTATGCAGATCTAAAACGCGTGGATTGCAGCAGCAGCAAGCCGAAAAGTGCAGGCATGTAAGGGATCTAGAGGTTGACAACATGTCTTCTTAACGGGAGTCCAGGAGCTCATCTCCACAAATGGACTTTTCAGGATCCTTGGGTGGCTCCGTAGTTTGAAACCAATTCTGGTTATCGCTTCTCGGCCTTTTGGCTAAGATCAAGTGTAGTATCTGTTCTTATCAGTTTAATATCTGATACGTCCCCTATCTGGGGACCATATATTAAATGGATTTTTAGAACAGGGAGATGGAAAAAGAGCTTGCTCTGTCCACTCCACGCATTGACCTGGTATTGCAGTATCTCCAGGACCGGTGCACCCCTTCTTTAATGCAGTTTCTAAAATCAGAAAGAATTGAATTCAATGTTTTTTGTTCATTTTGCTTGTTTGTTGGATTTTGGGATGGACTCTTTGGCTTTGCTTTTCTTCTCCTCATTGGATTTTTCATGTTCAAAG
Organism: Phyllobates terribilis; assembly: GCF_046119375.1. Taxonomy (NCBI): domain Eukaryota; kingdom Metazoa; phylum Chordata; class Amphibia; order Anura; family Dendrobatidae; genus Phyllobates; species Phyllobates terribilis. Next base: position 291,507 of record NW_027363613.1, on the reverse strand, counting down.
TTGCAGAAGCCAGATTACAAGCTCATTTTGGTTCAACTTCAGCAACTGTGCATTGCATTGCCATGTAATGTGATGCAATGCTATCTTTCTAGCTCTCCCTTTTTACTTCCTTTTGGATAAACAGACATATTAGGCAAGCATTTTGGAGCTTTCACCTAAATAACTACAGGTGGTGAGATAAGCTGCACAATATAATTGACCTTTCAGTATATTGTTGCACACACACCATCTATTTAGCAAATGCCCTTGTTATCAACAGCAGCCTTTTAAACTCACCTGAGCTAACAGGTATGTGCGCTGGTTACTCTGCTGCGCTTAAAATTTCTTTTTTGGTTTGCTACAATGCCTTTTCTGAAACGTTGTCTCCTTCTGCTGGAACACTGACTTCTTTCATTTAATGCCTGCAGACTATAAAAGAGAACCCAACCCAAAAAGTTTGGTTGATTAGTCTGTGGCATTCTGTTAAACTGTTGCTTATGGCGGTCTCTGTGAGCTTCTCAGCGACATTCAGCCAGCCAGGTATCCTGCCTGCAGTAGATGGAATGTGGCAATGGAACGCTGGCTGCGTGTGTCATAATAGGCTCTGAGCCTTTATATACCTGTGCACAGCAGCAGCCACCTTCAGTCTGCTGCTGGACAGCCAGCAGCAGCAGCAGCAGCAGGAGAGGTATGTAATCAGGAGCCCTCCTGCTAAGGGTAGACAGCTGCTCGTTCCACCCCACCCCCCGCCTTAATTGGTTCTCCTCCCTTCCAACGGTGTTGAGGCGGGTGGGAACAGCAGGGGGTGAAGGTGCTGTGTTTAAAGAGGTGGAGTTATGCAGATCTAAAACGCGTGGATTGCAGCAGCAGCAAGCCGAAAAGTGCAGGCATGTAAGGGATCTAGAGGTTGACAACATGTCTTCTTAACGGGAGTCCAGGAGCTCATCTCCACAAATGGACTTTTCAGGATCCTTGGGTGGCTCCGTAGTTTGAAACCAATTCTGGTTATCGCTTCTCGGCCTTTTGGCTAAGATCAAGTGTAGTATCTGTTCTTATCAGTTTAATATCTGATACGTCCCCTATCTGGGGACCATATATTAAATGGATTTTTAGAACAGGGAGATGGAAAAAGAGCTTGCTCTGTCCACTCCACGCATTGACCTGGTATTGCAGTATCTCCAGGACCGGTGCACCCCTTCTTTAATGCAGTTTCTAAAATCAGAAAGAATTGAATTCAATGTTTTTTGTTCATTTTGCTTGTTTGTCGGATTTTGGGATGGACTCTTTGGCTTTGCTTTTCTTCTCCTCATTGGATTTTTCATGTTCAAAGTTGCAGAAGCCAGATTACAAGCTCATTTTGGTTCAACTTCAGCAACTGTGCATTGCATTGCCATGTAATGTGATGCAATGCTATCTTTCTAGCTCTCCCTTTTTACTTCCTTTTGGATAAACAGACATATTAGGCAAGCATTTTGGAGCTTTCACCTAAATAACTACAGGTGGTGAGATAAGCTGCACAATATAATTGACCTTTCAGTATATTGTTGCACACACACCATCTATTTAGCAAATGCCCTTGTTATCAACAGCAGCCTTTTAAACTCACCTGAGCTAACAGGTATGTGCGCTGGTTACTCTGCTGCGCTTAAAATTTCTTTTTTGGTTTGCTACAATGCCTTTTCTGAAACGTTGTCTCCTTCTGCTGGAACACTGACTTCTTTCATTTAATGCCTGCAGACTATAAAAGAGAACCCAACCCAAAAAGTTTGGTTGATTAGTCTGTGGCATTCTGTTAAACTGTTGCTTATGGCGGTCTCTGTGAGCTTCTCAGCGACATTCAGCCAGCCAGGTATCCTGCCTGCAGTAGATGGAATGTGGCAATGGAACGCTGGCTGCGCGTGTCATAATAGGCTCTGAGCCTTTATATACCTGTGCACAGCAGCAGCCACCTTCAGTCTGCTGCTGGACAGCCAGCAGCAGCAGCAGCAGCAGGAGAGGTATGTAATCAGGAGCCCTCCTGCTAAGGGTAGACAGCTGCTCGTTCCACCCCACCCCCCGCCTTAATTGGTTCTCCTCCCTTCCAACGGTGTTGAGGCGGGTGGGAACAGCAGGGGGTGAAGGTGCTGTGTTTAAAGAGGTGGAGTTATGCAGATCTAAAACGCGTGGATTGCAGCAGCAGCAAGCCGAAAAGTGCAGGCATGTAAGGGATCTAGAGGTTGACAACATGTCTTCTTAACGGGAGTCCAGGAGCTCATCTCCACAAATGGACTTTTCAGGATCCTTGGGTGGCTCCGTAGTTTGAAACCAATTCTGGTTATCGCTTCTCGGCCTTTTGGCTAAGATCAAGTGTAGTATCTGTTCTTATCAGTTTAATATCTGATACGTCCCCTATCTGGGGACCATATATTAAATGGATTTTTAGAACAGGGAGATGGAAAAAGAGCTTGCTCTGTCCACTCCACGCATTGACCTGGTATTGCAGTATCTCCAGGACCGGTGCACCCCTTCTTTAATGCAGTTTCTAAAATCAGAAAGAATTGAATTCAATGTTTTTTGTTCATTTTGCTTGTTTGTCGGATTTTGGGATGGACTCTTTGGCTTTGCTTTTCTTCTCCTCATTGGATTTTTCATGTTCAAAGTTGCAGAAGCCAGATTACAAGCTCATTTTGGTTCAACTTCAGCAACTGTGCATTGCATTGCCATGTAATGTGATGCAATGCTATCTTTCTAGCTCTCCCTTTTTACTTCCTTTTGGATAAACAGACATATTAGGCAAGCATTTTGGAGCTTTCACCTAAATAACTACAGGTGGTGAGATAAGCTGCACAATATAATTGACCTTTCAGTATATTGTTGCACACACACCATCTATTTAGCAAATGCCCTTGTTATCAACAGCAGCCTTTTAAACTCACCTGAGCTAACAGGTATGTGCGCTGGTTACTCTGCTGCGCTTAAAATTTCTTTTTTGGTTTGCTACAATGCCTTTTCTGAAACGTTGTCTCCTTCTGCTGGAACACTGACTTCTTTCATTTAATGCCTGCAGACTATAAAAGAGAACCCAACCCAAAAAGTTTGGTTGATTAGTCTGTGGCATTCTGTTAAACTGTTGCTTATGGCGGTCTCTGTGAGCTTCTCAGCGACATTCAGCCAGCCAGGTATCCTGCCTGCAGTAGATGGAATGTGGCAATGGAACGCTGGCTGCGCGTGTCATAATAGGCTCTGAGCCTTTATATACCTGTGCACAGCAGCAGCCACCTTCAGTCTGCTGCTGGACAGCCAGCAGCAGCAGCAGCAGGAGAGGTATGTAATCAGGAGCCCTCCTGCTAAGGGTAGACAGCTGCTCGTTCCACCCCACCCCCCGCCTTAATTGGTTCTCCTCCCTTCCAACGGTGTTGAGGCGGGTGGGAACAGCAGGGGGTGAAGGTGCTGTGTTTAAAGAGGTGGAGTTATGCAGATCTAAAACGCGTGGATTGCAGCAGCAGCAAGCTGAAAAGTGCAGGCATGTAAGGGATCTAGAGGTTGACAACATGTCTTCTTAACGGGAGTCCAGGAGCTCATCTCCACAAATGGACTTTTCAGGATCCTTGGGTGGCTCCGTAGTTTGAAACCAATTCTGGTTATCGCTTCTCGGCCTTTTGGCTAAGATCAGGTGTAGTATATTTCGAAAAGGCGGTTTTGGATGTTGGCCGCCCTAGTAGATTGATACATTATGCACACTGGGGTTTAGGCGCTTGTTAGTATGCCAGGTGGCTAATATAGCCATCTGGTGGAAAGCATGGCCCCCCAGGATCGACGCCATTGGGCCGGGGAAGATCGAAAGCCCGAAGTGTGAAGTGCCCCAGGAGTGGTGACCCAGGGGTGCCTTAACTCACTGGGATTGGGAACCCCACTTGAGTTTATGGCACATTTGCACAAGCACTTCAAATTTTCTTTCTTCGCACACACCCTTATTCCGGGCCTTCTGGCCTTAGGATGGGGAATTTTTCAATTCCCGGTCGAAGGTCCGGGCAGTATTATACTGTGAAACCTTCACTATTTATTTAATTTCTTTGTCACTGTGTGTCCACTTATTCACGTGTGTCACGTCCTACTAGGACTTTGTCGGGATGCGGTTCCCTTACGGGTTCCTCTCTTGGCAGGTCTAGGGGGGGAGTGTGTGGCCATCAGGTTCCGCTCCCCCCTGAACCCCCCCTGGCTCTCCTCTTTTGGGAGGAGAGCTTTGTTGGCTCCCCTCTTCCGGGAGGGGAGCACAGTCTTTGGCTCCCAGTGCCTTGCTCGGGTGAGAACTCGGGCAGGTGCTGGGGGTAAGATTGGGTCGCCTCTGGCTTCGGCTGGAGGTGGCTTTTTGTCCCTGTTCCTCGCTGTGGCCTTTTGGCTCGGAGGGACGGGGAATGGTTTGGGGGACCCTTCTCCTTTTGGAGAGGGTTTCAAGAAGACCAGCATCCTAGTGCACTTTTTTTGTGGCACTTGTCACTTTTTTAAGCGCACTCGGGTTTTGTACACGAATTCGGGCTTTCGATAAAATAAAAAAATCTGTTCTTATCAGTTTAATATCTGATACGTCCCCTATCTGGGGACCATATATTAAATGGATTTTTAGAACAGGGAGATGGAAAAAGAGCTTGCTCTGTCCACTCCACGCATTGACCTGGTATTGCAGTATCTCCAGGACCGGTGCACCCCTTCTTTAATGCAGTTTCTAAAATCAGAAAGAATTGAATTCAATGTTTTTTGTTCATTTTGCTTGTTTGTCGGATTTTGGGATGGACTCTTTGGCTTTGCTTTTCTTCTCCTCATTGGATTTTTCATGTTCAAAGTTGCAGAAGCCAGATTACAAGCTCATTTTGGTTCAACTTCAGCAACTGTGCATTGCATTGCCATGTAATGTGATGCAATGCTATCTTTCTAGCTCTCCCTTTTTACTTCCTTTTGGATAAACAGACATATTAGGCAAGCATTTTGGAGCTTTCACCTAAATAACTACAGGTGGTGAGATAAGCTGCACAATATAATTGACCTTTCAGTATATTGTTGCACACACACCATCTATTTAGCAAATGCCCTTGTTATCAACAGCAGCCTTTTAAACTCACCTTTTAAACAGGTATGTGCGCTGGTTACTCTGCTGCGCTTAAAATTTCTTTTTTGGTTTGCTACAATGCCTTTTCTGAAACGTTGTCTCCTTCTGCTGGAACACTGACTTCTTTCATTTAATGCCTGCAGACTATAAAAGAGAACCCAACCCAAAAAGTTTGGTTGATTAGTCTGTGGCATTCTGTTAAACTGTTGCTTATGGCGGTCTCTGTGAGCTTCTCAGCGACATTCAGCCAGCCAGGTATCCTGCCTGCAGTAGATGGAATGTGGCAATGGAACGCTGGCTGCGCGTGTCATAATAGGCTCTGAGCCTTTATATACCTGTGCACAGCAGCAGCCACCTTCAGTCTGCTGCTGGACAGCCAGCAGCAGCAGCAGCAGGAGAGGTATGTAATCAGGAGCCCTCCTGCTAAGGGTAGACAGCTGCTCGTTCCACCCCACCCCCCGCCTTAATTGGTTCTCCTCCCTTCCAACGGTGTTGAGGCGGGTGGGAACAGCAGGGGGTGAAGGTGCTGTGTTTAAAGAGGTGGAGTTATGCAGATCTAAAACGCGTGGATTGCAGCAGCAGCAAGCCGAAAAGTGCAGGCATGTAAGGGATCTAGAGGTTGACAACATGTCTTCTTAACGGGAGTCCAGGAGCTCATCTCCACAAATGGACTTTTCAGGATCCTTGGGTGGCTCCGTAGTTTGAAACCAATTCTGGTTATCGCTTCTCGGCCTTTTGGCTAAGATCAAGTGCAGTGATCTAGTGGCTGCTGCCTTGGTCTTGGCTGAGAGGTGCTCGGGGTACCCGGCTCCTTGGCCTGGGGGGATCGCTCTGTTTTTCAGCAGGGCTTCACCTCCCTGCTGCTATTAGGGAGTCGGATTAGTCCCCGGGCAACGGGAGGCGATCATCTACCTGGCACTTCGGTGTTGAAGGTTTCTATTGAGAAGAGGAGAACCTGTTTGTGAAGAAGATGTCTGCAGCATCACATGAAGGAGAGGAAGATCATGTGCCTGAATTCGCTAAGGTGCAGAATTCTATTCGTTTGGTTGTTCAGGAGAACTTTCGAGATCAAAAGGATTTTAGGTATGTGATGAGTTAAGTTCTTGTGGATCTTTTTGGTTTGAAGACAGAAGAAGTGTTGGCGATAATGGACTACCCCAGGAGGGGTGTTTATGATATAGTTTTTGTTGACAAAGTTTTTTTTGAAGGATATCTAAGGAAAATGACTGCAAGCCAGGATAAAAGAATGGAGGGGATAAGTGTAATGCCACACTTCCCCGTTAGAGATAAATGGATCATTGTTAAAATGTACTCTCCATTGGTGGACGAAGAGGATGTTCTTACATTTTTGGAGTTTTTTTGTTTGTCAGTAACACCAAAAGGGAAGATTTATAATGAATTTGGTTTTTGGACTTCGAAGTGGAAATTTTTGGTCCGTTTCAAAGAAGATGAGCAGGGGACTGTGTTGCTTCCCCCAGCTAGGTTTAAGTTGGGTAATATAAATGGTGATATTTTTTTCAGTGGTATACCCACTTTTTGTCGAGTTTGTCGTCAATACAGGCATGGAAAGGAAAATTGTTCGGGTGGTGTATGTGGTTTTTGCAAAAAAGGTGATCATGAGTCAAAGGATTGTAAAGATCGGAGGAAGTGCAACTTGTGTCAGGAAGATACGCATGTTTTTAAGAATTGCCCAAAGAGGAAAAGAAATAAAGAGAAGGAGGTAGTGGTTAAAAAGGTTTTGGTAGAGAGAAAGGAGGAAAGTGTAGAAAAGGTGTTGGTGGTAAAGGGAAAAGAAAGCAAACCTGTAGGAGTGCAGAGGGAGATGGAGAAAACAAGAGTAGATTGGGGGGATAGGGTAGAGAGTGAAATAGGAGGTGTAAGTCAGGGAACTGGCCGTGGTAAGGTTAAAAAGCAAGAAAAGAGAAAGGAACAGGAAGTGGAGGTGGCAATGGAAGAAAATATAGTTGTTTTTCAACAACCTATGTTTATAAAGAATGCAGAATATTTTAACCGGTTGTACCGTAAGTTGTATGATGAGAAACGTTTGGACTATCTTATAGAGAATGTTAGGAAAGAACTAATAAGAGATAAAAATGTTTTTTGTGTGAAATATAGAATACCAGATGGTGTATCGAAACAAGTTTTTTCAGCATCAAGGGTTGAAGATTTGTCCCTTAAGGTTCTGAGTTGGGTTGGGGTTCATGCTTTTGATAATGGTTACAAGTATTTTACTTGATGTTATTACTGTTGTTAATACAGTTATAATTTAATTTTTATTTTTTTGGTATCCATTCAGGTTCTGAAACATTTCTTTCTTTGTAAGTATTGTTGTATTTTTGTATTTTTTTTTTCTGACATTAAAAGTACCAAAACCTGATGATGATTTAAGTTGGAGTCCACGTCTTTTCTCCCTTTGGGGAGAAGAGGACTGTGGAGTGGACTTTAATTTTAACCTGAATAGGTTTTTAAAAAAAAAAAAAAAAAAAAATCTGTTCTTATCAGTTTAATATCTGATACGTCCCCTATCTGGGGACCATATATTAAATGGATTTTTAGAACAGGGAGATGGAAAAAGAGCTTGCTCTGTCCACTCCACGCATTGACCTGGTATTGCAGTATCTCCAGGACCGGTGCACCCCTTCTTTAATGCAGTTTCTAAAATCAGAAAGAATTGAATTCAATGTTTTTTGTTCATTTTGCTTGTTTGTCGGATTTTGGGATGGACTCTTTGGCTTTGCTTTTCTTCTCCTCATTGGATTTTTCATGTTCAAAGTTGCAGAAGCCAGATTACAAGCTCATTTTGGTTCAACTTCAGCAACTGTGCATTGCATTGCCATGTAATGTGATGCAATGCTATCTTTCTAGCTCTCCCTTTTTACTTCCTTTTGGATAAACAGACATATTAGGCAAGCATTTTGGAGCTTTCACCTAAATAACTACAGGTGGTGAGATAAGCTGCACAATATAATTGACCTTTCAGTATATTGTTGCACACACACCATCTATTTAGCAAATGCCCTTGTTATCAACAGCAGCCTTTTAAACTCACCTGAGCTAACAGGTATGTGCGCTGGTTACTCTGCTGCGCTTAAAATTTCTTTTTTGGTTTGCTACAATGCCTTTTCTGAAACGTTGTCTCCTTCTGCTGGAACACTGACTTCTTTCATTTAATGCCTGCAGACTATAAAAGAGAACCCAACCCAAAAAGTTTGGTTGATTAGTCTGTGGCATTCTGTTAAACTGTTGCTTATGGCGGTCTCTGTGAGCTTCTCGGCGACATTCAGCCAGCCAGGTATCCTGCCTGCAGTAGATGGAATGTGGCAATGGAACGCTGGCTGCGCGTGTCATAATAGGCTCTGAGCCTTTATATACCTGTGCACAGCAGCAGCCACCTTCAGTCTGCTGCTGGACAGCCAGCAGCAGCAGCAGCAGGAGAGGTATGTAATCAGGAGCCCTCCTGCTAAGGGTAGACAGCTGCTCGTTCCACCCCACCCCCCGCCTTAATTGGTTCTCCTCCCTTCCAACGGTGTTGAGGCGGGTGGGAACAGCAGGGGGTGAAGGTGCTGTGTTTAAAGAGGTGGAGTTATGCAGATCTAAAACGCGTGGATTGCAGCAGCAGCAAGCCGAAAAGTGCAGGCATGTAAGGGATCTAGAGGTTGACAACATGTCTTCTTAACGGGAGTCCAGGAGCTCATCTCCACAAATGGACTTTTCAGGATCCTTGGGTGGCTCCGTAGTTTGAAACCAATTCTGGTTATCGCTTCTCGGCCTTTTGGCTAAGATCAAGTGTAGTATCTGTTCTTATCAGTTTAATATCTGATACGTCCCCTATCTGGGGACCATATATTAAATGGATTTTTAGAACAGGGAGATGGAAAAAGAGCTTGCTCTGTCCACTCCACGCATTGACCTGGTATTGCAGTATCTCCAGGAGCGGTGCACCCCTTCTTTAATGCAGTTTCTAAAATCAGAAAGAATTGAATTCAATGTTTTTTGTTCATTTTGCTTGTTTGTCGGATTTTGGGATGGACTCTTTGGCTTTGCTTTTCTTCTCCTCATTGGATTTTTCATGTTCAAAGTTGCAGAAGCCAGATTACAAGCTCATTTTGGTTCAACTTCAACAACTGTGCATTGCATTGCCATGTAATGTGATGCAATGCTATCTTTCTAGCTCTCCCTTTTTACTTCCTTTTGGATAAACAGACATATTAGGCAAGCATTTTGGAGCTTTCACCTAAATAACTACAGGTGGTGAGATAAGCTGCACAATATAATTGACCTTTCAGTATATTGTTGCACACACACCATCTATTTAGCAAATGCCCTTGTTATCAACAGCAGCCTTTTAAACTCACCTGAGCTAACAGGTATGTGCGCTGGTTACTCTGCTGCGCTTAAAATTTCTTTTTTGGTTTGCTACAATGCCTTTTCTGAAACGTTGTCTCCTTCTGCTGGAACACTGACTTCTTTCATTTAATGCCTGCAGACTATAAAAGAGAACCCAACCCAAAAAGTTTGGTTGATTAGTCTGTGGCATTCTGTTAAACTGTTGCTTATGGCGGTCTCTGTGAGCTTCTCAGCGACATTCAGCCAGCCAGGTATCCTGCCTGCAGTAGATGGAATGTGGCAATGGAACGCTGGCTGCGCGTGTCATAATAGGCTCTGAGCCTTTATATACCTGTGCACAGCAGCAGCCACCTTCAGTCTGCTGCTGGACAGCCAGCAGCAGCAGCAGCAGGAGAGGTATGTAATCAGGAGCCCTCCTGCTAAGGGTAGACAGCTGCTCGTTCCACCCCACCCCCCGCCTTAATTGGTTCTCCTCCCTTCCAACGGTGTTGAGGCGGGTGGGAACAGCAGGGGGTGAAGGTGCTGTGTTTAAAGAGGTGGAGTTATGCAGATCTAAAACGCGTGGATTGCAGCAGCAGCAAGCCGAAAAGTGCAGGCATGTAAGGGATCTAGAGGTTGACAACATGTCTTCTTAACGGGAGTCCAGGAGCTCATCTCCACAAATGGACTTTTCAGGATCCTTGGGTGGCTCCGTAGTTTGAAACCAATTCTGGTTATCGCTTCTCGGCCTTTTGGCTAAGATCAAGTGTAGTATCTGTTCTTATCAGTTTAATATCTGATACGTCCCCTATCTGGGGACCATATATTAAATGGATTTTTAGAACAGGGAGATGGAAAAAGAGCTTGCTCTGTCCACTCCACGCATTGACCTGGTATTGCAGTATCTCCAGGACCGGTGCACCCCTTCTTTAATGCAGTTTCTAAAATCAGAAAGAATTGAATTCAATGTTTTTTGTTCATTTTGCTTGTTTGTCGGATTTTGGGATGGACTCTTTGGCTTTGCTTTTCTTCTCCTCATTGGATTTTTCATGTTCAAAGTTGCAGAAGCCAGATTACAAGCTCATTTTGGTTCAACTTCAGCAACTGTGCATTGCATTGCCATGTAATGTGATGCAATGCTATCTTTCTAGCTCTCCCTTTTTACTTCCTTTTGGATAAACAGACATATTAGGCAAGCATTTTGGAGCTTTCACCTAAATAACTACAGGTGGTGAGATAAGCTGCACAATATAATTGACCTTTCAGTATATTGTTGCACACACACCATCTATTTAGCAAATGCCCTTGTTATCAACAGCAGCCTTTTAAACTCACCTGAGCTAACAGGTATGTGCGCTGGTTACTCTGCTGCGCTTAAAATTTCTTTTTTGGTTTGCTACAATGCCTTTTCTGAAACGTTGTCTCCTTCTGCTGGAACACTGACTTCTTTCATTTAATGCCTGCAGACTATAAAAGAGAACCCAACCCAAAAAGTTTGGTTGATTAGTCTGTGGCATTCTGTTAAACTGTTGCTTATGGCGGTCTCTGTGAGCTTCTCAGCGACATTCAGCCAGCCAGGTATCCTGCCTGCAGTAGATGGAATGTGGCAATGGAACGCTGGCTGCGCGTGTCATAATAGGCTCTGAGCCTTTATATACCTGTGCACAGCAGCAGCCACCTTCAGTCTGCTGCTGGACAGCCAGCAGCAGCAGCAGCAGGAGAGGTATGTAATCAGGAGCCCTCCTGCTAAGGGTAGACAGCTGCTCGTTCCACCCCACCCCCCGCCTTAATTGGTTCTCCTCCCTTCCAACGGTGTTGAGGCGGGTGGGAACAGCAGGGGGTGAAGGTGCTGTGTTTAAAGAGGTGGAGTTATGCAGATCTAAAACGCGTGGATTGCAGCAGCAGCAAGCCGAAAAGTGCAGGCATGTAAGGGATCTAGAGGTTGACAACATGTCTTCTTAACGGGAGTCCAGGAGCTCATCTCCACAAATGGACTTTTCAGGATCCTTGGGTGGCTCCGTAGTTTGAAACCAATTCTGGTTATCGCTTCTCGGCCTTTTGGCTAAGATCAAGTGTAGTATCTGTTCTTATCAGTTTAATATCTGATACGTCCCCTATCTGGGGACCATATATTAAATGGATTTTTAGAACAGGGAGATGGAAAAAGAGCTTGCTCTGTCCACTCCACGCATTGACCTGGTATTGCAGTATCTCCAGGACCGGTGCACCCCTTCTTTAATGCAGTTTCTAAAATCAGAAAGAATTGAATTCAATGTTTTTTGTTCATTTTGCTTGTTTGTCGGATTTTGGGATGGACTCTTTGGCTTTGCTTTTCTTCTCCTCATTGGATTTTTCATGTTCAAAGTTGCAGAAGCCAGATTACAAGCTCATTTTGGTTCAACTTCAGCAACTGTGCATTGCATTGCCATGTAATGTGATGCAATGCTATCTTTCTAGCTCTCCCTTTTTACTTCCTTTTGGATAAACAGACATATTAGGCAAGCATTTTGGAGCTTTCACCTAAATAACTACAGGTGGTGAGATAAGCTGCACAATATAATTGACCTTTCAGTATATTGTTGCACACACACCATCTATTTAGCAAATGCCCTTGTTATCAACAGCAGCCTTTTAAACTCACCTGAGCTAACAGGTATGTGCGCTGGTTACTCTGCTGCGCTTAAAATTTCTTTTTTGGTTTGCTACAATGCCTTTTCTGAAACGTTGTCTCCTTCTGCTGGAACACTGACTTCTTTCATTTAATGCCTGCAGACTATAAAAGAGAACCCAACCCAAAAAGTTTGGTTGATTAGTCTGTGGCATTCTGTTAAACTGTTGCTTATGGCGGTCTCTGTGAGCTTCTCAGCGACATTCAGCCAGCCAGGTATCCTGCCTGCAGTAGATGGAATGTGGCAATGGAACGCTGGCTGCGCGTGTCATAATAGGCTCTGAGCCTTTATATACCTGTGCACAGCAGCAGCCACCTTCAGTCTGCTGCTGGACAGCCAGCAGCAGCAGCAGCAGGAGAGGTATGTAATCAGGAGCCCTCCTGCTAAGGGTAGACAGCTGCTCGTTCCACCCCACCCCCCGCCTTAATTGGTTCTCCTCCCTTCCAACGGTGTTGAGGCGGGTGGGAACAGCAGGGGGTGAAGGTGCTGTGTTTAAAGAGGTGGAGTTATGCAGATCTAAAACGCGTGGATTGCAGCAGCAGCAAGCCGAAAAGTGCAGGCATGTAAGGGATCTAGAGGTTGACAACATGTCTTCTTAACGGGAGTCCAGGAGCTCATCTCCACAAATGGACTTTTCAGGATCCTTGGGTGGCTCCGTAGTTTGAAACCAATTCTGGTTATCGCTTCTCGGCCTTTTGGCTAAGATCAAGTGTAGTATCTGTTCTTATCAGTTTAATATCTGATACGTCCCCTATCTGGGGACCATATATTAAATGGATTTTTAGAACAGAGAGATGGAAAAAGAGCTTGCTCTGTCCACTCCACGCATTGACCTGGTATTGCAGTATCTCCAGGACCGGTGCACCCCTTCTTTAATGCAGTTTCTAAAATCAGAAAGAATTGAATTCAATGTTTTTTGTTCATTTTGCTTGTTTGTCGGATTTTGGGATGGACTCTTTGGCTTTGCTTTTCTTCTCCTCATTGGATTTTTCATGTTCAAAGTTGCAGAAGCCAGATTACAAGCTCATTTTGGTTCAACTTCAGCAACTGTGCATTGCATTGCCATGTAATGTGATGCAATGCTATCTTTCTAGCTCTCCCTTTTTACTTCCTTTTGGATAAACAGACATATTAGGCAAGCATTTTGGAGCTTTCACCTAAATAACTACAGGTGGTGAGATAAGCTGCACAATATAATTGACCTTTCAGTATATTGTTGCACACACACCATCTATTTAGCAAATGCCCTTGTTATCAACAGCAGCCTTTTAAACTCACCTGAGCTAACAGGTATGTGCGCTGGTTACTCTGCTGCGCTTAAAATTTCTTTTTTGGTTTGCTACAATGCCTTTTCTGAAACGTTGTCTCCTTCTGCTGGAACACTGACTTCTTTCATTTAATGCCTGCAGACTATAAAAGAGAACCCAACCCAAAAAGTTTGGTTGATTAGTCTGTGGCATTCTGTTAAACTGTTGCTTATGGCGGTCTCTGTGAGCTTCTCAGCGACATTCAGCCAGCCAGGTATCCTGCCTGCAGTAGATGGAATGTGGCAATGGAACGCTGGCTGCGCGTGTCATAATAGGCTCTGAGCCTTTATATACCTGTGCACAGCAGCAGCCACCTTCAGTCTGCTGCTGGACAGCCAGCAGCAGCAGCAGCAGCAGGAGAGGTATGTAATCAGGAGCCCTCCTGCTAAGGGTAGACAGCTGCTCGTTCCACCCCACCCCCCGCCTTAATTGGTTCTCCTCCCTTCCAACGGTGTTGAGGCGGGTGGGAACAGCAGGGGGTGAAGGTGCTGTGTTTAAAGAGGTGGAGTTATGCAGATCTAAAACGCGTGGATTGCAGCAGCAGCAAGCCGAAAAGTGCAGGCATGTAAGGGATCTAGAGGTTGACAACATGTCTTCTTAACGGGAGTCCAGGAGCTCATCTCCACAAATGGACTTTTCAGGATCCTTGGGTGGCTCCGTAGTTTGAAACCAATTCTGGTTATCGCTTCTCGGCCTTTTGGCTAAGATCAAGTGTAGTATCTGTTCTTATCAGTTTAATATCTGATACGTCCCCTATCTGGGGACCATATATTAAATGGATTTTTAGAACAGGGAGATGGAAAAAGAGCTTGCTCTGTCCACTCCACGCATTGACCTGGTATTGCAGTATCTCCAGGACCGGTGCACCCCTTCTTTAATGCAGTTTCTAAAATCAGAAAGAATTGAATTCAATGTTTTTTGTTCATTTTGCTTGTTTGTCGGATTTTGGGATGGACTCTTTGGCTTTGCTTTTCTTCTCCTCATTGGATTTTTCATGTTCAAAGTTGCAGAAGCCAGATTACAAGCTCATTTTGGTTCAACTTCAGCAACTGTGCATTGCATTGCCATGTAATGTGATGCAATGCTATCTTTCTAGCTCTCCCTTTTTACTTCCTTTTGGATAAACAGACATATTAGGCAAGCATTTTGGAGCTTTCACCTAAATAACTACAGGTGGTGAGATAAGCTGCACAATATAATTGACCTTTCAGTATATTGTTGCACACACACCATCAATTTAGCAAATGCCCTTGTTATCAACAGCAGCCTTTTAAACTCACCTGAGCTAACAGGTATGTGCGCTGGTTACTCTGCTGCGCTTAAAATTTCTTTTTTGGTTTGCTACAATGCCTTTTCTGAAACGTTGTCTCCTTCTGCTGGAACACTGACTTCTTTCATTTAATGCCTGCAGACTATAAAAGAGAACCCAACCCAAAAAGTTTGGTTGATTAGTCTGTGGCATTCTGTTAAACTGTTGCTTATGGCGGTCTCTGTGAGCTTCTCAGCGACATTCAGCCAGCCAGGTATCCTGCCTGCAGTAGATGGAATGTGGCAATGGAACGCTGGCTGCGCGTGTCATAATAGGCTCTGAGCCTTTATATACCTGTGCACAGCAGCAGCCACCTTCAGTCTGCTGCTGGACAGCCAGCAGCAGCAGCAGCAGGAGAGGTATGTAATCAGGAGCCCTCCTGCTAAGGGTAGACAGCTGCTCGTTCCACCCCACACCCCGCCTTAATTGGTTCTCCTCCCTTCCAACGGTGTTGAGGCGGGTGGGAACAGCAGGGGGTGAAGGTGCTGTGTTTAAAGAGGTGGAGTTATGCAGATCTAAAACGCGTGGATTGCAGCAGCAGCAAGCCGAAAAGTGCAGGCATGTAAGGGATCTAGAGGTTGACAACATGTCTTCTTAACGGGAGTCCAGGAGCTCATCTCCACAAATGGACTTTTCAGGATCCTTGGGTGGCTCCGTAGTTTGAAACCAATTCTGGTTATCGCTTCTCGGCCTTTTGGCTAAGATCAAGTGTAGTATCTGTTCTTATCAGTTTAATATCTGATACGTCCCCTATCTGGGGACCATATATTAAATGGATTTTTAGAACAGGGAGATGGAAAAAGAGCTTGCTCTGTCCACTCCACGCATTGACCTGGTATTGCAGTATCTCCAGGACCGGTGCACCCCTTCTTTAATGCAGTTTCTAAAATCAGAAAGAATTGAATTCAATGTTTTTTGTTCATTTTGCTTGTTTGTCGGATTTTGGGATGGACTCTTTGGCTTTGCTTTTCTTCTCCTCATTGGATTTTTCATGTTCAAAGTTGCAGAAGCCAGATTACAAGCTCATTTTGGTTCAACTTCAGCAACTGTGCATTGCATTGCCATGTAATGTGATGCAATGCTATCTTTCTAGCTCTCCCTTTTTACTTCCTTTTGGATAAACAGACATATTAGGCAAGCATTTTGGAGCTTTCACCTAAATAACTACAGGTGGTGAGATAAGCTGCACAATATAATTGACCTTTCAGTATATTGTTGCACACACACCATCAATTTAGCAAATGCCCTTGTTATCAACAGCAGCCTTTTAAACTCACCTGAGCTAACAGGTATGTGCGCTGGTTACTCTGCTGCGCTTAAAATTTCTTTTTTGGTTTGCTACAATGCCTTTTCTGAAACGTTGTCTCCTTCTGCTGGAACACTGACTTCTTTCATTTAATGCCTGCAGACTATAAAAGAGAACCCAACCCAAAAAGTTTGGTTGATTAGTCTGTGGCATTCTGTTAAACTGTTGCTTATGGCGGTCTCTGTGAGCTTCTCAGCGACATTCAGCCAGCCAGGTATCCTGCCTGCAGTAGATGGAATGTGGCAATGGAACGCTGGCTGCGCGTGTCATAATAGGCTCTGAGCCTTTATATACCTGTGCACAGCAGCAGCCACCTTCAGTCTGCTGCTGGACAGCCAGCAGCAGCAGCAGCAGGAGAGGTATGTAATCAGGAGCCCTCCTGCTAAGGGTAGACAGCTGCTCGTTCCACCCCACACCCCGCCTTAATTGGTTCTCCTCCCTTCCAACGGTGTTGAGGCGGGTGGGAACAGCAGGGGGTGAAGGTGCTGTGTTTAAAGAGGTGGAGTTATGCAGATCTAAAACGCGTGGATTGCAGCAGCAGCAAGCCGAAAAGTGCAGGCATGTAAGGGATCTAGAGGTTGACAACATGTCTTCTTAACGGGAGTCCAGGAGCTCATCTCCACAAATGGACTTTTCAGGATCCTTGGGTGGCTCCGTAGTTTGAAACCAATTCTGGTTATCGCTTCTCGGCCTTTTGGCTAAGATCAAGTGTAGTATCTGTTCTTATCAGTTTAATATCTGATACGTCCCCTATCTGGGGACCATATATTAAATGGATTTTTAGAACAGGGAGATGGAAAAAGAGCTTGCTCTGTCCACTCCACGCATTGACCTGGTATTGCAGTATCTCCAGGACCGGTGCACCCCTTCTTTAATGCAGTTTCTAAAATCAGAAAGAATTGAATTCAATGTTTTTTGTTCATTTTGCTTGTTTGTCGGATTTTGGGATGGACTCTTTGGCTTTGCTTTTCTTCTCCTCATTGGATTTTTCATGTTCAAAGTTGCAGAAGCCAGATTACAAGCTCATTTTGGTTCAACTTCAGCAACTGTGCATTGCATTGCCATGTAATGTGATGCAATGCTATCTTTCTAGCTCTCCCTTTTTACTTCCTTTTGGATAAACAGACATATTAGGCAAACATTTTGGAGCTTTCACCTAAATAACTACAGGTGGTGAGATAAGCTGCACAATATAATTGACCTTTCAGTATATTGTTGCACACACACCATCTATTTAGCAAATGCCCTTGTTATCAACAGCAGCCTTTTAAACTCACCTGAGCTAACAGGTATGTGCGCTGGTTACTCTGCTGCGCTTAAAATTTCTTTTTTGGTTTGCTACAATGCCTTTTCTGAAACGTTGTCTCCTTCTGCTGGAACACTGACTTCTTTCATTTAATGCCTGCAGACTATAAAAGAGAACCCAACCCAAAAAGTTTGGTTGATTAGTCTGTGGCATTCTGTTAAACTGTTGCTTATGGCGGTCTCTGTGAGCTTCTCAGCGACATTCAGCCAGCCAGGTATCCTGCCTGCAGTAGATGGAATGTGGCAATGGAACGCTGGCTGCGCGTGTCATAATAGGCTCTGAGCCTTTATATACCTGTGCACAGCAGCAGCCACCTTCAGTCTGCTGCTGGACAGCCAGCAGCAGCAGCAGGAGAGGTATGTAATCAGGAGCCCTCCTGCTAAGGGTAGACAGCTGCTCGTTCCACCCCACCCCCCGCCTTAATTGGTTCTCCTCCCTTCCAACGGTGTTGAGGCGGGTGGGAACAGCAGGGGGTGAAGGTGCTGTGTTTAAAGAGGTGGAGTTATGCAGATCTAAAACGCGTGGATTGCAGCAGCAGCAAGCCGAAAAGTGCAGGCATGTAAGGGATCTAGAGGTTGACAACATGTCTTCTTAACGGGAGTCCAGGAGCTCATCTCCACAAATGGACTTTTCAGGATCCTTGGGTGGCTCCGTAGTTTGAAACCAATTCTGGTTATCGCTTCTCGGCCTTTTGGCTAAGATCAAGTGTAGTATCTGTTCTTATCAGTTTAATATCTGATACGTCCCCTATCTGGGGACCATATATTAAATGGATTTTTAGAACAGGGAGATGGAAAAAGAGCTTGCTCTGTCCACTCCACGCATTGACCTGGTATTGCAGTATCTCCAGGACCGGTGCACCCCTTCTTTAATGCAGTTTCTAAAATCAGAAAAAATTGAATTCAATGTTTTTTGTTCATTTTGCTTGTTTGTCGGATTTTGGGATGGACTCTTTGGCTTTGCTTTTCTTCTCCTCATTGGATTTTTCATGTTCAAAGTTGCAGAAGCCAGATTACAAGCTCATTTTGGTTCAACTTCAGCAACTGTGCATTGCATTGCCATGTAATGTGATGCAATGCTATCTTTCTAGCTCTCCCTTTTTACTTCCTTTTGGATAAACAGACATATTAGGCAAGCATTTTGGAGCTTTCACCTAAATAACTACAGGTGGTGAGATAAGCTGCACAATATAATTGACCTTTCAGTATATTGTTGCACACACACCATCTATTTAGCAAATGCCCTTGTTATCAACAGCAGCCTTTTAAACTCACCTGAGCTAACAGGTATGTGCGCTGGTTACTCTGCTGCGCTTAAAATTTCTTTTTTGGTTTGCTACAATGCCTTTTCTGAAACGTTGTCTCCTTCTGCTGGAACACTGACTTCTTTCATTTAATGCCTGCAGACTATAAAAGAGAACCCAACCCAAAAAGTTTGGTTGATTAGTCTGTGGCATTCTGTTAAACTGTTGCTTATGGCGGTCTCTGTGAGCTTCTCAGCGACATTCAGCCAGCCAGGTATCCTGCCTGCAGTAGATGGAATGTGGCAATGGAACGCTGGCTGCGCGTGTCATAATAGGCTCTGAGCCTTTATATACCTGTGCACAGCAGCAGCCACCTTCAGTCTGCTGCTGGACAGCCAGCAGCAGCAGCAGCAGGAGAGGTATGTAATCAGGAGCCCTCCTGCTAAGGGTAGACAGCTGCTCGTTCCACCCCACCCCCCGCCTTAATTGGTTCTCCTCCCTTCCAACGGTGTTGAGGCGGGTGGGAACAGCAGGGGGTGAAGGTGCTGTGTTTAAAGAGGTGGAGTTATGCAGATCTAAAACGCGTGGATTGCAGCAGCAGCAAGCCGAAAAGTGCAGGCATGTAAGGGATCTAGAGGTTGACAACATGTCTTCTTAACGGGAGTCCAGGAGCTCATCTCCACAAATGGACTTTTCAGGATCCTTGGGTGGCTCCGTAGTTTGAAACCAATTCTGGTTATCGCTTCTCGGCCTTTTGGCTAAGATCAAGTGTAGTATCTGTTCTTATCAGTTTAATATCTGATACGTCCCCTATCTGGGGACCATATATTAAATGGATTTTTAGAACAGGGAGATGGAAAAAGAGCTTGCTCTGTCCACTCCACGCATTGACCTGGTATTGCAGTATCTCCAGGACCGGTGCACCCCTTCTTTAATGCAGTTTCTAAAATCAGAAAGAATTGAATTCAATGTTTTTTGTTCATTTTGCTTGTTTGTCGGATTTTGGGATGGACTCTTTGGCTTTGCTTTTCTTCTCCTCATTGGATTTTTCATGTTCAAAGTTGCAGAAGCCAGATTACAAGCTCATTTTGGTTCAACTTCAGCAACTGTGCATTGCATTGCCATGTAATGTGATGCAATGCTATCTTTCTAGCTCTCCCTTTTTACTTCCTTTTGGATAAACAGACATATTAGGCAAGCATTTTGGAGCTTTCACCTAAATAACTACAGGTGGTGAGATAAGCTGCACAATATAATTGACCTTTCAGTATATTGTTGCACACACACCATCTATTTAGCAAATGCCCTTGTTATCAACAGCAGCCTTTTAAACTCACCTGAGCTAACAGGTATGTGCGCTGGTTACTCTGCTGCGCTTAAAATTTCTTTTTTGGTTTGCTACAATGCCTTTTCTGAAACGTTGTCTCCTTCTGCTGGAACACTGACTTCTTTCATTTAATGCCTGCAGACTATAAAAGAGAACCCAACCCAAAAAGTTTGGTTGATTAGTCTGTGGCATTCTGTTAAACTGTTGCTTATGGCGGTCTCTGTGAGCTTCTCAGCGACATTCAGCCAGCCAGGTATCCTGCCTGCAGTAGATGGAATGTGGCAATGGAACGCTGGCTGCGCGTGTCATAATAGGCTCTGAGCCTTTATATACCTGTGCACAGCAGCAGCCACCTTCAGTCTGCTGCTGGACAGCCAGCAGCAGCAGCAGCAGGAGAGGTATGTAATCAGGAGCCCTCCTGCTAAGGGTAGACAGCTGCTCGTTCCACCCCACCCCCCGCCTTAATTGGTTCTCCTCCCTTCCAACGGTGTTGAGGCGGGTGGGAACAGCAGGGGGTGAAGGTGCTGTGTTTAAAGAGGTGGAGTTATGCAGATCTAAAACGCGTGGATTGCAGCAGCAGCAAGCCGAAAAGTGCAGGCATGTAAGGGATCTAGAGGTTGACAACATGTCTTCTTAACGGGAGTCCAGGAGCTCATCTCCACAAATGGACTTTTCAGGATCCTTGGGTGGCTCCGTAGTTTGAAACCAATTCTGGTTATCGCTTCTCGGCCTTTTGGCTAAGATCAAGTGTAGTATCTGTTCTTATCAGTTTAATATCTGATACGTCCCCTATCTGGGGACCATATATTAAATGGATTTTTAGAACAGGGAGATGGAAAAAGAGCTTGCTCTGTCCACTCCACGCATTGACCTGGTATTGCAGTATCTCCAGGACCGGTGCACCCCTTCTTTAATGCAGTTTCTAAAATCAGAAAGAATTGAATTCAATGTTTTTTGTTCATTTTGCTTGTTTGTCGGATTTTGGGATGGACTCTTTGGCTTTGCTTTTCTTCTCCTCATTGGATTTTTCATGTTCAAAGTTGCAGAAGCCAGATTACAAGCTCATTTTGGTTCAACTTCAGCAACTGTGCATTGCATTGCCATGTAATGTGATGCAATGCTATCTTTCTAGCTCTCCCTTTTTACTTCCTTTTGGATAAACAGACATATTAGGCAAGCATTTTGGAGCTTTCACCTAAATAACTACAGGTGGTGAGATAAGCTGCACAATATAATTGACCTTTCAGTATATTGTTGCACACACACCATCTATTTAGCAAATGCCCTTGTTATCAACAGCAGCCTTTTAAACTCACCTGAGCTAACAGGTATGTGCGCTGGTTACTCTGCTGCGCTTAAAATTTCTTTTTTGGTTTGCTACAATGCCTTTTCTGAAACGTTGTCTCCTTCTGCTGGAACACTGACTTCTTTCATTTAATGCCTGCAGACTATAAAAGAGAACCCAACCCAAAAAGTTTGGTTGATTAGTCTGTGGCATTCTGTTAAACTGTTGCTTATGGCGGTCTCTGTGAGCTTCTCAGCGACATTCAGCCAGCCAGGTATCCTGCCTGCAGTAGATGGAATGTGGCAATGGAACGCTGGCTGCGCGTGTCATAATAGGCTCTGAGCCTTTATATACCTGTGCACAGCAGCAGCCACTTTCAGTCTGCTGCTGGACAGCCAGCAGCAGCAGCAGCAGGAGAGGTATGTAATCAGGAGCCCTCCTGCTAAGGGTAGACAGCTGCTCGTTCCACCCCACCCCCCGCCTTAATTGGTTCTCCTCCCTTCCAACGGTGTTGAGGCGGGTGGGAACAGCAGGGGGTGAAGGTGCTGTGTTTAAAGAGGTGGAGTTATGCAGATCTAAAACGCGTGGATTGCAGCAGCAGCAAGCCGAAAAGTGCAGGCATGTAAGGGATCTAGAGGTTGACAACATGTCTTCTTAACGGGAGTCCAGGAGCTCATCTCCACAAATGGACTTTTCAGGATCCTTGGGTGGCTCCGTAGTTTGAAACCAATTCTGGTTATCGCTTCTCGGCCTTTTGGCTAAGATCAAGTGTAGTATCTGTTCTTATCAGTTTAATATCTGATACGTCCCCTATCTGGGGACCATATATTAAATGGATTTTTAGAACAGGGAGATGGAAAAAGAGCTTGCTCTGTCCACTCCACGCATTGACCTGGTATTGCAGTATCTCCAGGACCGGTGCACCCCTTCTTTAATGCAGTTTCTAAAATCAGAAAGAATTGAATTCAATGTTTTTTGTTCATTTTGCTTGTTTGTCGGATTTTGGGATGGACTCTTTGGCTTTGCTTTTCTTCTCCTCATTGGATTTTTCATGTTCAAAGTTGCAGAAGCCAGATTACAAGCTCATTTTGGTTCAACTTCAGCAACTGTGCATTGCATTGCCATGTAATGTGATGCAATGCTATCTTTCTAGCTCTCCCTTTTTACTTCCTTTTGGATAAACAGACATATTAGGCAAGCATTTTGGAGCTTTCACCTAAATAACTACAGGTGGTGAGATAAGCTGCACAATATAATTGACCTTTCAGTATATTGTTGCACACACACCATCTATTTAGCAAATGCCCTTGTTATCAACAGCAGCCTTTTAAACTCACCTGAGCTAACAGGTATGTGCGCTGGTTACTCTGCTGCGCTTAAAATTTCTTTTTTGGTTTGCTACAATGCCTTTTCTGAAACGTTGTCTCCTTCTGCTGGAACACTGACTTCTTTCATTTAATGCCTGCAGACTATAAAAGAGAACCCAACCCAAAAAGTTTGGTTGATTAGTCTGTGGCATTCTGTTAAACTGTTGCTTATGGCGGTCTCTGTGAGCTTCTCAGCGACATTCAGCCAGCCAGGTATCCTGCCTGCAGTAGATGGAATGTGGCAATGGAACGCTGGCTGCGCGTGTCATAATAGGCTCTGAGCCTTTATATACCTGTGCACAGCAGCAGCCACCTTCAGTCTGCTGCTGGACAGCCAGCAGCAGCAGCAGCAGGAGAGGTATGTAATCAGGAGCCCTCCTGCTAAGGGTAGACAGCTGCTCGTTCCACCCCACCCCCCGCCTTAATTGGTTCTCCTCCCTTCCAACGGTGTTGAGGCGGGTGGGAACAGCAGGGGGTGAAGGTGCTGTGTTTAAAGAGGTGGAGTTATGCAGATCTAAAACGCGTGGATTGCAGCAGCAGCAAGCCGAAAAGTGCAGGCATGTAAGGGATCTAGAGGTTGACAACATGTCTTCTTAACGGGAGTCCAGGAGCTCATCTCCACAAATGGACTTTTCAGGATCCTTGGGTGGCTCCGTAGTTTGAAACCAATTCTGGTTATCGCTTCTCGGCCTTTTGGCTAAGATCAAGTGTAGTATCTGTTCTTATCAGTTTAATATCTGATACGTCCCCTATCTGGGGACCATATATTAAATGGATTTTTAGAACAGGGAGATGGAAAAAGAGCTTGCTCTGTCCACTCCACGCATTGACCTGGTATTGCAGTATCTCCAGGACCGGTGCACCCCTTCTTTAATGCAGTTTCTAAAATCAGAAAGAATTGAATTCAATGTTTTTTGTTCATTTTGCTTGTTTGTCGGATTTTGGGATGGACTCTTTGGCTTTGCTTTTCTTCTCCTCATTGGATTTTTCATGTTCAAAGTTGCAGAAGCCAGATTACAAGCTCATTTTGGTTCAACTTCAGCAACTGTGCATTGCATTGCCATGTAATGTGATGCAATGCTATCTTTCTAGCTCTCCCTTTTTACTTCCTTTTGGATAAACAGACATATTAGGCAAGCATTTTGGAGCTTTCACCTAAATAACTACAGGTGGTGAGGTAAGCTGCACAATATAATTGAACTTTCAGTATATTGTTGCACACACACCATCTATTTAGCAAATGCCCTTGTTATCAACAGCAGCCTTTTAAACTCACCTGAGCTAACAGGTATGTGCGCTGGTTACTCTGCTGCGCTTAAAATTTCTTTTTTGGTTTGCTACAATGCCTTTTCTGAAACGTTGTCTCCTTCTGCTGGAACACTGACTTCTTTCATTTAATGCCTGCAGACTATAAAAGAGAACCCAACCCAAAAAGTTTGGTTGATTAGTCTGTGGCATTCTGTTAAACTGTTGCTTATGGCGGTCTCTGTGAGCTTCTCAGCGACATTCAGCCAGCCAGGTATCCTGCCTGCAGTAGATGGAATGTGGCAATGGAACGCTGGCTGCGCGTGTCATAATAGGCTCTGAGCCTTTATATACCTGTGCACAGCAGCAGCCACCTTCAGTCTGCTGCTGGACAGCCAGCAGCAGCAGCAGCAGGAGAGGTATGTAATCAGGAGCCCTCCTGCTAAGGGTAGACAGCTGCTCGTTCCACCCCACCCCCCGCCTTAATTGGTTCTCCTCCCTTCCAACGGTGTTGAGGCGGGTGGGAACAGCAGGGGGTGAAGGTGCTGTGTTTAAAGAGGTGGAGTTATGCAGATCTAAAACGCGTGGATTGGAGCAGCAGCAAGCCGAAAAGTGCAGGCATGTAAGGGATCTAGAGGTTGACAACATGTCTTCTTAACGGGAGTCCAGGAGCTCATCTCCACAAATGGACTTTTCAGGATCCTTGGGTGGCTCCGTAGTTTGAAACCAATTCTGGTTATCGCTTCTCGGCCTTTTGGCACGATCTGTAGTGGGTTGTGACATTGGGCTGAAGGTTACTGTGGTGGCAGAACCGATTCTTGGCCTTTGGAGATATCCAGTGCTGCTTTTGGGAATCGGTGCTAAAGCTGCAGTGCCTTTTCTTTACGGAGGACGGTGTGTTGGAGGGAGGACGAACTTCGTGGAGGCTGCGATCCGTGTGTGATATTTTCCTTGGTATCTGGAAAAGAAGAGGAAAATCATGGAGACAAGGAGAAACCCTGGAGGAAGGAAGGAGAATCAAGCAAGCAACCCGAATGATTATTTCTCGGAGGAGCATCCGCTGAAGGACACCATCAGGTTCGTGGTTGCTCCTGACCACCGGCAGGTGAAAGATTCTCAATTTATTTTCAATGTTATTTGTAAGCTCTTGAAGATCGACAAGGAGCATCTTTTTTGCTTTCAATCTTTTTTTTCTCGAGGACTTTATGATGTTACGCTTAATAAAGCCTCGCAGTGTGAAAGTGCCTACGCTCTTTATGAAGTAAATAAAGAGAAGGTAGAGCTGGAGGGGGTGAAAGTAATCCCCTCTTTTCAGTTTTCAATGAAAGTACTGACGATTCATTTGTTTAGTCCATTTATTACAGACTCTGAGGTTGAAAGTTACCTATCAATGTATTGTGACAAAATCATCCCTAAGAGACGCGGGGAAACACAGTTTGGAGTGTGGAACGGGAAACGTGTGTATGTGGTATCATTTAGGAAGAACCCGAATGAGGAGGGGGGCGTGTCCAGACCTCCGCCGCAGGTTTATATCAACCATAGCCGCGGTTATTTATTCTTCCCAGGGATGCCACACTACTGCCGTGTGTGTAAAAAATATGGACATCTGGATGCAGAATGTAACAAGTGTTTTAGTTGCATGGGTACTCCTCACCAGATGGATGAGTGCCCTAAAAATAAGAAAAAGGATGTAGAGGAGATGGACACATCGCCTGAAGAACAGCAACAAGAAGCTAAAGACGATGTGGAAGCAGGCATTGCTGCTGAAGAGGAAAAAGGGGAAGAGGAGAAAGAAAGGAGTGAGAAGGAGGAGACAGAAAGAAAGAGAAAAGAGGAAGAGGAGGGACGGGCAATGAAGGAGAAGAAGAAGGAGGAACGGGTTAAAAAATCACAAGAAGAAGAGGAAAGGAAGTTGGAAGAAAGGAAGAGAAAGAAGGAAGAGGAAAAACAGAAGAGGATAGAGGACATAGAAAAAAGGGCCATGGAGATAAAGAAACAGATGGAAAGGAAAAAGAGAGAAGAGCAGAAGAAAGAAGATAAGAAGAAAGAAGATAAGAATGAAAAGAAGAAGATAGAAGAACAGAAGAAAGAAGATCAGAAGAGAGAAGAGAAGAGTCAAATGTTGCAAGAAATTTCTCCACTAAGTAAAGGGAGTAGTTGTGGAGGGGAAAGTGATATTCCAGAAGTAGTGGAGTCCACTCCTACTAATTCCCTGTCGCAGAGCTTACCTTGCGCGCAGGTACAAATGGACTGCACAGAAAAATCTCTAAAAAGAAGTGTGGATAGAAGTGATAATGAAGGAATACCATGTGGTGGGAAAGTAAAGGCATTAGAAGCAACAAGTCTGCTGGGGAGTGTGTCATCTTCGGATGTATCAGATCTGGAGGTAGACCCATCTTCTCCGGCAGTAGAGAATGAGGGCGGAGGGAAGAGCCCTGCACTAAATGTTAGAAGATGATCCGCTCAATGTCCCTGAATGTTCAGGGGTTTAACGACCTATATAAGAGAACTGCTTTATATGATTTTTTAAATAATGAAAATATTGATTTTATCTTTCTACAAGAATGTAATTTGACAAAAAAAATAAGCTATGAATATTTACAGGGTATATGGAAGGGTAACTTATGCTTTTCTGGTGGGAACGAGTCAAAAAGTGATGGTGTGGGGTTTTTATGCTCTAAAGATTGGGAGATTGTAAATTATGAAGAGATATACCCTGGGAGGATTTTAAGAATTGATGTGCAGAAAAATGGGAAGAAAGTGAGGTGTTTTAATGTGTATGCAAATGCAGAAAAAGCCTTGAGATTACATTTGTTTGAACTGTTGCAGCTGTTTTTACCTGGAGTAGATCCATTAGTTTTAGGTGGGGATTTTAATTGTCATTTAAAAAATGTAAAAGATGGGTCAGCTTCATGTCTTAGAAATATTTTAGCAGCTTTTAATCTTAAAGATACATGGGCATTAGATGGACAAAAAAAGGAGCATGAAGTCACTTGGGTGGGGAGAGGTGTTTCATCCAGAATAGATTATATTTTTATATCTCAAGCCCTAACATGCTCAGGTTTTAAAACGCATTCAACACCTTTTTCAGATCATAAAATAATAGAATGTAGTTTTAAAATAGAATCAGATGTGGATAAAAGACCGTCACACTGGAAATTTAATGTATCCCTACTACAAGACGAGGTGGTTATGGAAGGTTTTAAAAAGCTGTATGAAAAACTGAAGCTAAAAAAAACGTTTTTTAAATCTATTTTTAATTGGTGGGATTTTGTCAAGAAGGAGGTAAAAATATTTTTTATTAAAGAAGGAAAGAAGAAAGCTGCTGCAAAACGTATTTTTTATAATGATCTTAATGCTAAACTGCAATGTTTTTTTCACCTCGAAAATAACGGATGTGATCTGCAGGAGGCGATCCGAACAACAAAAGAAAAGATCCAAAACTGCCTGAAAGAAAAAGGTAAAGAAATTATTTTTAATTCCCGAGTAAAAGTTTTAGACGAGGATGAAAAATGCACAAAATTCTTTTTTAAAAAAATATGTGACAAGAAGGATTATATGAAGGTTTTGGAAGGAGAAACAAGTTTGGAGGGGAAGAAGATGAAAGCAAAAGAATTTTATGATGATTTATTTTCTGTTAAAAACACGGATGTGTCTCTAAAAAAACATTTTTTAGAAGGACTGGAAAAAAATTTTAATGCGGAAGATAAATCTTTTTTAATAGGGAATTTTACTAAAGAGGAAGTTTTTAATACAATTAATACGCTACAAAATAACAAAACGCCGGGAGCAGATGGACTACCTGTTGAATTTTACAAGTGTTTATGGGAGATCATGGGTGAGGATTTTTATGAAGTAATTTTAGAAGCAGAAGCATCTTTTAGTGTCCCAGAGTCGTGGTGGGAGGGTCTTATTGTTTTATTATTTAAGAAAGGAAATAAAGAACTGATTAAAAATTGGAGACCAATAACCCTTTTAAATACGGACTGTAAGGTATATGCAAAGTTACTAGCAAATAGATTAAAAAAGGTAATCGGCTCAGTAATAGAAGTGGATCAGACGTGTGCAGTGCCAAATCTGAGAATCAGCGACTCATTGATTTTAATCAGGGATGTTTTATGGGATGTTTTAGACAGAAAACAAAAGCTTGCTCTAATTACTTTGGATTTTGAAAAAGCGTACGATAGAGTTGCCCATGATTTTTTATTTGCAGTTTTAGAGAAAATGGGATGCCCGGATGTTTTTAGCAAACGTATTAAATCTCTTTACAAATCATGTTTTAGCAAAATATCTATTAATGGTTTTTTATCTGATAATGTAAAAATAAACTGTGGCGTTAAACAGGGGTGTCCCTTATCCCCTATTCTTTTTATTTGTGCAATTGAACCACTTTTAGCAGCTTTTAGGAGAGATAAGGTAATCAATGGTTTTTTTATTCCCGGGAGTTGCAATGAACAAGTTAAAGTGGTGGCATATATGGATGATGTGACGGTTTTAGTTAAAGACACTAGAAGCATGAACAGAGCCATAAGAACAGTGGATTGGTTTGGGGGCGCATCGGGTTTTAAAATTAACATGGAAAAATCTGGTATTTTAACTGTTGGTGATTTTATTGTAGATTCTGAGTGTAAATTAACAAGAATGAATGAAGTAAAAATTTTAGGTATTTATTTCTCAGAGTCAGGTGGTAATGTAAGAAATTGGGAGTCTCTGCTGGAAAGAGTTAAGAAAAAGATTACTTTCTGGCAGTTGAGAGATCTTACCCTGGAAGGAAAAATTTTAATTATTAGACAGGTTTTACTCCCAATGTTTTTATATGTCTCAACAGTTTTTATCCCCCAAAATAATATCATGAAGAGAGTTATTAAGGTATGTTTTAATTTTTTATGGAGATCCAAGATGGAAAGAGTAAAGAGAGAGGAGATATATAAATCAAAGAAAAAAGGTGGGAAAGGTTTTCCGGATATTAGGTCCTTTTTATATGCAAAGTATGTAGCGAACTGTGTATGCACTTTATTAGGACCAGGCTCTAAGCTAAAGTTGTTTTCTATATATAATTTAGGTTTCTATATTAGAAATTATAAATGGTTGGAGATGTCTCTAAATAGGCCTTATAGGTTTTTACCTCCAGGAAATTATATTGTTTTAGAAAAAATTTTAAGAGATTTTAAACTTAAGATGGTCGAAATAAATGTTCTTAAATGCCATAAAAAAATCCTAAAAATCCTGGAAGAGAGAATAGGTATCAGTCCTGTGGAACATTTTTCATTCAAAATTGTGGAAAGAATCTGGATGAATGTAAATTATAGTGTGTTATCTAATGAACACAGGGATTTACTCTGGTGTATAGTAAAAGACTGCCTGCCAACCCGTGAGTTCCAACACAGGCGTGGGTTGGTAAGATCTGAAGTGTGCCCAAGATCCAGGTGTGGGAATAGTGAAACACCCATGCACATCTTCTGGAATTGTAATTTTGCACAGACAATATGGAGGAAAGTGTGCAATATAGTGAGAGCTGTGAGTACTGTTAATTTTTTGGATTTTAACAGAGTATTTTATGGGATGGGGATAAGAGAGGAGGATTTTAAAATTGTATGGATTATTATTGCATGTGTGAAGGCGGCATTGTGGAAAGCAAGGAACATTTTAGTGTTTAAACATAAGGAAGTAACAGTCGACCAGTGTATTAAATTATGTCTAAGTTATTTGTACATGTATTTCTGGAGGGACAAAATGACGCTTGGCAAGGTGAAAGCAAATGAGAAATGGAAACAATGTAAATGGAATGAACTTACCTTGTAAGCTTTGATTTTTTGAAAACCTGTGGAAAAACAAAAAAACAAAAACAAAAACAAACAAAAAAAAATAGCCAAAACTATATAATTTTTAAAAAAAAAAAAAAAAGAGGGAAAAAATAAATAAATATATATATATAAAAGAAAAAGGAAAATAAAAGATTTGGAGAAGTATTAAAATTGGTAGAATGCACGATGATGGATTTGAGTCTTCTTATCTTTTTGTTGATTCCAAGACTTTGTAATCTGAGTCTTAAAAAAAAAAAAAAAAAAAAAAAAAATCTGTTCTTATCAGTTTAATATCTGATACGTCCCCTATCTGGGGACCATATATTAAATGGATTTTTAGAACAGGGAGATGGAAAAAGAGCTTGCTCTGTCCACTCCACGCATTGACCTGGTATTGCAGTATCTCCAGGACCGGTGCACCCCTTCTTTAATGCAGTTTCTAAAATCAGAAAGAATTGAATTCAATGTTTTTTGTTCATTTTGCTTGTTTGTCGGATTTTGGGATGGACTCTTTGGCTTTGCTTTTCTTCTCCTCATTGGATTTTTCATGTTCAAAGTTGCAGAAGCCAGATTACAAGCTCATTTTGGTTCAACTTCAGCAACTGTGCATTGCATTGCCATGTAATGTGATGCAATGCTATCTTTCTAGCTCTCCCTTTTTACTTCCTTTTGGATAAACAGACATATTAGGCAAGCATTTTGGAGCTTTCACCTAAATAACTACAGGTGGTGAGATAAGCTGCACAATATAATTGACCTTTCAGTATATTGTTGCACACACACCATCTATTTAGCAAATGCCCTTGTTATCAACAGCAGCCTTTTAAACTCACCTGAGCTAACAGGTATGTGCGCTGGTTACTCTGCTGCGCTTAAAATTTCTTTTTTGGTTTGCTACAATGCCTTTTCTGAAACGTTGTCTCCTTCTGCTGGAACACTGACTTCTTTCATTTAATGCCTGCAGACTATAAAAGAGAACCCAACCCAAAAAGTTTGGTTGATTAGTCTGTGGCATTCTGTTAAACTGTTGCTTATGGCGGTCTCTGTGAGCTTCTCAGCGACATTCAGCCAGCCAGGTATCCTGCCTGCAGTAGATGGAATGTGGCAATGGAACGCTGGCTGCGCGTGTCATAATAGGCTCTGAGCCTTTATATACCTGTGCACAGCAGCAGCCACCTTCAGTCTGCTGCTGGACAGCCAGCAGCAGCAGCAGCAGGAGAGGTATGTAATCAGGAGCCCTCCTGCTAAGGGTAGACAGCTGCTCGTTCCACCCCACCCCCCGCCTTAATTGGTTCTCCTCCCTTCCAACGGTGTTGAGGCGGGTGGGAACAGCAGGGGGTGAAGGTGCTGTGTTTAAAGAGGTGGAGTTATGCAGATCTAAAACGCGTGGATTGCAGCAGCAGCAAGCCGAAAAGTGCAGGCATGTAAGGGATCTAGAGGTTGACAACATGTCTTCTTAACGGGAGTCCAGGAGCTCATCTCCACAAATGGACTTTTCAGGATCCTTGGGTGGCTCCGTAGTTTGAAACCAATTCTGGTTATCGCTTCTCGGCCTTTTGGCTAAGATCAAGTGTAGTATCTGTTCTTATCAGTTTAATATCTGATACGTCCCCTATCTGGGGACCATATATTAAATGGATTTTTAGAACAGGGAGATGGAAAAAGAGCTTGCTCTGTCCACTCCACGCATTGACCTGGTATTGCAGTATCTCCAGGACCGGTGCACCCCTTCTTTAATGCAGTTTCTAAAATCAGAAAGAATTGAATTCAATGTTTTTTGTTCATTTTGCTTGTTTGTCGGATTTTGGGATGGACTCTTTGGCTTTGCTTTTCTTCTCCTCATTGGATTTTTCATGTTCAAAGTTGCAGAAGCCAGATTACAAGCTCATTTTGGTTCAACTTCAGCAACTGTGCATTGCATTGCCATGTAATGTGATGCAATGCTATCTTTCTAGCTCTCCCTTTTTACTTCCTTTTGGATAAACAGACATATTAGGCAAGCATTTTGGAGCTTTCACCTAAATAACTACAGGTGGTGAGATAAGCTGCAAAATATAATTGACCTTTCAGTATATTGTTGCACACACACCATCTATTTAGCAAATGCCCTTGTTATCAACAGCAGCCTTTTAAACTCACCTGAGCTAACAGGTATGTGCGCTGGTTACTCTGCTGCGCTTAAAATTTCTTTTTTGGTTTGCTACAATGCCTTTTCTGAAACGTTGTCTCCTTCTGCTGGAACACTGACTTCTTTCATTTAATGCCTGCAGACTATAAAAGAGAACCCAACCCAAAAAGTTTGGTTGATTAGTCTGTGGCATTCTGTTAAACTGTTGCTTATGGCGGTCTCTGTGAGCTTCTCAGCGACATTCAGCCAGCCAGGTATCCTGCCTGCAGTAGATGGAATGTGGCAATGGAACGCTGGCTGCGCGTGTCATAATAGGCTCTGAGCCTTTATATACCTGTGCACAGCAGCAGCCACCTTCAGTCTGCTGCTGGACAGCCAGCAGCAGCAGCAGCAGGAGAGGTATGTAATCAGGAGCCCTCCTGCTAAGGGTAGACAGCTGCTCGTTCCACCCCACCCCCCGCCTTAATTGGTTCTCCTCCCTTCCAACGGTGTTGAGGCGGGTGGGAACAGCAGGGGGTGAAGGTGCTGTGTTTAAAGAGGTGGAGTTATGCAGATCTAAAACGCGTGGATTGCAGCAGCAGCAAGCCGAAAAGTGCAGGCATGTAAGGGATCTAGAGGTTGACAACATGTCTTCTTAACGGGAGTCCAGGAGCTCATCTCCACAAATGGACTTTTCAGGATCCTTGGGTGGCTCCGTAGTTTGAAACCAATTCTGGTTATCGCTTCTCGGCCTTTTGGCTAAGATCAAGTGTAGTATCTGTTCTTATCAGTTTAATATCTGATACGTCCCCTATCTGGGGACCATATATTAAATGGATTTTTAGAACAGGGAGATGGAAAAAGAGCTTGCTCTGTCCACTCCACGCATTGACCTGGTATTGCAGTATCTCCAGGACCGGTGCACCCCTTCTTTAATGCAGTTTCTAAAATCAGAAAGAATTGAATTCAATGTTTTTTGTTCATTTTGCTTGTTTGTCGGATTTTGGGATGGACTCTTTGGCTTTGCTTTTCTTCTCCTCATTGGATTTTTCATGTTCAAAGTTGCAGAAGCCAGATTACAAGCTCATTTTGGTTCAACTTCAGCAACTGTGCATTGCATTGCCATGTAATGTGATGCAATGCTATCTTTCTAGCTCTCCCTTTTTACTTCCTTTTGGATAAACAGACATATTAGGCAAGCATTTTGGAGCTTTCACCTAAATAACTACAGGTGGTGAGATAAGCTGCAAAATATAATTGACCTTTCAGTATATTGTTGCACACACACCATCTATTTAGCAAATGCCCTTGTTATCAACAGCAGCCTTTTAAACTCACCTGAGCTAACAGGTATGTGCGCTGGTTACTCTGCTGCGCTTAAAATTTCTTTTTTGGTTTGCTACAATGCCTTTTCTGAAACGTTGTCTCCTTCTGCTGGAACACTGACTTCTTTCATTTAATGCCTGCAGACTATAAAAGAGAACCCAACCCAAAAAGTTTGGTTGATTAGTCTGTGGCATTCTGTTAAACTGTTGCTTATGGCGGTCTCTGTGAGCTTCTCAGCGACATTCAGCCAGCCAGGTATCCTGCCTGCAGTAGATGGAATGTGGCAATGGAACGCTGGCTGCGCGTGTCATAATAGGCTCTGAGCCTTTATATACCTGTGCACAGCAGCAGCCACCTTCAGTCTGCTGCTGGACAGCCAGCAGCAGCAGCAGCAGGAGAGGTATGTAATCAGGAGCCCTCCTGCTAAGGGTAGACAGCTGCTCGTTCCACCCCACCCCCCGCCTTAATTGGTTCTCCTCCCTTCCAACGGTGTTGAGGCGGGTGGGAACAGCAGGGGGTGAAGGTGCTGTGTTTAAAGAGGTGGAGTTATGCAGATCTAAAACGCGTGGATTGCAGCAGCAGCAAGCCGAAAAGTGCAGGCATGTAAGGGATCTAGAGGTTGACAACATGTCTTCTTAACGGGAGTCCAGGAGCTCATCTCCACAAATGGACTTTTCAGGATCCTTGGGTGGCTCCGTAGTTTGAAACCAATTCTGGTTATCGCTTCTCGGCCTTTTGGCTAAGATCAAGTGTAGTATCTGTTCTTATCAGTTTAATATCTGATACGTCCCCTATCTGGGGACCATATATTAAATGGATTTTTAGAACAGGGAGATGGAAAAAGAGCTTGCTCTGTCCACTCCACGCATTGACCTGGTATTGCAGTATCTCCAGGACCGGTGCACCCCTTCTTTAATGCAGTTTCTAAAATCAGAAAGAATTGAATTCAATGTTTTTTGTTCATTTTGCTTGTTTGTCGGATTTTGGGATGGACTCTTTGGCTTTGCTTTTCTTCTCCTCATTGGATTTTTCATGTTCAAAGTTGCAGAAGCCAGATTACAAGCTCATTTTGGTTCAACTTCAGCAACTGTGCATTGCATTGCCATGTAATGTGATGCAATGCTATCTTTCTAGCTCTCCCTTTTTACTTCCTTTTGGATAAACAGACATATTAGGCAAGCATTTTGGAGCTTTCACCTAAATAACTACAGGTGGTGAGATAAGCTGCACAATATAATTGACCTTTCAGTATATTGTTGCACACACACCATCTATTTAGCAAATGCCCTTGTTATCAACAGCAGCCTTTTAAACTCACCTGAGCTAACAGGTATGTGCGCTGGTTACTCTGCTGCGCTTAAAATTTCTTTTTTGGTTTGCTACAATGCCTTTTCTGAAACGTTGTCTCCTTCTGCTGGAACACTGACTTCTTTCATTTAATGCCTGCAGACTATAAAAGAGAACCCAACCCAAAAAGTTTGGTTGATTAGTCTGTGGCATTCTGTTAAACTGTTGCTTATGGCGGTCTCTGTGAGCTTCTCAGCGACATTCAGCCAGCCAGGTATCCTGCCTGCAGTAGATGGAATGTGGCAATGGAACGCTGGCTGCGCGTGTCATAATAGGCTCTGAGCCTTTATATACCTGTGCACAGCAGCAGCCACCTTCAGTCTGCTGCTGGACAGCCAGCAGCAGCAGCAGCAGGAGAGGTATGTAATCAGGAGCCCTCCTGCTAAGGGTAGACAGCTGCTCGTTCCACCCCACCCCCCGCCTTAATTGGTTCTCCTCCCTTCCAACGGTGTTGAGGCGGGTGGGAACAGCAGGGGGTGAAGGTGCTGTGTTTAAAGAGGTGGAGTTATGCAGATCTAAAACGCGTGGATTGCAGCAGCAGCAAGCCGAAAAGTGCAGGCATGTAAGGGATCTAGAGGTTGACAACATGTCTTCTTAACGGGAGTCCAGGAGCTCATCTCCACAAATGGACTTTTCAGGATCCTTGGGTGGCTCCGTAGTTTGAAACCAATTCTGGTTATCGCTTCTCGGCCTTTTGGCTAAGATCAAGTGTAGTATCTGTTCTTATCAGTTTAATATCTGATACGTCCCCTATCTGGGGACCATATATTAAATGGATTTTTAGAACAGGGAGATGGAAAAAGAGCTTGCTCTGTCCACTCCACGCATTGACCTGGTATTGCAGTATCTCCAGGACCGGTGCACCCCTTCTTTAATGCAGTTTCTAAAATCAGAAAGAATTGAATTCAATGTTTTTTGTTCATTTTGCTTGTTTGTCGGATTTTGGGATGGACTCTTTGGCTTTGCTTTTCTTCTCCTCATTGGATTTTTCATGTTCAAAGTTGCAGAAGCCAGATTACAAGCTCATTTTGGTTCAACTTCAGCAACTGTGCATTGCATTGCCATGTAATGTGATGCAATGCTATCTTTCTAGCTCTCCCTTTTTACTTCCTTTTGGATAAACAGACATATTAGGCAAGCATTTTGGAGCTTTCACCTAAATAACTACAGGTGGTGAGATAAGCTGCAAAATATAATTGACCTTTCAGTATATTGTTGCACACACACCATCTATTTAGCAAATGCCCTTGTTATCAACAGCAGCCTTTTAAACTCACCTGAGCTAACAGGTATGTGCGCTGGTTACTCTGCTGCGCTTAAAATTTCTTTTTTGGTTTGCTACAATGCCTTTTCTGAAACGTTGTCTCCTTCTGCTGGAACACTGACTTCTTTCATTTAATGCCTGCAGACTATAAAAGAGAACCCAACCCAAAAAGTTTGGTTGATTAGTCTGTGGCATTCTGTTAAACTGTTGCTTATGGCGGTCTCTGTGAGCTTCTCAGCGACATTCAGCCAGCCAGGTATCCTGCCTGCAGTAGATGGAATGTGGCAATGGAACGCTGGCTGCGCGTGTCATAATAGGCTCTGAGCCTTTATATACCTGTGCACAGCAGCAGCCACCTTCAGTCTGCTGCTGGACAGCCAGCAGCAGCAGCAGCAGGAGAGGTATGTAATCAGGAGCCCTCCTGCTAAGGGTAGACAGCTGCTCGTTCCACCCCACCCCCCGCCTTAATTGGTTCTCCTCCCTTCCAACGGTGTTGAGGCGGGTGGGAACAGCAGGGGGTGAAGGTGCTGTGTTTAAAGAGGTGGAGTTATGCAGATCTAAAACGCGTGGATTGCAGCAGCAGCAAGCCGAAAAGTGCAGGCATGTAAGGGATCTAGAGGTTGACAACATGTCTTCTTAACGGGAGTCCAGGAGCTCATCTCCACAAATGGACTTTTCAGGATCCTTGGGTGGCTCCGTAGTTTGAAACCAATTCTGGTTATCGCTTCTCGGCCTTTTGGCTAAGATCAAGTGTAGTATCTGTTCTTATCAGTTTAATATTTGATACGTCCCCTATCTGGGGACCATATATTAAATGGATTTTTAGAACAGGGAGATGGAAAAAGAGCTTGCTCTGTCCACTCCACGCATTGACCTGGTATTGCAGTATCTCCAGGACCGGTGCACCCCTTCTTTAATGCAGTTTCTAAAATCAGAAAGAATTGAATTCAATGTTTTTTGTTCATTTTGCTTGTTTGTCGGATTTTGGGATGGACTCTTTGGCTTTGCTTTTCTTCTCCTCATTGGATTTTTCATGTTCAAAGTTGCAGAAGCCAGATTACAAGCTCATTTTGGTTCAACTTCAGCAACTGTGCATTGCATTGCCATGTAATGTGATGCAATGCTATCTTTCTAGCTCTCCCTTTTTACTTCCTTTTGGATAAACAGACATATTAGGCAAGCATTTTGGAGCTTTCACCTAAATAACTACAGGTGGTGAGATAAGCTGCACAATATAATTGACCTTTCAGTATATTGTTGCACACACACCATCTATTTAGCAAATGCCCTTGTTATCAACAGCAGCCTTTTAAACTCACCTGAGCTAACAGGTATGTGCGCTGGTTACTCTGCTGCGCTTAAAATTTCTTTTTTGGTTTGCTACAATGCCTTTTCTGAAACGTTGTCTCCTTCTGCTGGAACACTGACTTCTTTCATTTAATGCCTGCAGACTATAAAAGAGAACCCAACCCAAAAAGTTTGGTTGATTAGTCTGTGGCATTCTGTTAAACTGTTGCTTATGGCGGTCTCTGTGAGCTTCTCAGCGACATTCAGCCAGCCAGGTATCCTGCCTGCAGTAGATGGAATGTGGCAATGGAACGCTGGCTGCGCGTGTCATAATAGGCTCTGAGCCTTTATATACCTGTGCACAGCAGCAGCCACCTTCAGTCTGCTGCTGGACAGCCAGCAGCAGCAGCAGCAGGAGAGGTATGTAATCAGGAGCCCTCCTGCTAAGGGTAGACAGCTGCTCGTTCCACCCCACCCCCCGCCTTAATTGGTTCTCCTCCCTTCCAACGGTGTTGAGGCGGGTGGGAACAGCAGGGGGTGAAGGTGCTGTGTTTAAAGAGGTGGAGTTATGCAGATCTAAAACGCGTGGATTGCAGCAGCAGCAAGCCGAAAAGTGCAGGCATGTAAGGGATCTAGAGGTTGACAACATGTCTTCTTAACGGGAGTCCAGGAGCTCATCTCCACAAATGGACTTTTCAGGATCCTTGGGTGGCTCCGTAGTTTGAAACCAATTCTGGTTATCGCTTCTCGGCCTTTTGGCTAAGATCAAGTGTAGTATCTGTTCTTATCAGTTTAATATCTGATACGTCCCCTATCTGGGGACCATATATTAAATGGATTTTTAGAACAGGGAGATGGAAAAAGAGCTTGCTCTGTCCACTCCACGCATTGACCTGGTATTGCAGTATCTCCAGGACCGGTGCACCCCTTCTTTAATGCAGTTTCTAAAATCAGAAAGAATTGAATTCAATGTTTTTTGTTCATTTTGCTTGTTTGTCGGATTTTGGGATGGACTCTTTGGCTTTGCTTTTCTTCTCCTCATTGGATTTTTCATGTTCAAAGTTGCAGAAGCCAGATTACAAGCTCATTTTGGTTCAACTTCAGCAACTGTGCATTGCATTGCCATGTAATGTGATGCAATGCTATCTTTCTAGCTCTCCCTTTTTACTTCCTTTTGGATAAACAGACATATTAGGCAAGCATTTTGGAGCTTTCACCTAAATAACTACAGGTGGTGAGATAAGCTGCACAATATAATTGACCTTTCAGTATATTGTTGCACACACACCATCTATTTAGCAAATGCCCTTGTTATCAACAGCAGCCTTTTAAACTCACCTGAGCTAACAGGTATGTGCGCTGGTTACTCTGCTGCGCTTAAAATTTCTTTTTTGGTTTGCTACAATGCCTTTTCTGAAACGTTGTCTCCTTCTGCTGGAACACTGACTTCTTTCATTTAATGCCTGCAGACTATAAAAGAGAACCCAACCCAAAAAGTTTGGTTGATTAGTCTGTGGCATTCTGTTAAACTGTTGCTTATGGCGGTCTCTGTGAGCTTCTCAGCGACATTCAGCCAGCCAGGTATCCTGCCTGCAGTAGATGGAATGTGGCAATGGAACGCTGGCTGCGCGTGTCATAATAGGCTCTGAGCCTTTATATACCTGTGCACAGCAGCAGCCACCTTCAGTCTGCTGCTGGACAGCCAGCAGCAGCAGCAGCAGGAGAGGTATGTAATCAGGAGCCCTCCTGCTAAGGGTAGACAGCTGCTCGTTCCACCCCACCCCCCGCCTTAATTGGTTCTCCTCCCTTCCAACGGTGTTGAGGCGGGTGGGAACAGCAGGGGGTGAAGGTGCTGTGTTTAAAGAGGTGGAGTTATGCAGATCTAAAACGCGTGGATTGCAGCAGCAGCAAGCCGAAAAGTGCAGGCATGTAAGGGATCTAGAGGTTGACAACATGTCTTCTTAACGGGAGTCCAGGAGCTCATCTCCACAAATGGACTTTTCAGGATCCTTGGGTGGCTCCGTAGTTTGAAACCAATTCTGGTTATCGCTTCTCGGCCTTTTGGCTAAGATCAAGTGTAGTATCTGTTCTTATCAGTTTAATATCTGATACGTCCCCTATCTGGGGACCATATATTAAATGGATTTTTAGAACAGGGAGATGGAAAAAGAGCTTGCTCTGTCCACTCCACGCATTGACCTGGTATTGCAGTATCTCCAGGACCGGTGCACCCCTTCTTTAATGCAGTTTCTAAAATCAGAAAGAATTGAATTCAATGTTTTTTGTTCATTTTGCTTGTTTGTCGGATTTTGGGATGGACTCTTTGGCTTTGCTTATCTTCTCCTCATTGGATTTTTCATGTTCAAAGTTGCAGAAGCCAGATTACAAGCTCATTTTGGTTCAACTTCAGCAACTGTGCATTGCATTGCCATGTAATGTGATGCAATGCTATCTTTCTAGCTCTCCCTTTTTACTTCCTTTTGGATAAACAGACATATTAGGCAAGCATTTTGGAGCTTTCACCTAAATAACTACAGGTGGTGAGATAAGCTGCACAATATAATTGACCTTTCAGTATATTGTTGCACACACACCATCTATTTAGCAAATGCCCTTGTTATCAACAGCAGCCTTTTAAACTCACCTGAGCTAACAGGTATGTGCGCTGGTTACTCTGCTGCGCTTAAAATTTCTTTTTTGGTTTGCTACAATGCCTTTTCTGAAACGTTGTCTCCTTCTGCTGGAACACTGACTTCTTTCATTTAATGCCTGCAGACTATAAAAGAGAACCCAACCCAAAAAGTTTGGTTGATTAGTCTGTGGCATTCTGTTAAACTGTTGCTTATGGCGGTCTCTGTGAGCTTCTCAGCGACATTCAGCCAGCCAGGTATCCTGCCTGCAGTAGATGGAATGTGGCAATGGAACGCTGGCTGCGCGTGTCATAATAGGCTCTGAGCCTTTATATACCTGTGCACAGCAGCAGCCACCTTCAGTCTGCTGCTGGACAGCCAGCAGCAGCAGCAGCAGGAGAGGTATGTAATCAGGAGCCCTCCTGCTAAGGGTAGACAGCTGCTCGTTCCACCCCACCCCCCGCCTTAATTGGTTCTCCTCCCTTCCAACGGTGTTGAGGCGGGTGGGAACAGCAGGGGGTGAAGGTGCTGTGTTTAAAGAGGTGGAGTTATGCAGATCTAAAACGCGTGGATTGCAGCAGCAGCAAGCCGAAAAGTGCAGGCATGTAAGGGATCTAGAGGTTGACAACATGTCTTCTTAACGGGAGTCCAGGAGCTCATCTCCACAAATGGACTTTTCAGGATCCTTGGGTGGCTCCGTAGTTTGAAACCAATTCTGGTTATCGCTTCTCGGCCTTTTGGCTAAGATCAAGTGTAGTATCTGTTCTTATCAGTTTAATATCTGATACGTCCCCTATCTGGGGACCATATATTAAATGGATTTTTAGAACAGGGAGATGGAAAAAGAGCTTGCTCTGTCCACTCCACGCATTGACCTGGTATTGCAGTATCTCCAGGACCGGTGCACCCCTTCTTTAATGCAGTTTCTAAAATCAGAAAGAATTGAATTCAATGTTTTTTGTTCATTTTGCTTGTTTGTCGGATTTTGGGATGGACTCTTTGGCTTTGCTTTTCTTCTCCTCATTGGATTTTTCATGTTCAAAGTTGCAGAAGCCAGATTACAAGCTCATTTTGGTTCAACTTCAGCAACTGTGCATTGCATTGCCATGTAATGTGATGCAATGCTATCTTTCTAGCTCTCCCTTTTTACTTCCTTTTGGATAAACAGACATATTAGGCAAGCATTTTGGAGCTTTCACCTAAATAACTACAGGTGGTGAGATAAGCTGCACAATATAATTGACCTTTCAGTATATTGTTGCACACACACCATCTATTTAGCAAATGCCCTTGTTATCAACAGCAGCCTTTTAAACTCACCTGAGCTAACAGGTATGTGCGCTGGTTACTCTGCTGCGCTTAAAATTTCTTTTTTGGTTTGCTACAATGCCTTTTCTGAAACGTTGTCTCCTTCTGCTGGAACACTGACTTCTTTCATTTAATGCCTGCAGACTATAAAAGAGAACCCAACCCAAAAAGTTTGGTTGATTAGTCTGTGGCATTCTGTTAAACTGTTGCTTATGGCGGTCTCTGTGAGCTTCTCAGCGACATTCAGCCAGCCAGGTATCCTGCCTGCAGTAGATGGAATGTGGCAATGGAACGCTGGCTGCGCGTGTCATAATAGGCTCTGAGCCTTTATATACCTGTGCACAGCAGCAGCCACCTTCAGTCTGCTGCTGGACAGCCAGCAGCAGCAGCAGCAGGAGAGGTATGTAATCAGGAGCCCTCCTGCTAAGGGTAGACAGCTGCTCGTTCCACCCCACCCCCCGCCTTAATTGGTTCTCCTCCCTTCCAATGGTGTTGAGGCGGGTGGGAACAGCAGGGGGTGAAGGTGCTGTGTTTAAAGAGGTGGAGTTATGCAGATCTAAAACGCGTGGATTGCAGCAGCAGCAAGCCGAAAAGTGCAGGCATGTAAGGGATCTAGAGGTTGACAACATGTCTTCTTAACGGGAGTCCAGGAGCTCATCTCCACAAATGGACTTTTCAGGATCCTTGGGTGGCTCCGTAGTTTGAAACCAATTCTGGTTATCGCTTCTCGGCCTTTTGGCTAAGATCAAGTGTAGTATCTGTTCTTATCAGTTTAATATCTGATACGTCCCCTATCTGGGGACCATATATTAAATGGATTTTTAGAACAGGGAGATGGAAAAAGAGCTTGCTCTGTCCACTCCACGCATTGACCTGGTATTGCAGTATCTCCAGGACCGGTGCACCCCTTCTTTAATGCAGTTTCTAAAATCAGAAAGAATTGAATTCAATGTTTTTTGTTCATTTTGCTTGTTTGTCGGATTTTGGGATGGACTCTTTGGCTTTGCTTTTCTTCTCCTCATTGGATTTTTCATGTTCAAAGTTGCAGAAGCCAGATTACAAGCTCATTTTGGTTCAACTTCAGCAACTGTGCATTGCATTGCCATGTAATGTGATGCAATGCTATCTTTCTAGCTCTCCCTTTTTACTTCCTTTTGGATAAACAGACATATTAGGCAAGCATTTTGGAGCTTTCACCTAAATAACTACAGGTGGTGAGATAAGCTGCACAATATAATTGACCTTTCAGTATATTGTTGCACACACACCATCTATTTAGCAAATGCCCTTGTTATCAACAGCAGCCTTTTAAACTCACCTGAGC
Source organism: Phyllobates terribilis (assembly GCF_046119375.1). NCBI lineage: Eukaryota > Metazoa > Chordata > Amphibia > Anura > Dendrobatidae > Phyllobates > Phyllobates terribilis. Next base: position 249,358 of record NW_027363613.1, on the reverse strand, counting down.
TAACAGGTATGTGCGCTGGTTACTCTGCTGCGCTTAAAATTTCTTTTTTGGTTTGCTACAATGCCTTTTCTGAAACGTTGTCTCCTTCTGCTGGAACACTGACTTCTTTCATTTAATGCCTGCAGACTATAAAAGAGAACCCAACCCAAAAAGTTTGGTTGATTAGTCTGTGGCATTCTGTTAAACTGTTGCTTATGGCGGTCTCTGTGAGCTTCTCAGCGACATTCAGCCAGCCAGGTATCCTGCCTGCAGTAGATGGAATGTGGCAATGGAACGCTGGCTGCGCGTGTCATAATAGGCTCTGAGCCTTTATATACCTGTGCACAGCAGCAGCCACCTTCAGTCTGCTGCTGGACAGCCAGCAGCAGCAGCAGCAGGAGAGGTATGTAATCAGGAGCCCTCCTGCTAAGGGTAGACAGCTGCTCGTTCCACCCCACCCCCCGCCTTAATTGGTTCTCCTCCCTTCCAACGGTGTTGAGGCGGGTGGGAACAGCAGGGGGTGAAGGTGCTGTGTTTAAAGAGGTGGAGTTATGCAGATCTAAAACGCGTGGATTGCAGCAGCAGCAAGCCGAAAAGTGCAGGCATGTAAGGGATCTAGAGGTTGACAACATGTCTTCTTAACGGGAGTCCAGGAGCTCATCTCCACAAATGGACTTTTCAGGATCCTTGGGTGGCTCCGTAGTTTGAAACCAATTCTGGTTATCGCTTCTCGGCCTTTTGGCTAAGATCAAGTGTAGTATCTGTTCTTATCAGTTTAATATCTGATACGTCCCCTATCTGGGGACCATATATTAAATGGATTTTTAGAACAGGGAGATGGAAAAAGAGCTTGCTCTGTCCACTCCACGCATTGACCTGGTATTGCAGTATCTCCAGGACCGGTGCACCCCTTCTTTAATGCAGTTTCTAAAATCAGAAAGAATTGAATTCAATGTTTTTTGTTCATTTTGCTTGTTTGTCGGATTTTGGGATGGACTCTTTGGCTTTGCTTTTCTTCTCCTCATTGGATTTTTCATGTTCAAAGTTGCAGAAGCCAGATTACAAGCTCATTTTGGTTCAACTTCAGCAACTGTGCATTGCATTGCCATGTAATGTGATGCAATGCTATCTTTCTAGCTCTCCCTTTTTACTTCCTTTTGGATAAACAGACATATTAGGCAAGCATTTTGGAGCTTTCACCTAAATAACTACAGGTGGTGAGATAAGCTGCACAATATAATTGACCTTTCAGTATATTGTTGCACACACACCATCTATTTAGCAAATGCCCTTGTTATCAACAGCAGCCTTTTAAACTCACCTGAGCTAACAGGTATGTGCGCTGGTTACTCTGCTGCGCTTAAAATTTCTTTTTTGGTTTGCTACAATGCCTTTTCTGAAACGTTGTCTCCTTCTGCTGGAACACTGACTTCTTTCATTTAATGCCTGCAGACTATAAAAGAGAACCCAACCCAAAAAGTTTGGTTGATTAGTCTGTGGCATTCTGTTAAACTGTTGCTTATGGCGGTCTCTGTGAGCTTCTCAGCGACATTCAGCCAGCCAGGTATCCTGCCTGCAGTAGATGGAATGTGGCAATGGAACGCTGGCTGCGCGTGTCATAATAGGCTCTGAGCCTTTATATACCTGTGCACAGCAGCAGCCACCTTCAGTCTGCTGCTGGACAGCCAGCAGCAGCAGCAGCAGGAGAGGTATGTAATCAGGAGCCCTCCTGCTAAGGGTAGACAGCTGCTCGTTCCACCCCACCCCCCGCCTTAATTGGTTCTCCTCCCTTCCAACGGTGTTGAGGCGGGTGGGAACAGCAGGGGGTGAAGGTGCTGTGTTTAAAGAGGTGGAGTTATGCAGATCTAAAACGCGTGGATTGCAGCAGCAGCAAGCCGAAAAGTGCAGGCATGTAAGGGATCTAGAGGTTGACAACATGTCTTCTTAACGGGAGTCCAGGAGCTCATCTCCACAAATGGACTTTTCAGGATCCTTGGGTGGCTCCGTAGTTTGAAACCAATTCTGGTTATCGCTTCTCGGCCTTTTGGCTAAGATCAAGTGTAGTATCTTTTGAAAAGGCAGTTTTGTCCTTGGGCTGCCCTAGTAAATTGATGCATTTTACACACTGGTTTGGTGCACTTGTTAGTACGCCAGGTGGCTCATAGAGTTATCTGATGGAAAACATGGCCCTCCAGGATCGAAGTCACTAATCTGGGTAAGTGTGAGGGCTTTGGAGCAATGTGCCCCAGGAGTAGGCGCCCTGGTGGGAGTTCAAGCTTACTGGGACTGGGAACCCCAGAAAGACTTGGCTTCGTAGCACGCCGCACCTTTGCCAATCATACTTTCTGAGCAACCCCCCCCTATTCCTGGCCTCCGGGCTAGGAAGGGGAATTTTTATAAACCCGGTCGGAGGTCCGGTCAGCTTTGGGCTGAGAAACCAACACAGGCTCCAGCTCCACTAGGGTGGCAGCCTAGATGGAAGCTGGGAGCACGAAAACGGCTCTTCTCCGGCTTCGGCTAGGGAGAGCATCGGAGATCCCTGACCCTCGCTGTGGCCTTCTGGCTCGGAGGGATGGGGATGGTTTATTGGGGACCCTCTCCTCCGGGAAGGGTCCACATGAATCCTCGCCTCGTGCGCTGTTTTGGTGTGACTTCGGTCACATTTTTCAGTGCCTTGGATGCAGCTTCAATCAAAAAATCTGTTCTTATCAGTTTAATATCTGATACGTCCCCTATCTGGGGACCATATATTAAATGGATTTTTAGAACAGGGAGATGGAAAAAGAGCTTGCTCTGTCCACTCCACGCATTGACCTGGTATTGCAGTATCTCCAGGACCGGTGCACCCCTTCTTTAATGCAGTTTCTAAAATCAGAAAGAATTGAATTCAATGTTTTTTGTTCATTTTGCTTGTTTGTCGGATTTTGGGATGGACTCTTTGGCTTTGCTTTTCTTCTCCTCATTGGATTTTTCATGTTCAAAGTTGCAGAAGCCAGATTACAAGCTCATTTTGGTTCAACTTCAGCAACTGTGCATTGCATTGCCATGTAATGTGATGCAATGCTATCTTTCTAGCTCTCCCTTTTTACTTCCTTTTGGATAAACAGACATATTAGGCAAGCATTTTGGAGCTTTCACCTAAATAACTACAGGTGGTGAGATAAGCTGCACAATATAATTGACCTTTCAGTATATTGTTGCACACACACCATCTATTTAGCAAATGCCCTTGTTATCAACAGCAGCCTTTTAAACTCACCTGAGCTAACAGGCATGTGCGCTGGTTACTCTGCTGCGCTTAAAATTTCTTTTTTGGTTTGCTACAATGCCTTTTCTGAAACGTTGTCTCCTTCTGCTGGAACACTGACTTCTTTCATTTAATGCCTGCAGACTATAAAAGAGAACCCAACCCAAAAAGTTTGGTTGATTAGTCTGTGGCATTCTGTTAAACTGTTGCTTATGGCGGTCTCTGTGAGCTTCTCAGCGACATTCAGCCAGCCAGGTATCCTGCCTGCAGTAGATGGAATGTGGCAATGGAACGCTGGCTGCGCGTGTCATAATAGGCTCTGAGCCTTTATATACCTGTGCACAGCAGCAGCCACCTTCAGTCTGCTGCTGGACAGCCAGCAGCAGCAGCAGCAGCAGGAGAGGTATGTAATCAGGAGCCCTCCTGCTAAGGGTAGACAGCTGCTCGTTCCACCCCACCCCCCGCCTTAATTGGTTCTCCTCCCTTCCAACGGTGTTGAGGCGGGTGGGAACAGCAGGGGGTGAAGGTGCTGTGTTTAAAGAGGTGGAGTTATGCAGATCTAAAACGCGTGGATTGCAGCAGCAGCAAGCCGAAAAGTGCAGGCATGTAAGGGATCTAGAGGTTGACAACATGTCTTCTTAACGGGAGTCCAGGAGCTCATCTCCACAAATGGACTTTTCAGGATCCTTGGGTGGCTCCGTAGTTTGAAACCAATTCTGGTTATCGCTTCTCGGCCTTTTGGCTAAGATCAAGTGTAGTATCTGTTCTTATCAGTTTAATATCTGATACGTCCCCTATCTGGGGACCATATATTAAATGGATTTTTAGAACAGGGAGATGGAAAAAGAGCTTGCTCTGTCCACTCCACGCATTGACCTGGTATTGCAGTATCTCCAGGACCGGTGCACCCCTTCTTTAATGCAGTTTATAAAATCAGAAAGAATTGAATTCAATGTTTTTTGTTCATTTTGCTTGTTTGTCGGATTTTGGGATGGACTCTTTGGCTTTGCTTTTCTTCTCCTCATTGGATTTTTCATGTTCAAAGTTGCAGAAGCCAGATTACAAGCTCATTTTGGTTCAACTTCAGCAACTGTGCATTGCATTGCCATGTAATGTGATGCAATGCTATCTTTCTAGCTCTCCCTTTTTACTTCCTTTTGGATAAACAGACATATTAGGCAAGCATTTTGGAGCTTTCACCTAAATAACTACAGGTGGTGAGATAAGCTGCACAATATAATTGACCTTTCAGTATATTGTTGCACACACACCATCTATTTAGCAAATGCCCTTGTTATCAACAGCAGCCTTTTAAACTCACCTGAGCTAACAGGTATGTGCGCTGGTTACTCTGCTGCGCTTAAAATTTCTTTTTTGGTTTGCTACAATGCCTTTTCTGAAACGTTGTCTCCTTCTGCTGGAACACTGACTTCTTTCATTTAATGCCTGCAGACTATAAAAGAGAACCCAACCCAAAAAGTTTGGTTGATTAGTCTGTGGCATTCTGTTAAACTGTTGCTTATGGCGGTCTCTGTGAGCTTCTCAGCGACATTCAGCCAGCCAGGTATCCTGCCTGCAGTAGATGGAATGTGGCAATGGAACGCTGGCTGCGCGTGTTGACGCGCCCCCTGGGACATATTCCTATTTGAGGGGAATACCCGGCACCGGATCAGATGGGGGGTTGTAGTCTCCGAGCGGCTGTGACCCGGCCCGTGCCCAGGGCGTCAAGCTCAGTGTTATGTGGCAGTCCTACAGATGTTATTAAGAGTTCTTTTGTGTCGACTACGCCACCCGTTGTGATGCGGTCACTGTGGCCGCCGCTGCAGCAGGGTCCGCTGAGGCTGATGGTGGATGCGCAGCTTGGTGGGATAACCCCCAACGGGAGGGGTATAGCCTCAGAGGGGACAGGCGCAGAGGATGGGGGTTGTGGTGGTGTAGTGCAGACGGCAGTGAAGACAGAGTCGGGTTGTGCAGTTAAGGGTGTTTACTTACTGCAGATGTTGTACTGGTCACTCCAGCTGCTAGTGACCACCCGAGCCGTGCTGCGTCCACCAGGTCCTGGATCCAGCCAACCCCCAAACAAGTCCGGAGCGTGGCCCTGAGCTCTCTTTCTGTCCCGTTCTCTGGCCGTCCCCACCAGTAATCCACCTAGGTCCAGCTCCCTCGGGCCTTCTGTTGGGACACCCTTGGCCCTGGGTTCCCTGACCCTTCATGTGGTGTGCCTTCGGGGTGGATGTGATGGGTGACCGTGGCAGACGCTGCCCACGGTCTCCGGTCTCTGGCTGGGGAATGTTTTTACCCCCACCAGCTTGGGTTCCGGTACCCTGATGCCGACTCTTCACCCGGTGCTTTTAGTTGGGATCTCAGAGTCCTTCTCTTCTGTGCTCTGGGTCTCTCTCTTTTCTCCTCTCTCACTCTGGGTCTTTGTCTTTCTTCTCTCCTCTGCTCCTGACTTGTTCTCTGCAGCTGACTGACTCTCTGCATCTGATCCTCTGCATCTGACTTGTTCTCTGCAGCTGACTGACTCTCTGCATCTGATCCTCTGCATCTGACCCTGTTCTTAGTTGGTGCCCACCTTATATACACCCTCTATGTGTGAGCTCAGGTGACCAGCACCCAATGAGCTCCTAACTTTACCCAGGCTGCTCCCCCTATCTGCCCCTACACTACTTGGGATGTACCACCTCCCTCCCACTCCAGCCAGGAACAGACTCGGTCGTACCTGCACATTTCTAAGTGGGAGTACCGTCGGTCTGTTCCCCGGAAATGGGATGTGTGTAGTGCATGCAGCCTACCGAGCTCAGTTCCACTCTCCATCCTTGCCCGGGAGTGGAATATCACACCTCTGGGTTGAGGTGCAATACTCCTGTAGCAGCCGAATCCTCAGGGTGCTACACGTGTCATAATAGGCTCTGAGCCTTTATATACCTGTGCACAGCAGCAGCCACCTTCAGTCTGCTGCTGGACAGCCAGCAGCAGCAGCAGCAGCAGGAGAGGTATGTAATCAGGAGCCCTCCTGCTAAGGGTAGACAGCTGCTCGTTCCACCCCACCCCCCGCCTTAATTGGTTCTCCTCCCTTCCAACGGTGTTGAGGCGGGTGGGAACAGCAGGGGGTGAAGGTGCTGTGTTTAAAGAGGTGGAGTTATGCAGATCTAAAACGCGTGGATTGCAGCAGCAGCAAGCCGAAAAGTGCAGGCATGTAAGGGATCTAGAGGTTGACAACATGTCTTCTTAACGGGAGTCCAGGAGCTCATCTCCACAAATGGACTTTTCAGGATCCTTGGGTGGCTCCGTAGTTTGAAACCAATTCTGGTTATCGCTTCTCGGCCTTTTGGCTAAGATCAAGTGTAGTATCTGTTCTTATCAGTTTAATATCTGATACGTCCCCTATCTGGGGACCATATATTAAATGGATTTTTAGAACAGGGAGATGGAAAAAGAGCTTGCTCTGTCCACTCCACGCATTGACCTGGTATTGCAGTATCTCCAGGACCGGTGCACCCCTTCTTTAATGCAGTTTCTAAAATCAGAAAGAATTGAATTCAATGTTTTTTGTTCATTTTGCTTGTTTGTCGGATTTTGGGATGGACTCTTTGGCTTTGCTTTTCTTCTCCTCATTGGATTTTTCATGTTCAAAGTTGCAGAAGCCAGATTACAAGCTCATTTTGGTTCAACTTCAGCAACTGTGCATTGCATTGCCATGTAATGTGATGCAATGCTATCTTTCTAGCTCTCCCTTTTTACTTCCTTTTGGATAAACAGACATATTAGGCAAGCATTTTGGAGCTTTCACCTAAATAACTACAGGTGGTGAGATAAGCTGCACAATATAATTGACCTTTCAGTATATTGTTGCACACACACCATCTATTTAGCAAATGCCCTTGTTATCAACAGCAGCCTTTTAAACTCACCTGAGCTAACAGGTATGTGCGCTGGTTACTCTGCTGCGCTTAAAATTTCTTTTTTGGTTTGCTACAATGCCTTTTCTGAAACGTTGTCTCCTTCTGCTGGAACACTGACTTCTTTCATTTAATGCCTGCAGACTATAAAAGAGAACCCAACCCAAAAAGTTTGGTTGATTAGTCTGTGGCATTCTGTTAAACTGTTGCTTATGGCGGTCTCTGTGAGCTTCTCAGCGACATTCAGCCAGCCAGGTATCCTGCCTGCAGTAGATGGAATGTGGCAATGGAACGCTGGCTGCGCGTGTCATAATAGGCTCTGAGCCTTTATATACCTGTGCACAGCAGCAGCCACCTTCAGTCTGCTGCTGGACAGCCAGCAGCAGCAGCAGCAGGAGAGGTATGTAATCAGGAGCCCTCCTGCTAAGGGTAGACAGCTGCTCGTTCCACCCCACCCCCCGCCTTAATTGGTTCTCCTCCCTTCCAATGGTGTTGAGGCGGGTGGGAACAGCAGGGGGTGAAGGTGCTGTGTTTAAAGAGGTGGAGTTATGCAGATCTAAAACGCGTGGATTGCAGCAGCAGCAAGCCGAAAAGTGCAGGCATGTAAGGGATCTAGAGGTTGACAACATGTCTTCTTAACGGGAGTCCAGGAGCTCATCTCCACAAATGGACTTTTCAGGATCCTTGGGTGGCTCCGTAGTTTGAAACCAATTCTGGTTATCGCTTCTCGGCCTTTTGGCTAAGATCAAGTGTAGTATCTGTTCTTATCAGTTTAATATCTGATACGTCCCCTATCTGGGGACCATATATTAAATGGATTTTTAGAACAGGGAGATGGAAAAAGAGCTTGCTCTGTCCACTCCACGCATTGACCTGGTATTGCAGTATCTCCAGGACCGGTGCACCCCTTCTTTAATGCAGTTTCTAAAATCAGAAAGAATTGAATTCAATGTTTTTTGTTCATTTTGCTTGTTTGTCGGATTTTGGGATGGACTCTTTGGCTTTGCTTTTCTTCTCCTCATTGGATTTTTCATGTTCAAAGTTGCAGAAGCCAGATTACAAGCTCATTTTGGTTCAACTTCAGCAACTGTGCATTGCATTGCCATGTAATGTGATGCAATGCTATCTTTCTAGCTCTCCCTTTTTACTTCCTTTTGGATAAACAGACATATTAGGCAAGCATTTTGGAGCTTTCACCTAAATAACTACAGGTGGTGAGATAAGCTGCACAATATAATTGACCTTTCAGTATATTGTTGCACACACACCATCTATTTAGCAAATGCCCTTGTTATCAACAGCAGCCTTTTAAACTCACCTGAGCTAACAGGTATGTGCGCTGGTTACTCTGCTGCGCTTAAAATTTCTTTTTTGGTTTGCTACAATGCCTTTTCTGAAACGTTGTCTCCTTCTGCTGGAACACTGACTTCTTTCATTTAATGCCTGCAGACTATAAAAGAGAACCCAACCCAAAAAGTTTGGTTGATTAGTCTGTGGCATTCTGTTAAACTGTTGCTTATGGCGGTCTCTGTGAGCTTCTCAGCGACATTCAGCCAGCCAGGTATCCTGCCTGCAGTAGATGGAATGTGGCAATGGAACGCTGGCTGCGCGTGTCATAATAGGCTCTGAGCCTTTATATACCTGTGCACAGCAGCAGCCACCTTCAGTCTGCTGCTGGACAGCCAGCAGCAGCAGCAGCAGGAGAGGTATGTAATCAGGAGCCCTCCTGCTAAGGGTAGACAGCTGCTCGTTCCACCCCACCCCCCGCCTTAATTGGTTCTCCTCCCTTCCAACGGTGTTGAGGCGGGTGGGAACAGCAGGGGGTGAAGGTGCTGTGTTTAAAGAGGTGGAGTTATGCAGATCTAAAACGCGTGGATTGCAGCAGCAGCAAGCCGAAAAGTGCAGGCATGTAAGGGATCTAGAGGTTGACAACATGTCTTCTTAACGGGAGTCCAGGAGCTCATCTCCACAAATGGACTTTTCAGGATCCTTGGGTGGCTCCGTAGTTTGAAACCAATTCTGGTTATCGCTTCTCGGCCTTTTGGCTAAGATCAAGTGTAGTATCTTTTGAAAAGGCAGTTTTGTCCTTGGGCTGCCCTAGTAAATTGATGCATTTTACACACTGGTTTGGTGCACTTGTTAGTACGCCAGGTGGCTCATAGAGTTATCTGATGGAAAACATGGCCCTCCAGGATCGAAGTCACTAATCTGGGTAAGTGTGAGGGCTTTGGAGCAATGTGCCCCAGGAGTAGGCGCCCTGGTGGGAGTTCAAGCTTACTGGGACTGGGAACCCCAGAAAGACTTGGCTTCGTAGCACGCCGCACCTTTGCCAATCATACTTTCTGAGCAACCCCCCCCTATTCCTGGCCTCCGGGCTAGGAAGGGGAATTTTTATAAACCCGGTCGGAGGTCCGGTCAGCTTTGGGCTGAGAAACCAACACAGGCTCCAGCTCCACTAGGGTGGCAGCCTAGATGGAAGCTGGGAGCACGAAAACGGCTCTTCTCCGGCTTCGGCTAGGGAGAGCATCGGAGATCCCTGACCCTCGCTGTGGCCTTCTGGCTCGGAGGGATGGGGATGGTTTATTGGGGACCCTCTCCTCCGGGAAGGGTCCACATGAATCCTCGCCTCGTGCGCTGTTTTGGTGTGACTTCGGTCACATTTTTCAGTGCCTTGGATGCAGCTTCAATCAAAAAATCTGTTCTTATCAGTTTAATATCTGATACGTCCCCTATCTGGGGACCATATATTAAATGGATTTTTAGAACAGGGAGATGGAAAAAGAGCTTGCTCTGTCCACTCCACGCATTGACCTGGTATTGCAGTATCTCCAGGACCGGTGCACCCCTTCTTTAATGCAGTTTCTAAAATCAGAAAGAATTGAATTCAATGTTTTTTGTTCATTTTGCTTGTTTGTCGGATTTTGGGATGGACTCTTTGGCTTTGCTTTTCTTCTCCTCATTGGATTTTTCATGTTCAAAGTTGCAGAAGCCAGATTACAAGCTCATTTTGGTTCAACTTCAGCAACTGTGCATTGCATTGCCATGTAATGTGATGCAATGCTATCTTTCTAGCTCTCCCTTTTTACTTCCTTTTGGATAAACAGACATATTAGGCAAGCATTTTGGAGCTTTCACCTAAATAACTACAGGTGGTGAGATAAGCTGCACAATATAATTGACCTTTCAGTATATTGTTGCACACACACCATCTATTTAGCAAATGCCCTTGTTATCAACAGCAGCCTTTTAAACTCACCTGAGCTAACAGGCATGTGCGCTGGTTACTCTGCTGCGCTTAAAATTTCTTTTTTGGTTTGCTACAATGCCTTTTCTGAAACGTTGTCTCCTTCTGCTGGAACACTGACTTCTTTCATTTAATGCCTGCAGACTATAAAAGAGAACCCAACCCAAAAAGTTTGGTTGATTAGTCTGTGGCATTCTGTTAAACTGTTGCTTATGGCGGTCTCTGTGAGCTTCTCAGCGACATTCAGCCAGCCAGGTATCCTGCCTGCAGTAGATGGAATGTGGCAATGGAACGCTGGCTGCGCGTGTTGACGCGCCCCCTGGGACATATTCCTATTTGAGGGGAATACCCGGCACCGGATCAGATGGGGGGTTGTAGTCTCCGAGCGGCTGTGACCCGGCCCGTGCCCAGGGCGTCAAGCTCAGTGTTATGTGGCAGTCCTACAGATGTTATTAAGAGTTCTTTTGTGTCGACTACGCCACCCGTTGTGATGCGGTCACTGTGGCCGCCGCTGCAGCAGGGTCCGCTGAGGCTGATGGTGGATGCGCAGCTTGGTGGGATAACCCCCAACGGGAGGGGTATAGCCTCAGAGGGGACAGGCGCAGAGGATGGGGGTTGTGGTGGTGTAGTGCAGACGGCAGTGAAGACAGAGTCGGGTTGTGCAGTTAAGGGTGTTTACTTACTGCAGATGTTGTACTGGTCACTCCAGCTGCTAGTGACCACCCGAGCCGTGCTGCGTCCACCAGGTCCTGGATCCAGCCAACCCCCAAACAAGTCCGGAGCGTGGCCCTGAGCTCTCTTTCTGTCCCGTTCTCTGGCCGTCCCCACCAGTAATCCACCTAGGTCCAGCTCCCTCGGGCCTTCTGTTGGGACACCCTTGGCCCTGGGTTCCCTGACCCTTCATGTGGTGTGCCTTCGGGGTGGATGTGATGGGTGACCGTGGCAGACGCTGCCCACGGTCTCCGGTCTCTGGCTGGGGAATGTTTTTACCCCCACCAGCTTGGGTTCCGGTACCCTGATGCCGACTCTTCACCCGGTGCTTTTAGTTGGGATCTCAGAGTCCTTCTCTTCTGTGCTCTGGGTCTCTCTCTTTTCTCCTCTCTCACTCTGGGTCTTTGTCTTTCTTCTCTCCTCTGCTCCTGACTTGTTCTCTGCAGCTGACTGACTCTCTGCATCTGATCCTCTGCATCTGACTTGTTCTCTGCAGCTGACTGACTCTCTGCATCTGATCCTCTGCATCTGACCCTGTTCTTAGTTGGTGCCCACCTTATATACACCCTCTATGTGTGAGCTCAGGTGACCAGCACCCAATGAGCTCCTAACTTTACCCAGGCTGCTCCCCCTATCTGCCCCTACACTACTTGGGATGTACCACCTCCCTCCCACTCCAGCCAGGAACAGACTCGGTCGTACCTGCACATTTCTAAGTGGGAGTACCGTCGGTCTGTTCCCCGGAAATGGGATGTGTGTAGTGCATGCAGCCTACCGAGCTCAGTTCCACTCTCCATCCTTGCCCGGGAGTGGAATATCACACCTCTGGGTTGAGGTGCAATACTCCTGTAGCAGCCGAATCCTCAGGGTGCTACACGTGTCATAATAGGCTCTGAGCCTTTATATACCTGTGCACAGCAGCAGCCACCTTCAGTCTGCTGCTGGACAGCCAGCAGCAGCAGCAGCAGCAGGAGAGGTATGTAATCAGGAGCCCTCCTGCTAAGGGTAGACAGCTGCTCGTTCCACCCCACCCCCCGCCTTAATTGGTTCTCCTCCCTTCCAACGGTGTTGAGGCGGGTGGGAACAGCAGGGGGTGAAGGTGCTGTGTTTAAAGAGGTGGAGTTATGCAGATCTAAAACGCGTGGATTGCAGCAGCAGCAAGCCGAAAAGTGCAGGCATGTAAGGGATCTAGAGGTTGACAACATGTCTTCTTAACGGGAGTCCAGGAGCTCATCTCCACAAATGGACTTTTCAGGATCCTTGGGTGGCTCCGTAGTTTGAAACCAATTCTGGTTATCGCTTCTCGGCCTTTTGGCTAAGATCAAGTGTAGTATCTGTTCTTATCAGTTTAATATCTGATACGTCCCCTATCTGGGGACCATATATTAAATGGATTTTTAGAACAGGGAGATGGAAAAAGAGCTTGCTCTGTCCACTCCACGCATTGACCTGGTATTGCAGTATCTCCAGGACCGGTGCACCCCTTCTTTAATGCAGTTTCTAAAATCAGAAAGAATTGAATTCAATGTTTTTTGTTCATTTTGCTTGTTTGTCGGATTTTGGGATGGACTCTTTGGCTTTGCTTTTCTTCTCCTCATTGGATTTTTCATGTTCAAAGTTGCAGAAGCCAGAAGATTACAAGCTCATTTTGGTTCAACTTCAGCAACTGTGCATTGCATTGCCATGTAATGTGATGCAATGCTATCTTTCTAGCTCTCCCTTTTTACTTCCTTTTGGATAAACAGACATATTAGGCAAGCATTTTGGAGCTTTCACCTAAATAACTACAGGTGGTGAGATAAGCTGCACAATATAATTGACCTTTCAGTATATTGTTGCACACACACCATCTATTTAGCAAATGCCCTTGTTATCAACAGCAGCCTTTTAAACTCACCTGAGCTAACAGGTATGTGCGCTGGTTACTCTGCTGCGCTTAAAATTTCTTTTTTGGTTTGCTACAATGCCTTTTCTGAAACGTTGTCTCCTTCTGCTGGAACACTGACCTCTTTCATTTAATGCCTGCAGACTATAAAAGAGAACCCAACCCAAAAAGTTTGGTTGATTAGTCTGTGGCATTCTGTTAAACTGTTGCTTATGGCGGTCTCTGTGAGCTTCTCAGCGACATTCAGCCAGCCAGGTATCCTGCCTGCAGTAGATGGAATGTGGCAATGGAACGCTGGCTGCGCGTGTCATAATAGGCTCTGAGCCTTTATATACCTGTGCACAGCAGCAGCCACCTTCAGTCTGCTGCTGGACAGCCAGCAGCAGCAGCAGCAGGAGAGGTATGTAATCAGGAGCCCTCCTGCTAAGGGTAGACAGCTGCTCGTTCCACCCCACCCCCCGCCTTAATTGGTTCTCCTCCCTTCCAACGGTGTTGAGGCGGGTGGGAACAGCAGGGGGTGAAGGTGCTGTGTTTAAAGAGGTGGAGTTATGCAGATCTAAAACGCGTGGATTGCAGCAGCAGCAAGCCGAAAAGTGCAGGCATGTAAGGGATCTAGAGGTTGACAACATGTCTTCTTAACGGGAGTCCAGGAGCTCATCTCCACAAATGGACTTTTCAGGATCCTTGGGTGGCTCCGTAGTTTGAAACCAATTCTGGTTATCGCTTCTCGGCCTTTTGGCTAAGATCAAGTGTAGTATCTGTTCTTATCAGTTTAATATCTGATACGTCCCCTATCTGGGGACCATATATTAAATGGATTTTTAGAACAGGGAGATGGAAAAAGAGCTTGCTCTGTCCACTCCACGCATTGACCTGGTATTGCAGTATCTCCAGGACCGGTGCACCCCTTCTTTAATGCAGTTTCTAAAATCAGAAAGAATTGAATTCAATGTTTTTTGTTCATTTTGCTTGTTTGTCGGATTTTGGGATGGACTCTTTGGCTTTGCTTTTCTTCTCCTCATTGGATTTTTCATGTTCAAAGTTGCAGAAGCCAGATTACAAGCTCATTTTGGTTCAACTTCAGCAACTGTGCATTGCATTGCCATGTAATGTGATGCAATGCTATCTTTCTAGCTCTCCCTTTTTACTTCCTTTTGGATAAACAGACATATTAGGCAAGCATTTTGGAGCTTTCACCTAAATAACTACAGGTGGTGAGATAAGCTGCACAATATAATTGACCTTTCAGTATATTGTTGCACACACACCATCTATTTAGCAAATGCCCTTGTTATCAACAGCAGCCTTTTAAACTCACCTGAGCTAACAGGTATGTGCGCTGGTTACTCTGCTGCGCTTAAAATTTCTTTTTTGGTTTGCTACAATGCCTTTTCTGAAACGTTGTCTCCTTCTGCTGGAACACTGACTTCTTTCATTTAATGCCTGCAGACTATAAAAGAGAACCCAACCCAAAAAGTTTGGTTGATTAGTCTGTGGCATTCTGTTAAACTGTTGCTTATGGCGGTCTCTGTGAGCTTCTCAGCGACATTCAGCCAGTCAGGTATCCTGCCTGCAGTAGATGGAATGTGACAATGGAACGCTGGCTGCGCGTGTCATAATAGGCTCTGAGCCTTTATATACCTGTGCACAGCAGCAGCCACCTTCAGTCTGCTGCTGGACAGCCAGCAGCAGCAGCAGCAGGAGAGGTATGTAATCAGGAGCCCTCCTGCTAAGGGTAGACAGCTGCTCGTTCCACCCCACCCCCCGCCTTAATTGGTTCTCCTCCCTTCCAACGGTGTTGAGGCGGGTGGGAACAGCAGGGGGTGAAGGTGCTGTGTTTAAAGAGGTGGAGTTATGCAGATCTAAAACGCGTGGATTGCAGCAGCAGCAAGCCGAAAAGTGCAGGCATGTAAGGGATCTAGAGGTTGACAACATGTCTTCTTAACGGGAGTCCAGGAGCTCATCTCCACAAATGGACTTTTCAGGATCCTTGGGTGGCTCCGTAGTTTGAAACCAATTCTGGTTATCGCTTCTCGGCCTTTTGGCTAAGATCAAGTGTAGTATCTGTTCTTATCAGTTTAATATCTGATACGTCCCCTATCTGGGGACCATATATTAAATGGATTTTTAGAACAGGGAGATGGAAAAAGAGCTTGCTCTGTCCACTCCACGCATTGACCTGGTCTTGCAGTATCTCCAGGACCGGTGCACCCCTTCTTTAATGCAGTTTCTAAAATCAGAAAGAATTGAATTCAATGTTTTTTGTTCATTTTGCTTGTTTGTCGGATTTTGGGATGGACTCTTTGGCTTTGCTTTTCTTCTCCTCATTGGATTTTTCATGTTCAAAGTTGCAGAAGCCAGATTACAAGCTCATTTTGGTTCAACTTCAGCAACTGTGCATTGCATTGCCATGTAATGTGATGCAATGCTATCTTTCTAGCTCTCCCTTTTTACTTCCTTTTGGATAAACAGACATATTAGGCAAGCATTTTGGAGCTTTCACCTAAATAACTACAGGTGGTGAGATAAGCTGCACAATATAATTGACCTTTCAGTATATTGTTGCACACACACCATCTATTTAGCAAATGCCCTTGTTATCAACAGCAGCCTTTTAAACTCACCTGAGCTAACAGGTATGTGCGCTGGTTACTCTGCTGCGCTTAAAATTTCTTTTTTGGTTTGCTACAATGCCTTTTCTGAAACGTTGTCTCCTTCTGCTGGAACACTGACTTCTTTCATTTAATGCCTGCAGACTATAAAAGAGAACCCAACCCAAAAAGTTTGGTTGATTAGTCTGTGGCATTCTGTTAAACTGTTGCTTATGGCGGTCTCTGTGAGCTTCTCAGCGACATTCAGCCAGCCAGGTATCCTGCCTGCAGTAGATGGAATGTGGCAATGGAACGCTGGCTGCGCGTGTCATAATAGGCTCTGAGCCTTTATATACCTGTGCACAGCAGCAGCCACCTTCAGTCTGCTGCTGGACAGCCAGCAGCAGCAGCAGCAGCAGAAGAGGTATGTAATCAGGAGCCCTCCTGCTAAGGGTAGACAGCTGCTCGTTCCACCCCACCCCCCGCCTTAATTGGTTCTCCTCCCTTCCAACGGTGTTGAGGCGGGTGGGAACAGCAGGGGGTGAAGGTGCTGTGTTTAAAGAGGTGGAGTTATGCAGATCTAAAACGCGTGGATTGCAGCAGCAGCAAGCCGAAAAGTGCAGGCATGTAAGGGATCTAGAGGTTGACAACATGTCTTCTTAACGGGAGTCCAGGAGCTCATCTCCACAAATGGACTTTTCAGGATCCTTGGGTGGCTCCGTAGTTTGAAACCAATTCTGGTTATCGCTTCTCGGCCTTTTGGCTAAGATCAAGTGTAGTATCTGTTCTTATCAGTTTAATATCTGATACGTCCCCTATCTGAGGACCATATATTAAATGGATTTTTAGAACAGGGAGATGGAAAAAGAGCTTGCTCTGTCCACTCCACGCATTGACCTGGTATTGCAGTATCTCCAGGACCGGTGCACCCCTTCTTTAATGCAGTTTCTAAAATCAGAAAGAATTGAATTCAATGTTTTTTGTTCATTTTGCTTGTTTGTCGGATTTTGGGATGGACTCTTTGGCTTTGCTTTTCTTCTCCTCATTGGATTTTTCATGTTCAAAGTTGCAGAAGCCAGATTACAAGCTCATTTTGGTTCAACTTCAGCAACTGTGCATTGCATTGCCATGTAATGTGATGCAATGCTATCTTTCTAGCTCTCCCTTTTTACTTCCTTTTGGATAAACAGACATATTAGGCAAGCATTTTGGAGCTTTCACCTAAATAACTACAGGTGGTGAGATAAGCTGCACAATATAATTGACCTTTCAGTATATTGTTGCACACACACCATCTATTTAGCAAATGCCCTTGTTATCAACAGCAGCCTTTTAAACTCACCTGAGCTAACAGGTATGTGCGCTGGTTACTCTGCTGCGCTTAAAATTTCTTTTTTGGTTTGCTACAATGCCTTTTCTGAAACGTTGTCTCCTTCTGCTGGAACACTGACTTCTTTCATTTAATGCCTGCAGACTATAAAAGAGAACCCAACCCAAAAAGTTTGGTTGATTAGTCTGTGGCATTCTGTTAAACTGTTGCTTATGGCGGTCTCTGTGAGCTTCTCAGCGACATTCAGCCAGCCAGGTATCCTGCCTGCAGTAGATGGAATGTGGCAATGGAACGCTGGCTGCGCGTGTCATAATAGGCTCTGAGCCTTTATATACCTGTGCACAGCAGCAGCCACCTTCAGTCTGCTGCTGGACAGCCAGCAGCAGCAGCAGCAGCAGGAGAGGTATGTAATCAGGAGCCCTCCTGCTAAGGGTAGACAGCTGCTCGTTCCACCCCACCCCCCGCCTTAATTGGTTCTCCTCCCTTCCAACGGTGTTGAGGCGGGTGGGAACAGCAGGGGGTGAAGGTGCTGTGTTTAAAGAGGTGGAGTTATGCAGATCTAAAACGCGTGGATTGCAGCAGCAGCAAGCCGAAAAGTGCAGGCATGTAAGGGATCTAGAGGTTGACAACATGTCTTCTTAACGGGAGTCCAGGAGCTCATCTCCACAAATGGACTTTTCAGGATCCTTGGGTGGCTCCGTAGTTTGAAACCAATTCTGGTTATCGCTTCTCGGCCTTTTGGCTAAGATCAAGTGTAGTATCTGTTCTTATCAGTTTAATATCTGATACGTCCCCTATCTGGGGACCATATATTAAATGGATTTTTAGAACAGGGAGATGGAAAAAGAGCTTGCTCTGTCCACTCCACGCATTGACCTGGTATTGCAGTATCTCCAGGACCGGTGCACCCCTTCTTTAATGCAGTTTCTAAAATCAGAAAGAATTGAATTCAATGTTTTTTGTTCATTTTGCTTGTTTGTCGGATTTTGGGATGGACTCTTTGGCTTTGCTTTTCTTCTCCTCATTGGATTTTTCATGTTCAAAGTTGCAGAAGCCAGATTACAAGCTCATTTTGGTTCAACTTCAGCAACTGTGCATTGCATTGCCATGTAATGTGATGCAATGCTATCTTTCTAGCTCTCCCTTTTTACTTCCTTTTGGATAAACAGACATATTAGGCAAGCATTTTGGAGCTTTCACCTAAATAACTACAGGTGGTGAGATAAGCTGCACAATATAATTGACCTTTCAGTATATTGTTGCACACACACCATCTATTTAGCAAATGCCCTTGTTATCAACAGCAGCCTTTTAAACTCACCTGAGCTAACAGGTATGTGCGCTGGTTACTCTGCTGCGCTTAAAATTTCTTTTTTGGTTTGCTACAATGCCTTTTCTGAAACGTTGTCTCCTTCTGCTGGAACACTGACTTCTTTCATTTAATGCCTGCAGACTATAAAAGAGAACCCAACCCAAAAAGTTTGGTTGATTAGTCTGTGGCATTCTGTTAAACTGTTGCTTATGGCGGTCTCTGTGAGCTTCTCAGCGACATTCAGCCAGCCAGGTATCCTGCCTGCAGTAGATGGAATGTGGCAATGGAACGCTGGCTGCGCGTGTCATAATAGGCTCTGAGCCTTTATATACCTGTGCACAGCAGCAGCCACCTTCAGTCTGCTGCTGGACAGCCAGCAGCAGCAGCAGCAGGAGAGGTATGTAATCAGGAGCCCTCCTGCTAAGGGTAGACAGCTGCTCGTTCCACCCCACCCCCCGCCTTAATTGGTTCTCCTCCCTTCCAACGGTGTTGAGGCGGGTGGGAACAGCAGGGGGTGAAGGTGCTGTGTTTAAAGAGGTGGAGTTATGCAGATCTAAAACGCGTGGATTGCAGCAGCAGCAAGCCGAAAAGTGCAGGCATGTAAGGGATCTAGAGGTTGACAACATGTCTTCTTAACGGGAGTCCAGGAGCTCATCTCCACAAATGGACTTTTCAGGATCCTTGGGTGGCTCCGTAGTTTGAAACCAATTCTGGTTATCGCTTCTCGGCCTTTTGGCTAAGATCAAGTGTAGTATCTGTTCTTATCAGTTTAATATCTGATACGTCCCCTATCTGGGGACCATATATTAAATGGATTTTTAGAACAGGGAGATGGAAAAAGAGCTTGCTCTGTCCACTCCACGCATTGACCTGGTATTGCAGTATCTCCAGGACCGGTGCACCCCTTCTTTAATGCAGTTTCTAAAATCAGAAAGAATTGAATTCAATGTTTTTTGTTCATTTTGCTTGTTTGTCGGATTTTGGGATGGACTCTTTGGCTTTGCTTTTCTTCTCCTCATTGGATTTTTCATGTTCAAAGTTGCAGAAGCCAGATTACAAGCTCATTTTGGTTCAACTTCAGCAACTGTGCATTGCATTGCCATGTAATGTGATGCAATGCTATCTTTCTAGCTCTCCCTTTTTACTTCCTTTTGGATAAACAGACATATTAGGCAAGCATTTTGGAGCTTTCACCTAAATAACTACAGGTGGTGAGATAAGCTGCACAATATAATTGACCTTTCAGTATATTGTTGCACACACACCATCTATTTAGCAAATGCCCTTGTTATCAACAGCAGCCTTTTAAACTCACCTGAGCTAACAGGTATGTGCGCTGGTTACTCTGCTGCGCTTAAAATTTCTTTTTTGGTTTGCTACAATGCCTTTTCTGAAACGTTGTCTCCTTCTGCTGGAACACTGACTTCTTTCATTTAATGCCTGCAGACTATAAAAGAGAACCCAACCCAAAAAGTTTGGTTGATTAGTCTGTGGCATTCTGTTAAACTGTTGCTTATGGCGGTCTCTGTGAGCTTCTCAGCGACATTCAGCCAGCCAGGTATCCTGCCTGCAGTAGATGGAATGTGGCAATGGAACGCTGGCTGCGCATGTCATAATAGGCTCTGAGCCTTTATATACCTGTGCACAGCAGCAGCCACCTTCAGTGTGCTGCTGGACAGCCAGCAGCAGCAGCAGCAGGAGAGGTATGTAATCAGGAGCCCTCCTGCTAAGGGTAGACAGCTGCTCGTTCCACCCCACCCCCCGCCTTAATTGGTTCTCCTCCTTTCCAACGGTGTTGAGGCGGGTGGGAACAGCAGGGGGTGAAGGTGCTGTGTTTAAAGAGGTGGAGTTATGCAGATCTAAAACGCGTGGATTGCAGCAGCAGCAAGCCGAAAAGTGCAGGCATGTAAGGGATCTAGAGGTTGACAACATGTCTTCTTAACGGGAGTCCAGGAGCTCATCTCCACAAATGGACTTTTCAGGATCCTTGGGTGGCTCCGTAGTTTGAAACCAATTCTGGTTATCGCTTCTCGGCCTTTTGGCTAAGATCAAGTGTAGTATCTGTTCTTATCAGTTTAATATCTGATACGTCCCCTATCTGGGGACCATATATTAAATGGATTTTTAGAACAGGGAGATGGAAAAAGAGCTTGCTCTGTCCACTCCACGCATTGACCTGGTATTGCAGTATCTCCAGGACCGGTGCACCCCTTCTTTAATGCAGTTTCTAAAATCAGAAAGAATTGAATTCAATGTTTTTTGTTCATTTTGCTTGTTTGTCGGATTTTGGGATGGACTCTTTGGCTTTGCTTTTCTTCTCCTCATTGGATTTTTCATGTTCAAAGTTGCAGAAGCCAGATTACAAGCTCATTTTGGTTCAACTTCAGCAACTGTGCATTGCATTGCCATGTAATGTGATGCAATGCTATCTTTCTAGCTCTCCCTTTTTACTTCCTTTTGGATAAACAGACATATTAGGCAAGCATTTTGGAGCTTTCACCTAAATAACTACAGGTGGTGAGATAAGCTGCACAATATAATTGACCTTTCAGTATATTGTTGCACACACACCATCTATTTAGCAAATGCCCTTGTTATCAACAGCAGCCTTTTAAACTCACCTGAGCTAACAGGTATGTGCGCTGGTTACTCTGCTGCGCTTAAAATTTCTTTTTTGGTTTGCTACAATGCCTTTTCTGAAACGTTGTCTCCTTCTGCTGGAACACTGACTTCTTTCATTTAATGCCTGCAGACTATAAAAGAGAACCCAACCCAAAAAGTTTGGTTGATTAGTCTGTGGCATTCTGTTAAACTGTTGCTTATGGCGGTCTCTGTGAGCTTCTCAGCGACATTCAGCCAGCCAGGTATCCTGCCTGCAGTAGATGGAATGTGACAATGGAACGCTGGCTGCGCGTGTCATAATAGGCTCTGAGCCTTTATATACCTGTGCACAGCAGCAGCCACCTTCAGTCTGCTGCTGGACAGCCAGCAGCAGCAGCAGCAGCAGGAGAGGTATGTAATCAGGAGCCCTCCTGCTAAGGGTAGACAGCTGCTCGTTCCACCCCACCCCCCGCCTTAATTGGTTCTCCTCCCTTCCAACGGTGTTGAGGCGGGTGGGAACAGCAGGGGGTGAAGGTGCTGTGTTTAAAGAGGTGGAGTTATGCAGATCTAAAACGCGTGGATTGCAGCAGCAGCAAGCCGAAAAGTGCAGGCATGTAAGGGATCTAGAGGTTGACAACATGTCTTCTTAACGGGAGTCCAGGAGCTCATCTCCACAAATGGACTTTTCAGGATCCTTGGGTGGCTCTGTAGTTTGAAACCAATTCTGGTTATCGCTTCTCGGCCTTTTGGCTAAGATCAAGTGTAGTATCTGTTCTTATCAGTTTAATATCTGATACGTCCCCTATCTGGGGACCATATATTAAATGGATTTTTAGAACAGGGAGATGGAAAAAGAGCTTGCTCTGTCCACTCCACGCATTGACCTGGTATTGCAGTATCTCCAGGACCGGTGCACCCCTTCTTTAATGCAGTTTCTAAAATCAGAAAGAATTGAATTCAATGTTTTTTGTTCATTTTGCTTGTTTGTCGGATTTTGGGATGGACTCTTTGGCTTTGCTTTTCTTCTCCTCATTGGATTTTTCATGTTCAAAGTTGCAGAAGCCAGATTACAAGCTCATTTTGGTTCAACTTCAGCAACTGTGCATTGCATTGCCATGTAATGTGATGCAATGCTATCTTTCTAGCTCTCCCTTTTTACTTCCTTTTGGATAAACAGACATATTAGGCAAGCATTTTGGAGCTTTCACCTAAATAACTACAGGTGGTGAGATAAGCTGCACAATATAATTGACCTTTCAGTATATTGTTGCACACACACCATCTATTTAGCAAATGCCCTTGTTATCAACAGCAGCCTTTTAAACTCACCTGAGCTAACAGGTATGTGCGCTGGTTACTCTGCTGCGCTTAAAATTTCTTTTTTGGTTTGCTACAATGCCTTTTCTGAAACGTTGTCTCCTTCTGCTGGAACACTGACTTCTTTCATTTAATGCCTGCAGACTATAAAAGAGAACCCAACCCAAAAAGTTTGGTTGATTAGTCTGTGGCATTCTGTTAAACTGTTGCTTATGGCGGTCTCTGTGAGCTTCTCAGCGACATTCAGCCAGCCAGGTATCCTGCCTGCAGTAGATGGAATGTGGCAATGGAACGCTGGCTGCGCGTGTCATAATAGGCTCTGAGCCTTTATATACCTGTGCACAGCAGCAGCCACCTTCAGTCTGCTGCTGGACAGCCAGCAGCAGCAGCAGCAGGAGAGGTATGTAATCAGGAGCCCTCCTGCTAAGGGTAGACAGCTGCTCGTTCCACCCCACCCCCCGCCTTAATTGGTTCTCCTCCCTTCCAACGGTGTTGAGGCGGGTGGGAACAGCAGGGGGTGAAGGTGCTGTGTTTAAAGAGGTGGAGTTATGCAGATCTAAAACGCGTGGATTGCAGCAGCAGCAAGCCGAAAAGTGCAGGCATGTAAGGGATCTAGAGGTTGACAACATGTCTTCTTAACGGGAGTCCAGGAGCTCATCTCCACAAATGGACTTTTCAGGATCCTTGGGTGGCTCCGTAGTTTGAAACCAATTCTGGTTATCGCTTCTCGGCCTTTTGGCTAAGATCAAGTGTAGTATCTGTTCTTATCAGTTTAATATCTGATACGTCCCCTATCTGGGGACCATATATTAAATGGATTTTTAGAACAGGGAGATGGAAAAAGAGCTTGCTCTGTCCACTCCACGCATTGACCTGGTATTGCAGTATCTCCAGGACCGGTGCACCCCTTCTTTAATGCAGTTTCTAAAATCAGAAAGAATTGAATTCAATGTTTTTTGTTCATTTTGCTTGTTTGTCGGATTTTGGGATGGACTCTTTGGCTTTGCTTTTCTTCTCCTCATTGGATTTTTCATGTTCAAAGTTGCAGAAGCCAGATTACAAGCTCATTTTGGTTCAACTTCAGCAACTGTGCATTGCATTGCCATGTAATGTGATGCAATGCTATCTTTCTAGCTCTCCCTTTTTACTTCCTTTTGGATAAACAGACATATTAGGCAAGCATTTTGGAGCTTTCACCTAAATAACTACAGGTGGTGAGATAAGCTGCACAATATAATTGACCTTTCAGTATATTGTTGCACACACACCATCTATTTAGCAAATGCCCTTGTTATCAACAGCAGCCTTTTAAACTCACCTGAGCTAACAGGTATGTGCGCTGGTTACTCTGCTGCGCTTAAAATTTCTTTTTTGGTTTGCTACAATGCCTTTTCTGAAACGTTGTCTCCTTCTGCTGGAACACTGACTTCTTTCATTTAATGCCTGCAGACTATAAAAGAGAACCCAACCCAAAAAGTTTGGTTGATTAGTCTGTGGCATTCTGTTAAACTGTTGCTTATGGCGGTCTCTGTGAGCTTCTCAGCGACATTCAGCCAGCCAGGTATCCTGCCTGCAGTAGATGGAATGTGGCAATGGAACGCTGGCTGCGCGTGTCATAATAGGCTCTGAGCCTTTATATACCTGTGCACAGCAGCAGCCACCTTCAGTCTGCTGCTGGACAGCCAGCAGCAGCAGCAGCAGGAGAGGTATGTAATCAGGAGCCCTCCTGCTAAGGGTAGACAGCTGCTCGTTCCACCCCACCCCCCGCCTTAATTGGTTCTCCTCCCTTCCAACGGTGTTGAGGCGGGTGGGAACAGCAGGGGGTGAAGGTGCTGTGTTTAAAGAGGTGGAGTTATGCAGATCTAAAACGCGTGGATTGCAGCAGCAGCAAGCCGAAAAGTGCAGGCATGTAAGGGATCTAGAGGTTGACAACATGTCTTCTTAACGGGAGTCCAGGAGCTCATCTCCACAAATGGACTTTTCAGGATCCTTGGGTGGCTCCGTAGTTTGAAACCAATTCTGGTTATCGCTTCTTGGCCTTTTGGCTAAGATCAAGTGTAGTATCTGTTCTTATCAGTTTAATATCTGATACGTCCCCTATCTGGGGACCATATATTAAATGGATTTTTAGAACAGGGAGATGGAAAAAGAGCTTGCTCTGTCCACTCCACGCATTGACCTGGTATTGCAGTATCTCCAGGACCGGTGCACCCCTTCTTTAATGCAGTTTCTAAAATCAGAAAGAATTGAATTCAATGTTTTTTGTTCATTTTGCTTGTTTGTCGGATTTTGGGATGGACTCTTTGGTTTTGCTTTTCTTCTCCTCATTGGATTTTTCATGTTCAAAGTTGCAGAAGCCAGATTACAAGCTCATTTTGGTTCAACTTCAGCAACTGTGCATTGCATTGCCATGTAATGTGATGCAATGCTATCTTTCTAGCTCTCCCTTTTTACTTCCTTTTGGATAAACAGACATATTAGGCAAGCATTTTGGAGCTTTCACCTAAATAACTACAGGTGGTGAGATAAGCTGCACAATATAATTGACCTTTCAGTATATTGTTGCACACACACCATCTATTTAGCAAATGCCCTTGTTATCAACAGCAGCCTTTTAAACTCACCTGAGCTAACAGGTATGTGCGCTGGTTACTCTGCTGCGCTTAAAATTTCTTTTTTGGTTTGCTACAATGCCTTTTCTGAAACGTTGTCTCCTTCTGCTGGAACACTGACTTCTTTCATTTAATGCCTGCAGACTATAAAAGAGAACCCAACCCAAAAAGTTTGGTTGATTAGTCTGTGGCATTCTGTTAAACTGTTGCTTATGGCGGTCTCTGTGAGCTTCTCAGCGACATTCAGCCAGCCAGGTATCCTGCCTGCAGTAGATGGAATGTGGCAATGGAACGCTGGCTGCGCGTGTCATAATAGGCTCTGAGCCTTTATATACCTGTGCACAGCAGCAGCCACCTTCAGTCTGCTGCTGGACAGCCAGCAGCAGCAGCAGCAGGAGAGGTATGTAATCAGGAGCCCTCCTGCTAAGGGTAGACAGCTGCTCGTTCCACCCCACCCCCCGCCTTAATTGGTTCTCCTCCCTTCCAACGGTGTTGAGGCGGGTGGGAACAGCAGGGGGTGAAGGTGCTGTGTTTAAAGAGGTGGAGTTATGCAGATCTAAAACGCGTGGATTGCAGCAGCAGCAAGCCGAAAAGTGCAGGCATGTAAGGGATCTAGAGGTTGACAACATGTCTTCTTAACGGGAGTCCAGGAGCTCATCTCCACAAATGGACTTTTCAGGATCCTTGGGTGGCTCCGTAGTTTGAAACCAATTCTGGTTATCGCTTCTCGGCCTTTTGGCTAAGATCAAGTGTAGTATCTGTTCTTATCAGTTTAATATCTGATACGTCCCCTATCTGGGGACCATATATTAAATGGATTTTTAGAACAGGGAGATGGAAAAAGAGCTTGCTCTGTCCACTCCACGCATTGACCTGGTATTGCAGTATCTCCAGGACCGGTGCACCCCTTCTTTAATGCAGTTTCTAAAATCAGAAAGAATTGAATTCAATGTTTTTTGTTCATTTTGCTTGTTTGTCGGATTTTGGGATGGACTCTTTGGCTTTGCTTTTCTTCTCCTCATTGGATTTTTCATGTTCAAAGTTGCAGAAGCCAGATTACAAGCTCATTTTGGTTCAACTTCAGCAACTGTGCATTGCATTGCCATGTAATGTGATGCAATGCTATCTTTCTAGCTCTCCCTTTTTACTTCCTTTTGGATAAACAGACATATTAGGCAAGCATTTTGGAGCTTTCACCTAAATAACTACAGGTGGTGAGATAAGCTGCACAATATAATTGACCTTTCAGTATATTGCTGCACACACACCATCTATTTAGCAAATGCCCTTGTTATCAACAGCAGCCTTTTAAACTCACCTGAGCTAACAGGTATGTGCGCTGGTTACTCTGCTGCGCTTAAAATTTCTTTTTTGGTTTGCTACAATGCCTTTTCTGAAACGTTGTCTCCTTCTGCTGGAACACTGACTTCTTTCATTTAATGCCTGCAGACTATAAAAGAGAACCCAACCCAAAAAGTTTGGTTGATTAGTCTGTGGCATTCTGTTAAACTGTTGCTTATGGCGGTCTCTGTGAGCTTCTCAGCGACATTCAGCCAGCCAGGTATCCTGCCTGCAGTAGATGGAATGTGGCAATGGAACGCTGGCTGCGCGTGTCATAATAGGCTCTGAGCCTTTATATACCTGTGCACAGCAGCAGCCACCTTCAGTCTGCTGCTGGACAGCCAGCAGCAGCAGCAGCAGGAGAGGTATGTAATCAGGAGCCCTCCTGCTAAGGGTAGACAGCTGCTCGTTCCACCCCACCCCCCGCCTTAATTGGTTCTCCTCCCTTCCAACGGTGTTGAGGCGGGTGGGAACAGCAGGGGGTGAAGGTGCTGTGTTTAAAGAGGTGGAGTTATGCAGATCTAAAACGCGTGGATTGCAGCAGCAGCAAGCCGAAAAGTGCAGGCATGTAAGGGATCTAGAGGTTGACAACATGTCTTCTTAACGGGAGTCCAGGAGCTCATCTCCACAAATGGACTTTTCAGGATCCTTGGGTGGCTCCGTAGTTTGAAACCAATTCTGGTTATCGCTTCTCGGCCTTTTGGCTAAGATCAAGTGTAGTATCTGTTCTTATCAGTTTAATATCTGATACGTCCCCTATCTGGGGACCATATATTAAATGGATTTTTAGAACAGAGAGATGGAAAAAGAGCTTGCTCTGTCCACTCCACGCATTGACCTGGTATTGCAGTATCTCCAGGACCGGTGCACCCCTTCTTTAATGCAGTTTCTAAAATCAGAAAGAATTGAATTCAATGTTTTTTGTTCATTTTGCTTGTTTGTCGGATTTTGGGATGGACTCTTTGGCTTTGCTTTTCTTCTCCTCATTGGATTTTTCATGTTCAAAGTTGCAGAAGCCAGATTACAAGCTCATTTTGGTTCAACTTCAGCAACTGTGCATTGCATTGCCATGTAATGTGATGCAATGCTATCTTTCTAGCTCTCCCTTTTTACTTCCTTTTGGATAAACAGACATATTAGGCAAGCATTTTGGAGCTTTCACCTAAATAACTACAGGTGGTGAGATAAGCTGCACAATATAATTGACCTTTCAGTATATTGTTGCACACACACCATCTATTTAGCAAATGCCCTTGTTATCAACAGCAGCCTTTTAAACTCACCTGAGCTAACAGGTATGTGCGCTGGTTACTCTGCTGCACTTAAAATTTCTTTTTTGGTTTGCTACAATGCCTTTTCTGAAACGTTGTCTCCTTCTGCTGGAACACTGACTTCTTTCATTTAATGCCTGCAGACTATAAAAGAGAACCCAACCCAAAAAGTTTGGTTGATTAGTCTGTGGCATTCTGTTAAACTGTTGCTTATGGCGGTCTCTGTGAGCTTCTCAGCGACATTCAGCCAGCCAGGTATCCTGCCTGCAGTAGATGGAATGTGGCAATGGAACGCTGGCTGCGCGTGTCATAATAGGCTCTGAGCCTTTATATACCTGTGCACAGCAGCAGCCACCTTCAGTCTGCTGCTGGACAGCCAGCAGCAGCAGCAGCAGGAGAGGTATGTAATCAGGAGCCCTCCTGCTAAGGGTAGACAGCTGCTCGTTCCACCCCACCCCCCGCCTTAATTGGTTCTCCTCCCTTCCAACGGTGTTGAGGCGGGTGGGAACAGCAGGGGGTGAAGGTGCTGTGTTTAAAGAGGTGGAGTTATGCAGATCTAAAACGCGTGGATTGCAGCAGCAGCAAGCCGAAAAGTGCAGGCATGTAAGGGATCTAGAGGTTGACAACATGTCTTCTTAACGGGAGTCCAGGAGCTCATCTCCACAAATGGACTTTTCAGGATCCTTGGGTGGCTCCGTAGTTTGAAACCAATTCTGGTTATCGCTTCTCGGCCTTTTGGCTAAGATCAAGTGTAGTATCTGTTCTTATCAGTTTAATATCTGATACGTCCCCTATCTGGGGACCATATATTAAATGGATTTTTAGAACAGGGAGATGGAAAAAGAGCTTGCTCTGTCCACTCCACGCATTGACCTGGTATTGCAGTATCTCCAGGACCGGTGCACCCCTTCTTTAATGCAGTTTCTAAAATCAGAAAGAATTGAATTCAATGTTTTTTGTTCATTTTGCTTGTTTGTCGGATTTTGGGATGGACTCTTTGGCTTTGCTTTTCTTCTCCTCATTGGATTTTTCATGTTCAAAGTTGCAGAAGCCAGATTACAAGCTCATTTTGGTTCAACTTCAGCAACTGTGCATTGCATTGCCATGTAATGTGATGCAATGCTATCTTTCTAGCTCTCCCTTTTTACTTCCTTTTGGATAAACAGACATATTAGGCAAGCATTTTGGAGCTTTCACCTAAATAACTACAGGTGGTGAGATAAGCTGCACAATATAATTGACCTTTCAGTATATTGTTGCACACACACCATCTATTTAGCAAATGCCCTTGTTATCAACAGCAGCCTTTTAAACTCACCTGAGCTAACAGGTATGTGCGCTGGTTACTCTGCTGCGCTTAAAATTTCTTTTTTGGTTTGCTACAATGCCTTTTCTGAAACGTTGTCTCCTTCTGCTGGAACACTGACTTCTTTCATTTAATGCCTGCAGACTATAAAAGAGAACCCAACGCAAAAAGTTTGGTTGATTAGTCTGTGGCATTCTGTTAAACTGTTGCTTATGGCGGTCTCTGTGTGCTTCTCAGCGACATTCAGCCAGCCAGGTATCCTGCCTGCAGTAGATGGAATGTGGCAATGGAACGCTGGCTGCGCGTGTCATAATAGGCTCTGAGCCTTTATATACCTGTGCACAGCAGCAGCCACCTTCAGTCTGCTGCTGGACAGCCAGCAGCAGCAGCAGCAGGAGAGGTATGTAATCAGGAGCCCTCCTGCTAAGGGTAGACAGCTGCTCGTTCCACCCCACCCCCCGCCTTAATTGGTTCTCCTCCCTTCCAACGGTGTTGAGGCGGGTGGGAACAGCAGGGGGTGAAGGTGCTGTGTTTAAAGAGGTGGAGTTATGCAGATCTAAAACGCGTGGATTGCAGCAGCAGCAAGCCGAAAAGTGCAGGCATGTAAGGGATCTAGAGGTTGACAACATGTCTTCTTAACGGGAGTCCAGGAGCTCATCTCCACAAATGGACTTTTCAGGATCCTTGGGTGGCTCCGTAGTTTGAAACCAATTCTGGTTATCGCTTCTCGGCCTTTTGGCTAAGATCAAGTGTAGTATCTGTTCTTATCAGTTTAATATCTGATACGTCCCCTATCTGGGGACCATATATTAAATGGATTTTTAGAACAGGGAGATGGAAAAAGAGCTTGCTCTGTCCACTCCACGCATTGACCTGGTATTGCAGTATCTCCAGGACCGGTGCACCCCTTCTTTAATGCAGTTTCTAAAATCAGAAAGAATTGAATTCAATGTTTTTTGTTCATTTTGCTTGTTTGTCGGATTTTGGGATGGACTCTTTGGCTTTGCTTTTCTTCTCCTCATTGGATTTTTCATGTTCAAAGTTGCAGAAGCCAGATTACAAGGTCATTTTGGTTCAACTTCAGCAACTGTGCATTGCATTGCCATGTAATGTGATGCAATGCTATCTTTCTAGCTCTCCCTTTTTACTTCCTTTTGGATAAACAGACATATTAGGCAAGCATTTTGGAGCTTTCACCTAAATAACTACAGGTGGTGAGATAAGCTGCACAATATAATTGACCTTTCAGTATATTGTTGCACACACACCATCTATTTAGCAAATGCCCTTGTTATCAACAGCAGCCTTTTAAACTCACCTGAGCTAACAGGTATGTGCGCTGGTTACTCTGCTGCACTTAAAATTTCTTTTTTGGTTTGCTACAATGCCTTTTCTGAAACGTTGTCTCCTTCTGCTGGAACACTGACTTCTTTCATTTAATGCCTGCAGACTATAAAAGAGAACCCAACCCAAAAAGTTTGGTTGATTAGTCTGTGGCATTCTGTTAAACTGTTGCTTATGGCGGTCTCTGTGAGCTTCTCAGCGACATTCAGCCAGCCAGGTATCCTGCCTGCAGTAGATGGAATGTGGCAATGGAACGCTGGCTGCGCGTGTCATAATAGGCTCTGAGCCTTTATATACCTGTGCACAGCAGCAGCCACCTTCAGTCTGCTGCTGGACAGCCAGCAGCAGCAGCAGCAGGAGAGGTATGTAATCAGGAGCCCTCCTGCTAAGGGTAGACAGCTGCTCGTTCCACCCCACCCCCCGCCTTAATTGGTTCTCCTCCCTTCCAACGGTGTTGAGGCGGGTGGAAACAGCAGGGGGTGAAGGTGCTGTGTTTAAAGAGGTGGAGTTATGCAGATCTAAAACGCGTGGATTGCAGCAGCAGCAAGCCGAAAAGTGCAGGCATGTAAGGGATCTAGAGGTTGACAACATGTCTTCTTAACGGGAGTCCAGGAGCTCATCTCCACAAATGGACTTTTCAGGATCCTTGGGTGGCTCCGTAGTTTGAAACCAATTCTGGTTATCGCTTCTCGGCCTTTTGGCTAAGATCAAGTGTAGTATCTGTTCTTATCAGTTTAATATCTGATACGTCCCCTATCTGGGGACCATATATTAAATGGATTTTTAGAACAGGGAGATGGAAAAAGAGCTTGCTCTGTCCACTCCACGCATTGACCTGGTATTGCAGTATCTCCAGGACCGGTGCACCCCTTCTTTAATGCAGTTTCTAAAATCAGAAAGAATTGAATTCAATGTTTTTTGTTCATTTTGCTTGTTTGTCGGATTTTGGGATGGACTCTTTGGCTTTGCTTTTCTTCTCCTCATTGGATTTTTCATGTTCAAAGTTGCAGAAGCCAGATTACAAGCTCATTTTGGTTCAACTTCAGCAACTGTGCATTGCATTGCCATGTAATGTGATGCAATGCTATCTTTCTAGCTCTCCCTTTTTACTTCCTTTTGGATAAACAGACATATTAGGCAAGCATTTTGGAGCTTTCACCTAAATAACTACAGGTGGTGAGATAAGCTGCACAATATAATTGACCTTTCAGTATATTGTTGCACACACACCATCTATTTAGCAAATGCCCTTGTTATCAACAGCAGCCTTTTAAACTCACCTGAGCTAACAGGTATGTGCGCTGGTTACTCTGCTGCGCTTAAAATTTCTTTTTTGGTTTGCTACAATGCCTTTTCTGAAACGTTGTCTCCTTCTGCTGGAACACTGACTTCTTTCATTTAATGCCTGCAGACTATAAAAGAGAACCCAACCCAAAAAGTTTGGTTGATTAGTCTGTGGCATTCTGTTAAACTGTTGCTTATGGCGGTCTCTGTGAGCTTCTCAGCGACATTCAGCCAGCCAGGTATCCTGCCTGCAGTAGATGGAATGTGGCAATGGAACGCTGGCTGCGCGTGTCATAATAGGCTCTGAGCCTTTATATACCTGTGCACAGCAGCAGCCACCTTCAGTCTGCTGCTGGACAGCCTGCAGCAGCAGCAGCAGCAGGAGAGGTATGTAATCAGGAGCCCTCCTGCTAAGGGTAGACAGCTGCTCGTTCCACCCCACCCCCCGCCTTAATTGGTTCTCCTCCCTTCCAACGGTGTTGAGGCGGGTGGGAACAGCAGGGGGTGAAGGTGCTGTGTTTAAAGAGGTGGAGTTATGCAGATCTAAAACGCGTGGATTGCAGCAGCAGCAAGCTGAAAAGTGCAGGCATGTAAGGGATCTAGAGGTTGACAACATGTCTTCTTAACGGGAGTCCAGGAGCTCATCTCCACAAATGGACTTTTCAGGATCCTTGGGTGGCTCCGTAGTTTGAAACCAATTCTGGTTATCGCTTCTCGGCCTTTTGGCTAAGATCAAGTGTAGTATCTGTTCTTATCAGTTTAATATCTGATACGTCCCCTATCTGGGGACCATATATTAAATGGATTTTTAGAACAGGGAGATGGAAAAAGAGCTTGCTCTGTCCACTCCACGCATTGACCTGGTATTGCAGTATCTCCAGGACCGGTGCACCCCTTCTTTAATGCAGTTTCTAAAATCAGAAAGAATTGAATTCAATGTTTTTTGTTCATTTTGCTTGTTTGTCGGATTTTGGGATGGACTCTTTGGCTTTGCTTTTCTTCTCCTCATTGGATTTTTCATGTTCAAAGTTGCAGAAGCCAGATTACAAGCTCATTTTGGTTCAACTTCAGCAACTGTGCATTGCATTGCCATGTAATGTGATGCAATGCTATCTTTCTAGCTCTCCCTTTTTACTTCCTTTTGGATAAACAGACATATTAGGCAAGCATTTTGGAGCTTTCACCTAAATAACTACAGGTGGTGAGATAAGCTGCACAATATAATTGACCTTTCAGTATATTGTTGCACACACACCATCTATTTAGCAAATGCCCTTGTTATCAACAGCAGCCTTTTAAACTCACCTGAGCTAACAGGTATGTGCGCTGGTTACTCTGCTGCGCTTAAAATTTCTTTTTTGGTTTGCTACAATGCCTTTTCTGAAACGTTGTCTCCTTCTGCTGGAACACTGACTTCTTTCATTTAATGCCTGCAGACTATAAAAGAGAACCCAACCCAAAAAGTTTGGTTGATTAGTCTGTGGCATTCTGTTAAACTGTTGCTTATGGCGGTCTCTGTGAGCTTCTCAGCGACATTCAGCCAGCCAGGTATCCTGCCTGCAGTAGATGGAATGTGGCAATGGAACGCTGGCTGCGCGTGTCATAATAGGCTCTGAGCCTTTATATACCTGTGCACAGCAGCAGCCACCTTCAGTCTGCTGCTGGACAGCCAGCAGCAGCAGCAGCAGGAGAGGTATGTAATCAGGAGCCCTCCTGCTAAGGGTAGACAGCTGCTCGTTCCACCCCACCCCCCGCCTTAATTGGTTCTCCTCCCTTCCAACGGTGTTGAGGCGGGTGGGAACAGCAGGGGGTGAAGGTGCTGTGTTTAAAGAGGTAGAGTTATGCAGATCTAAAACGCGTGGATTGCAGCAGCAGCAAGCCGAAAAGTGCAGGCATGTAAGGGATCTAGAGGTTGACAACATGTCTTCTTAACGGGAGTCCAGGAGCTCATCTCCACAAATGGACTTTTCAGGATCCTTGGGTGGCTCCGTAGTTTGAAACCAATTCTGGTTATCGCTTCTCGGCCTTTTGGCTAAGATCAAGTGTAGTATCTGTTCTTATCAGTTTAATATCTGATACGTCCCCTATCTGGGGACCATATATTAAATGGATTTTTAGAACAGGGAGATGGAAAAAGAGCTTGCTCTGTCCACTCCACGCATTGACCTGGTATTGCAGTATCTCCAGGACCGGTGCACCCCTTCTTTAATGCAGTTTCTAAAATCAGAAAGAATTGAATTCAATGTTTTTTGTTCATTTTGCTTGTTTGTCGGATTTTGGGATGGACTCTTTGGCTTTGCTTTTCTTCTCCTCATTGGATTTTTCATGTTCAAAGTTGCAGAAGCCAGATTACAAGCTCATTTTGGTTCAACTTCAGCAACTGTGCATTGCATTGCCATGTAATGTGATGCAATGCTATCTTTCTAGCTCTCCCTTTTTACTTCCTTTTGGATAAACAGACATATTAGGCAAGCATTTTGGAGCTTTCACCTAAATAACTACAGGTGGTGAGATAAGCTGCACAATATAATTGACCTTTCAGTATATTGTTGCACACACACCATCTATTTAGCAAATGCCCTTGTTATCAACAGCAGCCTTTTAAACTCACCTGAGCTAACAGGTATGTGCGCTGGTTACTCTGCTGCGCTTAAAATTTCTTTTTTGGTTTGCTACAATGCCTTTTCTGAAACGTTGTCTCCTTCTGCTGGAACACTGACTTCTTTCATTTAATGCCTGCAGACTATAAAAGAGAACCCAACCCAAAAAGTTTGGTTGATTAGTCTGTGGCATTCTGTTAAACTGTTGCTTATGGCGGTCTCTGTGAGCTTCTCAGCGACATTCAGCCAGCCAGGTATCC
Organism: Phyllobates terribilis; assembly: GCF_046119375.1. NCBI lineage: Eukaryota > Metazoa > Chordata > Amphibia > Anura > Dendrobatidae > Phyllobates > Phyllobates terribilis. Next base: position 215,221 of record NW_027363613.1, on the reverse strand, counting down.
TGCCTGCAGTAGATGGAATGTGGCAATGGAACGCTGGCTGCGCGTGTCATAATAGGCTCTGAGCCTTTATATACCTGTGCACAGCAGCAGCCACCTTCAGTCTGCTGCTGGACAGCCAGCAGCAGCAGCAGCAGGAGAGGTATGTAATCAGGAGCCCTCCTGCTAAGGGTAGACAGCTGCTCGTTCCACCCCACCCCCCGCCTTAATTGGTTCTCCTCCCTTCCAACGGTGTTGAGGCGGGTGGGAACAGCAGGGGGTGAAGGTGCTGTGTTTAAAGAGGTGGAGTTATGCAGATCTAAAACGCGTGGATTGCAGCAGCAGCAAGCCGAAAAGTGCAGGCATGTAAGGGATCTAGAGGTTGACAACATGTCTTCTTAACGGGAGTCCAGGAGCTCATCTCCACAAATGGACTTTTCAGGATCCTTGGGTGGCTCCGTAGTTTGAAACCAATTCTGGTTATCGCTTCTCGGCCTTTTGGCTAAGATCAAGTGTAGTATCTGTTCTTATCAGTTTAATATCTGATACGTCCCCTATCTGGGGACCATATATTAAATGGATTTTTAGAACAGGGAGATGGAAAAAGAGCTTGCTCTGTCCACTCCACGCATTGACCTGGTATTGCAGTATCTCCAGGACCGGTGCACCCCTTCTTTAATGCAGTTTCTAAAATCAGAAAGAATTGAATTCAATGTTTTTTGTTCATTTTGCTTGTTTGTCGGATTTTGGGATGGACTCTTTGGCTTTGCTTTTCTTCTCCTCATTGGATTTTTCATGTTCAAAGTTGCAGAAGCCAGATTACAAGCTCATTTTGGTTCAACTTCAGCAACTGTGCATTGCATTGCCATGTAATGTGATGCAATGCTATCTTTCTAGCTCTCCCTTTTTACTTCCTTTTGGATAAACAGACATATTAGGCAAGCATTTTGGAGCTTTCACCTAAATAACTACAGGTGGTGAGATAAGCTGCACAATATAATTGACCTTTCAGTATATTGTTGCACACACACCATCTATTTAGCAAATGCCCTTGTTATCAACAGCAGCCTTTTAAACTCACCTGAGCTAACAGGTATGTGCGCTGGTTACTCTGCTGCGCTTAAAATTTCTTTTTTGGTTTGCTACAATGCCTTTTCTGAAACGTTGTCTCCTTCTGCTGGAACACTGACTTCTTTCATTTAATGCCTGCAGACTATAAAAGAGAACCCAACCCAAAAAGTTTGGTTGATTAGTCTGTGGCATTCTGTTAAACTGTTGCTTATGGCGGTCTCTGTGAGCTTCTCAGCGACATTCAGCCAGCCAGGTATCCTGCCTGCAGTAGATGGAATGTGGCAATGGAACGCTGGCTGCGCGTGTCATAATAGGCTCTGAGCCTTTATATACCTGTGCACAGCAGCAGCCACCTTCAGTCTGCTGCTGGACAGCCAGCAGCAGCAGCAGCAGGAGAGGTATGTAATCAGGAGCCCTCCTGCTAAGGGTAGACAGCTGCTCGTTCCACCCCACCCCCCGCCTTAATTGGTTCTCCTCCCTTCCAACGGTGTTGAGGCGGGTGGGAACAGCAGGGGGTGAAGGTGCTGTGTTTAAAGAGGTGGAGTTATGCAGATCTAAAACGCGTGGATTGCAGCAGCAGCAAGCCGAAAAGTGCAGGCATGTAAGGGATCTAGAGGTTGACAACATGTCTTCTTAACGGGAGTCCAGGAGCTCATCTCCACAAATGGACTTTTCAGGATCCTTGGGTGGCTCCGTAGTTTGAAACCAATTCTGGTTATCGCTTCTCGGCCTTTTGGCTAAGATCAAGTGTAGTATCTGTTCTTATCAGTTTAATATCTGATACGTCCCCTATCTGGGGACCATATATTAAATGGATTTTTAGAACAGGGAGATGGAAAAAGAGCTTGCTCTGTCCACTCCACGCATTGACCTGGTATTGCAGTATCTCCAGGACCGGTGCACCCCTTCTTTAATGCAGTTTCTAAAATCAGAAAGAATTGAATTCAATGTTTTTTGTTCATTTTGCTTGTTTGTCGGATTTTGGGATGGACTCTTTGGCTTTGCTTTTCTTCTCCTCATTGGATTTTTCATGTTCAAAGTTGCAGAAGCCAGATTACAAGCTCATTTTGGTTCAACTTCAGCAACTGTGCATTGCATTGCCATGTAATGTGATGCAATGCTATCTTTCTAGCTCTCCCTTTTTACTTCCTTTTGGATAAACAGACATATTAGGCAAGCATTTTGGAGCTTTCACCTAAATAACTACAGGTGGTGAGATAAGCTGCACAATATAATTGACCTTTCAGTATATTGTTGCACACACACCATCTATTTAGCAAATGCCCTTGTTATCAACAGCAGCCTTTTAAACTCACCTGAGCTAACAGGTATGTGCGCTGGTTACTCTGCTGCGCTTAAAATTTCTTTTTTGGTTTGCTACAATGCCTTTTCTGAAACGTTGTCTCCTTCTGCTGGAACACTGACTTCTTTCATTTAATGCCTGCAGACTATAAAAGAGAACCCAACCCAAAAAGTTTGGTTGATTAGTCTGTGGCATTCTGTTAAACTGTTGCTTATGGCGGTCTCTGTGAGCTTCTCAGCGACATTCAGCCAGCCAGGTATCCTGCCTGCAGTAGATGGAATGTGGCAATGGAACGCTGGCTGCGCGTGTCATAATAGGCTCTGAGCCTTTATATACCTGTGCACAGCAGCAGCCACCTTCAGTCTGCTGCTGGACAGCCAGCAGCAGCAGCAGCAGGAGAGGTATGTAATCAGGAGCCCTCCTGCTAAGGGTAGACAGCTGCTCGTTCCACCCCACCCCCCGCCTTAATTGGTTCTCCTCCCTTCCAACGGTGTTGAGGTGGGTGGGAACAGCAGGGGGTGAAGGTGCTGTGTTTAAAGAGGTGGAGTTATGCAGATCTAAAACGCGTGGATTGCAGCAGCAGCAAGCCGAAAAGTGCAGGCATGTAAGGGATCTAGAGGTTGACAACATGTCTTCTTAACGGGAGTCCAGGAGCTCATCTCCACAAATGGACTTTTCAGGATCCTTGGGTGGCTCCGTAGTTTGAAACCAATTCTGGTTATCGCTTCTCGGCCTTTTGGCTAAGATCAAGTGTAGTATCTTTCGAAAAGGCGGTTTTGGATGTTGGCCGCCCTAGTAGATTGATACATTATGCACACTGGGGTTTAGGCGCTTGTTAGTACGCCAGGTGGCTAATATAGTCATCTGGTGGAAAGCATGGCCCCCCAGGATCGACGCCATTGGGCCGGGGAAGATCGAAAGCCCGAAGTGTGAAGTGCCCAAGGAGTGGTGACCCTGGGGTGCCTTAACTCACTGGGATTGGGAACCCCACTTGAGTTTATGGCACATTTGCACAAGCACTTCAAATTTTCTTTCTTCGCACACACCCTTATTCCGGGCCTTCTGGCCTTAGGATGGGGAATTTTTCAATTCCCGGTCGGAGGTCCGGGCAGTATTATACTGTGAAACCTTCACTATTTATTTAATTTCTTTGTCACTGTGTGTCCACTTATTCACGTGTGTCACGTCCTACTAGGATTTTGTCGGGATGCGGTTCCCTTACGGGTTCCTCTCTTGGCAGGTCTAGGGGGGGAGTGTGTGGCCATCAGGTTCCGCTCCCCCCTGAACCCCCCTGGCTCTCCTCTTTCGGGAGGAGAGCGTTGTTGGCTCCCCTCTTCCGGGAGGGGAGCACAGTCTTTGGCTCCCAGTGCCTTGCTCGGGTGAGAACTCGGGCAGGTGCTGGGGGTAAGATTGGGTCGCCTCTGGCTTCGGCTGGAGGAGGCTTTTTGTCCCTGTTTCTCGCTGTGGCCTTTTGGCTCGGAGGGACAGGGAATGGTTTGGGGGACCCTTCTCCTTTTGGAGAGGGTTTCAAGAAGACCAGCATCCTAGTGCACTTTTTTTGTGGCACTTGTCACTTTTTTAAGCGCACTCGGGTGTTGTACACGAATTCGGGCTTTCAAAAAAAAGAAAAAAAAAAAAAAAAAAAATCTGTTCTTATCAGTTTAATATCTGATACGTCCCCTATCTGGGGACCATATATTAAATGGATTTTTAGAACAGGGAGATGGAAAAAGAGCTTGCTCTGTCCACTCCACGCATTGACCTGGTATTGCAGTATCTCCAGGACCGGTGCACCCCTTCTTTAATGCAGTTTCTAAAATCAGAAAGAATTGAATTCAATGTTTTTTGTTCATTTTGCTTGTTTGTCGGATTTTGGGATGGACTCTTTGGCTTTGCTTTTCTTCTCCTCATTGGATTTTTCATGTTCAAAGTTGCAGAAGCCAGATTACAAGCTCATTTTGGTTCAACTTCAGCAACTGTGCATTGCATTGCCATGTAATGTGATGCAATGCTATCTTTCTAGCTCTCCCTTTTTACTTCCTTTTGGATAAACAGACATATTAGGCAAGCATTTTGGAGCTTTCACCTAAATAACTACAGGTGGTGAGATAAGCTGCACAATATAATTGACCTTTCAGTATATTGTTGCACACACACCATCTATTTAGCAAATGCCCTTGTTATCAACAGCAGCCTTTTAAACTCACCTGAGCTAACAGGTATGTGCGCTGGTTACTCTGCTGCGCTTAAAATTTCTTTTTTGGTTTGCTACAATGCCTTTTCTGAAACGTTGTCTCCTTCTGCTGGAACACTGACTTCTTTCATTTAATGCCTGCAGACTATAAAAGAGAACCCAACCCAAAAAGTTTGGTTGATTAGTCTGTGGCATTCTGTTAAACTGTTGCTTATGGCGGTCTCTGTGAGCTTCTCAGCGACATTCAGCCAGCCAGGTATCCTGCCTGCAGTAGATGGAATGTGGCAATGGAACGCTGGCTGCGCGTGTCATAATAGGCTCTGAGCCTTTATATACCTGTGCACAGCAGCAGCCACCTTCAGTCTGCTGCTGGACAGCCAGCAGCAGCAGCAGCAGGAGAGGTATGTAATCAGGAGCCCTCCTGCTAAGGGTAGACAGCTGCTCGTTCCACCCCACCCCCCGCCTTAATTGGTTCTCCTCCCTTCCAACGGTGTTGAGGCGGGTGGGAACAGCAGGGGGTGAAGGTGCTGTGTTTAAAGAGGTGGAGTTATGCAGATCTAAAACGCGTGGATTGCAGCAGCAGCAAGCCGAAAAGTGCAGGCATGTAAGGGATCTAGAGGTTGACAACATGTCTTCTTAACGGGAGTCCAGGAGCTCATCTCCACAAATGGACTTTTCAGGATCCTTGGGTGGCTCCGTAGTTTGAAACCAATTCTGGTTATCGCTTCTCGGCCTTTTGGCTAAGATCAAGTGCAGTGATCTAGCGGTTTCTGCCTTGGTCTTGGCTGGGAGGCGCTTGGGGTACCCGGCTCCTTGGCCTGGGGGGATCGCTACACTTATCGGTGGAGCCAAACCCCCCTGCTGCTATTAGGGAGTCGGATTAGTCTCTGGGCAACGAGAGGCGATCACCTTGTCACCACACATAGATGTGGGGGGCAACTGTCGCCACACATAGCTGTGGTGGCAACATTTGGAGGATTAAAAGGAAAAAACGGAAGGAAAACGGATCGTTGAGATGGAGTTTTGGAAAAAGAAGAGATGCTTACGTTTTTTTGTGAAACGGGAGACGGAAGAAACTTTTTTGGAAGAAAAATGGATTCTGGAAATTTTGAGGAAATATGAAGTTTTGGAGAAGGATATCTACTGTATGCAAGAAATAAAGCAAGGTAAAGTTTGTGATGTGACTCTAGTTTCTGAGGAAAAGTGCATTCATTTTTTCAAAGGCTGGAGTGAAGAGGATTCTGGGAAAATTGGAGTAAGTGCATCATTCATGGGGAAACCGAAGAGTGTGATAATTTACATGGACAATCCGTTTGTGGAAATAGAGGAGATAATGGTTTTTTTGGAATCTAAATGTAAGATGGTAAAGTTTCAGAAATTATACAGGAACAAAGTTGGTATTTGGAACGGAAAGAGACGTTTTTTGGTGTGGACAACAGGAGAAGAAAATTTGCATAATGGGAGGATTATGGTAAACGGGAGTTCTGGGTATTGTTACATGGAAAGCAGCAAAGGAACTTTTGAAAAGAACTTTGGAGGACAAAAGGAAGATATTGGTGATAAAATGAAGAAGGAAGTTGATGCCATAATTATAGAGGAGAATAAGCAGGGAAAAGAAGTTGAAAGTTTAAAGGTGAAATTGAAGAAAAAGGTAACGGTACAGGAAAATTGTGGATCAAGGAAAGTATCTGGTGAAAAGAAAGAAGTAAAAGAGGAAAAGGGTAAAGTGTTGGAGAAGGTGGTGACTTTCAGAGATGATGAGGAAGAGTATGATAGGGAACAGATGCGGTTAGAGCATGAGGAGGAAGAAAAGAAGTTAAGGGGTTTTGTTGGGAGGAAAGTAAAAGAGAAAAAGGGGATATTTAGTTTGGGAAACCGGGTGAAGTAATGTCAGTGGTGATTTGTTTGGAAACTGTTGAAACTGCAAAGGAATTGTTATGTTTAACTTTATATATATTAATACAAATGAAAAAATATAAATATAATATCTAAACACGATGATGGAACTAAAATCTTGAGTTTGGTGATATACGATTTAAGATTATAAAACTTAATTTCTGAGTGTTTGGAAAAAAAAAAAAAAAAAATCTGTTCTTATCAGTTTAATATCTGATACGTCCCCTATCTGGGGACCATATATTAAATGGATTTTTAGAACAGGGAGATGGAAAAAGAGCTTGCTCTGTCCACTCCACGCATTGACCTGGTATTGCAGTATCTCCAGGACCGGTGCACCCCTTCTTTAATGCAGTTTCTAAAATCAGAAAGAATTGAATTCAATGTTTTTTGTTCATTTTGCTTGTTTGTCGGATTTTGGGATGGACTCTTTGGCTTTGCTTTTCTTCTCCTCATTGGATTTTTCATGTTCAAAGTTGCAGAAGCCAGATTACAAGCTCATTTTGGTTCAACTTCAGCAACTGTGCATTGCATTGCCATGTAATGTGATGCAATGCTATCTTTCTAGCTCTCCCTTTTTACTTCCTTTTGGATAAACAGACATATTAGGCAAGCATTTTGGAGCTTTCACCTAAATAACTACAGGTGGTGAGATAAGCTGCACAATATAATTGACCTTTCAGTATATTGTTGCACACACACCATCTATTTAGCAAATGCCCTTGTTATCAACAGCAGCCTTTTAAACTCACCTGAGCTAACAGGTATGTGCGCTGGTTACTCTGCTGCGCTTAAAATTTCTTTTTTGGTTTGCTACAATGCCTTTTCTGAAACGTTGTCTCCTTCTGCTGGAACACTGACTTCTTTCATTTAATGCCTGCAGACTATAAAAGAGAACCCAACCCAAAAAGTTTGGTTGATTAGTCTGTGGCATTCTGTTAAACTGTTGCTTATGGCGGTCTCTGTGAGCTTCTCAGCGACATTCAGCCAGCCAGGTATCCTGCCTGCAGTAGATGGAATGTGGCAATGGAACGCTGGCTGCGCGTGTCATAATAGGCTCTGAGCCTTTATATACCTGTGCACAGCAGCAGCCACCTTCAGTCTGCTGCTGGACAGCCAGCAGCAGCAGCAGCAGGAGAGGTATGTAATCAGGAGCCCTCCTGCTAAGGGTAGACAGCTGCTCGTTCCACCCCACCCCCCGCCTTAATTGGTTCTCCTCCCTTCCAACGGTGTTGAGGCGGGTGGGAACAGCAGGGGGTGAAGGTGCTGTGTTTAAAGAGGTGGAGTTATGCAGATCTAAAACGCGTGGATTGCAGCAGCAGCAAGCCGAAAAGTGCAGGCATGTAAGGGATCTAGAGGTTGACAACATGTCTTCTTAACGGGAGTCCAGGAGCTCATCTCCACAAATGGACTTTTCAGGATCCTTGGGTGGCTCCGTAGTTTGAAACCAATTCTGGTTATCGCTTCTCGGCCTTTTGGCTAAGATCAAGTGTAGTATCTGTTCTTATCAGTTTAATATCTGATACGTCCCCTATCTGGGGACCATATATTAAATGGATTTTTAGAACAGGGAGATGGAAAAAGAGCTTGCTCTGTCCACTCCACGCATTGACCTGGTATTGCAGTATCTCCAGGACCGGTGCACCCCTTCTTTAATGCAGTTTCTAAAATCAGAAAGAATTGAATTCAATGTTTTTTGTTCATTTTGCTTGTTTGTCGGATTTTGGGATGGACTCTTTGGCTTTGCTTTTCTTCTCCTCATTGGATTTTTCATGTTCAAAGTTGCAGAAGCCAGATTACAAGCTCATTTTGGTTCAACTTCAGCAACTGTGCATTGCATTGCCATGTAATGTGATGCAATGCTATCTTTCTAGCTCTCCCTTTTTACTTCCTTTTGGATAAACAGACATATTAGGCAAGCATTTTGGAGCTTTCACCTAAATAACTACAGGTGGTGAGATAAGCTGCACAATATAATTGACCTTTCAGTATATTGTTGCACACACACCATCTATTTAGCAAATGCCCTTGTTATCAACAGCAGCCTTTTAAACTCACCTGAGCTAACAGGTATGTGCGCTGGTTACTCTGCTGCGCTTAAAATTTCTTTTTTGGTTTGCTACAATGCCTTTTCTGAAACGTTGTCTCCTTCTGCTGGAACACTGACTTCTTTCATTTAATGCCTGCAGACTATAAAAGAGAACCCAACCCAAAAAGTTTGGTTGATTAGTCTGTGGCATTCTGTTAAACTGTTGCTTATGGCGGTCTCTGTGAGCTTCTCAGCGACATTCAGCCAGCCAGGTATCCTGCCTGCAGTAGATGGAATGTGGCAATGGAACGCTGGCTGCGCGTGTCATAATAGGCTCTGAGCCTTTATATACCTGTGCACAGCAGCAGCCACCTTCAGTCTGCTGCTGGACAGCCAGCAGCAGCAGCAGCAGGAGAGGTATGTAATCAGGAGCCCTCCTGCTAAGGGTAGACAGCTGCTCGTTCCACCCCACCCCCCGCCTTAATTGGTTCTCCTCCCTTCCAACGGTGTTGAGGCGGGTGGGAACAGCAGGGGGTGAAGGTGCTGTGTTTAAAGAGGTGGAGTTATGCAGATCTAAAACGCGTGGATTGCAGCAGCAGCAAGCCGAAAAGTGCAGGCATGTAAGGGATCTAGAGGTTGACAACATGTCTTCTTAACGGGAGTCCAGGAGCTCATCTCCACAAATGGACTTTTCAGGATCCTTGGGTGGCTCCGTAGTTTGAAACCAATTCTGGTTATCGCTTCTCGGCCTTTTGGCTAAGATCAAGTGTAGTATCTGTTCTTATCAGTTTAATATCTGATACGTCCCCTATCTGGGGACCATATATTAAATGGATTTTTAGAACAGGGAGATGGAAAAAGAGCTTGCTCTGTCCACTCCACGCATTGACCTGGTATTGCAGTATCTCCAGGACCGGTGCACCCCTTCTTTAATGCAGTTTCTAAAATCAGAAAGAATTGAATTCAATGTTTTTTGTTCATTTTGCTTGTTTGTCGGATTTTGGGATGGACTCTTTGGCTTTGCTTTTCTTCTCCTCATTGGATTTTTCATGTTCAAAGTTGCAGAAGCCAGATTACAAGCTCATTTTGGTTCAACTTCAGCAACTGTGCATTGCATTGCCATGTAATGTGATGCAATGCTATCTTTCTAGCTCTCCCTTTTTACTTCCTTTTGGATAAACAGACATATTAGGCAAGCATTTTGGAGCTTTCACCTAAATAACTACAGGTGGTGAGATAAGCTGCACAATATAATTGACCTTTCAGTATATTGTTGCACACACACCATCTATTTAGCAAATGCCCTTGTTATCAACAGCAGCCTTTTAAACTCACCTGAGCTAACAGGTATGTGCGCTGGTTACTCTGCTGCGCTTAAAATTTCTTTTTTGGTTTGCTACAATGCCTTTTCTGAAACGTTGTCTCCTTCTGCTGGAACACTGACTTCTTTCATTTAATGCCTGCAGACTATAAAAGAGAACCCAACCCAAAAAGTTTGGTTGATTAGTCTGTGGCATTCTGTTAAACTGTTGCTTATGGCGGTCTCTGTGAGCTTCTCAGCGACATTCAGCCAGCCAGGTATCCTGCCTGCAGTAGATGGAATGTGGCAATGGAACGCTGGCTGCGCGTGTCATAATAGGCTCTGAGCCTTTATATACCTGTGCACAGCAGCAGCCACCTTCAGTCTGCTGCTGGACAGCCAGCAGCAGCAGCAGCAGGAGAGGTATGTAATCAGGAGCCCTCCTGCTAAGGGTAGACAGCTGCTCGTTCCACCCCACCCCCCGCCTTAATTGGTTCTCCTCCCTTCCAACGGTGTTGAGGCGGGTGGGAACAGCAGGGGGTGAAGGTGCTGTGTTTAAAGAGGTGGAGTTATGCAGATCTAAAACGCGTGGATTGCAGCAGCAGCAAGCCGAAAAGTGCAGGCATGTAAGGGATCTAGAGGTTGACAACATGTCTTCTTAACGGGAGTCCAGGAGCTCATCTCCACAAATGGACTTTTCAGGATCCTTGGGTGGCTCCGTAGTTTGAAACCAATTCTGGTTATCGCTTCTCGGCCTTTTGGCTAAGATCAAGTGCAGTATGCCTGGTCTGGTCATTTAAAGGCTAGTACAGCTATGCTGTACTAAAAGGAGTGGTGGAGAGAGAAGGCGAACCTGGAAAGGATGGGAGTAGTTGTCCACTTCGCAGGGACCGGGGATGCCCGGGTCCGTAATGGTTTCAGGATCGAGGTCGCGCAGGAGAAGAGAATGCATTTTTCACTGGGATACCTGGTCAATATGGTGCTTTATGACATACTGAAGGTAAAGAAGGAGGAGATCGTATGCCTGCAGGAATTCAGGAGAGAGGGACGGTATGTGCTTGTTTTTTCTTCTGTTGGTGCATGCCAGAACCTGTACAGAGCCCTCAGGGAAAATGCTGACAATGACTTGCTTTCAGGACTTACTTTCACAGTCCTTTATTCCAGAGGGGACATACCCTTAGTGGTTTTCATGCATAATCCCTTTGTCCCCCTGGAAGAAATAGCGGATTTCCTTAAAAGACATTGTTCCTATGTACAGTATGCCCACAGAGTAGTTAGCATGGAGTCTGGACTGTGGACTGGGAAGCACAAGTTCTTTGTCCGTTTTGGGATAGACCCTCAGGGCCCTGGGGGTTTCCACTATCCCCCTTTAAATTTCAGCATTGGCAGGAATAATGGATATTTATTTTTCCCTGAAGCCCCCTTTTACTGCCGCAAATGTAACTCCTATGGCCACATGCAGGAGAACTGCCCTGAAGCAATGCTCTGCAGAAAATGTAATCTACCTGGGCACCGTGCAAAGGACTGCCCCAACCCTGTTGTATGTAATGGCTGTGGGGAGTCTGGACATGTGTACAGGGATTGCAGGGCACGCACTGGTGGAGCCAGGCTGTATGCCCAGGTTGCCTCTGCCAGCCCTGTAATGCCTGGTAGCAATGCTCTGCAGCAGAGCCGACCTCATGGAGCTGACTCCATTGTCAGCGAAGAGTTACTTGCCTCCTCAGCTGCAGGTAATCAGCTGCCCTCAGGCAATCAGCTGCTGAATCTCACACCTGTGAGTGCTGCCGTCCCTGTGACTCAGAGCGCTCCAGCAGCAGCCTCTGTATCTGCAGTGAGAGTGGGGGGCGGAGCTACAGAGCCGGTGACGTCAGAGGGGGCGGAGCTAGTCAAGGAGCTCAGCGAGCAGCTCCCAGTACTTGTGTCTGCCTGTGGTGAAGGAGATATGGAGGAGGCACTGAGCAGAACGCCCCATGTCTCCTGGGACAAGCTGCAGGCAGATGATGAGGAGGAGCAGAGTGTCAGTGCCAGTGGCACTAAGTGTGAAATAAAGGAGCAGGGGGATTTCACAGCAGCAACAAGGTCCTCTGAAGAGACCAGGGGGAATGCTGTGAAGAAACCCCGCCTCGCTTATCATTATGCAGATGAGGGCAGTGAAAGTCCCATGAGTGAGCGGGCTTATCCAGACTTGGTTTTCTCCCCTGATTGCGATTTTTTAGAGGGGGTTCCTGCCCTCACCTGTTACCAGTCCGGCTGCCAGCCCCCAGAAGGACAAGGCTGATACAGAAATGGGGGACATGTAGAAATCTCCATAAGAAAGTTCTGATATGGCTTCCAAAGCTTCACTTAATGTCCTATCCTTAAATGTGAGGCAGATGAAATCTAAAGGACGCAGGTGTACTGTGCTCAGGTATATCAGATCATTGGGAGCAGACATTTACTGCCTGCAGGAGTGCGGATTATCAGAAGTGCCGGACGATCAGGACTGGCCTCATGGACAGCAGATCTGGTCTGGGTCTAATGTAAATAAGAACGATGGTGTGGGGATCCTGCTGGGGAATGCAGAGTGCAGCATGGACAGCTACACAGTGGTGGAGGTGGGGAGGTGCATTATTGCCATAGTGAAATATAGGGGGTGGCGGGTAAGAATAGTTAACATCTATAGTCCTACCGGAAAAGAGGAGCGTCTTGCTCTCTTGGAAAAGGTTCAGTTATTTTTGCCAGGAAAGATTCCTACCATTTTTGTTGGTGACTTTAATTGTGTTACGGATGAAACCGGTGATGTAACCGGGAAAAAATTATCCCATTTAATTTCAGATTTTTCTTTTTCAGATGCCGCTACTTTAAGGTCGGACAATCCACCACCTACATATAGGGCGGACAGAGGGGGGATCGAATCACGTATTGACAGGATGCTTTTCTCCAAAAATCTGGAGTGCATTAGTTTTAAGCAGTGTGCGGTCCCCTTCTCGGACCACGAGTGTTTGAGGGGTATGTTCAGACAGAAAGGGAGCTTTGTGCATGGGAGGGGTGTATGGAAGCTGAATGTGAGGTTGCTAGAGGATGAAAGAGTGATGAGTGAGTTTAAAAAGAAGTATGAAAGGTGGGGATACTATAAAAACAGGTTTGCATGTGTGTTAGAATGGTGGGATTGGGTGAAGCAAGAAATCCAAAAATTTTTCAGAAAATGGGGCTACAAGAAAGCCGCCATATATAGAAATAAATTCAAAGAATTAAATATGAGGATTGAATGGTTGAAAAAATGCAGTATGTCTGGGATTGATGTGAGTGATTTGTTAGTGGAAGCAAAGAATGAGTTAAAACGTGTGATTGAGAAAAAGGGGAAAGAAATAATGTACAGAACCAAAATAGAACACCTGGAAAAAAACGAAAAATGTACCAGATACTTTTTCAAAAAAATGAATGGAAAAAAAATGGATATGGATGAATTGCTGGATGAGAATGATGTGAGTATAACTGGAGAGGGTGTGATTGAGGAGGTGAATGGTTTCTATAGTAGACTGTATGGGGATAAATGGATTGATTCTGGTTTGATGGGTGAAGTGTTAGGTAGCTTGGAAGATAAATTGGATAATGATGAATGTGAGAACTTGTGTGAGGATGTGATTCTGGATGAAGTGAGAAAGGTGGTGTTCAGTGCTCAGAAAAACAAAACACCGGGTAAAGATGGTATACCAGTAGAGTTGTATGTGAAAGCGTGGGAGTGCATGGGTGCGGATCTGACGGAAGTATGTAAGTATATGTGGGAGAATGGAGAACTGTGTGAATCTATGAAAGAAGGTGTGGTTGTGTTAATCTATAAAAAAGGTGAAAAGAAAAAACTGGGGAATTGGAGGCCAATAACGCTTCTAAATTCCGACTACAAGGTGTATAGCAAGATTTTAGCAAACCGTATGCGTGAAGTGATTGGGAAGGTTGTCAAGGATGATCAAGTGTGTGCTGTGCCTGGGAGATGTATAAGTGATAATCTGTTGTTGTTGAGAGATGTGCTGGGAGACTGTAGAGATAGAAAGCAGAAGTGTATGTTGTTGGCTTTAGATTTTGAGAAGGCGTTTGATAGAGTGTCGCATGTGTTTATGTTTGAAGTGTTAGAAAAAATGGGTTTCCCTAAGAAGTTCCTAGATGGTGTGAGATGTTTGTATGATGATGTGACGAGTGAAGTTTTAGTGAATGGTTGGTTGTGTGATAAATTCCTGATTAAATCAGGTGTTAGACAGGGGTGCCCTCTCTCCCCTGTTTTGTTTGTTAGTGTGATTGAACCTTTGTTATGTATGATTAGGAGAGAGAAAGCGATAAGAGGAATGCTAATACCTGGGAGTAAAGGAATGAATGTCAAGGTGCTGGGATATATGGATGATGTGGTGATTGTGAGTGAGAGTATTGCGTCTATGAGTAGAGTGAAGTTATTATTGGATTTTTTCTGTGGTGCGTCTGCTTTTAGGGTAAACTGGGATAAATGTTGTTTTAAGTGTTTTGGTGATAGTAGGATTAAGATGGATGGTGTGACATGTATGGAAGGGCCGATTAAAGTCTTGGGTATATTGCTGAATGATGATCTGAAGGGTACTGAAAGTTGGGATGAGTGTGGGTTACGGATAGAGAAGAAACTGAATTTTTGGCGAATGCGTGAGTTGACATTGAATGGAAAGGTACTTATAATTAAGGCAGTAATACTTCCAATATTACTTTATGTTGCTGGGGTCTTTCCGTCCCCATACAAAAAAATAAAAAGAGTACAAAAATTAATTTTTACTTTTTTTTGGGGGAGTAAAATGGAAAAATTAAAGAGAGAATATTTATACAAAACATATCAGAATGGTGGTCTGAATTTTCCTGATATTGAAATATTCCTGAGCCTTAATTATATTAAAACGGTGGTAGTGCTAATGGGTAAAAAGAACAAAGGTGCATATATGTTGCGATATATGGCTGGATGGATGTTGTATGGGTTATGCTGGGTGAAAAAAGATGGAAGTGTGCCTGTGGCTTTTAAATGTCCTGTGTGGTATGAGGTGATTGAAAGGTTTGTTAGAAAGAATGATTTGCTGGCTGTGTCTATGTGTGAGTTTGAGAAACCAAAAGCGGTGATGGGAAAAATGAGAGCAAATGAGATTGAATGTAATATTAATGATTTAAGATTTAATGAAGTGGCGGATGCATGGGAAAAATTGGGTACGCATGGTATGTCGAATAAACAGAAGGATGTGGTGTGGATGGCTTTGCATGATATACTGCCTGTGAGAGATGTGCAAAAGAGAAGAGATTTGATCAGAACGAATGTATGTCCAAGAGAAGGGTGTGGAGCGAGTGAGACTGTGAGACATGTGATGTGGGATTGTGATTATGCATATAGTGTGTGGAAAGGTGTGGGTGGTCTATGTAAGGAATTAGCAGGTGTGAGTTATATTAACTGGAGAGTGGCTATGTTTGGTATTGGTGCATGTGGAAAGGTGAATGAAAGGATTTTGTGGTTAATAATGGTGTGTGTCATGGAAAGCCTTTGGGATGTGAGAAACCTGGCTTTGTTCAAAAGAAAAACTGTACCTATTAATGACTGTATTCGGTTAATTCTATCTAGGTTGTACCTTATATATAAATGGGACAAGAGTAGAGGTGGTGGATTGGACGCTGAGGGCATTTGGAAGGTCATGAAATGGCGTCATCTGGTAAAGTACCAGTAATTTTATGTACCTTCATGAGAGTAATATAGCACAAATATACTAACTCTGATTTTGGAAACATAAATTTATAAAAAGAATAAAGATTAACCATGATGATGAGTTATAGTTGAGCAACTATTTTGAAGGTTTTGGCGGACTTTCATACTGTTGTTTACAACAACCTGAATGGTTTTAAAAAAAAAAAAAAAATCTGTTCTTATCAGTTTAATATCTGATACGTCCCCTATCTGGGGACCATATATTAAATGGATTTTTAGAACAGGGAGATGGAAAAAGAGCTTGCTCTGTCCACTCCACGCATTGACCTGGTATTGCAGTATCTCCAGGACCGGTGCACCCCTTCTTTAATGCAGTTTCTAAAATCAGAAAGAATTGAATTCAATGTTTTTTGTTCATTTTGCTTGTTTGTCGGATTTTGGGATGGACTCTTTGGCTTTGCTTTTCTTCTCCTCATTGGATTTTTCATGTTCAAAGTTGCAGAAGCCAGATTACAAGCTCATTTTGGTTCAACTTCAGCAACTGTGCATTGCATTGCCATGTAATGTGATGCAATGCTATCTTTCTAGCTCTCCCTTTTTACTTCCTTTTGGATAAACAGACATATTAGGCAAGCATTTTGGAGCTTTCACCTAAATAACTACAGGTGGTGAGATAAGCTGCACAATATAATTGACCTTTCAGTATATTGTTGCACACACACCATCTATTTAGCAAATGCCCTTGTTATCAACAGCAGCCTTTTAAACTCACCTGAGCTAACAGGTATGTGCGCTGGTTACTCTGCTGCGCTTAAAATTTCTTTTTTGGTTTGCTACAATGCCTTTTCTGAAACGTTGTCTCCTTCTGCTGGAACACTGACTTCTTTCATTTAATGCCTGCAGACTATAAAAGAGAACCCAACCCAAAAAGTTTGGTTGATTAGTCTGTGGCATTCTGTTAAACTGTTGCTTATGGCGGTCTCTGTGAGCTTCTCAGCGACATTCAGCCAGCCAGGTATCCTGCCTGCAGTAGATGGAATGTGGCAATGGAACGCTGGCTGCGCGTGTCATAATAGGCTCTGAGCCTTTATATACCTGTGCACAGCAGCAGCCACTTTCAGTCTGCTGCTGGACAGCCAGCAGCAGCAGCAGCAGGAGAGGTATGTAATCAGGAGCCCTCCTGCTAAGGGTAGACAGCTGCTCGTTCCACCCCACCCCCCGCCTTAATTGGTTCTCCTCCCTTCCAACGGTGTTGAGGCGGGTGGGAACAGCAGGGGGTGAAGGTGCTGTGTTTAAAGAGGTGGAGTTATGCAGATCTAAAACGCGTGGATTGCAGCAGCAGCAAGCCGAAAAGTGCAGGCATGTAAGGGATCTAGAGGTTGACAACATGTCTTCTTAACGGGAGTCCAGGAGCTCATCTCCACAAATGGACTTTTCAGGATCCTTGGGTGGCTCCGTAGTTTGAAACCAATTCTGGTTATCGCTTCTCGGCCTTTTGGCTTAGATCTTGTATCTGGTCAGAAGGATCCTATAGTGTCTCCCCCTCGGCCTTGCAGCATCGCCACTTAGGTGGCTTAAGCTGCCTGCTGCTATTGGGGGGGGTCCAGAGGAAACGAGAGGTGATAATGGGCGTCAAGATTCGCTATGCCGGGACCGATGATATTCGGGTCAAAAATGCTTTTCGCATTGATATTGAGGAGTCGAAGAGGAATTTCTTTAACCTGCGGTTCTTGGTGGAAGTCGTCATCTTCAAGATTTTGAATGTTGGTCGTGGAGACATCATTTGCCTACAGGAGTTCCCAAAGAATGGCCGGTACGTTTTAGTCCTTGATCGTATGGCAGCTTGCCAGAATCTTTTCAAGACTCTAAAGGATCAGCAAGCCTTGGATCATCCGGCTCTTGATGGGCTTACATTCACGGTATTGTATACTAAGGGGGAAGTGCCAGTTGTTGTGTTTATGCACAACCCCCTTGTGGATGTGGAGGACATTACTAGATTCCTGAACCTTCATTGCAGCTATGTGTCCTACTCACACAAGGTGAGGAATGAGGTGGGCTTGTGGACTGGCAAACACAAGTTTTTTGTTCGGTTCCAGGAGGACCCCCAGGGACCTGGGGGTATCCACTACCCTCCCCTCAGTTTTGCCATCGGGAGGGATAGAGGGTATATGTTTTTTCCTGGTGCTCCGCGTTTTTGCAGGAAGTGTAAATCCTTTGGACACTACCAAGAGGACTGCACGGTGGAGAAGTTTTGTGGGAAATGCAATAAAGAGGGTCATCTGGCAATGGAGTGTACTAACTCCATGGTTTGTAATGCATGTGGCGAGGAGGGACACGCTTTCAAGGACTGTCCCCATCGTTCCAGGTCATATGCAGAGGCCGTGTCCCCACGTCCTACTACTGCCGCCACTATTGGTGAGGCGATCGAGGCAGTAAGGGACTTCATGGAAGAGATGGAGCAAGCACCCGATCCTGCTGGTGGAAGCGCTGTTGAGATAGAGCCTGCAGATATGTCAATTCTGCTTGATATGAGTGGTGAGGGAGAAGTGAGCGGTTCACTCTCCACAACGCCGGTGTTGGCTTTGGAAAGCTCAGAGGCAATTCATGAAGGTGGTGGTGGCCAGGGTGACTTCACCGGGGCTGTGGTGAGGCCCCCTGATGAGGACTCTGATGTGTCTTCTGCAAAGAAGTTCCGGCCAGATTTTTCACCTGCCAGTATTGGGAGCATCAGCCCCTTAAGTGATAGGAGCTATCCCGAGAGCTACAGTGCCTCTCCTAGGAGGTCTTTTTTGGAGGAGGGGGCCAGCATTCTCTGCTTAACATCAGGAATCGAGTTTCAAGACGAGAAAGGTTGACTCTTCGGTGGGGGGTATGTTCTTTTTTACCGAATATGGTTAAAAAATGGGCTCCAACGTGGGCTGTAGTGTACTGTCAATAAATGTAAGGCTTATAAAATCTAAGCCTAGAAGATTGGCTATACTGGAAGAACTAAAAAATCTTGGAGCAAATATTTACTGTCTGCAAGAGTGCGGAATTGAAGAGTCACCTCCTGAAAAGGACTGGGTATATGGGCATAGTATTTGGTCAGGTTCAATGACAAACAAAAATGATGGTGTGGGGATTTTGTTGGGGAATAGGGATTTAAGTTTTGAAAATTATATGGTGGTGGAGCCAGGTCGTTGTATAATGGCAGTGGTTAAGGGGAGAGGGTGGAGGGTGAAAATTGTTAACGTGTATTGTCCAATTAACAAAGGGGATAGGTTAGCACTATTAGAGAAAATACGTTTATTTTTGCCTGGAAGGATTCCAATATTATTAGTTGGTGATTTCAATTGTGTTTCTGAAGGGGAAATTGATGTCACGGGTAAGGTCCTTAATCAAATTACATCTGATTTTTCTTTTTTAGATGCAGCGGAATTTTTGAGTAAGCCACCACCGGCCACATATAGAGCTGATAGGGGAGGAATAGTGTCCAGGATTGACCGCATGCTGTATACAAATAGAGGTTTGGTGTGTAAATTTTTTTAAACAGCATGTTTTTTCTTTCACAGACCATGAATGTTTGTGGGGTATGTTTGAAGGTGATAAAAAAATGGTGCATGGTGTTGGGGTATGGAAGCTAAATGTTAGGTTGTTAGAGGATGTTAGGGTTATGAGAGACTTCGAAAGTAAGTATGAATGGTGGAGGTCTAGGAAAAATAATTTTGTGGATGTGACTGTATGGTGGGATTGGGTGAAAGTGGAAATTAAGAATTTTTTTAGGAGGTGGGGTTATAAAAAAGCAGCAATTGAAAGAGGCAGATTTAAAGATTTAAATATGAGGATTGAGTGGTTACATAAAATGAGTATGAAAGGAATTGATGTTAGTGATCAACTCAGAGGAGCGAGAGATGAGATGAAGCGTGTTTTGGAAAAGCGTGGGAAGGAAATTATTTTTAGGACGAGAGTTGAGCATTTGGATATGGATGAGAAGTGTACGAGGTACTTTTTTAAAAAAATGTGCAGTAAAAAAGATGAGTTGGATGAGGTTGTAAATGATAATGGTATGACTGTGGTTGGAAGGGAAGTGTTGGATGAGGTACATAGTTTCTATAGTAGTTTATTTGAGTCTAAATGGGTGGATGGGGGTTTGAAAGAGCATGTGTTAGGTATGTTGGAGAGTCAGCTTGAATCAGGGGAACGTGAGTGTTTGAGTGAGGATATTGTTTTTGATGAGGTTAAAAAGGCGGTGGATGGTGCGAAAAAGAATAAAACACCTGGGAAAGATGGGTTGCCTGTGGAGTTTTATGTAAAAGCATGGGATGTGATTGGTGTTGATTTTGTGGAGGTATGTCAATATATGTGGATGAATGGTGTACTTTGTAATTCCATGAAAGAAGGAGTAGTTGTTTTACTATATAAGAAGGGTGAGAAAAAGAATTTGCGTAATTGGAGGCCGATTACATTACTCAATGCAGATTATAAAGTCTTTAGCAAAATTCTGGCTAACCGTATGCGTGGGGTGATTGGAAGTGTGGTTGGTGATGATCAAGTGTGCGCGGTGCCAGGTAGGTGTATGACTGATAACCTCTTGTTGTTGAGAGACGTAATTGGAGATTGTATGTTTAGGAAGGGGAAATGTATGGTTTTTTGTGTGGATTTTGAGAAAGCTTTTGATAGAGTGTCGCATGCGTTTATGTTTGAGGTGTTAGTTAGGATGGGTTTTCCTAGTGTTTTTGTGAATGCCATAAGGTGTTTGTATGATGGTGTGGTGAGTGAAGTGTTAGTGAATGGATGTTTGAGTGAGAAGGTGTGCATAAAATCAGGGGTCAGGCAGGGGTGTCCGTTGTCCCCTGTCCTGTTTATAAGTGTGATTGAGCCCCTGTTGTGCATGATTCGGAAAGAGAAAGTGATGAATGGTCTTCTGATCCCAGGGAGTGGTGGAAAGACTGTAAAGGTAATGGGGTATATGGACGATGTTGTTGTGGTGAGTGATAATATGGCTGCTATGAATCGAGCAAGGTTGCTTTTAGATTTCTTTTGTGGTGCATCTGGTTTTAGGGTGAATTGGGGGAAGTGTAGCTTTAAGTGTTTCGGGGATTCGAGTGTTAGGATGGATGGTGTGATATGTGAAGAAGGTGCTATTAAGGTTTTGGGGGTGTGGTTTAACAAAGATCTGAAAGGGAATGAGAGTTGGGATGAATGCGGTAAGAGGATTGAACAGAAGTTAAATTTTTGGAGGTTACGGGACTTGACATTGTCAGGCAAAGTCCTTATTATTAAGTCAGTGATTCTTCCTATGTTACTTTTTGTGTCAGTGGTTTTTCCAGCCCCTTATAGGGGTTTTAGGCGGATTGAGAAGCTAATTTTTACGTTTTATTGGGGAAGTAAGATGGAAAAACTTAAAAGGGAATATTTGTGTAAGTTACGTGAACATGGGGGAATGGATTTCCCAAATTTTGAATTTTGTCTTGGTTTAAATTATATTAAAACGGTGGTTGTTCTGTTAGGTAGGGATAACAAGACGGCTTTTATGATTAAATATATGGCTGGATGGATGTTGTTTGGGTTGAAATGGATGAGAAGGGATGCAAGAGTGCCTGTTTCGTTTAAATGTCCAGTGTGGTATGAGTTTGTTGAAAAATTTGTTGTCAAGCATGATTTGTTGGATGTTCCTATGGGTGATTTCAAAGTGATAAGGAATGTAAGGAGAAGGATGCGTGTTAGAGAGTTTGAATGTAACATTAGGGGCTTGAGATCGAGTGAAGCGTTGTGTGTATGGAGGAACCTGAGTATAAAAGGAATATCGAATAGGCAGCGTGATATCGTATGGATGAGTTTGCATGAGATTTTGCCTGTGAGAGAGGTACAGAAGAGGAGGGATCTGATTAGAACAGAGGTCTGTCCGAGGGATGGATGTGGGGCGAGTGAAACTGTTATGCATTTGGTTTGGAATTGTGATTATGCTCAGAGTGTTTGGAAGGGAGTGGGTGGTTTATGCAAGGAACTAGCGGGCGTGAATTTTATAAATTGGAGAGTGGTAATGTTTGGGATGGGTGCAAGTAGCCGGGTGAAAGAGAGATTGTTGTGGTTGATAATGGCATGTGTAATAGAAAGTCTGTGGGACGTTAGGAATTTGTGTTTATTTAAAAGGAAAATAATCTCAGTTAATAATTGTGTTAGGATGGTTTTGTCAAGGTTATACATAGTTTATTTATGGGACAGCCGTGGCGGTGGTGGCTCTGATTCAGAAGGTTTTTGGAAAGTAAAAAAATGGAGGTCACTGGTAAAGTACCAGTAAGTCCTTGTTTAAGTGTTGTGATCTGTCTTTTTTTATGATAATGGTATGTTTTATAGTTTTTTGTCCATTCAAAAGGTATTACAACTGTTTCAGTATAAAGTTATAAATATGAAATAAAGAAAGTACCATTATGATGTAAGACTGGGCAACGTAGTATGAGTTTTTATACTATTGATTGTTGCTTGAAAAATTTTACTGAATGGTATAAAAAAAAAAAAAAAATCTGTTCTTATCAGTTTAATATCTGATACGTCCCCTATCTGGGGACCATATATTAAATGGATTTTTAGAACAGGGAGATGGAAAAAGAGCTTGCTCTGTCCACTCCACGCATTGACCTGGTATTGCAGTATCTCCAGGACCGGTGCACCCCTTCTTTAATGCAGTTTCTAAAATCAGAAAGAATTGAATTCAATGTTTTTTGTTCATTTTGCTTGTTTGTCGGATTTTGGGATGGACTCTTTGGCTTTGCTTTTCTTCTCCTCATTGGATTTTTCATGTTCAAAGTTGCAGAAGCCAGATTACAAGCTCATTTTGGTTCAACTTCAGCAACTGTGCATTGCATTGCCATGTAATGTGATGCAATGCTATCTTTCTAGCTCTCCCTTTTTACTTCCTTTTGGATAAACAGACATATTAGGCAAGCATTTTGGAGCTTTCACCTAAATAACTACAGGTGGTGAGATAAGCTGCACAATATAATTGACCTTTCAGTATATTGTTGCACACACACCATCTATTTAGCAAATGCCCTTGTTATCAACAGCAGCCTTTTAAACTCACCTGAGCTAACAGGTATGTGCGCTGGTTACTCTGCTGCGCTTAAAATTTCTTTTTTGGTTTGCTACAATGCCTTTTCTGAAACGTTGTCTCCTTCTGCTGGAACACTGACTTCTTTCATTTAATGCCTGCAGACTATAAAAGAGAACCCAACCCAAAAAGTTTGGTTGATTAGTCTGTGGCATTCTGTTAAACTGTTGCTTATGGCGGTCTCTGTGAGCTTCTCAGCGACATTCAGCCAGCCAGGTATCCTGCCTGCAGTAGATGGAATGTGGCAATGGAACGCTGGCTGCGCGTGTCATAATAGGCTCTGAGCCTTTATATACCTGTGCACAGCAGCAGCCACCTTCAGTCTGCTGCTGGACAGCCAGCAGCAGCAGGAGAGGTATGTAATCAGGAGCCCTCCTGCTAAGGGTAGACAGCTGCTCGTTCCACCCCACCCCCCGCCTTAATTGGTTCTCCTCCCCTCCAACGGTGTTGAGGCGGGTGGGAACAGCAGGGGGTGAAGGTGCTGTGTTTAAAGAGGTGGAGTTATGCAGATCTAAAACGCGTGGATTGCAGCAGCAGCAAGCCGAAAAGTGCAGGCATGTAAGGGATCTAGAGGTTGACAACATGTCTTCTTAACGGGAGTCCAGGAGCTCATCTCCACAAATGGACTTTTCAGGATCCTTGGGTGGCTCCGTAGTTTGAAACCAATTCTGGTTATCGCTTCTCGGCCTTTTGGCTAAGATCAAGTGTAGTATCTGTTCTTATCAGTTTAATATCTGATACGTCCCCTATCTGGGGACCATATATTAAATGGATTTTTAGAACAGGGAGATGGAAAAAGAGCTTGCTCTGTCCACTCCACGCATTGACCTGGTATTGCAGTATCTCCAGGACCGGTGCACCCCTTCTTTAATGCAGTTTCTAAAATCAGAAAGAATTGAATTCAATGTTTTTTGTTCATTTTGCTTGTTTGTCGGATTTTGGGATGGACTCTTTGGCTTTGCTTTTCTTCTCCTCATTGGATTTTTCATGTTCAAAGTTGCAGAAGCCAGATTACAAGCTCATTTTGGTTCAACTTCAGCAACTGTGCATTGCATTGCCATGTAATGTGATGCAATGCTATCTTTCTAGCTCTCCCTTTTTACTTCCTTTTGGATAAACAGACATATTAGGCAAGCATTTTGGAGCTTTCACCTAAATAACTACAGGTGGTGAGATAAGCTGCACAATATAATTGACCTTTCAGTATATTGTTGCACACACACCATCTATTTAGCAAATGCCCTTGTTATCAACAGCAGCCTTTTAAACTCACCTGAGCTAACAGGTATGTGCGCTGGTTACTCTGCTGCGCTTAAAATTTCTTTTTTGGTTTGCTACAATGCCTTTTCTGAAACGTTGTCTCCTTCTGCTGGAACACTGACTTCTTTCATTTAATGCCTGCAGACTATAAAAGAGAACCCAACCCAAAAAGTTTGGTTGATTAGTCTGTGGCATTCTGTTAAACTGTTGCTTATGGCGGTCTCTGTGAGCTTCTCAGCGACATTCAGCCAGCCAGGTATCCTGCCTGCAGTAGATGGAATGTGGCAATGGAACGCTGGCTGCGCGTGTCATAATAGGCTCTGAGCCTTTATATACCTGTGCACAGCAGCAGCCACCTTCAGTCTGCTGCTGGACAGCCAGCAGCAGCAGCAGCAGGAGAGGTATGTAATCAGGAGTCCTCCTGCTAAGGGTAGACAGCTGCTCGTTCCACCCCACCCCCCGCCTTAATTGGTTCTCCTCCCTTCCAACGGTGTTGAGGCGGGTGGGAACAGCAGGGGGTGAAGGTGCTGTGTTTAAAGAGGTGGAGTTATGCAGATCTAAAACGCGTGGATTGCAGCAGCAGCAAGCCGAAAAGTGCAGGCATGTAAGGGATCTAGAGGTTGACAACATGTCTTCTTAACGGGAGTCCAGGAGCTCATCTCCACAAATGGACTTTTCAGGATCCTTGGGTGGCTCCGTAGTTTGAAACCAATTCTGGTTATCGCTTCTCGGCCTTTTGGCTAAGATCAAGTGTAGTATCTGTTCTTATCAGTTTAATATCTGATACGTCCCCTATCTGGGGACCATATATTAAATGGATTTTTAGAACAGGGAGATGGAAAAAGAGCTTGCTCTGTCCACACCACGCATTGACCTGGTATTGCAGTATCTCCAGGACTGGTGCACCCTTTCTTTAATGCAGTTTCTAAAATCAGAAAGAATTGAATTCAATGTTTTTTGTTCATTTTGCTTGTTTGTCGGATTTTGGGATGGACTCTTTGGCTTTGCTTTTCTTCTCCTCATTGGATTTTTCATGTTCAAAGTTGCAGAAGCCAGATTACAAGCTCATTTTGGTTCAACTTCAGCAACTGTGCATTGCATTGCCATGTAATGTGATGCAATGCTATCTTTCTAGCTCTCCCTTTTTACTTGCTTTTGGATAAACAGACATATTAGGCAAGCATTTTGGAGCTTTCACCTAAATAACTACAGGTGGTGAGATAAGCTGCACAATATAATTGACCTTTCAGTATATTGTTGCACACACACCATCTATTTAGCAAATGCCCTTGTTATCAACAGCAGCCTTTTAAACTCACCTGAGCTAACAGGTATGTGTGCTGGTTACTCTGCTGCGCTTAAAATTTCTTTTTTGGTTTGCTACAATGCCTTTTCTGAAACGTTGTCTCCTTCTGCTGGAACACTGACTTCTTTCATTTAATGCCTGCAGACTATAAAAGAGAACCCAACCCAAAAAGTTTGGTTGATTAGTCTGTGGCATTCTGTTAAACTGTTGCTTATGGCGGTCTCTGTGAGCTTCTCAGCGACATTCAGCCAGCCAGGTATCCTGCCTGCAGTAGATGGAATGTGGCAATGGAACGCTGGCTGCGCGTGTCATAATAGGCTCTGAGCCTTTATATACCTGTGCACAGCAGCAGCCACCTTCAGTCTGCTGCTGGACAGCCAGCAGCAGCAGGAGAGGTATGTAATCAGGAGCCCTCCTGCTAAGGGTAGACAGCTGCTCGTTCCACCCCACCCCCCGCCTTAATTGGTTCTCCTCCCCTCCAACGGTGTTGAGGCGGGTGGGAACAGCAGGGGGTGAAGGTGCTGTGTTTAAAGAGGTGGAGTTATGCAGATCTAAAACGCGTGGATTGCAGCAGCAGCAAGCCGAAAAGTGCAGGCATGTAAGGGATCTAGAGGTTGACAACATGTCTTCTTAACGGGAGTCCAGGAGCTCATCTCCACAAATGGACTTTTCAGGATCCTTGGGTGGCTCCGTAGTTTGAAACCAATTCTGGTTATCGCTTCTCGGCCTTTTGGCTAAGATCAAGTGTAGTATCTGTTCTTATCAGTTTAATATCTGATACGTCCCCTATCTGGGGACCATATATTAAATGGATTTTTAGAACAGGGAGATGGAAAAAGAGCTTGCTCTGTCCACTCCACGCATTGACCTGGTATTGCAGTATCTCCAGGACCGGTGCACCCCTTCTTTAATGCAGTTTCTAAAATCAGAAAGAATTGAATTCAATGTTTTTTGTTCATTTTGCTTGTTTGTCGGATTTTGGGATGGACTCTTTGGCTTTGCTTTTCTTCTCCTCATTGGATTTTTCATGTTCAAAGTTGCAGAAGCCAGATTACAAGCTCATTTTGGTTCAACTTCAGCAACTGTGCATTGCATTGCCATGTAATGTGATGCAATGCTATCTTTCTAGCTCTCCCTTTTTACTTCCTTTTGGATAAACAGACATATTAGGCAAGCATTTTGGAGCTTTCACCTAAATAACTACAGGTGGTGAGATAAGCTGCACAATATAATTGACCTTTCAGTATATTGTTGCACACACACCATCTATTTAGCAAATGCCCTTGTTATCAACAGCAGCCTTTTAAACTCACCTGAGCTAACAGGTATGTGCGCTGGTTACTCTGCTGCGCTTAAAATTTCTTTTTTGGTTTGCTACAATGCCTTTTCTGAAACGTTTTCTCCTTCTGCTGGAACACTGACTTCTTTCATTTAATGCCTGCAGACCATAAAAGAGAACCCAACCCAAAAAGTTTGGTTGATTAGTCTGTGGCATTCTGTTAAACTGTTGCTTATGGCGGTCTCTGTGAGCTTCTCAGCGACATTCAGCCAGCCAGGTATCCTGCCTGCAGTAGATGGAATGTGGCAATGGAACGCTGGCTGCGCGTGTCATAATAGGCTCTGAGCCTTTATATACCTGTGCACAGCAGCAGCCACCTTCAGTCTGCTGCTGGACAGCCAGCAGCAGCAGCAGCAGGAGAGGTATGTAATCAGGAGCCCTCCTGCTAAGGGTAGACAGCTGCTCGTTCCACCCCACCCCCCGCCTTAATTGGTTCTCCTCCCTTCCAACGGTGTTGAGGCGGGTGGGAACAGCAGGGGGTGAAGGTGCTGTGTTTAAAGAGGTGGAGTTATGCAGATCTAAAACGCGTGGATTGCAGCAGCAGCAAGCCGAAAAGTGCAGGCATGTAAGGGATCTAGAGGTTGACAACATGTCTTCTTAACGGGAGTCCAGGAGCTCATCTCCACAAATGGACTTTTCAGGATCCTTGGGTGGCTCCGTAGTTTGAAACCAATTCTGGTTATCGCTTCTCGGCCTTTTGGCTAAGATCAAGTGTAGTATCTGTTCTTATCAGTTTAATATCTGATACGTCCCCTATCTGGGGACCATATATTAAATGGATTTTTAGAACAGGGAGATGGAAAAAGAGCTTGCTCTGTCCACTCCACGCATTGACCTGGTATTGCAGTATCTCCAGGACCGGTGCACCCCTTCTTTAATGCAGTTTCTAAAATCAGAAAGAATTGAATTCAATGTTTTTTGTTCATTTTGCTTGTTTGTCGGATTTTGGGATGGACTCTTTGGCTTTGCTTTTCTTCTCCTCATTGGATTTTTCATGTTCAAAGTTGCAGAAGCCAGATTACAAGCTCATTTTGGTTCAACTTCAGCAACTGTGCATTGCATTGCTATGTAATGTGATGCAATGCTATCTTTCTAGCTCTCCCTTTTTACTTTCTTTTGGATAAACAGACATATTAGGCAAGCATTTTGGAGCTTTCACCTAAATAACTACAGGTGGTGAGATAAGCTGCACAATATAATTGACCTTTCAGTATATTGTTGCACACACACCATCTATTTAGCAAATGCCCTTGTTATCAACAGCAGCCTTTTAAACTCACCTGAGCTAACAGGTATGTGCGCTGGTTACTCTGCTGCGCTTAAAATTTCTTTTTTGGTTTGCTACAATGCCTTTTCTGAAACGTTGTCTCCTTCTGCTGGAACACTGACTTCTTTCATTTAATGCCTGCAGACTATAAAAGAGAACCCAACCCAAAAAGTTTGGTTGATTAGTCTGTGGCATTCTGTTAAACTGTTGCTTATGGCGGTCTCTGTGAGCTTCTCAGCGACATTCAGCCAGCCAGGTATCCTGCCTGCAGTAGATGGAATGTGGCAATGGAACGCTGGCTGCGCGTGTCATAATAGGCTCTGAGCCTTTATATACCTGTGCACAGCAGCAGCCACCTTCAGTCTGCTGCTGGACAGCCAGCAGCAGCAGCAGCAGGAGAGGTATGTAATCAGGAGCCCTCCTGCTAAGGGTAGACAGCTGCTCGTTCCACCCCACCCCCCGCCTTAATTGGTTCTCCTCCCTTCCAACGGTGTTGAGGCGGGTGGGAACAGCAGGGGGTGAAGGTGCTGTGTTTAAAGAGGTGGAGTTATGCAGATCTAAAACGCGTGGATTGCAGCAGCAGCAAGCCGAAAAGTGCAGGCATGTAAGGGATCTAGAGGTTGACAACATGTCTTCTTAACGGGAGTCCAGGAGCTCATCTCCACAAATGGACTTTTCAGGATCCTTGGGTGGCTCCGTAGTTTGAAACCAATTCTGGTTATCGCTTCTCGGCCTTTTGGCTAAGATCAAGTGCAGTGATCTAGCGGTTTCTGCCTTGGTCTTGGCTGGGAGGCGCTTGGGGTACCCGGCTCCTTGGCCTGGGGGGATCGCTACACTTATCGGTGGAGCCAAACCCCCCTGCTGCTATTAGGGAGTCGGATTAGTCCCTGGGCAACGAGAGGCGATCACCTTGTCACCACACATAGCTGTGGGGGGCAACTGTCGCCACACATAGCTGTGGTGGCAACATTTGGAGGATTAAAAGGAAAAAACGGAAGGAAAACGGATCGTTGAGATGGAGTTTTGGAAAAAGAAGAGATGCTTACGTTTTTTTGTGAAACGGGAGACGGAAGAAACTTTTTTGGAAGAAAAATGGATTCTGGAAATTTTGAGGAAATATGAAGTTTTGGAGAAGGATATCTACTGTATGCAAGAAATAAAGCAAGGTAAAGTTTGTGATGTGACTCTAGTTTCTGAGGAAAAGTGCATTCATTTTTTCAAAGGCTGGAGTGAAGAGGATTCTGGGAAAATTGGAGTAAGTGCATCATTCATGGGGAAACCGAAGAGTGTGATAATTTACATGGACAATCCGTTTGTGGAAATAGAGGAGATAATGGTTTTTTTGGAATCTAAATGTAAGATGGTAAAGTTTCAGAAATTATACAGGAACAAAGTTGGTATTTGGAACGGAAAGAGACGTTTTTTGGTGTGGACAACAGGAGAAGAAAATTTGCATAATGGGAGGATTATGGTAAACGGGAGTTCTGGGTATTGTTACATGGAAAGCAGCAAAGGAACTTTTGAAAAGAACTTTGGAGGACAAAAGGAAGATATTGGTGATAAAATGAAGAAGGAAGTTGATGCCATAATTATAGAGGAGAATAAGCAGGGAAAAGAAGTTGAAAGTTTAAAGGTGAAATTGAAGAAAAAGGTAACGGTACAGGAAAATTGTGGATCAAGGAAAGTATCTGGTGAAAAGAAAGAAGTAAAAGAGGAAAAGGGTAAAGTGTTGGAGAAGGTGGTGACTTTCAGAGATGATGAGGAAGAGTATGATAGGGAACAGATGCGGTTAGAGCATGAGGAGGAAGAAAAGAAGTTAAGGGGTTTTGTTGGGAGGAAAGTAAAAGAGAAAAAGGGGATATTTAGTTTGGGAAACCGGGTGAAGTAATGTCAGTGGTGATTTGTTTGGAAACTGTTGAAACTGCAAAGGAATTGTTATGTTTAACTTTATATATATTAATTCAAATGAAAAAATATAAATATAATATCTAAACACGATGATGGAACTAAAATCTTGAGTTTGGTGATATACGATTTAAGATTATAAAACTTAATTTCTGAGTGTTTGGAAAAAAAAAAAAAAAAAATCTGTTCTTATCAGTTTAATATCTGATACGTCCCCTATCTGGGGACCATATATTAAATGGATTTTTAGAACAGGGAGATGGAAAAAGAGCTTGCTCTGTCCACTCCACGCATTGACCTGGTATTGCAGTATCTCCAGGACCGGTGCACCCCTTCTTTAATGCAGTTTCTAAAATCAGAAAGAATTGAATTCAATGTTTTTTGTTCATTTTGCTTGTTTGTCGGATTTTGGGATGGACTCTTTGGCTTTGCTTTTCTTCTCCTCATTGGATTTTTCATGTTCAAAGTTGCAGAAGCCAGATTACAAGCTCATTTTGGTTCAACTTCAGCAACTGTGCATTGCATTGCCATGTAATGTGATGCAATGCTATCTTTCTAGCTCTCCCTTTTTACTTCCTTTTGGATAAACAGACATATTAGGCAAGCATTTTGGAGCTTTCACCTAAATAACTACAGGTGGTGAGATAAGCTGCACAATATAATTGACCTTTCAGTATATTGTTGCACACACACCATCTATTTAGCAAATGCCCTTGTTATCAACAGCAGCCTTTTAAACTCACCTGAGCTAACAGGTATGTGCGCTGGTTACTCTGCTGCGCTTAAAATTTCTTTTTTGGTTTGCTACAATGCCTTTTCTGAAACGTTGTCTCCTTCTGCTGGAACACTGACTTCTTTCATTTAATGCCTGCAGACTATAAAAGAGAACCCAACCCAAAAAGTTTGGTTGATTAGTCTGTGGCATTCTGTTAAACTGTTGCTTATGGCGGTCTCTGTGAGCTTCTCAGCGACATTCAGCCAGCCAGGTATCCTGCCTGCAGTAGATGGAATGTGGCAATGGAACGCTGGCTGCGCGTGTCATAATAGGCTCTGAGCCTTTATATACCTGTGCACAGCAGCAGCCACCTTCAGTCTGCTGCTGGACAGCCAGCAGCAGCAGCAGCAGGAGAGGTATGTAATCAGGAGCCCTCCTGCTAAGGGTAGACAGCTGCTCGTTCCACCCCACCCCCCGCCTTAATTGGTTCTCCTCCCTTCCAACGGTGTTGAGGCGGGTGGGAACAGCAGGGGGTGAAGGTGCTGTGTTTAAAGAGGTGGAGTTATGCAGATCTAAAACGCGTGGATTGCAGCAGCAGCAAGCCGAAAAGTGCAGGCATGTAAGGGATCTAGAGGTTGACAACATGTCTTCTTAACGGGAGTCCAGGAGCTCATCTCCACAAATGGACTTTTCAGGATCCTTGGGTGGCTCCGTAGTTTGAAACCAATTCTGGTTATCGCTTCTCGGCCTTTTGGCTAAGATCAAGTGTAGTATCTGTTCTTATCAGTTTAATATCTGATACGTCCCATATCTGGGGACCATATATTAAATGGATTTTTAGAACAGGGAGATGGAAAAAGAGCTTGCTCTGTCCACTCCACGCATTGACCTGGTATTGCAGTATCTCCAGGACCGGTGCACCCCTTCTTTAATGCAGTTTCTAAAATCAGAAAGAATTGAATTCGATGTTTTTTGTTCATTTTGCTTGTTTGTCGGATTTTGGGATGGACTCTTTGGCTTTGCTTTTCTTCTCCTCATTGGATTTTTCATGTTCAAAGTTGCAGAAGCCAGATTACAAGCTCATTTTGGTTCAACTTCAGCAACTGTGCATTGCATTGCCATGTAATGTGATGCAATGCTATCTTTCTAGCTCTCCCTTTTTACTTCCTTTTGGATAAACAGACATATTAGGCAAGCATTTTGGAGCTTTCACCTAAATAACTACAGGTGGTGAGATAAGCTGCACAATATAATTGACCTTTCAGTATATTGTTGCACACACACCATCTATTTAGCAAATGCCCTTGTTATCAACAGCAGCCTTTTAAACTCACCTGAGCTAACAGGTATGTGCGCTGGTTACTCTGCTGCGCTTAAAATTTCTTTTTTGGTTTGCTACAATGCCTTTTCTGAAACGTTGTCTCCTTCTGCTGGAACACTGACTTCTTTCATTTAATGCCTGCAGACTATAAAAGAGAACCCAACCCAAAAAGTTTGGTTGATTAGTCTGTGGCATTCTGTTAAACTGTTGCTTATGGCGGTCTCTGTGAGCTTCTCAGCGACATTCAGCCAGCCAGGTATCCTGCCTGCAGTAGATGGAATGTGGCAATGGAACGCTGGCTGCGCGTGTCATAATAGGCTCTGAGCCTTTATATACCTGTGCACAGCAGCAGCCACCTTCAGTCTGCTGCTGGACAGCCAGCAGCAGCAGCAGCAGGAGAGGTATGTAATCAGGAGCCCTCCTGCTAAGGGTAGACAGCTGCTCGTTCCACCCCACCCCCCGCCTTAATTGGTTCTCCTCCCTTCCAACGGTGTTGAGGCGGGTGGGAACAGCAGGGGGTGAAGGTGCTGTGTTTAAAGAGGTGGAGTTATGCAGATCTAAAACGCGTGGATTGCAGCAGCAGCAAGCCGAAAAGTGCAGGCATGTAAGGGATCTAGAGGTTGACAACATGTCTTCTTAACGGGAGTCCAGGAGCTCATCTCCACAAATGGACTTTTCAGGATCCTTGGGTGGCTCCGTAGTTTGAAACCAATTCTGGTTATCGCTTCTCGGCCTTTTGGCTTAGATCTTGTATCTGGTCAGAAGGATCCTATAGTGTCTCCCCCTCGGCCTTGCAGCATCGCCACTTAGGTGGCTTAAGCTGCCTGCTGCTATTGGGGGGGGTCCAGAGGAAACGAGAGGTGATAATGGGCGTCAAGATTCGCTATGCCGGGACCGATGATATTCGGGTCAAAAATGCTTTTCGCATTGATATTGAGGAGTCGAAGAGGAATTTCTTTAACCTGCGGTTCTTGGTGGAAGTCGTCATCTTCAAGATTTTGAATGTTGGTCGTGGAGACATCATTTGCCTACAGGAGTTCCCAAAGAATGGCCGGTACGTTTTAGTCCTTGATCGTATGGCAGCTTGCCAGAATCTTTTCAAGACTCTAAAGGATCAGCAAGCCTTGGATCATCCGGCTCTTGATGGGCTTACATTCACGGTATTGTATACTAAGGGGGAAGTGCCAGTTGTTGTGTTTATGCACAACCCCCTTGTGGATGTGGAGGACATTACTAGATTCCTGAACCTTCATTGCAGCTATGTGTCCTACTCACACAAGGTGAGGAATGAGGTGGGCTTGTGGACTGGCAAACACAAGTTTTTTGTTCGGTTCCAGGAGGACCCCCAGGGACCTGGGGGTATCCACTACCCTCCCCTCAGTTTTGCCATCGGGAGGGATAGAGGGTATATGTTTTTTCCTGGTGCTCCGCGTTTTTGCAGGAAGTGTAAATCCTTTGGACACTACCAAGAGGACTGCACGGTGGAGAAGTTTTGTGGGAAATGCAATAAAGAGGGTCATCTGGCAATGGAGTGTACTAACTCCATGGTTTGTAATGCATGTGGCGAGGAGGGACACGCTTTCAAGGACTGTCCCCATCGTTCCAGGTCATATGCAGAGGCCGTGTCCCCACGTCCTACTACTGCCGCCACTATTGGTGAGGCGATCGAGGCAGTAAGGGACTTCATGGAAGAGATGGAGCAAGCACCCGATCCTGCTGGTGGAAGCGCTGTTGAGATAGAGCCTGCAGATATGTCAATTCTGCTTGATATGAGTGGTGAGGGAGAAGTGAGCGGTTCACTCTCCACAACGCCGGTGTTGGCTTTGGAAAGCTCAGAGGCAATTCATGAAGGTGGTGGTGGCCAGGGTGACTTCACCGGGGCTGTGGTGAGGCCCCCTGATGAGGACTCTGATGTGTCTTCTGCAAAGAAGTTCCGGCCAGATTTTTCACCTGCCAGTATTGGGAGCATCAGCCCCTTAAGTGATAGGAGCTATCCCGAGAGCTACAGTGCCTCTCCTAGGAGGTCTTTTTTGGAGGAGGGGGCCAGCATTCTCTGCTTAACATCAGGAATCGAGTTTCAAGACGAGAAAGGTTGACTCTTCGGTGGGGGGTATGTTCTTTTTTACCGAATATGGTTAAAAAATGGGCTCCAACGTGGGCTGTAGTGTACTGTCAATAAATGTAAGGCTTATAAAATCTAAGCCTAGAAGATTGGCTATACTGGAAGAACTAAAAAATCTTGGAGCAAATATTTACTGTCTGCAAGAGTGCGGAATTGAAGAGTCACCTCCTGAAAAGGACTGGGTATATGGGCATAGTATTTGGTCAGGTTCAATGACAAACAAAAATGATGGTGTGGGGATTTTGTTGGGGAATAGGGATTTAAGTTTTGAAAATTATATGGTGGTGGAGCCAGGTCGTTGTATAATGGCAGTGGTTAAGGGGAGAGGGTGGAGGGTGAAAATTGTTAACGTGTATTGTCCAATTAACAAAGGGGATAGGTTAGCACTATTAGAGAAAATACGTTTATTTTTGCCTGGAAGGATTCCAATATTATTAGTTGGTGATTTCAATTGTGTTTCTGAAGGGGAAATTGATGTCACGGGTAAGGTCCTTAATCAAATTACATCTGATTTTTCTTTTTTAGATGCAGCGGAATTTTTGAGTAAGCCACCACCGGCCACATATAGAGCTGATAGGGGAGGAATAGTGTCCAGGATTGACCGCATGCTGTATACAAATAGAGGTTTGGTGTGTAAATTTTTTAAACAGCATGTTTTTTCTTTCACAGACCATGAATGTTTGTGGGGTATGTTTGAAGGTGATAAAAAAATGGTGCATGGTGTTGGGGTATGGAAGCTAAATGTTAGGTTGTTAGAGGATGTTAGGGTTATGAGAGACTTCGAAAGTAAGTATGAATGGTGGAGGTCTAGGAAAAATAATTTTGTGGATGTGACTGTATGGTGGGATTGGGTGAAAGTGGAAATTAAGAATTTTTTTAGGAGGTGGGGTTATAAAAAAGCAGCAATTGAAAGAGGCAGATTTAAAGATTTAAATATGAGGATTGAGTGGTTACATAAAATGAGTATGAAAGGAATTGATGTTAGTGATCAACTCAGAGGAGCGAGAGATGAGATGAAGCGTGTTTTGGAAAAGCGTGGGAAGGAAATTATTTTTAGGACGAGAGTTGAGCATTTGGATATGGATGAGAAGTGTACGAGGTACTTTTTTAAAAAAATGTGCAGTAAAAAAGATGAGTTGGATGAGGTTGTAAATGATAATGGTATGACTGTGGTTGGAAGGGAAGTGTTGGATGAGGTACATAGTTTCTATAGTAGTTTATTTGAGTCTAAATGGGTGGATGGGGGTTTGAAAGAGCATGTGTTAGGTATGTTGGAGAGTCAGCTTGAATCAGGGGAACGTGAGTGTTTGAGTGAGGATATTGTTTTTGATGAGGTTAAAAAGGCGGTGGATGGTGCGAAAAAGAATAAAACACCTGGGAAAGATGGGTTGCCTGTGGAGTTTTATGTAAAAGCATGGGATGTGATTGGTGTTGATTTTGTGGAGGTATGTCAATATATGTGGATGAATGGTGTACTTTGTAATTCCATGAAAGAAGGAGTAGTTGTTTTACTATATAAGAAGGGTGAGAAAAAGAATTTGCGTAATTGGAGGCCGATTACATTACTCAATGCAGATTATAAAGTCTTTAGCAAAATTCTGGCTAACCGTATGCGTGGGGTGATTGGAAGTGTGGTTGGTGATGATCAAGTGTGCGCGGTGCCAGGTAGGTGTATGACTGATAACCTCTTGTTGTTGAGAGACGTAATTGGAGATTGTATGTTTAGGAAGGGGAAATGTATGGTTTTTTGTGTGGATTTTGAGAAAGCTTTTGATAGAGTGTCGCATGCGTTTATGTTTGAGGTGTTAGTTAGGATGGGTTTTCCTAGTGTTTTTGTGAATGCCATAAGGTGTTTGTATGATGGTGTGGTGAGTGAAGTGTTAGTGAATGGATGTTTGAGTGAGAAGGTGTGCATAAAATCAGGGGTCAGGCAGGGGTGTCCGTTGTCCCCTGTCCTGTTTATAAGTGTGATTGAGCCCCTGTTGTGCATGATTCGGAAAGAGAAAGTGATGAATGGTCTTCTGATCCCAGGGAGTGGTGGAAAGACTGTAAAGGTAATGGGGTATATGGACGATGTTGTTGTGGTGAGTGATAATATGGCTGCTATGAATCGAGCAAGGTTGCTTTTAGATTTCTTTTGTGGTGCATCTGGTTTTAGGGTGAATTGGGGGAAGTGTAGCTTTAAGTGTTTCGGGGATTCGAGTGTTAGGATGGATGGTGTGATATGTGAAGAAGGTGCTATTAAGGTTTTGGGGGTGTGGTTTAACAAAGATCTGAAAGGGAATGAGAGTTGGGATGAATGCGGTAAGAGGATTGAACAGAAGTTAAATTTTTGGAGGTTACGGGACTTGACATTGTCAGGCAAAGTCCTTATTATTAAGTCAGTGATTCTTCCTATGTTACTTTTTGTGTCAGTGGTTTTTCCAGCCCCTTATAGGGGTTTTAGGCGGATTGAGAAGCTAATTTTTACGTTTTATTGGGGAAGTAAGATGGAAAAACTTAAAAGGGAATATTTGTGTAAGTTACGTGAACATGGGGGAATGGATTTCCCAAATTTTGAATTTTGTCTTGGTTTAAATTATATTAAAACGGTGGTTGTTCTGTTAGGTAGGGATAACAAGACGGCTTTTATGATTAAATATATGGCTGGATGGATGTTGTTTGGGTTGAAATGGATGAGAAGGGATGCAAGAGTGCCTGTTTCGTTTAAATGTCCAGTGTGGTATGAGTTTGTTGAAAAATTTGTTGTCAAGCATGATTTGTTGGATGTTCCTATGGGTGATTTCAAAGTGATAAGGAATGTAAGGAGAAGGATGCGTGTTAGAGAGTTTGAATGTAACATTAGGGGCTTGAGATCGAGTGAAGCGTTGTGTGTATGGAGGAACCTGAGTATAAAAGGAATATCGAATAGGCAGCGTGATATCGTATGGATGAGTTTGCATGAGATTTTGCCTGTGAGAGAGGTACAGAAGAGGAGGGATCTGATTAGAACAGAGGTCTGTCCGAGGGATGGATGTGGGGCGAGTGAAACTGTTATGCATTTGGTTTGGAATTGTGATTATGCTCAGAGTGTTTGGAAGGGAGTGGGTGGTTTATGCAAGGAACTAGCGGGCGTGAATTTTATAAATTGGAGAGTGGTAATGTTTGGGATGGGTGCAAGTAGCCGGGTGAAAGAGAGATTGTTGTGGTTGATAATGGCATGTGTAATAGAAAGTCTGTGGGACGTTAGGAATTTGTGTTTATTTAAAAGGAAAATAATCTCAGTTAATAATTGTGTTAGGATGGTTTTGTCAAGGTTATACATAGTTTATTTATGGGACAGCCGTGGCGGTGGTGGCTCTGATTCAGAAGGTTTTTGGAAAGTAAAAAAATGGAGGTCACTGGTAAAGTACCAGTAAGTCCTTGTTTAAGTGTTGTGATCTGTCTTTTTTTATGATAATGGTATGTTTTATAGTTTTTTGTCCATTCAAAAGGTATTACAACTGTTTCAGTATAAAGTTATAAATATGAAATAAAGAAAGTACCATTATGATGTAAGACTGGGCAACGTAGTATGAGTTTTTATACTATTGATTGTTGCTTGAAAAATTTTACTGAATGGTATAAAAAAAAAAAAAAAATCTGTTCTTATCAGTTTAATATCTGATACGTCCCCTATCTGGGGACCATATATTAAATGGATTTTTAGAACAGGGAGATGGAAAAAGAGCTTGCTCTGTCCACTCCACGCATTGACCTGGTATTGCAGTATCTCCAGGACCGGTGCACCCCTTCTTTAATGCAGTTTCTAAAATCAGAAAGAATTGAATTCAATGTTTTTTGTTCATTTTGCTTGTTTGTCGGATTTTGGGATGGACTCTTTGGCTTTGCTTTTCTTCTCCTCATTGGATTTTTCATGTTCAAAGTTGCAGAAGCCAGATTACAAGCTCATTTTGGTTCAACTTCAGCAACTGTGCATTGCATTGCCATGTAATGTGATGCAATGCTATCTTTCTAGCTCTCCCTTTTTACTTCCTTTTGGATAAACAGACATATTAGGCAAGCATTTTGGAGCTTTCACCTAAATAACTACAGGTGGTGAGATAAGCTGCACAATATAATTGACCTTTCAGTATATTGTTGCACACACACCATCTATTTAGCAAATGCCCTTGATATCAACAGCAGCCTTTTAAACTCACCTGAGCTAACAGGTATGTGCGCTGGTTACTCTGCTGCGCTTAAAATTTCTTTTTTGGTTTGCTACAATGCCTTTTCTGAAACGTTGTCTCCTTCTGCTGGAACACTGACTTCTTTCATTTAATGCCTGCAGACTATAAAAGAGAACCCAACCCAAAAAGTTTGGTTGATTAGTCTGTGGCATTCTGTTAAACTGTTGCTTATGGCGGTCTCTGTGAGCTTCTCAGCGACATTCAGCCAGCCAGGTATCCTGCCTGCAGTAGATGGAATGTGGCAATGGAACGCTGGCTGCGCGTGTCATAATAGGCTCTGAGCCTTTATATACCTGTGCACAGCAGCAGCCACCTTCAGTCTGCTGCTGGACAGCCAGCAGCAGCAGCAGCAGGAGAGGTATGTAATCAGGAGCCCTCCTGCTAAG
The DNA here is from genome assembly GCF_046119375.1 of Phyllobates terribilis. Lineage (NCBI taxonomy): Eukaryota > Metazoa > Chordata > Amphibia > Anura > Dendrobatidae > Phyllobates > Phyllobates terribilis. The sequence continues at coordinate 176,853 of NW_027363613.1, read as the reverse complement.
GGTAGACAGCTGCTCGTTCCACCCCACCCCCCGCCTTAATTGGTTCTCCTCCCTTCCAACGGTGTTGAGGCGGGTGGGAACAGCAGGGGGTGAAGGTGCTGTGTTTAAAGAGGTGGAGTTATGCAGATCTAAAACGCGTGGATTGCAGCAGCAGCAAGCCGAAAAGTGCAGGCATGTAAGGGATCTAGAGGTTGACAACATGTCTTCTTAACGGGAGTCCAGGAGCTCATCTCCACAAATGGACTTTTCAGGATCCTTGGGTGGCTCCGTAGTTTGAAACCAATTCTGGTTATCGCTTCTCGGCCTTTTGGCTAAGATCAAGTGTAGTATCTGTTCTTATCAGTTTAATATCTGATACGTCCCCTATCTGGGGACCATATATTAAATGGATTTTTAGAACAGGGAGATGGAAAAAGAGCTTGCTCTGTCCACACCACGCATTGACCTGGTATTGCAGTTTCTCCAGGACTGGTGCACCCCTTCTTTAATGCAGTTTCTAAAATCAGAAAGAATTGAATTCAATGTTTTTTGTTCATTTTGCTTGTTTGTCGGATTTTGGGATGGACTCTTTGGCTTTGCTTTTCTTCTCCTCATTGGATTTTTCATGTTCAAAGTTGCAGAAGCCAGATTACAAGCTCATTTTGGTTCAACTTCAGCAACTGTGCATTGCATTGCCATGTAATGTGATGCAATGCTATCTTTCTAGCTCTCCCTTTTTACTTCCTTTTGGATAAACAGACATATTAGGCAAGCATTTTGGAGCTTTCACCTAAATAACTACAGGTGGTGAGATAAGCTGCACAATATAATTGACCTTTCAGTATATTGTTGCACACACACCATCTATTTAGCAAATGCCCTTGTTATCAACAGCAGCCTTTTAAACTCACCTGAGCTAACAGGTATGTGCGCTGGTTACTCTGCTGCGCTTAAAATTTCTTTTTTGGTTTGCTACAATGCCTTTTCTGAAACGTTGTCTCCTTCTGCTGGAACACTGACTTCTTTCATTTAATGCCTGCAGACTATAAAAGAGAACCCAACCCAAAAAGTTTGGTTGATTAGTCTGTGGCATTCTGTTAAACTGTTGCTTATGGCGGTCTCTGTGAGCTTCTCAGCGACATTCAGCCAGCCAGGTATCCTGCCTGCAGTAGATGGAATGTGGCAATGGAACGCTGGCTGCGCGTGTCATAATAGGCTCTGAGCCTTTATATACCTGTGCACAGCAGCAGCCACCTTCAGTCTGCTGCTGGACAGCCAGCAGCAGCAGGAGAGGTATGTAATCAGGAGCCCTCCTGCTAAGGGTAGACAGCTGCTCGTTCCACCCCACCCCCCGCCTTAATTGGTTATCCTCCCCTCCAACGGTGTTGAGGCGGGTGGGAACAGCAGGGGGTGAAGGTGCTGTGTTTAAAGAGGTGGAGTTATGCAGATCTAAAACGCGTGGATTGCAGCAGCAGCAAGCCGAAAAGTGCAGGCATGTAAGGGATCTAGAGGTTGACAACATGTCTTCTTAACGGGAGTCCAGGAGCTCATCTCCACAAATGGACTTTTCAGGATCCTTGGGTGGCTCCGTAGTTTGAAACCAATTCTGGTTATCGCTTCTCGGCCTTTTGGCTAAGATCAAGTGTAGTATCTGTTCTTATCAGTTTAATATCTGATACGTCCCCTATCTGGGGACCATATATTAAATGGATTTTTAGAACAGGGAGATGGAAAAAGAGCTTGCTCTGTCCACTCCACGCATTGACCTGGTATTGCAGTATCTCCAGGACCGGTGCACCCCTTCTTTAATGCAGTTTCTAAAATCAGAAAGAATTGAATTCAATGTTTTTTGTTCATTTTGCTTGTTTGTCGGATTTTGGGATGGACTCTTTGGCTTTGCTTTTCTTCTCCTCATTGGATTTTTCATGTTCAAAGTTGCAGAAGCCAGATTACAAGCTCATTTTGGTTCAACTTCAGCAACTGTGCATTGCATTGCCATGTAATGTGATGCAATGCTATCTTTCTAGCTCTCCCTTTTTACTTCCTTTTGGATAAACAGACATATTAGGCAAGCATTTTGGAGCTTTCACCTAAATAACTACAGGTGGTGAGATAAGCTGCACAATATAATTGACCTTTCAGTATATTGTTGCACACACACCATCTATTTAGCAAATGCCCTTGTTATCAACAGCAGCCTTTTAAACTCACCTGAGCTAACAGGTATGTGCGCTGGTTACTCTGCTGCGCTTAAAATTTCTTTTTTGGTTTGCTACAATGCCTTTTCTGAAACGTTGTCTCCTTCTGCTGGAACACTGACTTCTTTCATTTAATGCCTGCAGACTATAAAAGAGAACCCAACCCAAAAAGTTTGGTTGATTAGTCTGTGGCATTCTGTTAAACTGTTGCTTATGGCGGTCTCTGTGAGCTTCTCAGCGACATTCAGCCAGCCAGGTATCCTGCCTGCAGTAGATGGAATGTGGCAATGGAACGCTGGCTGCGCGTGTCATAATAGGCTCTGAGCCTTTATATACCTGTGCACAGCAGCAGCCACCTTCAGTCTGCTGCTGGACAGCCAGCAGCAGCAGCAGCAGGAGAGGTATGTAATCAGGAGCCCTCCTGCTAAGGGTAGACAGCTGCTCGTTCCACCCCACCCCCCGCCTTAATTGGTTCTCCTCCCTTCCAACGGTGTTGAGGCGGGTGGGAACAGCAGGGGGTGAAGGTGCTGTGTTTAAAGAGGTGGAGTTATGCAGATCTAAAACGCGTGGATTGCAGCAGCAGCAAGCCGAAAAGTGCAGGCATGTAAGGGATCTAGAGGTTGACAACATGTCTTCTTAACGGGAGTCCAGGAGCTCATCTCCACAAATGGACTTTTCAGGATCCTTGGGTGGCTCCGTAGTTTGAAACCAATTCTGGTTATCGCTTCTCGGCCTTTTGGCTAAGATCAAGTGTAGTATCTGTTCTTATCAGTTTAATATCTGATACGTCCCCTATCTGGGGACCATATATTAAATGGATTTTTAGAACAGGGAGATGGAAAAAGAGCTTGCTCTGTCCACTCCACGCATTGACCTGGTATTGCAGTATCTCCAGGACTGGTGCACCCCTTCTTTAATGCAGTTTCTAAAATCAGAAAGAATTGAATTCAATGTTTTTTGTTCATTTTGCTTGTTTGTCGGATTTTGGGATGGACTCTTTGGCTTTGCTTTTCTTCTCCTCATTGGATTTTTCATGTTCAAAGTTGCAGAAGCCAGATTACAAGCTCATTTTGGTTCAACTTCAGCAACTGTGCATTGCATTGCCATGTAATGTGATGCAATGCTATCTTTCTAGCTCTCCCTTTTTACTTCCTTTTGGATAAACAGACATATTAGGCAAGCATTTTGGAGCTTTCACCTAAATAACTACAGGTGGTGAGATAAGCTGCACAATATAATTGACCTTTCAGTATATTGTTGCACACACACCATCTATTTAGCAAATGCCCTTGTTATCAACAGCAGCCTTTTAAACTCACCTGAGCTAACAGGTATGTGCGCTGGTTACTCTGCTGCGCTTAAAATTTCTTTTTTGGTTTGCTACAATGCCTTTTCTGAAACGTTTTCTCCTTCTGCTGGAACACTGACTTCTTTCATTTAATGCCTGCAGACTATAAAAGAGAACCCAACCCAAAAAGTTTGGTTGATTAGTCTGTGGCATTCTGTTAAACTGTTGCTTATGGCGGTCTCTGTGAGCTTCTCAGCGACATTCAGCCAGCCAGGTATCCTGCCTGCAGTAGATGGAATGTGGCAATGGAACGCTGGCTGCGCGTGTCATAATAGGCTCTGAGCCTTTATATACCTGTGCACAGCAGCAGCCACCTTCAGTCTGCTGCTGGACAGCCAGCAGCAGCAGCAGCAGGAGAGGTATGTAATCAGGAGCCCTCCTGCTAAGGGTAGACAGCTGCTCGTTCCACCCCACCCCCCGCCTTAATTGGTTCTCCTCCCTTCCAACGGTGTTGAGGCGGGTGGGAACAGCAGGGGGTGAAGGTGCTGTGTTTAAAGAGGTGGAGTTATGCAGATCTAAAACGCGTGGATTGCAGCAGCAGCAAGCCGAAAAGTGCAGGCATGTAAGGGATCTAGAGGTTGACAACATGTCTTCTTAACGGGAGTCCAGGAGCTCATCTCCACAAATGGACTTTTCAGGATCCTTGGGTGGCTCCGTAGTTTGAAACCAATTCTGGTTATCGCTTCTCGGCCTTTTGGCTAAGATCAAGTGTAGTATCTTTTGAAAAGGCAGTTTTGTCCTTGGGCTGCCCTAGTAAATTGATGCATATTACACACTGGTTTGGTGCACTTGTTAGTACGCCAGGTGGCTCATAGAGTTATCTGATGGAAAACATGGCCCTCCAGGATCGAAGTCACTAGGCTGGGTAAGTGTGAGGGCTTTGGAGCAATGTGCCCCAGGAGTAGGCGCCCTGGTGGGAGTCCAAGCTTACTGGGACTGGGAACCCCAGAAAGACTTGGCTTCGTAGCACGCCGCACCTTTGCCAATCATACTTTCTGAGCAACCCCCCCTATTCCTGGCCTCCGGGCTAGGAAGGGGAATTTTTATAAACCCGGTCGGAGGTCCGGTCAGCTTTGGGCTGAGAAACCAACACAGGCTCCAACTCCACTAGGGTGGCAGCCTAGATGGAAGCTGGCAGCACGAAAACGGCTCTTCTCCGGCTTCGGCTAGGGAGAGCATCGGAGATCCCTGACCCTCGCTGTGGCCTTCTGGCTCGGAGGGATGGGGATGGTTTATTGGGGACCCTCTCCTCCGGGAAGGGTCCACATGAATCCTCGCCTCGTGCGCTGTTTTGGTGTGACTTCGGTCACATTTTTCAGTGCCTTGGATGCAGCTTCAATCAAAAAATCTGTTCTTATCAGTTTAATATCTGATACGTCCCCTATCTGGGGACCATATATTAAATGGATTTTTAGAACAGGGAGATGGAAAAAGAGCTTGCTCTGTCCACTCCACGCATTGACCTGGTATTGCAGTATCTCCAGGACCGGTGCACCCCTTCTTTAATGCAGTTTCTAAAATCAGAAAGAATTGAATTCAATGTTTTTTGTTCATTTTGCTTGTTTGTCGGATTTTGGGATGGACTCTTTGGCTTTGCTTTTCTTCTCCTCATTGGATTTTTCATGTTCAAAGTTGCAGAAGCCAGATTACAAGCTCATTTTGGTTCAACTTCAGCAACTGTGCATTGCATTGCCATGTAATGTGATGCAATGCTATCTTTCTAGCTCTCCCTTTTTACTTCCTTTTGGATAAACAGACATATTAGGCAAGCATTTTGGAGCTTTCACCTAAATAACTACAGGTGGTGAGATAAGCTGCACAATATAATTGACCTTTCAGTATATTGTTGCACACACACCATCTATTTAGCAAATGCCCTTGTTATCAACAGCAGCCTTTTAAACTCACCTGAGCTAACAGGTATGTGCGCTGGTTACTCTGCTGCGCTTAAAATTTCTTTTTTGGTTTGCTACAATGCCTTTTCTGAAACGTTGTCTCCTTCTGCTGGAACACTGACTTCTTTCATTTAATGCCTGCAGACTATAAAAGAGAACCCAACCCAAAAAGTTTGGTTGATTAGTCTGTGGCATTCTGTTAAACTGTTGCTTATGGCGGTCTCTGTGAGCTTCTCAGCGACATTCAGCCAGCCAGGTATCCTGCCTGCAGTAGATGGAATGTGGCAATGGAACGCTGGCTGCGCGTGTCATAATAGGCTCTGAGCCTTTATATACCTGTGCACAGCAGCAGCCACCTTCAGTCTGCTGCTGGACAGCCAGCAGCAGCAGCAGCAGGAGAGGTATGTAATCAGGAGCCCTCCTGCTAAGGGTAGACAGCTGCTCGTTCCACCCCACCCCCCGCCTTAATTGGTTCTCCTCCCTTCCAACGGTGTTGAGGCGGGTGGGAACAGCAGGGGGTGAAGGTGCTGTGTTTAAAGAGGTGGAGTTATGCAGATCTAAAACGCGTGGATTGCAGCAGCAGCAAGCCGAAAAGTGCAGGCATGTAAGGGATCTAGAGGTTGACAACATGTCTTCTTAACGGGAGTCCAGGAGCTCATCTCCACAAATGGACTTTTCAGGATCCTTGGGTGGCTCCGTAGTTTGAAACCAATTCTGGTTATCGCTTCTCGGCCTTTTGGCTAAGATCAAGTGTAGTATCTGTTCTTATCAGTTTAATATCTGATACGTCCCCTATCTGGGGACCATATATTAAATGGATTTTTAGAACAGGGAGATGGAAAAAGAGCTTGCTCTGTCCACTCCACGCATTGACCTGGTATTGCAGTATCTCCAGGACCGGTGCACCCCTTCTTTAATGCAGTTTCTAAAATCAGAAAGAATTGAATTCAATGTTTTTTGTTCATTTTGCTTGTTTGTCGGATTTTGGGATGGACTCTTTGGCTTTGCTTTTCTTCTCCTCATTGGATTTTTCATGTTCAAAGTTGCAGAAGCCAGATTACAAGCTCATTTTGGTTCAACTTCAGCAACTGTGCATTGCATTGCCATGTAATGTGATGCAATGCTATCTTTCTAGCTCTCCCTTTTTACTTCCTTTTGGATAAACAGACATATTAGGCAAGCATTTTGGAGCTTTCACCTAAATAACTACAGGTGGTGAGATAAGCTGCACAATATAATTGACCTTTCAGTATATTGTTGCACACACACCATCTATTTAGCAAATGCCCTTGTTATCAACAGCAGCCTTTTAAACTCACCTGAGCTAACAGGTATGTGCGCTGGTTACTCTGCTGCGCTTAAAATTTCTTTTTTGGTTTGCTACAATGCCTTTTCTGAAACGTTGTCTCCTTCTGCTGGAACACTGACTTCTTTCATTTAATGCCTGCAGACTATAAAAGAGAACCCAACCCAAAAAGTTTGGTTGATTAGTCTGTGGCATTCTGTTAAACTGTTGCTTATGGCGGTCTCTGTGAGCTTCTCAGCGACATTCAGCCAGCCAGGTATCCTGCCTGCAGTAGATGGAATGTGGCAATGGAACGCTGGCTGCGCGTGTCATAATAGGCTCTGAGCCTTTATATACCTGTGCACAGCAGCAGCCACCTTCAGTCTGCTGCTGGACAGCCAGCAGCAGCAGCAGCAGGAGAGGTATGTAATCAGGGGCCCTCCTGCTAAGGGTAGACAGCTGCTCGTTCCACCCCACCCCCCGCCTTAATTGGTTCTCCTCCCTTCCAACGGTGTTGAGGCGGGTCGGAACAGCAGGGGGTGAAGGTGCTGTGTTTAAAGAGGTGGAGTTATGCAGATCTAAAACGCGTGGATTGCAGCAGCAGCAAGCCGAAAAGTGCAGGCATGTAAGGGATCTAGAGGTTGACAACATGTCTTCTTAACGGGAGTACAGGAGCTCATCTCCACAAATGGACTTTTCAGGATCCTTGGGTGGCTCCGTAGTTTGAAACCAATTCTGGTTATCGCTTCTCGGCCTTTTGGCTAAGATCAAGTGTAGTATCTGTTCTTATCAGTTTAATATCTGATACGTCCCCTATCTGGGGACCATATATTAAATGGATTTTTAGAACAGGGAGATGGAAAAAGAGCTTGCTCTGTCCACTCCACGCATTGACCTGGTATTGCAGTATCTCCAGGACCGGTGCACCCCTTCTTTAATGCAGTTTCTAAAATCAGAAAGAATTGAATTCAATGTTTTTTGTTCATTTTGCTTGTTTGTCGGATTTTGGGATGGACTCTTTGGCTTTGCTTTTCTTCTCCTCATTGGATTTTTCATGTTCAAAGTTGCAGAAGCCAGATTACAAGCTCATTTTGGTTCAACTTCAGCAACTGTGCATTGCATTGCCATGTAATGTGATGCAATGCTATCTTTCTAGCTCTCCCTTTTTACTTCCTTTTGGATAAACAGACATATTAGGCAAGCATTTTGGAGCTTTCACCTAAATAACTACAGGTGGTGAGATAAGCTGCACAATATAATTGACCTTTCAGTATATTGTTGCACACACACCATCTATTTAGCAAATGCCCTTGTTATCAACAGCAGCCTTTTAAACTCACCTGAGCTAACAGGTATGTGCGCTGGTTACTCTGCTGCGCTTAAAATTTCTTTTTTGGTTTGCTACAATGCCTTTTCTGAAACGTTGTCTCCTTCTGCTGGAACACTGACTTCTTTCATTTAATGCCTGCAGACTATAAAAGAGAACCCAACCCAAAAAGTTTGGTTGATTAGTCTGTGGCATTCTGTTAAACTGTTGCTTATGGCGGTCTCTGTGAGCTTCTCAGCGACATTCAGCCAGCCAGGTATCCTGCCTGCAGTAGATGGAATGTGGCAATGGAACGCTGGCTGCGCGTGTCATAATAGGCTCTGAGCCTTTATATACCTGTGCACAGCAGCAGCCACCTTCAGTCTGCTGCTGGACAGCCAGCAGCAGCAGCAGCAGGAGAGGTATGTAATCAGGAGCCCTCCTGCTAAGGGTAGACAGCTGCTCGTTCCACCCCACCCCCCGCCTTAATTGGTTCTCCTCCCTTCCAACGGTGTTGAGGCGGGTGGGAACAGCAGGGGGTGAAGGTGCTGTGTTTAAAGAGGTGGAGTTATGCAGATCTAAAACGCGTGGATTGCAGCAGCAGCAAGCCGAAAAGTGCAGGCATGTAAGGGATCTAGAGGTTGACAACATGTCTTCTTAACGGGAGTCCAGGAGCTCATCTCCACAAATGGACTTTTCAGGATCCTTGGGTGGCTCCGTAGTTTGAAACCAATTCTGGTTATCGCTTCTCGGCCTTTTGGCTAAGATCAAGTGTAGTATCTGTTCTTATCAGTTTAATATCTGATACGTCCCCTATCTGGGGACCATATATTAAATGGATTTTTAGAACAGGGAGATGGAAAAAGAGCTTGCTCTGTCCACTCCACGCATTGACCTGGTATTGCAGTATCTCCAGGACCGGTGCACCCCTTCTTTAATGCAGTTTCTAAAATCAGAAAGAATTGAATTCAATGTTTTTTGTTCATTTTGCTTGTTTGTCGGATTTTGGGATGGACTCTTTGGCTTTGCTTTTCTTCTCCTCATTGGATTTTTCATGTTCAAAGTTGCAGAAGCCAGATTACAAGCTCATTTTGGTTCAACTTCAGCAACTGTGCATTGCATTGCCATGTAATGTGATGCAATGCTATCTTTCTAGCTCTCCCTTTTTACTTCCTTTTGGATAAACAGACATATTAGGCAAGCATTTTGGAGCTTTCACCTAAATAACTACAGGTGGTGAGATAAGCTGCACAATATAATTGACCTTTCAGTATATTGTTGCACACACACCATCTATTTAGCAAATGCCCTTGTTATCAACAGCAGCCTTTTAAACTCACCTGAGCTAACAGGTATGTGCGCTGGTTACTCTGCTGCGCTTAAAATTTCTTTTTTGGTTTGCTACAATGCCTTTTCTGAAACGTTGTCTCCTTCTGCTGGAACACTGACTTCTTTCATTTAATGCCTGCAGACTATAAAAGAGAACCCAACCCAAAAAGTTTGGTTGATTAGTCTGTGGCATTCTGTTAAACTGTTGCTTATGGCGGTCTCTGTGAGCTTCTCAGCGACATTCAGCCAGCCAGGTATCCTGCCTGCAGTAGATGGAATGTGGCAATGGAACGCTGGCTGCGCGTGTCATAATAGGCTCTGAGCCTTTATATACCTGTGCACAGCAGCAGCCACCTTCAGTCTGCTGCTGGACAGCCAGCAGCAGCAGCAGCAGGAGAGGTATGTAATCAGGAGCCCTCCTGCTAAGGGTAGACAGCTGCTCGTTCCACCCCACCCCCCGCCTTAATTGGTTCTCCTCCCTTCCAACGGTGTTGAGGCGGGTGGGAACAGCAGGGGGTGAAGGTGCTGTGTTTAAAGAGGTGGAGTTATGCAGATCTAAAACGCGTGGATTGCAGCAGCAGCAAGCCGAAAAGTGCAGGCATGTAAGGGATCTAGAGGTTGACAACATGTCTTCTTAACGGGAGTCCAGGAGCTCATCTCCACAAATGGACTTTTCAGGATCCTTGGGTGGCTCCGTAGTTTGAAACCAATTCTGGTTATCGCTTCTCGGCCTTATGGCTGCGATCTAGTGTTGGTTTTACTGGCATTGGTTGTAGTTGGAAGGTGCCTGGGGTACCCCGCCTCTTGGCCTTGGGTTCGGGTCCCACTCTTGTAGTGGGGCTTAGGCCCTTGCTGCTATAATGAGGTGGGCTTAGTCCCTGGGCAACGGGTTGCGATCCCAGCTGTACAGTCCTAGGATTGTTCAGCGACTCCTTAGTTGCGGAAATCCCCCATTATTGGTTGCGGAAATCCCCGTTTTCCTGTTGCGGAAATCCTTGTTTCACCATGGATTCAGATCCAGGTGAAATTCCGACCTATGCCCGGTTACGGCATACGGTGCGGTTTTACTTCCATGAGGGAGGTAAAGATAACAGAGGTTTACGTTTTATTGTGGATGATCTTCTTGTGAAATTTTTTTCAATCCAGAAATCCGAGATCCTTGCAATCCAAGACTACCCGAAGCGTGGTGTATACGATGTCACATTCACTGAAAAAGGTATCCACCAAGATTTTTGCCGTAAAATGAATGATCCTGATATAATTTACCAGAGAAAGCCAATCTTTAAAGGTGTTAAAATTGTCGAACATGAATTAGATGTGATAAAAACTGTAATTGTTAAAATTTACTCTCCTTATACAAAAGAAAGCGATGTTATTTCATTTTTATCCAATTATTTCAGCAAAGTGGTAAGCCATGGAAAAGTTATGAATGAGTGCGGAGTTTGGGCGTGTAAGTGGAAATTTACGGTGACATGTATTAAGGACCCTTCAAGCCCGGGGGGCATAAGACTTCCCCCAGCACGTTTTAGAATTGGAAACACGAATGGTGACCTCTTTTTTAATGGGATGCTGGCATTCTGTAGGAAATGCAAAAAATACGGCCATTCTAACTGTGACATTACTTGTGTAGCCTGTGGGAGCAAAGACCATAAAACTGAAAATTGTACAACTGGAATTTTTTGTAGCAACTGTGTTTCCAGAGGTCATGCTTTTTCTCATTGTCCTTTTAGGAATACCTCAAAGAGAGCTCAAGCTGGGCAAACAGAGAGACCTTCACCCCCTGAACCAGAAAAGCCCTCACCCCCTGACCAACCCTCGGCTGGTTCGGACAAGCCCGCGGAGGAGAATGAGGGGGAGAGTATGGAAATACCGACCGAGGATGGTGAGCCATGGTGTACTGTTGGAAACTCGAAGCAAAAGAGGGAACGGCGTGGTAACCCACAAACAGAAACCCCTGCGGAGGGACCGAGGGTGGGTGCTACAGGCCAATCCTCACCTTCGAATCCTCCTGGGAATACTCAAGGGCGCGAACAGTCTGGGCCAAAAAAACGCAGGTTGCACGGAGTGGATAGGGCACCTAAGGAAGTACCCCCACCGGAACCCCCGGATGGAAGTGGGAAACCTCAAACGGTGCCTTTACAGGGTGAGGAGGTTGCCAATGTCCCACCCCCTTCAGAAATGGAGGGGGAGATGGAGATGGCTGACTCAGTGATCCTGGAAACTCCTGAAAATAAGTGGTCAACGTCTGAGACGCATGTGCTCGATACGATTCCCCCAGATGGTGCCTCGATAGGGGTCCAAATGGGGGTTCGTGAGCAAAGAGGCAGGCAATACGACCAAGCAGAGTTGGACAGAATGGAACAAGAGTATATCCTGGGAGGTCTACGGTCTGGGACACTAACAGATGAGGAGTCCTCCGTGACGGGCTCTCTGTTGACGATCAATGATCCCTCATCTCCTGGAATAGAAATATAAACCAGCTGAGGTAAGAGTTTGAAAGAATGCTAAATTTCCTTTTTTTCTCTTATGGCAGGGATTAGCGGTTTTTCTCTTAACGCTAGAGGGTTGAAAACTAAGACCAGAAGAGTTGCTCTCTTTGATTTTTTATCCTCTCTAACAGCTACAGTTTTCTTTTTACAGGAATGCTGCATCCCACACAGTTTAAATTATACAGAATATGAGACTGATTGGGCACATGGACCCTCAGTATGGTCAGGATCAAACGGGTCCAGGTCAGCAGGGGTCGCCATTCTTTTTAAAGGGAATGTTTTTATTGACTCTGTTCAAGAGGTTTTACCAGGTAGAATTTTATTAGTAAAAGCTTTTATTGATGGTTTTAAATGGCAATTTTTAAACTTTTATGGAGCCACAGATAAGCAAGAAAGAGCTGATATGTTGAATATGTTACCCTTATTTATTAATGATTCTGTCCCTCTTATTTTATCAGGAGATTTTAATTGCATTTTAGGTGGAGAAAAAAGGTTCTCAAGCTCCACAAGTAGGAATTATGATAAAACGTCTTTTATGTTAAAAAATGTCATACAAGATTTTAATTTAACAGATGTTTTTAAGGAGTGTAATAAAGACTTGCCTGCAGAGGAATGGGTAACCTGGAGCAACGTGAATTGTAGCTCCAGGATTGATTTTATTTTCTGCTCTAAAAATGTATTGCCTTTTAAATGTGAGCTTTTATCTAATGTTTTTTCTGATCACAAACTTTTATCCTTTTATGTGAAATGTAATGATTTTAAGAAAAAAGGAAAAGGTACCTGGAAGTTAAACATTTCCCTTTTAGAAGACCCCCAAGTTTTATCTGATTTTACTGAATTTTATTTACATTTTAAAAGAATAAGAGACCCCCATATCCCTATAAGTAGGTGGTGGGAAAAGATGAAAAAGAACATAAGAGATTTTTTTATGAAGGTTGGGGTCCAGAAAGCTAAAGAGAAAAGAGAATTTTATTGCCAACTCAACACTAGATTGGAGACCTTATATAAATTGAAGAGCCATGAGATTGAAGTAGATAAAGAAATTAGTGACTTAAAAAGTGAAATTCAGCATACCTTAGAACAGAGAGGTAAAGAGTTAATTTTCCATGCAAAGGTCCAACATGTTGAAAATAATGAAACCTGTTCACGATATTTTTTTAAATGTATGGTGAAAAATCGTGTTTTTATTGAATCAATGGAAGGTAAACAAGACATAGAGGGTATTTTAGCTAAAGTGCATGAATTTTATTCCGAGCTTTTTAACACAAAATCTGTTGATGACCATTTTATGAAAAGTACTTTGGATGAAATTACAACTGTTTTAGACCCTGTCTCACAAGATGTTTTATTACAGAGTCTAACTGAAGATGAGATATCTGAGACCATAAGAAGCTTTAAGTCTGGTAAAGTACCGGGGCCTGATGGTATACCCATAGAATTTTATAAGGTTTTTTATGATATTTTACAGGAGGATTTATTTTATGTTTTTAACGAGGTTTTTAATACAAAAACCCTACCGAACTCCTGGAAGAAAGGTGAGGTCTCCCTTATATACAAAAAGGAAGACAAAACGCAACTAAGAAATTGGAGACCTATCACCCTTCTAAATTGTGATTACAAAATAATGGCAAAAATTTGTGCAAATAGACTTAAAAAGGTAATAGGTAACATAATCCACCCAAACCAAGTGTGTGGCATACCAGGAAGGAGTGTTTGGGAAAATTTGAATCTAATCAAAGATGTAATAGATGACACAAAGTCGAGGGGAAGTAAGCTGGCAGTCCTGTCTCTCGACTTTGAAAAAGCATTTGATAGAGTGTCACACCAATTCCTTTTTAATGTTTTAGCTAAAATGGGTATACCAGAAGGTTTTTTATGCTCTCTCAAAGCATTTTATCATGGTTGCACTAGTAAGGTTTTAGTAAATGGTTTTAAGACAAGTGATGTGTTTTTAAATTCTGGTGTAAAACAAGGTTGCCCTCTGTCCCCCTTGTTATTTATTTGTGCCCTTGAACCCCTACTCAGTGTCTTAAGGAGAGACAAGCAAATCCGAGGCGTCCATTTGCCAGGTGGGGGAGGGCTAGAAGCAAAAGTTACTGGATATATGGATGATGTAGCCATAACATGTAAAGATGACCTGTCTATCCGGAAAACACTACGGCAAGTGGAATACTTCTGTGGTGGATCTGGTTTTAAAGTAAATTTTAACAAAAGCTGTATTTTAAATGTGGGGAATATGATTTTAAATGATGTACCGGTTCCTGAATGTGACTCTGTAAAGATTCTAGGTGTGATTTTTAACGAAACAAACAAAGGTAAAGAAAGCTGGGATCTTGTGGCACAAAAGGTAAATCAAAAACTATGTATGTGGAGGTTGAGGAAATTAACAATGGAAGGGAAGGTACTAGTTATAAAAATGGTAATTGTGCCTTTGTTATTGTACTTAAGTTTGGTGTTTCCCCCCCCCACACATACCTTTACGAAAATAATCAAAGCTTGTTTCACTTTTTTCTGGAGCTCCAAGATGGAGAAATTGAAAAGAGAGTTAGTGGTCAAGCCTAAAGAGAAAGGCGGTAAAGATTTCCCCGATTTTAGAGCTTTTGTTTTAATAAGATTTTTTGTTTTATGTTTTAATGCACTGTCGAAAAATAGTTATTGGTCATATTTCATCCGTTTTAACACAGGTTATTTTATGAAACGTCATGGATGGTTTGAAACAGTTTTAAGTTCCCCATATGCTCTTAATACACCAGAAAGCTATAAGATTTTAGGAACTATTGTAAACACGTATGACTTAAAAGGGAAAAGTGCAGAAGACTTAAGAGATAGCAAGATGATTTTAAATGGTTTCAAACAAAAGGAATCAATTGTACAGATTGGGAATTTTAATGATAATAAATGTACTGACATATGGAAAGTTATTAATGAACCCTATCTTTTTAATTCCCAGAAGGACCTGGCCTGGAGCTGTGTGCATGATTGTCTTCCATGTCGGGCATTCCAACACCGAAGAGGACTCGTGAGAACTGCCAGATGTCCAAGACAAAGATGCCTCGGAGATGAGACTGTTTTACATGTTTTATGGACTTGTCACTTTGCACGACAAACATGGACTACAATATTTCCTTTGCTTCAAAAAATGACAAACATTAAGGATCTTACTTTTGAAACTGTCTTATTTGGTCGTGTGGAGTGCCCCAACGCCAGCAAGAGGATCATCGCATGGAAGACAATCAGTACCATCAAAGAAGCTCTATGGAAGGCCAGGAACATCCTTCTTTTTAAACACGATGTTTTATCTGTGAAAGATGTTTTAGAGTTGGCTTTTAGTGAAATGTATATGTATTATTTATTGGATAAAAAGAGAAATGTAATTTTATCAAAACAATGGCTGGTAAAAGAATGGAACACAGCAATCTAAACACATTGTCTGTATTTTAATGTAATTTTACTGCCTTATTGAACTGAAATCAATTTATGTACGAATGCATTTTAAAATGTAATGATTTTATGTTCATATCTAATGTATTGTAATTAAGTTTTATCCAATAAACGGGTGTACCTATGTTTGGGTACATTCCAAGTCAAAAAAAAAATCTGTTCTTATCAGTTTAATATCTGATACGTCCCCTATCTGGGGACCATATATTAAATGGATTTTTAGAACAGGGAGATGGAAAAAGAGCTTGCTCTGTCCACTCCACGCATTGACCTGGTATTGCAGTATCTCCAGGACCGGTGCACCCCTTCTTTAATGCAGTTTCTAAAATCAGAAAGAATTGAATTCAGTGTTTTTTGTTCATTTTGCTTGTTTGTCGGATTTTGGGATGGACTCTTTGGCTTTGCTTTTCTTCTCCTCATTGGATTTTTCATGTTCAAAGTTGCAGAAGCCAGATTACAAGCTCATTTTGGTTCAACTTCAGCAACTGTGCATTGCATTGCCATGTAATGTGATGCAATGCTATCTTTCTAGCTCTCCCTTTTTACTTCCTTTTGGATAAACAGACATATTAGGCAAGCATTTTGGAGCTTTCACCTAAATAACTACAGGTGGTGAGATAAGCTGCACAATATAATTGACCTTTCAGTATATTGTTGCACACACACCATCTATTTAGCAAATGCCCTTGTTATCAACAGCAGCCTTTTAAACTCACCTGAGCTAACAGGTATGTGCGCTGGTTACTCTGCTGCGCTTAAAATTTCTTTTTTGGTTTGCTACAATGCCTTTTCTGAAACGTTGTCTCCTTCTGCTGGAACACTGACTTCTTTCATTTAATGCCTGCAGACTATAAAAGAGAACCCAACCCAAAAAGTTTGGTTGATTAGTCTGTGGCATTCTGTTAAACTGTTGCTTATGGCGGTCTCTGTGAGCTTCTCAGCGACATTCAGCCAGCCAGGTATCCTGCCTGCAGTAGATGGAATGTGGCAATGGAACGCTGGCTGCGCGTGTCATAATAGGCTCTGAGCCTTTATATACCTGTGCACAGCAGCAGCCACCTTCAGTCTGCTGCTGGACAGCCAGCAGCAGCAGCAGCAGGAGAGGTATGTAATCAGGAGCCCTCCTGCTAAGGGTAGACAGCTGCTCGTTCCACCCCACCCCCCGCCTTAATTGGTTCTCCTCCCTTCCAACGGTGTTGAGGCGGGTGGGAACAGCAGGGGGTGAAGGTGCTGTGTTTAAAGAGGTGGAGTTATGCAGATCTAAAACACGTGGATTGCAGCAGCAGCAAGCCGAAAAGTGCAGGCATGTAAGGGATCTAGAGGTTGACAACATGTCTTCTTAACGGGAGTCCAGGAGCTCATCTCCACAAATGGACTTTTCAGGATCCTTGGGTGGCTCCGTAGTTTGAAACCAATTCTGGTTATCGCTTCTCGGCCTTTTGGCTAAGATCAAGTGTAGTATCTGTTCTTATCAGTTTAATATCTGATACGTCCCCTATCTGGGGACCATATATTAAATGGATTTTTAGAACAGGGAGATGGAAAAAGAGCTTGCTCTGTCCACTCCACGCATTGACCTGGTATTGCAGTATCTCCAGGACCGGTGCACCCCTTCTTTAATGCAGTTTCTAAAATCAGAAAGAATTGAATTCAATGTTTTTTGTTCATTTTGCTTGTTTGTCGGATTTTGGGATGGACTCTTTGGCTTTGCTTTTCTTCTCCTCATTGGATTTTTCATGTTCAAAGTTGCAGAAGCCAGATTACAAGCTCATTTTGGTTCAACTTCAGCAACTGTGCATTGCATTGCCATGTAATGTGATGCAATGCTATCTTTCTAGCTCTCCCTTTTTACTTCCTTTTGGATAAACAGACATATTAGGCAAGCATTTTGGAGCTTTCACCTAAATAACTACAGGTGGTGAGATAAGCTGCACAATATAATTGACCTTTCAGTATATTGTTGCACACACACCATCTATTTAGCAAATGCCCTTGTTATCAACAGCAGCCTTTTAAACTCACCTGAGCTAACAGGTATGTGCGCTGGTTACTCTGCTGCGCTTAAAATTTCTTTTTTGGTTTGCTACAATGCCTTTTCTGAAACGTTGTCTCCTTCTGCTGGAACACTGACTTCTTTCATTTAATGCCTGCAGACTATAAAAGAGAACCCAACCCAAAAAGTTTGGTTGATTAGTCTGTGGCATTCTGTTAAACTGTTGCTTATGGCGGTCTCTGTGAGCTTCTCAGCGACATTCAGCCAGCCAGGTATCCTGCCTGCAGTAGATGGAATGTGGCAATGGAACGCTGGCTGCGCGTGTCATAATAGGCTCTGAGCCTTTATATACCTGTGCACAGCAGCAGCCACCTTCAGTCTGCTGCTGGACAGCCAGCAGCAGCAGCAGCAGGAGAGGTATGTAATCAGGAGCCCTCCTGCTAAGGGTAGACAGCTGCTCGTTCCACCCCACCCCCCGCCTTAATTGGTTCTCCTCCCTTCCAACGGTGTTGAGGCGGGTGGGAACAGCAGGGGGTGAAGGTGCTGTGTTTAAAGAGGTGGAGTTATGCAGATCTAAAACGCGTGGATTGCAGCAGCAGCAAGCCGAAAAGTGCAGGCATGTAAGGGATCTAGAGGTTGACAACATGTCTTCTTAACGGGAGTCCAGGAGCTCATCTCCACAAATGGACTTTTCAGGATCCTTGGGTGGCTCCGTAGTTTGAAACCAATTCTGGTTATCGCTTCTCGGCCTTTTGGCTAAGATCAAGTGTAGTATCTGTTCTTATCAGTTTAATATCTGATACGTCCCCTATCTGGGGACCATATATTAAATGGATTTTTAGAACAGGGAGATGGAAAAAGAGCTTGCTCTGTCCACTCCACGCATTGACCTGGTATTGCAGTATCTCCAGGACCGGTGCACCCCTTCTTTAATGCAGTTTCTAAAATCAGAAAGAATTGAATTCAATGTTTTTTGTTCATTTTGCTTGTTTGTCGGATTTTGGGATGGACTCTTTGGCTTTGCTTTTCTTCTCCTCATTGGATTTTTCATGTTCAAAGTTGCAGAAGCCAGATTACAAGCTCATTTTGGTTCAACTTCAGCAACTGTGCATTGCATTGCCATGTAATGTGATGCAATGCTATCTTTCTAGCTCTCCCTTTTTACTTCCTTTGGGATAAACAGACATATTAGGCAAGCATTTTGGAGCTTTCACCTAAATAACTACAGGTGGTGAGATAAGCTGCACAATATAATTGACCTTTCAGTATATTGTTGCACACACACCATCTATTTAGCAAATGCCCTTGTTATCAACAGCAGCCTTTTAAACTCACCTGAGCTAACAGGTATGTGCGCTGGTTACTCTGCTGCGCTTAAAATTTCTTTTTTGGTTTGCTACAATGCCTTTTCTGAAACGTTGTCTCCTTCTGCTGGAACACTGACTTCTTTCATTTAATGCCTGCAGACTATAAAAGAGAACCCAACCCAAAAAGTATGGTTGATTAGTCTGTGGCATTCTGTTAAACTGTTGCTTATGGCGGTCTCTGTGAGCTTCTCAGCGACATTCAGCCAGCCAGGTATCCTGCCTGCAGTAGATGGAATGTGGCAATGGAACGCTGGCTGCGCGTGTCATAATAGGCTCTGAGCCTTTATATACCTGTGCACAGCAGCAGCCACCTTCAGTCTGCTGCTGGACAGCCAGCAGCAGCAGCAGCAGCAGGAGAGGTATGTAATCAGGAGCCCTCCTGCTAAGGGTAGACAGCTGCTCGTTCCACCCCACCCCCCGCCTTAATTGGTTCTCCTCCCTTCCAACGGTGTTGAGGCGGGTGGGAACAGCAGGGGGTGAAGGTGCTGTGTTTAAAGAGGTGGAGTTATGCAGATCTAAAACGCGTGGATTGCAGCAGCAGCAAGCCGAAAAGTGCAGGCATGTAAGGGATCTAGAGGTTGACAACATGTCTTCTTAACGGGAGTCCAGGAGCTCATCTCCACAAATGGACTTTTCAGGATCCTTGGGTGGCTCCGTAGTTTGAAACCAATTCTGGTTATCGCTTCTCGGCCTTTTGGCTAAGATCAAGTGTAGTATCTGTTCTTATCAGTTTAATATCTGATACGTCCCCTATCTGGGGACCATATATTAAATGGATTTTTAGAACAGGGAGATGGAAAAAGAGCTTGCTCTGTCCACTCCACGCATTGACCTGGTATTGCAGTATCTCCAGGACCGGTGCACCCCTTCTTTAATGCAGTTTCTAAAATCAGAAAGAATTGAATTCAATGTTTTTTGTTCATTTTGCTTGTTTGTCGGATTTTGGGATGGACTCTTTGGCTTTGCTTTTCTTCTCCTCATTGGATTTTTCATGTTCAAAGTTGCAGAAGCCAGATTACAAGCTCATTTTGGTTCAACTTCAGCAACTGTGCATTGCATTGCCATGTAATGTGATGCAATGCTATCTTTCTAGCTCTCCCTTTTTACTTCCTTTTGGATAAACAGACATATTAGGCAAGCATTTTGGAGCTTTCACCTAAATAACTACAGGTGGTGAGATAAGCTGCACAATATAATTGACCTTTCAGTATATTGTTGCACACACACCATCTATTTAGCAAATGCCCTTGTTATCAACAGCAGCCTTTTAAACTCACCTGAGCTAACAGGTATGTGCGCTGGTTACTCTGCTGCGCTTAAAATTTCTTTTTTGGTTTGCTACAATGCCTTTTCTGAAACGTTGTCTCCTTCTGCTGGAACACTGACTTCTTTCATTTAATGCCTGCAGACTATAAAAGAGAACCCAACCCAAAAAGTTTGGTTGATTAGTCTGTGGCATTCTGTTAAACTGTTGCTTATGGCGGTCTCTGTGAGCTTCTCAGCGACATTCAGCCAGCCAGGTATCCTGCCTGCAGTAGATGGAATGTGGCAATGGAACGCTGGCTGCGCGTGTCATAATAGGCTCTGAGCCTTTATATACCTGTGCACAGCAGCAGCCACCTTCAGTCTGCTGCTGGACAGCCAGCAGCAGCAGCAGCAGGAGAGGTATGTAATCAGGAGCCCTCCTGCTAAGGGTAGACAGCTGCTCGTTCCACCCCACCCCCCGCCTTAATTGGTTCTCCTCCCTTCCAACGGTGTTGAGGCGGGTGGGAACAGCAGGGGGTGAAGGTGCTGTGTTTAAAGAGGTGGAGTTATGCAGATCTAAAACGCGTGGATTGCAGCAGCAGCAAGCCGAAAAGTGCAGGCATGTAAGGGATCTAGAGGTTGACAACATGTCTTCTTAACGGGAGTCCAGGAGCTCATCTCCACAAATGGACTTTTCAGGATCCTTGGGTGGCTCCGTAGTTTGAAACCAATTCTGGTTATCGCTTCTCGGCCTTTTGGCTAAGATCAAGTGTAGTATCTGTTCTTATCAGTTTAATATCTGATACGTCCCCTATCTGGGGACCATATATTAAATGGATTTTTAGAACAGGGAGATGGAAAAAGAGCTTGCTCTGTCCACTCCACGCATTGACCTGGTATTGCAGTATCTCCAGGACCGGTGCACCCCTTCTTTAATGCAGTTTCTAAAATCAGAAAGAATTGAATTCAATGTTTTTTGTTCATTTTGCTTGTTTGTCGGATTTTGGGATGGACTCTTTGGCTTTGCTTTTCTTCTCCTCATTGGATTTTTCATGTTCAAAGTTGCAGAAGCCAGATTACAAGCTCATTTTGGTTCAACTTCAGCAACTGTGCATTGCATTGCCATGTAATGTGATGCAATGCTATCTTTCTAGCTCTCCCTTTTTACTTCCTTTTGGATAAACAGACATATTAGGCAAGCATTTTGGAGCTTTCACCTAAATAACTACAGGTGGTGAGATAAGCTGCACAATATAATTGACCTTTCAGTATATTGTTGCACACACACCATCTATTTAGCAAATGCCCTTGTTATCAACAGCAGCCTTTTAAACTCACCTGAGCTAACAGGTATGTGCGCTGGTTACTCTGCTGCGCTTAAAATTTCTTTTTTGGTTTGCTACAATGCCTTTTCTGAAACGTTGTCTCCTTCTGCTGGAACACTGACTTCTTTCATTTAATGCCTGCAGACTATAAAAGAGAACCCAACCCAAAAAGTTTGGTTGATTAGTCTGTGGCATTCTGTTAAACTGTTGCTTATGGCGGTCTCTGTGAGCTTCTCAGCGACATTCAGCCAGCCAGGTATCCTGCCTGCAGTAGATGGAATGTGGCAATGGAACGCTGGCTGTGCGTGTCATAATAGGCTCTGAGCCTTTATATACCTGTGCACAGCAGCAGCCACCTTCAGTCTGCTGCTGGACAGCCAGCAGCAGCAGCAGCAGGAGAGGTATGTAATCAGGAGCCCTCCTGCTAAGGGTAGACAGCTGCTCGTTCCACCCCACCCCCCGCCTTAATTGGTTCTCCTCCCTTCCAACGGTGTTGAGGCGGGTGGGAACAGCAGGGGGTGAAGGTGCTGTGTTTAAAGAGGTGGAGTTATGCAGATCTAAAACGCGTGGATTGCAGCAGCAGCAAGCCGAAAAGTGCAGGCATGTAAGGGATCTAGAGGTTGACAACATGTCTTCTTAACGGGAGTCCAGGAGCTCATCTCCACAAATGGACTTTTCAGGATCCTTGGGTGGCTCCGTAGTTTGAAACCAATTCTGGTTATCGCTTCTCGGCCTTTTGGCTAAGATCAAGTGTAGTATCTGTTCTTATCAGTTTAATATCTGATACGTCCCCTATCTGGGGACCATATATTAAATGGATTTTTAGAACAGGGAGATGGAAAAAGAGCTTGCTCTGTCCACTCCACGCATTGACCTGGTATTGCAGTATCTCCAGGACCGGTGCACCCCTTCTTTAATGCAGTTTCTAAAATCAGAAAGAATTGAATTCAATGTTTTTTGTTCATTTTGCTTGTTTGTCGGATTTTGGGATGGACTCTTTGGCTTTGCTTTTCTTCTCCTCATTGGATTTTTCATGTTCAAAGTTGCAGAAGCCAGATTACAAGCTCATTTTGGTTCAACTTCAGCAACTGTGCATTGCATTGCCATGTAATGTGATGCAATGCTATCTTTCTAGCTCTCCCTTTTTACTTCCTTTTGGATAAACAGACATATTAGGCAAGCATTTTGGAGCTTTCACCTAAATAACTACAGGTGGTGAGATAAGCTGCACAATATAATTGACCTTTCAGTATATTGTTGCACACACACCATCTATTTAGCAAATGCCCTTGTTATCAACAGCAGCCTTTTAAACTCACCTGAGCTAACAGGTATGTGCGCTGGTTACTCTGCTGCGCTTAAAATTTCTTTTTTGGTTTGCTACAATGCCTTTTCTGAAACGTTGTCTCCTTCTGCTGGAACACTGACTTCTTTCATTTAATGCCTGCAGACTATAAAAGAGAACCCAACCCAAAAAGTTTGGTTGATTAGTCTGTGGCATTCTGTTAAACTGTTGCTTATGGCGGTCTCTGTGAGCTTCTCAGCGACATTCAGCCAGCCAGGTATCCTGCCTGCAGTAGATGGAATGTGGCAATGGAACGCTGGCTGCGCGTGTCATAATAGGCTCTGAGCCTTTATATACCTGTGCACAGCAGCAGCCACCTTCAGTCTGCTGCTGGACAGCCAGCAGCAGCAGCAGCAGGAGAGGTATGTAATCAGGAGCCCTCCTGCTAAGGGTAGACAGCTGCTCGTTCCACCCCACCCCCCGCCTTAATTGGTTCTCCTCCCTTCCAACGGTGTTGAGGCGGGTGGGAACAGCAGGGGGTGAAGGTGCTGTGTTTAAAGAGGTGGAGTTATGCAGATCTAAAACGCGTGGATTGCAGCAGCAGCAAGCCGAAAAGTGCAGGCATGTAAGGGATCTAGAGGTTGACAACATGTCTTCTTAACGGGAGTCCAGGAGCTCATCTCCACAAATGGACTTTTCAGGATCCTTGGGTGGCTCCGTAGTTTGAAACCAATTCTGGTTATCGCTTCTCGGCCTTTTGGCTAAGATCAAGTGTAGTATCTGTTCTTATCAGTTTAATATCTGATACGTCCCCATCTGGGGACCATATATTAAATGGATTTTTAGAACAGGGAGATGGAAAAAGAGCTTGCTCTGTCCACTCCACGCATTGACCTGGTATTGCAGTATCTCCAGGACCGGTGCACCCCTTCTTTAATGCAGTTTCTAAAATCAGAAAGAATTGAATTCAATGTTTTTTGTTCATTTTGCTTGTTTGTCGGATTTTGGTATGGACTCTTTGGCTTTGCTTTTCTTCTCCTCATTGGATTTTTCATGTTCAAAGTTGCAGAAGCCAGATTACAAGCTCATTTTGGTTCAACTTCAGCAACTGTGCATTGCATTGCCATGTAATGTGATGCAATGCTATCTTTCTAGCTCTCCCTTTTTACTTCCTTTTGGATAAACAGACATATTAGGCAAGCATTTTGGAGCTTTCACCTAAATAACTACAGGTGGTGAGATAAGCTGCACAATATAATTGACCTTTCAGTATATTGTTGCACACACACCATCTATTTAGCAAATGCCCTTGTTATCAACAGCAGCCTTTTAAACTCACCTGAGCTAACAGGTATGTGCGCTGGTTACTCTGCTGCGCTTAAAATTTCTTTTTTGGTTTGCTACAATGCCTTTTCTGAAACGTTGTCTCCTTCTGCTGGAACACTGACTTCTTTCATTTAATGCCTGCAGACTATAAAAGAGAACCCAACCCAAAAAGTTTGGTTGATTAGTCTGTGGCATTCTGTTAAACTGTTGCTTATGGCGGTCTCTGTGAGCTTCTCAGCGACATTCAGCCAGCCAGGTATCCTGCCTGCAGTAGATGGAATGTGGCAATGGAACGCTGGCTGCGCGTGTCATAATAGGCTCTGAGCCTTTATATACCTGTGCACAGCAGCAGCCACCTTCAGTCTGCTGCTGGACAGCCAGCAGCAGCAGCAGCAGGAGAGGTATGTAATCAGGAGCCCTCCTGCTAAGGGTAGACAGCTGCTCGTTCCACCCCACCCCCCGCCTTAATTGGTTCTCCTCCCTTCCAACGGTGTTGAGGCGGGTGGGAACAGCAGGGGGTGAAGGTGCTGTGTTTAAAGAGGTGGAGTTATGCAGATCTAAAACGCGTGGATTGCAGCAGCAGCAAGCCGAAAAGTGCAGGCATGTAAGGGATCTAGAGGTTGACAACATGTCTTCTTAACGGGAGTCCAGGAGCTCATCTCCACAAATGGACTTTTCAGGATCCTTGGGTGGCTCCGTAGTTTGAAACCAATTCTGGTTATCGCTTCTCGGCCTTTTGGCTAAGATCAAGTGTAGTATCTGTTCTTATCAGTTTAATATCTGATACGTCCCCTATCTGGGGACCATATATTAAATGGATTTTTAGAACAGGGAGATGGAAAAAGAGCTTGCTCTGTCCACTCCACGCATTGACCTGGTATTGCAGTATCTCCAGGACCGGTGCACCCCTTCTTTAATGCAGTTTCTAAAATCAGAAAGAATTGAATTCAATGTTTTTTGTTCATTTTGCTTGTTTGTCGGATTTTGGGATGGACTCTTTGGCTTTGCTTTTCTTCTCCTCATTGGATTTTTCATGTTCAAAGTTGCAGAAGCCAGATTACAAGCTCATTTTGGTTCAACTTCAGCAACTGTGCATTGCATTGCCATGTAATGTGATGCAATGCTATCTTTCTAGCTCTCCCTTTTTACTTCCTTTTGGATAAACAGACATATTAGGCAAGCATTTTGGAGCTTTCACCTAAATAACTACAGGTGGTGAGATAAGCTGCACAATATAATTGACCTTTCAGTATATTGTTGCACACACACCATCTATTTAGCAAATGCCCTTGTTATCAACAGCAGCCTTTTAAACTCACCTGAGCTAACAGGTATGTGCGCTGGTTACTCTGCTGCGCTTAAAATTTCTTTTTTGGTTTGCTACAATGCCTTTTCTGAAACGTTGTCTCCTTCTGCTGGAACACTGACTTCTTTCATTTAATGCCTGCAGACTATAAAAGAGAACCCAACCCAAAAAGTTTGGTTGATTAGTCTGTGGCATTCTGTTAAACTGTTGCTTATGGCGGTCTCTGTGAGCTTCTCAGCGACATTCAGCCAGCCAGGTATCCTGCCTGCAGTAGATGGAATGTGGCAATGGAACGCTGGCTGCGCGTGTCATAATAGGCTCTGAGCCTTTATATACCTGTGCACAGCAGCAGCCACCTTCAGTCTGCTGCTGGACAGCCAGCAGCAGCAGCAGCAGGAGAGGTATGTAATCAGGAGCCCTCCTGCTAAGGGTAGACAGCTGCTCGTTCCACCCCACCCCCCGCCTTAATTGGTTCTCCTCCCTTCCAACGGTGTTGAGGCGGGTGGGAACAGCAGGGGGTGAAGGTGCTGTGTTTAAAGAGGTGGAGTTATGCAGATCTAAAACGCGTGGATTGCAGCAGCAGCAAGCTGAAAAGTGCAGGCATGTAAGGGATCTAGAGGTTGACAACATGTCTTCTTAACGGGAGTCCAGGAGCTCATCTCCACAAATGGACTTTTCAGGATCCTTGGGTGGCTCCGTAGTTTGAAACCAATTCTGGTTATCGCTTCTCGGCCTTTTGGCTAAGATCAAGTGCTTTATTGCAGGAGATTGTGGTTGAAGGGCACTCGGGTACCCCTCTCCTTGGCCTGGCAGGATCGTCCACTTTGGTGGACTTAGCCTGCTTGCTGCTATTAGGGAGAGGGCTTAGTCCCAGGGTAACGAGTTGCGATCCCCCAGCTTCCAGGTGTTTTTCGCTGCAAGAACACTGGGAGCGCAGATTGAAAGCGGCTGCAATTTGCAACCTTGTTGCGTTTTTCCATGGAGGTTGACCCTAACCTCGTGCCTCTTTATGCGAGGCTAAAAAACTCTATCCGAGTTCACTTCACGGCGGGTGGCTCGGATATGAGGAAATTAGGGTATGTAGTCCAGGACGTGCTCAGGAACCTTCTTGGCGTACAAAGGAATGAAATTCTCTCCATCCAGGATTATCCCAGAAGAGGTGACTATGACATCACATTCACCGGAGAAGGTATTTTTAGAGATGTACTAGAAAAGTTAAAAAAAGTTGAAAATAGTCCTGTTTTGAAAGGGATACAAATTGTTGAGCACGTCCTGGATGAGGTAAGACTGGTTATTGTAAAAATATTTTCGCCCTTTGTTTCTGCTCCAGAAGTAATGTCATTTCTAGCAATTTATTTTAAAAGTGTTAAATGTATTGGGAAGATATTAAACGAATATAACATATGGACATCTAAGTGGAAATTCCTTGTGAAGTGTACAAGAGATCCAAATACACCAGGTGGTATACGGCTCCCCCCTGCCCGTTTCAAAATTGGGCAAACAAATGGGGATTTCTTCTTTTCTGGGATGCCAGTATATTGCAGAAATTGTGGGCGCTATGGTCATTCAAAAGAAAACTGTCATGTATCATGTAGAAATTGTGCTAGTGAAGAACATGAGACAAAAGAATGCCCTAAGGAAAAGAAATGCAGTTTTTGCCAGACTCCAGGTCACTTTTATTTTTCTTGCCCTCACAGATTTCGGGAAGATGAGCAAAAGGGGAAGTCCAAGACGTCCGACCAAGGACCAAAAGATCAGACCACCCCTCAGGAGGAGGAACAACAACCTGGAGCCTCTGGAGACAATAAGGGCGTACCAAATAGTGAAGTGTCTCCAGAGTCTATGACAGGTAAAATACCAAATCCCAAAACCTGGCTGCAGGACCTGCGGGAGTCCAAAAGGAGGGCTGAGAAGGAGCAGAAGGGCACTACTGGTAAGGTCAAAAGGGACCGGCAAAAGGCCGACACAGAAGCCCATGCCCAGTCTGGGTCTCCTAGTGCTGAGGGCGCTGAGTGGATAAAGGTGGGTCCTAAGAAAAAGAAAAAGGGTGGTTCGGAGGAGGCAGCAGGAGGTGAACAGATGGACACTTCTCCAGAAGGGGACGTGGACGCTGGACCCTCAGGGGTTTCGGTCTCCGCTGCTACAGGTGGGGACCGGGATCTTGCTGCCTCTGAAGAGTCAGAGGCTCTGCCTTGTGCGCAACCTCCTCCTATAGGACGACCTTCTACAGGTCAAACAGGGGCGGCGGAACCCCTCGGAGACCCACCTGATGAGGAACTGCATGGCCAGCCAATGGAGACCCAGCGGGTTCTGCCAGCCAGCCCTCCGAGCTATGCCAGTGTAGCGTCGGGTTTATATAAATGTGGTAATCTTTCCTCCTCCACGGAGACTCTCGTGACGATACTATCAGATGAGGAGGGAGGCGCAAGCCCAGTGGTCTGATCAGGTTCATCGGACAGGTAAATCCGTTGCTCTTAGTTACCTAAGTAAAATTTCTACATTTTCTAATGATGGCTGAACTCAAAGGTATTTCCCTCAACGTGAGAGGCATAAAATCTAACACGAGAAGAACTGCTCTTTTTAATTTTTTTACGTGTTTTACTGCATCTGTATTTTTTCTGCAAGAATGTAATATCCCACATGAAATGTCATATCAAAAATATAAAGATGAGTGGAAGTGTGGGCCATCTGTCTGGTCCGGATCGAATGCTGCAGGATCAGCGGGTGTAGCCATACTTTTTAAAGGGAACGTTTTAATTGATTTTATTCAGGAAATTTTACCAGGTCGTATTTTATTAGTGAAAGCTTTTATTGATGGTATTAGATGGCAGTTTTTAAATTTTTATGGATCCCCAGAGAAAAATGAAAGAGCCGAAATGCTTGATCTTTTACCATTATTTATTAATAACTCTGAACCTTTTATCTTAGCAGGGGATTTTAATTGTGTTTTAAAAGGTGAAAACCGGCGCTCCAGCTCTGTAAGCAGGAACTACGATAAAACCTCAGGTATGCTACATGATATAGTCAAAGATGCTAAATTGATAGACATATATAAAGAGTGTCATAGTGATAGCCCAGAGGACGCCGGTTTCACTTGGAGCAATGCTAATTGTAGCTCTAGGATTGATTTTATTTTTGGTTCAGCTAAAACAATACCTGCCAAATGTGAAGTTTTAACTAATATATTTTCAGACCATAAACTTTTATCCTTTACCATAAAAGTAAATGACAACAAAAAATGTGGTAAGAAAAGCTGGAAAATGAACGTATCCCTTTTAACCGACCCGCAGATTTTATCAGATTTTATTGAGTTTTATAGGAAATGTAGAAAAGGGAAAAAAACAAATGAGACTATGAGTGTATGGTGGGATAGAATGAAAGTAAAAATAAAAGACTTTTTTATTAAAAAGAGTATATGTAGAGCCAAAGAAAAATATGAAGAATATAGAATTTTAAATACCCGCCTACAAACATTATTTAAGCTCAGAGACAATGGGATAGATGTACAAGTTGATATTTCAAACTTAAAAGAAGAGATTTCAAAATGGCTAGAACAAAAAGGAAAAGAGATAATTTTTCGTTCTAGAGTACAACATATAGAAGAAAATGAAAAGTGTTCCAGATATTTTTTTAGGAAAAATAAAAAAGAAAAAGTGATAATTGACCATATAGATGGTGAGAATAATATAAAAAATATGCTGGGTAAAGTTGAGGGTTTTTTTTCTAATCTTTTTAATGGAAAAAATATAGATAATAAATTAATGGATGATTCGCTGCAAGGACTAACAGCTGTTTTAGATCCCGCATCCCAAGAGTTTTTATCCCAAGTTTTAACGGAACAAGAAGTGTTAAAAACTATTAAAAGTTTTAAAACTGGAAAGGTCCCTGGTCCTGATGGCATCCCAATAGAATTTTATGTATGTTTTTATGATATTTTAAAAGATGATTTGTTTTATTTGTTTACTGAGGTTTTTAATAATAAGGTTTTATTAAATTCCTGGAAGAAAGGTGAAGTCTCCCTCCTATACAAAAAAGGCGATAAATCAAAATTAGAAAACTGGAGACCAATAACACTTTTAAATTGTGACTATAAAATAATGGCTAAAATTTGTGCAAATCGTCTAAAAGAAGTCATCAGCAAAGTTATTCATTCTAATCAAGTGTGTGGGGTGCCGGGGCGCAGTATATGGGACAATCTGAATTTAGTGAAAGACTGTATTGAGGATGTGAAAGACAGAAAGGGGAAAATGGCGATTTTATCTATTGATTTTGAAAAAGCATTTGACCGTGTCTCACACTTTTATCTTTTTAAAGTTTTAGAGAAAATGGGCATACCAGAAGGGTTTTTACTATCGCTTAAAGCATTTTACAAGGATTGTACAAGTAAGATTTTAGTGAATGGTTTTAAGACACAAGAGGTATTTTTACGGTCAGGGGTGAAACAGGGATGCCCTCTGTCCCCCCTTCTGTTTATCTGTGCACTGGAACCAATGTTATGTGCAATACGTAAAAATAAACAGATATGCGGTGTCCCTCTGCCTGGAAGCGGTGGTTTGGAGGCCAAGGTTGTAGGCTACATGGATGACGTGGCGGTCTTGTGTACAGATGCACCATCACTTACGGCCACTCTCCATCAATTGCAATCCTTTTGTCTAGCTTCTGGTTTTAAAATCAATTTTAATAAGTGTAACATTTTAAGTGTTGGGGGGATGATTTTACGTGATGTACCAATTAATGTCTCCGAATCCATTTCCATTTTAGGTATATCATTCACTGAAAATAATGATGGTTATAATAGTTGGGAAACAGTTACACAGAAAGTAAATACGAAAATATGTATGTGGAACATGAGGAGACTTACAATGGAGGGTAAAGTATTGGTTTTAAAGATGGTGATTTTACCTCTTTTATTGTATCTTAGCATGGTTTTCCCCCCGCCTGTTAATGTTTTAAAAAAGATAACCAAAACCTGTTTTACCTTCTTTTGGAACTCAAAAATGGAAAAGCTGAAAAGAGAAATCGTGATGAAATCAAAAGTAAAAGGTGGTAAAGATTTTCCAGATTTTAATAGGTTTCTTTTAATCCATCTGTTCGTTTACTGTTTTAATGCCCTTTTTAAGAATCACTATTGGTCCTTTTTTATGCGTTTTAATACAGGATTTTTTATGAGAAAGTTTGGATGGTATGAAGTTAATATATCTGTGCCCCATGCTTTCAATTTGTCGACGCATTATGAGATTTTAAGGAAAATAGTGTCCGATTTTAATTTAGGGACTAAGAAAATAGAGGAATTAAGAAATAGTAAGAAACTAATTAAAGAAATACGTAAAAGTGAGGAAATATGTAATGTTGACAGATATGATGATGACAAATCTATGTCTATCTGGAAAATGATTAACGTTTTTTATCTTTTTAATGAACAGAGAGATCTGGCTTGGAGTTGCATGCACCGCTGTCTTCCTTGCCGGGCATTCCAATACAGAAGAGGATTTGTGAGGTCTGCCATCTGCCCAAGAGCCGGATGCCAAGACGAGGAAACGGTGGAACATCTATTATGGACATGTAATTTTGCAAAGGATTTCTGGAGAAGACTGCTCCCCCTACTGGAAAGGGTGGCAGACCTCAAGGACTTTACATATAAAACTGTGCTATACGGACTTATGGAATGCCCCACAATGGACCAGTACACAATGGCTTGGAAGACAGTGAACTGCGCCAAGTCATCTCTCTGGAAAGCGCGCAACATTGCTATTTTTAAACAAGATGTTTTATCAGTGAATGATGTTTTAAGTTTATGTTTATGTGAAATGTATACTTATTATTTAATTGACAAAAAGAAGAATGTACATATTTCCAAAAAATGGCTTGTTGACCAATGGAACCTAATTATTTAAAATCTTTGTATTTTTTTGTTTTGTAAATTTCATTTGTCTTTTAACGTTTGGTATTTGTGTAATTATGCTTGTAATTTGTTAAAGTTTTAATAAACGGTTTTATCCCTCTGCAGGGGATAGCCAAATTAAAAAAAAAAATCTGTTCTTATCAGTTTAATATCTGATACGTCCCCTATCTGGGGACCATATATTAAATGGATTTTTAGAACAGGGAGATGGAAAAAGAGCTTGCTCTGTCCACTCCACGCATTGACCTGGTATTGCAGTATCTCCAGGACCGGTGCACCCCTTCTTTAATGCAGTTTCTAAAATCAGAAAGAATTGAATTCAATGTTTTTTGTTCATTTTGCTTGTTTGTCGGATTTTGGGATGGACACTTTGGCTTTGCTTTTCTTCTCCTCATTGGATTTTTCATGTTCAAAGTTGCAGAAGCCAGATTACAAGCTCATTTTGGCTCAACTTCAGCAACTGTGCATTGCATTGCCATGTAATGTGATGCAATGCTATCTTTCTAGCTCTCCCTTTTTACTTCCTTTTGGATAAACAGACATATTAGGCAAGCATTTTGGAGCTTTCACCTAAATAACTACAGGTGGTGAGATAAGCTGCACAATATAATTGACCTTTCAGTATATTGTTGCACACACACCATCTATTTAGCAAATGCCCTTGTTATCAACAGCAGCCTTTTAAACTCACCTGAGCTAACAGGTATGTGCGCTGGTTACTCTGCTGCGCTTAAAATTTCTTTTTTGGTTTGCTACAATGCCTTTTCTGAAACGTTGTCTCCTTCTGCTGGAACACTGACTTCTTTCATTTATTGCCTGCAGACTATAAAAGAGAACCCAACCCAAAAAGTTTGGTTGATTAGCCTGTGGCATTCTGTTAAACTGTTGCTTATGGCGGTCTCTGTGAGCTTCTCAGCGACATTCAGCCAGCCAGGTATCCTGCCTGCAGTAGATGGAATGTGGCAATGGAACGCTGGCTGCGCGTGTCATAATAGGCTCTGAGCCTTTATATACCTGTGCACAGCAGCAGCCACCTTCAGTCTGCTGCTGGACAGCCAGCAGCAGCAGCAGCAGGAGAGGTATGTAATCAGGAGCCCTCCTGCTAAGGGTAGACAGCTGCTCGTTCCACCCCACCCCCCGCCTTAATTGGTTCTCCTCCCTTCCAACGGTGTTGAGGCGGGTGGGAACAGCAGGGGGTGAAGGTGCTGTGTTTAAAGAGGTGGAGTTATGCAGATCTAAAACGCGTGGATTGCAGCAGCAGCAAGCCGAAAAGTGCAGGCATGTAAGGGATCTAGAGGTTGACAACATGTCTTCTTAACGGGAGTCCAGGAGCTCATCTCCACAAATGGACTTTTCAGGATCCTTGGGTGGCTCCGTAGTTTGAAACCAATTCTGGTTATCGCTTCTCGGCCTTTTGGCTGAGATCAGGTGCAGTGATCTAACGGTTGCTGCCTTGGTCTTGGCTGAGAGGTGCCCGGGGTACCCGGCTCCTTGGCCTGGGGGGATCGTCTCACCTTTTGGTGGGACTTCACCCCCCTGCTGCTATTAGGGAGCTGGCTTTGTCCCCGGGCAACAAGTTGCGATCCCCAGGCGAAAGGCCGAGCCCGTATTGACGGTAAGCCTTTGCCACTTTGGTGAGATGCCTTGTTCATTTCAATTTTCCACTGGCTCCGGCCAGATCAGGAACTCGGTGCGTATCGAGGTTCCAGCAAACCACGTCGGATATGACAACCCCCGTGAGTTCTATGTACAGATTTTGAGAGATCTGTTGAACGTGAAAGATCATGATGTTTACTGCCTGCAGGAGAAGGGGCAGAGTACATATATTCTCACGTTCTCGACCAAGGTTGCCTGCCAGCACTTTTACGAATGCGTTAAGGGCCACCGTAACAGCAAGCTGTTGGACGGAGTGATTTTTACGGGTCTCTATGGCGGAGTTGACGTTCCCCTTGTGGTATACATGTTTAACCCCCATGTGTCCACAGATGATATTGAGCTTTTTCTGAGCAGATATTGTACATCTGTCAGATTTACGGGGAACGTCAAAGGTCGGAGTGGTTTCTGGAATGGGAAACGACGCTTTATGGTACGCTTCAGACTTGACCCTGGGGGTGTAGAAGGCCTTATGCACCCCCCCTCCACAGTGGTGCTGGGAAGAGACCATGGCTACCTCTTCTATGATGGACAACCATTCAGGTGTCGTAGGTGTGGTGACCTTGGTCACATACAGAGCGATTGTAAGAACGAGCGGATGAGTCAGTGCCACAACTGTGGACAATGGGGTCATGCCTCAAAGGACTGTAAGAACAGTAAGACCTGCAGTGGGTGCGGAATGTCTACTCACCTGTTCAGTAATTGTCCGATGCGGACAAGGTCTCGTGGTGGCTCTCGGGCGCCTGCGGCTAGTTCCGCAGGAGTTCCTGCTGATGCCAGCAGGGTCAGCCCGGGTGACCCCAGAAAAAGCTTTGTGGACATTACTAAAGGTCAAAAACAGTCTGACTCAGTCGATGCTCTGTCGGTACCTTTGCGGAAAAACCCGGCCTCTGTAGCCGAGGTCACGCCTTTGCCTACTCCTGCAGGGGTCCAGGTTTCACCTGGTGGGGAGATGGCACCTTCTCAGAGCGGAAATGAGAGGGAACCAAAAAAGAGGCGAAAATCTGGAGCTGTTGGTACGAATCCAGATGTCCATCCAGATACCCCTGCTGATGCCAGCACAGATGTTGGACCAGATGTCTGCCCTGATGCCAGTCCAGACGGATGCCCTGATGCCAATCCAGACGGATGCCCTGATGCCAATCCAGATGGATGTCCTGATGCCAACCCAGATGGATGCCCTGATGCCAGTCCAGATGGATGTCCTGATGCCAGTCCAGATGGATGTCCTGGAACCATTCCTGATGGATGTCCTGTTGCCTGCCTGGATGATAGAGGTCGTGCAGTGGTTGGTGAACCTGTTGCTGGTCCTGATGGTCATCCTGCTCCGGAGATGATGTCCCTTGGTGCTCCTGGAGGGTCTGCGGGTATTCCACCTGCTGCAGTGCCTGGTGAGGATTGGGTGGATTCGGAGGATCGGATGGATCTCAGCGCCAGTGGTAAGAGAAGTCGTGAAGAGGCGCAGGAGGAGCATAACCTGCCTCAGATGTCCCGTAAAGTCTTTCTATCTAGTGCTGCAAAAATTCTCAGCCCAGAGGGGACTAACTTAATTGAGGATTTCACGGACTCAGATGAAACGGACAGTTTACGAACTGTGTCATCCCTTCCTTCACCTTCTCTGTCACAAATTATTGATTCAGATTCAGAGTATAATGAATCAATAAAAAACACCTAACATGGCAGAAATCCGTGTTGCCTCACTAAATGTGAGAAGCCTAAAGAGCCCTGTTAGACGGGCTGCTTTGTTTGCTTGGTTAATGACTCTGAACTTTGACATTTTTTTCCTGCAAGAATGCGGTATTGATCACGATTTGTCATACCCCAACTTAAAAATGGACTGGTCAGCAGGACCCTCTATTTGGTCAGGGTCCAATGAAAATAAAGCTGCCGGGGTTGGGATTTTATTCAAATGTCAAAATGTTAATGTTTTATCCATCACTGAAATAGTTCCAGGTCGTGCCTTATCAACTCATGTTATTTTAAATGGTTTTACCTGTCGTCTTATTAATGTTTATGCATCCCCAGAGAAAAATGAGCGTGCTTCCCTTTTTAATGTCATCCCTTTGTTTTTATCAGGTCCGTCCCCTGTGATAGTGGGAGGGGATTTTAACTGTGTCATGTTGGGGGAGGGGAGGAGTGGAGGTGATACTAATGGAAGAACAGACAAAACATCCAGTCTGTTAAAACATTTGACAACGGACCTCAAATTATTAGATGCTTGGAGAAAGTCCTACCCTACTGACCCTGGGCATACATGGAGGGGTAGAGGGATGTCATCTCGTATTGATTTTATTTTTTCCTCTTCTGATGTTTTTAAACCTAAGAATGCTGGTCTAATAGAAAATATTTTTTCTGATCATGTATTACTATACAATTTATTGCAAACTCCACAGGAAGCAAAAGTTGGAAAAGGTATGTGGAAATTGAATGTGCTCTTATTAGAAGACGAACTGGTAAGGGCGGAGTTTTATGCAAAGTATGAGAGTTGGAGAAGACGGAAACACCCAAATCAGAGTATGTTGGGGTGGTGGGAGTGTGTTAAAACCCGTATTAAAGAATTTTTTATTAAAATTGGTAAAAGGAAGGCACGTGAAAAAAGGAAATGTTTTAAAGATTTTAATGTCAGGATGCAAACTCTCCTTAAGCTTAAGGGGTGGGGAGTACCTGGTGTGGATGATGAGATTGCCAAGATCCAGACAGAAATCCAAAAATTCCTGGAACAAAAGGGTAAAGAAATTATATTTAATACCCGTGTGAAATATTTGGAAGAGGGTGAGACCTGCTCAAGGTTTTTCTTTAAAAAAATGAGTGACAAAAAACAAGTGATTACTGAGCTAGAAGGACAATCTTCCACTGAGGGCATTTTAGAGCATACTGCTAATTTTTATAGAGATCTTTTTAGTATTAAAAATGTTGATGAACCTGCTTTTACAGAGAATCTTAATGTTTTATCCCAGTTTTTAAATAAAGATGACCAGATTTTTTTAGCTAAAGAACTTTTACCCAGTGAAATTGAAGAGACCCTTAAGAGTTTTAATAAAGGTAAGGCTCCTGGATCAGATGGCCTTCCTATTGAATTTTATCTTTGCTTTTGGGATCTAATTAAGGAGGATTTTATACAAGTAGTTTGTGAAGCCTCTAAGGCTGATTTATTACCATATTCATGGCGTAAAAGTATGATTACATTAATTTTTAAGAAAGGTGATAAATCAAAGTTGGAGAATTGGAGGCCTATTTCACTATTAAATACAGACTACAAGATTTTAGCTAAAGTTGTTGCTGGTCGTCTTAAAGCAGTTATTAAAAATGTAATTCATCCAGATCAGGTGTGTGGTGTCCCCGGGAGATCAATCTGGGAGCATCTAAACCTAATTCGTGATCTTATCTGGTTTCAAAAAGATAGAAAACAGCCACTAGCTATTTTATCTTTGGATTTTATGAAAGCGTTTGATAGGGTCTCCCACTTTTATCTTTTTAAAGTTATGGGAAAGATGGGGTTCCCTGATTCTTTTATTCAGAAAATTGCGCTTTTATACAAACAGTCATCTGCCCGGATTTTAGTCAATGGTTTTTTAACTAGAGAGGTGGAGCTTCTTTCCGGTGTTAAACAAGGTTGCCCCATGTCCCCACTTTTATTTGTCTGCTCCATTGAGCCACTGTTGTGCCTGCTGCGTCGGGACAAGGTGGTTAGGGGCATTTTTATTCCGGGTGGGGGTGGACAACAAGTTAAAGCCATTGGATATATGGATGACATATCTGTATATGGCACTAGCTCAGCATCTATTAACAGAGCAATTCTAATTACTGAAATTTTTAGTGCTGGGTCTGGGTTTAAGTTGAATATAAATAAATGTGACTGTATGATTATGGGTCAATGGAAGTCAGATCCGCCTAGGGTTCCCACACAAACAGTAGGAATCAAGATCCTGGGTGTCTTGTTTAATCCTGCTAATGATGGTATTGAAAACTGGGATTTGGTTTTGAATAAATTAAATCAGAAGATCTCTTTATGGCAAACTCGAAAACTAACAATGGAGGGCAAGATTCTTGTAATTAAAATGGTTTTGCTTCCTATCATTTTGTATGCCGCTATGGTTTTTCCCCCTAATTCTCTGTATCTTAAAAGACTTATGAAGCCCATGTTTTATTTTCTGTGGGGATCCAAAATGGAGAAATTGAGGAGGGAGGTGGTATGTAAAAGCAAGAAAAATGGGGGTAAAGGGTTCCCTGATTTAAAATTGTTTTTATTTATCAAGTTTTTTGTATTTTGATGCAAAAGCTTGAATAATGTTGGGGCTTTCTCTTGTTTTCTTAGATATACAACTGGGTTTCTTTTCCGAAAGTTGAACTTCAGTATGACTGTTAATTGTCCTTTTCTCTTATCTCCCCCTAAGCATTACAAGATCTTGGAGAAGGTCATTTCAGAATATGATCTGACCCAAGTTGATCGTCAGCTTTTATTTGATCAACGTAAGTTAACAGTTATTTGTAAGGGACATGAGGAGATGGAGGATGTGTCTAATTTTTCCATCTCCAGGTGCCGCCTGGTGTGGAACAACGTGGCCTGTCCTGCACTTAGCAACTCACAAAAGGATTTAGCTTGGCAGGTTGTTCACCAATGTCTCCCTACGAGAGCTTTTCAGCATCATAGGGGGCTGGTGGCTAGTGCTAGATGTCCCAGAGAAAGATGCGCCCCAAACGAGTCAGTGTTTCATTTACTGTGGGATTGCCCCTACGCACAAGAGCTATGGCAGACGGTGGGCACCCTCCTAAAATGGATATGTGGTATACAAACCCTTAATTGTGACATTATAATATATGGGATAATTAAATGCCCAACCATGAAACAAGCACGAGTCGCATGGCTTATAATAAACTGTTTAAAAGAAGCTTTATGGAAAGTGCGCAATATATTATTGTTTAAACGTGAATTTATTCCTGTCAAAGATTGTATTGGGCTTGCTCTTTGTGAAATGTTTACATACTACCTGATAGATTGTAAAAAGATGGGAATCAATGAAGCAAAAAAGCTATGGTGTTTGCAAATTTGGAATATGTATTTATTTATGTAAATTATATGCAAAACTGTGTTTTATGCTTTTTATGCTTTTAAGTGCATTTTAATTCTGACTCTGTATTAGTTTTATGTCATATTTTATTCCAGTATTTGTGATTTGTTTCAAATATTGTATCGGATATGTTCTTTGTGAAAAGTTTTCATACTACCTGATTGTAAAAAGATAAAGTTAAAAAGCTATGGTGTTTGCATTTGACATATGTATTTATTTATGCAAATTATATGCAAAACTGTGTTTTATGCTTTTTATGCTTTTATGCGCTTTTTAAATCTGACCTTGTATTTGTTCTATGTCATATTTTATTCAAGTCTTTGTGATTTGTTTGTAATTTATGATGTATGTCTGATTTAAATAAAGCTTGTTTGAAAACGGATCTGTTCTTATCAGTTTAATATCTGATACGTCCCCTATCTGGGGACCATATATTAAATGGATTTTTAGAACAGGGAGATGGAAAAAGAGCTTGCTCTGTCCACTCCACGCATTGACCTGGTATTGCAGTATCTCCAGGACCGGTGCACCCCTTCTTTAATGCAGTTTCTAAAATCAGAAAGAATTGAATTCAATGTTTTTTGTTCATTTTGCTTGTTTGTCGGATTTTGGGATGGACTCTTTGGCTTTGCTTTTCTTCTCCTCATTGGATTTTTCATGTTCAAAGTTGCAGAAGCCAGATTACAAGCTCATTTTGGTTCAACTTCAGCAACTGTGCATTGCATTGCCATGTAATGTGATGCAATGCTATCTTTCTAGCTCTCCCTTTTTACTTCCTTTTGGATAAACAGACATATTAGGCAAGCATTTTGGAGCTTTCACCTAAATAACTACAGGTGGTGAGATAAGCTGCACAATATAATTGACCTTTCAGTATATTGTTGCACACACACCATCTATTTAGCAAATGCCCTTGTTATCAACAGCAGCCTTTTAAACTCACCTGAGCTAACAGGTATGTGCGCTGGTTACTCTGCTGCGCTTAAAATTTCTTTTTTGGTTTGCTACAATGCCTTTTCTGAAACGTTGTCTCCTTCTGCTGGAACACTGACTTCTTTCATTTAATGCCTGCAGACTATAAAAGAGAACCCAACCCAAAAAGTTTGGTTGATTAGTCTGTGGCATTCTGTTAAACTGTTGCTTATGGCGGTCTCTGTGAGCTTCTCAGCGACATTCAGCCAGCCAGGTATCCTGCCTGCAGTAGATGGAATGTGGCAATGGAACGCTGGCTGCGCGTGTCATAATAGGCTCTGAGCCTTTATATACCTGTGCACAGCAGCAGCCACCTTCAGTCTGCTGCTGGACAGCCAGCAGCAGCAGCAGGAGAGGTATGTAATCAGGAGCCCTCCTGCTAAGGGTAGACAGCTGCTCGTTCCACCCCACCCCCCGCCTTAATTGGTTCTCCTCCCTTCCAACGGTGTTGAGGCGGGTGGGAACAGCAGGGGGTGAAGGTGCTGTGTTTAAAGAGGTGGAGTTATGCAGATCTAAAACGCGTGGATTGCAGCAGCAGCAAGCCGAAAAGTGCAGGCATGTAAGGGATCTAGAGGTTGACAACATGTCTTCTTAACGGGAGTCCAGGAGCTCATCTCCACAAATGGACTTTTCAGGATCCTTGGGTGGCTCCGTAGTTTGAAACCAATTCTGGTTATCGCTTCTCGGCCTTTTGGCTAAGATCAAGTGTAGTATCTGTTCTTATCAGTTTAATATCTGATACGTCCCCTATCTGGGGACCATATATTAAATGGATTTTTAGAACAGGGAGATGGAAAAAGAGCTTGCTCTGTCCACTCCACGCATTGACCTGGTATTGCAGTATCTCCAGGACCGGTGCACCCCTTCTTTAATGCAGTTTCTAAAATCAGAAAGAATTGAATTCAATGTTTTTTGTTCATTTTGCTTGTTTGTCGGATTTTGGGATGGACTCTTTGGCTTTGCTTTTCTTCTCCTCATTGGATTTTTCATGTTCAAAGTTGCAGAAGCCAGATTACAAGGTCATTTTGGTTCAACTTCAGCAACTGTGCATTGCATTGCCATGTAATGTGATGCAATGCTATCTTTCTAGCTCTCCCTTTTTACTTCCTTTTGGATAAACAGACATATTAGGCAAGCATTTTGGAGCTTTCACCTAAATAACTACAGGTGGTGAGATAAGCTGCACAATATAATTGACCTTTCAGTATATTGTTGC
The DNA here is from genome assembly GCF_046119375.1 of Phyllobates terribilis. Lineage (NCBI taxonomy): Eukaryota > Metazoa > Chordata > Amphibia > Anura > Dendrobatidae > Phyllobates > Phyllobates terribilis. The sequence goes on along the minus strand of NW_027363613.1, from coordinate 136,924 downwards.
ACACACACCATCTATTTAGCAAATGCCCTTGTTATCAACAGCAGCCTTTTAAACTCACCTGAGCTAACAGGTATGTGCGCTGGTTACTCTGCTGCGCTTAAAATTTCTTTTTTGGTTTGCTACAATGCCTTTTCTGAAACGTTGTCTCCTTCTGCTGGAACACTGACTTCTTTCATTTAATGCCTGCAGACTATAAAAGAGAACCCAACCCAAAAAGTTTGGTTGATTAGTCTGTGGCATTCTGTTAAACTGTTGCTTATGGCGGTCTCTGTGAGCTTCTCAGCGACATTCAGCCAGCCAGGTATCCTGCCTGCAGTAGATGGAATGTGGCAATGGAACGCTGGCTGCGCGTGTCATAATAGGCTCTGAGCCTTTATATACCTGTGCACAGCAGCAGCCACCTTCAGTCTGCTGCTGGACAGCCAGCAGCAGCAGCAGCAGGAGAGGTATGTAATCAGGAGCCCTCCTGCTAAGGGTAGACAGCTGCTCGTTCCACCCCACCCCCCGCCTTAATTGGTTCTCCTCCCTTCCAATGGTGTTGAGGCGGGTGGGAACAGCAGGGGGTGAAGGTGCTGTGTTTAAAGAGGTGGAGTTATGCAGATCTAAAATGCGTGGATTGCAGCAGCAGCAAGCCGAAAAGTGCAGGCATGTAAGGGATCTAGAGGTTGACAACATGTCTTCTTAACGGGAGTCCAGGAGCTCATCTCCACAAATGGACTTTTCAGGATCCTTGGGTGGCTCCGTAGTTTGAAACCAATTCTGGTTATCGCTTCTCGGCCTTTTGGCTAAGATCAAGTGTAGTATCTTTTGAAAAGGCGGTTTTGGATGTTGGCCGCCCTAGTAGATTGATACATTATGCACACTGGGGTTTAGGCGCTTGTTAGTACGCCAGGTGGCTAATATAGTCATCTGGTGGAAAGCATGGCCCCCCAGGATCGACGCCATTGGGCCGGGGAAGATCGAAAGCCCGAAGTGTGAAGTGCCCCAGGAGTGGTGACCCTGGGGTGCCTTAACTCACTGGGATTGGGAACCCCACTTGAGTTTATGGCACATTTGCACAAGCACTTCAAATTTTCTTTCTTCGCACACACCCTTATTCCGGGCCTTCTGGCCTTAGGATGGGGAATTTTTCAATTCCCGGTCGAAGGTCCGGGCAGTATTATACTGTGAAACCTTCACTATTTATTTAATTTCTTTGTCACTGTGTGTCCACTTATTCACGTGTGTCACGTCCTACTAGGATTTTGTCGGGATGCGGTTCCCTTACGGGTTCCTCTCTTGGCAGGTCTAGGGGGGGAGTGTGTGGCCATCAGGTTCCGCTCCCCCCTGAACCCCCCTGGCTCTCCTCTTTCGGGAGGAGAGCGTTGTTGGCTCCCCTCTTCCGGGAGGGGAGCACAGTCTTTGGCTCCCAGTGCCTTGCTCGGGTGAGAACTCGGGCAGGTGCTGGGGGTAAGATTGGGTCGCCTCTGGCTTCGGCTGGAGGTGGCTTTTTGTCCCTGTTCCTCGCTGTGGCCTTTTGGCTCGGAGGGACGGGGAATGGTTTGGGGGACCCTTCTCCTTTTGGAGAGGGTTTCAAGAAGACCAGCATCCTAGTGCACTTTTTTTGTGGCACTTGTCACTTTTTTAAGCGCACTCGGGTTTTGTACACGAATTCGGGCTAAAAAAAAAAAAAAAAAAAAAAAAAAAAATCTGTTCTTATCAGTTTAATATCTGATACGTCCCCTATCTGGGGACCATATATTAAATGGATTTTTAGAACAGGGAGATGGAAAAAGAGCTTGCTCTGTCCACTCCACGCATTGACCTGGTATTGCAGTATCTCCAGGACCGGTGCACCCCTTCTTTAATGCAGTTTCTAAAATCAGAAAGAATTGAATTCAATGTTTTTTGTTCATTTTGCTTGTTTGTCGGATTTTGGGATGGACTCTTTGGCTTTGCTTTTCTTCTCCTCATTGGATTTTTCATGTTCAAAGTTGCAGAAGCCAGATTACAAGCTCATTTTGGTTCAACTTCAGCAACTGTGCATTGCATTGCCATGTAATGTGATGCAATGCTATCTTTCTAGCTCTCCCTTTTTACTTCCTTTTGGATAAACAGACATATTAGGCAAGCATTTTGGAGCTTTCACCTAAATAACTACAGGTGGTGAGATAAGCTGCACAATATAATTGACCTTTCAGTATATTGTTGCACACACACCATCTATTTAGCAAATGCCCTTGTTATCAACAGCAGCCTTTTAAACTCACCTGAGCTAACAGGTATGTGCGCTGGTTACTCTGCTGCGCTTAAAATTTCTTTTTTGGTTTGCTACAATGCCTTTTCTGAAACGTTGTCTCCTTCTGCTGGAACACTGACTTCTTTCATTTAATGCCTGCAGACTATAAAAGAGAACCCAACCCAAAAAGTTTGGTTGATTAGTCTGTGGCATTCTGTTAAACTGTTGCTTATGGCGGTCTCTGTGAGCTTCTCAGCGACATTCAGCCAGCCAGGTATCCTGCCTGCAGTAGATGGAATGTGGCAATGGAACGCTGGCTGCGCGTGTCATAATAGGCTCTGAGCCTTTATATACCTGTGCACAGCAGCAGCCACCTTCAGTCTGCTGCTGGACAGCCAGCAGCAGCAGCAGCAGGAGAGGTATGTAATCAGGAGCCCTCCTGCTAAGGGTAGACAGCTGCTCGTTCCACCCCACCCCCCGCCTTAATTGGTTCTCCTCCCTTCCAACGGTGTTGAGGCGGGTGGGAACAGCAGGGGGTGAAGGTGCTGTGTTTAAAGAGGTAGAGTTATGCAGATCTAAAACGCGTGGATTGCAGCAGCAGCAAGCCGAAAAGTGCAGGCATGTAAGGGATCTAGAGGTTGACAACATGTCTTCTTAACGGGAGTCCAGGAGCTCATCTCCACAAATGGACTTTTCAGGATCCTTGGGTGGCTCCGTAGTTTGAAACCAATTCTGGTTATCGCTTCTCGGCCTTTTGGCTAAGATCAAGTGTAGTATCTGTTCTTATCAGTTTAATATCTGATACGTCCCCTATCTGGGGACCATATATTAAATGATTGATGTATGATTGTTCAGAGCAAATTCGGCAAGTGGCAGAAACTCAGACCACCCCTCTTGATTGTCTGCCACAAAACAACGCAAGAACTGCTCAACATCCTGGTTTTTCCTTTCTGTCTGGCCATTAGATTCAGGATGATATCCGGACGAAAACGACAAATGAATTCCCAACCTGTCACAAAAGGCACGCCAAAAACGAGCCACGAACTGAGGACCCCTATCAGAAACAATGTCAGTAGGAACGCCATGAAGTCTGACAATTTCCTTGACAAAGGCCTTAGCGAGAGTTTTAGCGCAGGGCAGTTTGACGAAGGGAACCAAGTGACACATCTTGCTAAAACGGTCCACGACCACCCAGATGACAGTAAAACCCTCAGAGGGGGGAAGGTCAGTTATAAAGTCCATAGCCAAATGTGTCCAAGGAGCACTGGGGACCTCCAAAGGACAAAGTAACCCCGCAGCAGGAGTATGTGAGGACTTAGATCTAGCACATATAGTACATTGGCGCACCCACTTAATGACTTCCTTCTGCCATCCAGGCCACCAAAAACTGCGACCCACCAGTCTCTTGGTCTCAGAGATTCCGGGATGACCTGCCAACCGAGATTCGTGACACTCAACAAACAAATCTCTCCTAAAGGTCCCAGGCACAAACAACCTCCCATGAGGAGTGTTAGATGGGGCATTCTCCTGAGCTTTAAGAATCTCATCTTCCAAAACGGAGTCTAAAGCAGCTATCACAACACCTTCTTGTAAAATGTTTTCCTCTTTCTCAGCACCGACTATGGGAGAAAAACTGCGAGACAAGGCATCCGCCTTAACATTCTTAGTACCAGGGATGTAAGTAACGGAGAAATTAAACCGCGAGAAAAACAGTGCCCACCTAGCCTGACGGGCATTCAGGCGCTTGGCAGCATCAAGATATATCAGATTTTTATGATCCGTAAGAACCTGAACGGGAAATTCCGCACCTTCCAAGAAGTGGCGCCAGTGTTCAAATGCGAGTTTAATAGCCAATAATTCCCGATTACCAATATCGTAATTCAATTCAGTCTCCGAAAAATTTTTTTGAAAAAAAGGCACAGGGATGTAATCCATCCCCGTTATCCTGAGACAATACTGCGCCAACCCCCACAGAGGAAGCATCAACCTCAACCAAAAACGGCCTAGTAACATCAGGCTGCATAAGGATGGGAGCAGAGGTGAACCTCTCCTTGAGATACACAAAAGCTTCAATGGCCTCAGAAGACCACTGAACCGCATCAGCACCTTTCCTGGTGAGATCAGTCAGAGGTTTGACAATACTAGAAAAATTTTTTATGAATTTTCTATAGTAATTGGCGAAACCCAAAAACCTCTGTATCGATTTCAAACCAATAGGCCTAGGCCATTCCTGCACAGCCTGAACCTTAACCGGATCCATCTCAAAACCTTTGCTGGAGATAATGTAGCCCAAAAAACTAATTCTCTGTACAGCGAACTCACATTTCTCCAGCTTAGCAAAAAGCGAATTGTCCATTAATAACTGTAATACCTCACGCACGCTCCGCCAATGAGACTCCAGATCTGGCGAATAAATCAAAATGTCATCCAAATACACAACCACATTTTTACCGATCAAAGGTCTAAGGATGTCATTAATCAGATTCTGAAAAAATGCAGGAGCATTAGTAAGACCAAAAGGCATAACCAGATTCTCAAAATGACCCACAGGAGTGTTAAAAGCAGTCTTCCATTCATCACCCTCCTTCATGCGCAACAGATTGTATGCCCCCTTAAGGTCAATTTTAGAGAACCACTTGGCCCCCAATAACTGGTTAAACAGATCAGGAATCAATGGCAGTGGGTAAGGATTGCGTACCGTAATTTTGTTAATCTCACGAAAATCCAGACAAGGACGTAAACCGCCGTCCTTTTTTTTTACAAAAAAAAATCCAACCGCCACAGGAGACTTAGAGGGCCTAATGTGACCGGCGGCCAAACTTGTCTGTATGTATTCCTCCAAAGCCTTCCTCTCAGGAATAGTAAGGTTAAATAAACGACTTTTAGGAAGAATCGCTCCAGGGACAAATTCAATAGAACAATCATAGTCTCTATGGGGAGGCAAAACCTGCGATTCTTTCTCAGAAAAAACTCTCCAAAAATCCTGAATAGGAACAGGCAATTCTCCCCTATCCAAAGCTGCAATACGCCCGTTACAACACTTGTCATAACATTTATGGCTCCAGGATTTAATTTCACTGGTAGACCAATCCAGTACAGGATTGTGAAATTTTAACCAGGGCAAACCCAATATTACTGGAGAAGGCAAGTTATTCAACACTACCAAATCCAATTTCTCATGGTGAACACCATTAATAGTGAGAGGAAATTCACAGACCTTGAGAGTAATATTCTTCAAAGGGGAGCCATCCACAGAAACCACAGCAATGGGGGATGATAAAGGTTCAGGTTTTAAATTGAGTTTTTCCACGAATCTCCCATCAATTACATTCAGTGTAGACCCGCAATCAACAAACACCCGAAATTCCATTAATTTTTCCTGAGCAATCGTGGAAGCAGCTAAAAATATACCCTTGGAATTTAAACAGGCAATACGGGCGTGACTGACCATTTTTTTTTCTTTCTTCATACGAAGCTCACAGCCTTTAATCAAATGACCAGATTTTCCGCAATAGAAACACAAGCCTTCCGAAAAACGACGGTCTTTTTCTTGAGAGCGAGGTGCCACCGATCCAATCTCCATCGGTTCACCACTGTTAGTACACACATTATCATAACCAGAAACTGACATAGCAGAGGATTTGCTCTCATTAACCCTAGCACGCAGTCTTCTATCCACCCGTATAGCTAATTGCATAGCCTGTTGCAAATCCTCAGGTGTAGGATAAGCAATTAGCAGGTCTTTAACCCTTTCACTGAGCCCAGCAAGAAATAGACTTTTCAGAGCAGAATCGTTCCACCCTGTTTGAGTGGACCAACGACGAAAATGAGTACAATATTTTTCCACATTACCTGATCCTTGTTTTAAACGTCTCAACTCAGTCTCAGCTGATGCCACACGGTCAGGATCATCATATAATAATCCTAAAGCAGAAAAAAAACTATCCACTGATCTGAAGCATGTATCACTAGGTTGCAAAGAAAAGGCCCACTCCTGAGGCTCTTTGCGCAAAAGTGACATTATGAACCCTACGCGCTGGGATTCATCCCCAGAGGACTTGGGTCTCAAACGAAAATACAATAAGCAAGCATTTTTAAATGAAAAAAATTCTCGATGTTCACCAAAAAATAAATCCGGCAAACATACCTTAGGCTCCAAGAAATATGCTCCAGGACAGTTACTCACGTGCTGACGGAGTTCGGCCACTTCCAGAGAGAGTCCCTGCAGGTGTTTAGCCAAATCCTGAACCGACACCATGATGGAACAAAAAAAAAAAATCTTTCCTTAGAGAATTTGCAGGCTGGACTTACTGTTATGTTCTGCTACCAAAGCTAAGGAAAGAGAGGAGATCTGTCCCTACTATAGGACTCAGCTGAATCCCTACGATGTAACAGGGAACCTGATCCTGCGATCAGACCTGCTAAAGTCCTAATCTAGTCTGTACGGAGACCTATAGATGTGGGGAGGGAATCCCTACAAGTACTAAGGACTGGGAGGAATATGGGACACCTCCTAACAGAAATAGTAGCAGACAGACGAACAAACAAAATAGATAGAACATAGAGGTCCGTAGACCAAGCAAACTAACAGAGCTAGATACAGAGCACAGGCTAGCTAGAAAGTAGATATACAATGAAGTCCAGCAAAGCCAGAAGGGCGGAGCAGGATTAAATAGGCCAACAAGGTCATGTGACCAGCAAAGGAAAAAAAACCTAACAGCAAGGTTCTAACACTATCACCAGGTCAGCAGGTGCAAAGAGAGACAGTAACCAAGCTAGGCCTAGCTTCAGGCAGGTCAGAAGCTTAGAGAATAAAGCAACGGATCAGGAGGCCCTATACTCGCTCACTGGGGAGAGTCCAAAAGTGTGCCCTTCACCTGGAGTACCCTGGACCGTGCCTGCAACATCACCAGTAAAGGTACTGAAGCTTACCCCCTTGTGAGTGTCCGTCTTTCCTCCGAGACTGTCCTGCCGTCTCTCCCCTGCACCACCATCCATTACACCCCACGCTGCCCTGGAGCAAGCTCTACCTGTGGAGAGCCACACCATCCCTGCTGCCGTAACACCAGCTCCAGAGGACTGCTCCGCAGCGGCGGCTCCCTCTAGCCGCAATCCACAGGTGGCGTCACGAACACTTTCACAAATCCCCTATATCTCCCCCTTTGACTGACCGCCCTGGGTCACGGACCGGGCCAGCTACCATGATATACCCCAGCAACCAGAGGCCCGGCTGCCGAGTACCCCACGGCCCTGGGGGCGCGTCAGAACAAAGGGTAGTTATTAATGGAACACACTTAGACTGGGTCTCAGTTAACAGTGGGGTACCACAGGAGTAAGTATTGGGCCAGCTTCTTTTTAACATATTTATTAATGACCTTGTAGGGGGCATACAGAGTAGTATTTCAATATTTGCAGATGACACTAAACTCTGCAGGGTAATCAATACAGAGGAGGACAATTTTATATTACAGGAGGATCTATGTAAATTAGAAGCTTGGGCTGATAAATGGCAATTGAGCTTCAATGGGGATAAATGTAAGGTAATGCACTTGGGCAGAGGAAATAAAATGTATAATCATATGCTTAATTGTAAAACACTGGGCAAAACTGTAACTGAAAAAGACCTGGGTGTATTGGTGGACGACAAGTTCACGTTTGGTGGCCAGTGTCAGGCATCTGCTGCAAAGGCAAATAAAATAATGGGATGTATTAAAAGAGGCCTAGATGCTCATGAGGAGAACATAATTTTACCTCTATACAAGTCATTAGTGCGACCACACTTAGAATACTATGTACAGTTCTGGTCTCTGGTGAATAAGAAAGACATAGAGCGGGTGTAGAGAAGAGCGACCAAGGTTATTAGAGGACTGGGGGGTCTGCAATACCAAGACAGGTTATTACACTCGGGGTTATTTACTTTGGAAAAACAAAGGCTTAGGGGTGATCTTATTACTATGTACAAGCATATGAGGGGACAGTACAAAGACCTGTCTACTGATCCTTTTACTCTGAGGCCTGAGACAAGGGGACAAGGGGGCATCTTCTACGTCTGGAGGAAAGAAGGTTTAATCATAATCACAGACAGGGATTTTTTACTGTAAGAGCAGTGAGACTATGGAGCTATCTGCCGCATGATGTTGTAATGAGTGATTCACTACTAAAATTTAAGAAGGGCATGGACGTCTTTCTTGAAAAATATAGTATTACAGGTTATATATACTAGATTCCTTGATAGGGCGTTGATCCAGGGAACTAGTCTGATTGTCATATGGAGTCAGGAAGGAATTTTTTTCCCCAATGTGGAGCTTAGTGTTTGCCACATGTGTTTTTTTGCCTTCCTCTGGATCAACATGTTAGGTTATGGGTTGAACTAGATGGACTTAGTCTTCCTTCAACCTTAAAAACTATGTTACTATGTACAGTACAGACAAAAAGTTAAAAAGATTTTTCTGTATGTTCATGACTATGAAAATTGTACATTCACACTGATGGCATCAAAACTATGAATTAACACATGTGGAATTATATACTTAACAAAAAAGTGTGAAACAACTGAAAATATGTCTTATATTCTAGGTTCTTCAAAGTAGCCACCTTTTGCTTTGATGACTGCTTTGCACACTCTTGGCATTCTCTTGATGAGCTTCAAGAGGTAGTCACCGGAAATGGTTTTCACTTCACAGGTGTGCCCTGTCAGGTTTAATAAGTGGGATTTCTTGCCTTATAAATGGGGTTGGGACCATCAGTTGTGTTGTGCAGAAGTCAGGTGGATACACAGCTGATAGTCCTACTGAATAAACTGTTAAAATTTGTATTATGGCAAGAAAAAAGCAGCTAAGTAAAGAAAAACGAGTGGCCATCATTACTTTAAGAAATGAAGGTCAGTCAGTCCGAAAAATTGGGCAAACTTTGAAAGTGTCCCCAAGTGCAGTTGCAAAAACCATCAAGCGCAACAAAGAAACTGGCTCACATGAGGACCGCCCCAGGAAAGGAAGACCAAGAGTCACCTCTGCTTCTGAGAATAACTTTATCCGAGTCACCAGCCTCAGAAATCGCAGGTTAACAGCAGCTCAGATTAGAGACCAGGTCAATGCCACACAGAGTTCTAGCAGCAGACACATCTCTACAACAACTGTTAAAAGGAGACTTTGTGCAGTAGGACTTCATGGTAAAATAGCTGCTAGGAAACCACTGCTAAGGACAGGCAACAAGCAGAAGAGACTTGTTTGGGCTAAAGAATGCAAGGAATGGACATTCGACCAGTGGAATCTGTGCTTTGGTCTGATGAATCCAAATTTGAGATCTTTGGTTCCAACCACCGTGTCTTTGTGCGACGCAGAAAAGGTGAACGGATGGACTCTACATGCCTGGTTCCCACCATGAAGCATGGAGGAGGAGGTGTGATGGTGTGGGGGTGCTTTGCTGGTGACACTGTTGGGGATTTATTCAAAATTGAAGGCATACTGAACCAGCATGGCAACCACCACATCTTGCAGCGGCATCCTATTCCATCCGGTTTGCGTTTATTTGGACCATCATTTATTTTTCAACAGGACAATGACCCCAAACACACCTCCAGGCTCTGTAAGGGCTATTTGACCAAGAAGGAGAGTGTTGGGGTGCTACGCCAGATGACCTGGCCTCCACAGTCACCAGACCTGAACCCAATCGAGATGGTTTGGGGTGAGCTGGACCGCAGAGTGAAGGCAAAAGGGCCAACAAGTGCTAAGCATCTCTGGGAAGTCCTTCAAGATTGTTGGAAGACCATTTCCGGTGACTACCTCTTGAAGCTCATCAAGAGAATGCCAAGAGTGTGCAAAGCAGTCATCAAAGCAAAAGGTGGCTACTTTGAAGAACCTAGAATATAAGACATATTTTCAGTTGTTTCACGCTTTTTTGCTAAGTATATAATTCCACATGTGTTAATTCATAGTTTTGATGCCTTCAGTGTGAATGTACAATTTTCAGTCATGAAAATACAGAAAAATCTTGAAATGAGAAGGTGTGTCCAAACTTTTGGTCTGTACTGTAACTATGTATGGAATAATGGAGGACTCACTACTAGATATTGTGGTGTCTCTGCACAAACCACTTAGTGTAACTCCAGTCAAAGTACCTGTATCCCTGGCCTTACTAATGACTCGCTGTCAGGGTATGTGCACATGGCGTCTTTTAGACCTCAGTATATCTGCATTTTTCTTGTAGGAAAACGTTTGAATAAAGCTCTGATGGTGTTTTACCTGAAGTGTCTTTTGCGATGTCTTTGTGTTAGTTTTTTTGCAGCGGCTTCACTGCGAAATCAGTCTATATATAAAATAGTAGCAGCTTCCAAGCGGAAGCTTCTAGAAGAAAAGACCAATCACTTCTTTTAGCCACTTCATAACTTTTGAAGCCAAAAGCAGTTAAAAGAAGTGACAACAGACGGATCATATGCACAGCAAGTCCTTTTGACTTTTCAGTACATATGTTCATTCTTTTTGACGTTTGTACAACTTTTATTTTAGAATAGACATTTATCATCAATCCACCTGCTCTGTGCACAATGTTATGGAGTTCCCAGTATGCATACCATGCAAATAAGGTGAAAGCCACAGAATCAATATAATTGGTATAACATTCTTTAATGTGTATACATATATATATATATATATATATATATATATATATATATTATGAACAAGGTCATGTGACCTAAACGTTGGCCCATTGCACACAGACGTTTGCTGATGATTGTTGTAATAAACTTCTAACTTTCGGCTTATATTGGAGAGCCTGGTTTCCTCTCTATCTCTACTTTCCAGAGCATCTTCAAAATCCCCTCACAGAAAAGAGAGAAGGGGGTTCATCCGAAAATCGTCATGTGCAGGAGCAGGTTTCTTCTTCAGAGTCTCAATAATATCACAGAAAGAAGACCGCTATTTCATTGATCCTCATCTGAGAACTCAGTACTGGTACGATGTTTCCCAAAGCTGATGGTAAACTAAAGAAAAGACAGAACAGAAGTAAAGGTGAATTATTTTTTTTAGCATTTGAAATGAATGCAGATGTAATCTATATGTTCTCTCTTACCTGGGCTGACGTACAAGATGGACTCTTCTAGTGTCACTGCCAAACTCTTAACTTCTTCCATGAAGATTTAAGATGTTCCACTGAATTTTAGAAGGAAGCAGTGTTTGCGACACAGGGGGCAGCGAAGGTTGGAGTTGAGCCAGGTAGAGATGCAACCCTGATGGAAACAATGATTGCATGGTAGCACTGTGACTTCCTCTCCGGTCTCATAATCCGTCATGCAGATGACACACGACTCCTCCTGAGATGTTACAGTTCTTGTTGGGAGGCTCCTAATTTGCTGAGCTCGCCAAGTCTGCTGCCTTTCCTGCAGATTATATTGTGCAGGTGGTGATGGTGGCCGCATCTGTGGCGGAGGCGTCATCACTCCCATTCCCTGCTGCTGAAAGATGATGTTGAACAGACGGTTTGCCTGCAGTAATTGTACAGGAGATCCACTTGCAGCTGGAGACTCCCTGAGTCTGCGGCTGGGCAGAACGGGAAATGGCCGTCTGAATTCAAACTCAGTGACGGTGTCTGAGGATCCACTGTCATCCCTTCTGCTCTCTGATGTTTCTCTGGAGGGCTCTGCAGGGACTGGTCTAAGTGGAGAGCGGCTTCTTTCCCTGCTCTCTTGTCCTCTTTGCCGGAGAGGAGTTCTGGCTTCTCTGCCTCTCGCAGTGACAGCAGTGGCGTCTGTTCTGTGTCCACCAGTAGTAATTAGTCTTCTCTGATCCCTTTGAGAAGATCTCAATTGATGGACAATCATAGCCTGACCTATAAAGAAATAAAATGTACTATAAATATGCAAAAGTTTATAAAAAACACTTTTGAACCAAAGAGAAATAACCTGCTGTTGCTTTGGGGTTTAGGGAGAGGAGCAAAAATTGATTAATGTTTGGGCTAAATAAACCTGCTCAGTGGATCCCCTCTCTGCAGACATCACAGAGCAGGGGTGGAACCAGACTGCGACTAACACAGCCCCCAAGGACTATGAATGGGAAGGTGGAGGATGCACTGAGTGCACTGAAACCGCTTACCCCAGGGAAATCTCCTCCCAGAAAAGATCCTATAAGGTGGGAAAATTCTCTCACTTACCCTGATTTTCTGGTCGGCTCATCCAAGTCTCGTTGTCAGCAATAAGCTGATGCAGCTCCCTGGAAGTCATGGTTCAGTTTCCCGGGGCTGAGATGGTAGAGTGATAGAAAATGAGAACTAAGTTCTCTGCTGGCACGGATGTTATGGTGCCAAAATATCAATAAGAAGCTGTAGAAGTAAAGCACTAGATGTATGAAACAAACTAGCTCGCACTTCCAAAACCAAGGTAGAGTCTCAGCGAAAACTTCAACTCTGAAAATGGCGCTGATGTCACCGAGTGCATAGATTGTATAACCTCACAGCATTCTATGTCACTGTGACATCACATGTGAGACCAACAACGCGCTGTCATGACGGCCGACTGTCCAATCTGTTATATACATATTATAAAATGTTATATTATTATATATTATAATACACATTGTTAAAAAATATATATTATTACTAACCATCTAACACTCTTAAGGTGTGTATATGTGTCTAAAGCATAGGATATATATATATACATCTTATGAATATCAGATGCCTTGGAATAATAATCCTATACTCACCTTTCAGACCCCCAGTACTGCTGCTGTCAGTGTCCCCGCCGACCTCCGGGCTTCTCTTTCCCGCAGGGGCCATTGTGTGACCACTGCAGCTAATCAGTTAATACATATTTCCCATTCATATGTTTCATGTTGATGTAAATTAAACACTTTTAGAAAAGAAAACAGATAAATAAGATTTTCAGAATACGGCATGTACTAAGGTGGATACTCATGGTATGATATGCAGAGAGAGGAATACTGGGAGGGCACAGAACATGTTAGTCCACCTGCTTAACCCTCAGGATAATTCTTATCAGGTCATATAGGGGTGTACATAGAAATCCACAGACCCCATAGCAAAGATCCGAAATGGGACCTCTTATTGGCCCCTGGCTGCCATTAAGCAACCCAGTGATGGTCACAGAGACCCCCTGTCTAGCTGCTTAGATACCATAGTTGCTGGTCACTATGGAAGCTAAGGGGTTAAACTGATGTAATCAGAGCTAGCTTGAATTGCAGCAATTACGATTGGCTGTCTGCTGTGTAAAACAGCCGGCACCCACTGGGTATGGAGTGGGCTCAGCATGTGAGTTTGCCCCTTATACACCATCATAACTTATAATGTACATATACGATATAAGCAGGGGATGGGGCTATTCGGCACTAGGCTCCTCCTGTTCATGGGCTCCATAGCGGTCATGTGGCCTGCCAAAATTGGGTGTATGCTACTGAGGTCATACATATAATATGGAAAAAAATATCATACAAGGTAAATAATTGAAATTCATATCAGAAATAGTCCAGTTCTTTAGTGCCCATTCACATTAAAGGAAAATCATCTGAATTGACTGAATTTTGTGGGACAGGCCCATTATCCTCCCATGGAAAGCACATGCATGCTCGACTGAATCAGGCATACATGAGTATAGGAGCAGAGAGGGAGAGAAGAGAGGAAGGGAGAAGACGGTGATTGGTGAGTATCTTAATCTGCCTACATCACATAGATATTTAGGATGGATTAGGGAAACGTTAGCTTGGAGCGCTTCTTTCTCCAATAAGTTTTATTGATTTTTATAAACAAAGAAAAATATACAAACAATGAACAGAGAACGCAAAAGCGTAGGCAAATTATAGATGAAAGTTACCATAACATTGAGTGATGAAAATATCCAGCATGTGAAAAAGTGGAAATAATAGGAGGGGTATAGATGCGGAGAAGGTTGGGACTGCTTGCCTCCCATGTAGACAGATTTTGATAAGGCATATGGGGCTCTATTACCCTAATCGAGATCTCAAGTAGGGGAATGACACCTTTGCTCTCACCCAGGTTCACCTGTCATGGCAGGTGTTGGTGTAACACAGAGGGAAAAGGGAAAGGGAGCCCAGACACTAGGGAAAGGGGGAAGTGGAGACCTCATAGTCTGGTCTAGCGTCACCCTGTCTCAACTACCGTCCCTATAATGCCTCTTCAGCAATCGCCGCACGCGTGCCTTGCCCTACTTTCCCTGGCGTATGGCTATGGCTAGGGATGGAAGGAGATGAGCATTAGTGAACCTCCAGTAAACACTATAGACAACAAGGGAAGACAAAACAGGGGGAAATTGCTTAGCTTTAGATGACTCCAAATATGCCCACGGCCTCAAACTCCAGAGAGGACAAAGAACTGCTCCTGCTAAGCCTCACAAGTAGAAATGAATATAGCCAGCGACTCCCTCTCAGACACACCAGGTATATATACACCCAGGCCAGAGAGATAATTAGCAAGAGAGAGGTAGCCGCTCAGTTGTAAAGACAGCCTCTTATTTAAGAAGCTGTCTGCAATGCCAAACGTAGAGATCTCCTGCAACCCACTGCAGGGCGACAGTCTGTCACCTCTGACACACTCGTGACATCACCAGAGGGAAACAGTTGATAACATAATTGGGAGAATAGGGGAACAGGAGGTAGGATTGATGTACTCAGACTGAAGAGTCCACCTGGCGAAACCAAATTTAGCAAAAACATTTTCAAACTGCATCCATCTGTGAGATTAATTTGATAAGTATTGGATTACTGCTATGCAAGAGCTAGGTGTGAGAACCTGTCTAGTTCAGATTTATGCAAAAAAACACTGCACAGCTGTTTAAAGTGGTGCACAGATTTATGTGAATGATAAAAATGGTAGAAATGTTTCTTAAAGGGAACTGTCACCCCCTGCGAGATTTCAGACCTCTAATATGGGCATACAATCTATTCATACCTGTATGGCCCATAGTAGAGTTCTGAATGCAGAGAAATGTAGTATTATAAAATCTGTTTTCACATGCTTGGCGTCCCCCGGAAGGGAAGAAATCCCTGCCTATATCTTTAGTTAGCCCAGAAATCCCCGCCTATCTGCTTATTTAGCATGTTCCCCCATCCCCTGCGCGTCACAGGGCCCTGTGACGTGCACTGGTGTAACTCATTTCCCGCGCATGCGCAATGCGACGCTCACATCAGGAGCATTTTGTTTCTCCCGGCCCCGTTTGTCTCTGCACTATTCCATAGTGTTCTAAATATGGACACACAGACCAAATACTGATGTCACACTGATCCAAAATGCTGATGACACTGGAACTATTATTGTCCACTTAAACGTTTAAACATGGACTTGTGAATGAAAAATATCAGATAATATAGCTGAGAGTTTCTCATTAATCATATACCAAGAAATCTGTCCTTTTCACTTCCTAGAAATCAGGTACTGGTTTTCTCCAGGCTAAGGCATCTGTGTTGGTTAGTGATGAGCGAGCATACTCGCAAGTACTCGGTACTCGCCTGAGCATCTCAGTACTCGAGATGCTCGAAGCTCGCCGAGTACTTCCGGGATGCTCGGGCGGATGCTGGGGTCTCCTCCCTGCATGTTTGGCGCTCTTTAGAGTGCCATTCAACATGCAGGAATTGTCTGCCACACACTGCAATGCTGCAGCCATGTTAGTTGTGGCATTACAGTGATTGGCTGGCCGCACAGCATCATCAGGTCTATACCAGACCTAGCGCCGCCGTGCTCATCAGTCTACTCTGCAATCAGATAGTGTAGGGAGAGGTGCTGCTGAGCTAGGGAGAGATTTGGCTGTTTATTAGTTAGTGTAGGTATTCCACAAGATTCTCTACACATATTCATCTGAACTAACAGTCCTTCTGAGGACTAATCCAGCTGCAGAGATACCAGTGCTAGGCAGGCAGGCAGGGTATATAGCAGACTGCAGTCCATATAGCAAGAGGATCCATTTCAGTTCTGTCTGCTGGTGCTTTTACAGATATTATATTTGTAGAAATAGCCCCACGTATCAGGGGCCAGGAATATTTTCTTTTTATTTTTATCTGATTGTTTGCTTAAGGCTGTGTGCCCACGATGCGTTTATTAAGTGTTTCCGCAGGGCAAAAATGCTGCAGAAATGCTTAAAAAACGCATGGTAGAAGGCCTGCCATGTTGCCTAATGATAATTTGCATGTGCTTTGCACATGCTGCGGAAATTTCAGCTGCGGATTATCATTGCGGAAAAAAACGCAGCACTACCAATTATTTTGCGGAAGCTCTGCATTTTCGCTGCCATTGACTTGCATTGGAACACTTGGATTCCGCATCACTGGATCTGTACATGCGGAATCCAAGCGTTTCAATGTGCGGATGGTACCCGGGTCTGGATGAGAGGAGACTCTCCTCCGGACCCGGGTACCATACAAACTGTAAAAAAAAAGAATAAAATAAAAAATAAATATGATGCTTACCTTCTGATGGCCCCCGGTGTGCTTGTCTTCGCTTGCCGGCAGATAGCGGTGGACGGAAGGACCTGCGCTGACGTCATTTAGTCATGTGACGGCAGGTCCTTCAGTGTACCGCGAGCTGCCGACAAGCCAGGACGGAGCGAATAAAGACTGCGCGGGCCATCAGAAGGTAAGCATATATTTATTTTTTAATTTTTTACCATTCTTTAAGGTCACACTATATAAATCCATGACGTTTGCCTGGATTTATATAGTGTGACCAAGTTGTCAAGCACTTTCCAAGTGATGCTAAAATCGCTTGGAAAGCGCTTGTCTACCCGCATGCGGAAATGCATGTGAAGAACGCTTCACATCCGGTTGTCCCTGGCAGGAAAAACGCATGCACAATCCGCATGCTTTTTTTCTGCCAGGGAGATGCAGAAATGCTCAGGAAAAAATCCAGAGCATTTCTGTATCATGGGCACATAGCCTAAAAACCATGCCAGAGAACACAGTTTTTCTTCGCCATTTGCTTGTTGGAACTGCATAATACAGCCAGGTCCTTTCCATATTACAGCGCTAAAAATCCATCTATTGAAAACTGTGGTTTGCCCGTCACACGGATCACATATAATTGCCCTCAACAAAGCAGTTACTGGGAAAGTCCACCTAACCACGGACACGTGGACAAGTGCTTGTGGGCAGGGACGATACATCTCTCTGACGGCACACTGGGTTAACATAGTGGAAGTCGGGACCCAGTCGGACCTTGGGACGGAACACATCCTGCCGATTCTGAGGATTGCGGGCCCTAGGTCAATCGGGGTTGCCCCCACAGTCTACAGCTCCTGCACCTCATCTTCCTCAGCCTCCTCCTCCTCTTCAGCCTCCATCTCCGAAATGACCACATCAGTCACAAGCTGGAAGCACTGCAGCACTGCCTCAGCCAAGCGGCAACAGGCTGTGCTGAAGCTAATATGCTTAGGTGACAAACCGCACAATGCTGAAGAGTTGTGGACAGCTCTGAAAGAACAGGCAGATCTGTGGCTGACACCGCTGAACCTACAGCCAGGCATGGTCGTGTGTAATAATGGCAGGAACCTGGTGGCGGCTCTGAGGCGAGGCGAGCTCACACATATACCATGCCTCGCCCATGTGCTTAACCTCGTGGTTCAGCGGTTTCTCAAAACCTACCCGGAGTTGCCTCATCTGCTTGTCAAAGTACCCCGCCTGTGTGCCCATTTTAGAAAGTGAGCTACAGCTTCCGCCGCCCTAGCCGTGCTTCAGCATCATTTGCTGGTGTGTGATGTCCCCACGCATTGGAATTTTACACTGCAGATGTTGGGAAGGATTTGTGAGCAGAAGGGGGCAGTTGTTGACTACCACCATCAACAAGGCCATCGGTATTCAGTTCAGACTCCACACATAAGAAATCAGGAGTGGACATGGATGTCAGACATATGTACCATCCTCCAAAACTTTGAGGACACCTCCAAGATGGTGAGTGGTGATGATGC
Organism: Phyllobates terribilis; assembly: GCF_046119375.1. NCBI lineage: Eukaryota > Metazoa > Chordata > Amphibia > Anura > Dendrobatidae > Phyllobates > Phyllobates terribilis. The sequence goes on along the minus strand of NW_027363613.1, from coordinate 118,787 downwards.
CATAATAAGCGTCACAATTCCGCTTCTCTGTCTTCTGAAACGCTCACTGCTAACAATCAAAGAGGATGCATTGCAGGAGGAGCTCGATGAGATGGAGCAAGAAACCATACAGAGTGATTCCTCACAGCCCAGCCTCATTTCATCCCAACGTGGATTGGGTGACAATGAGGAAGAGGAGGAGGAGGAGGAAGAACAGGAGCTAGTTTCATGCACTATAGACGGTACTACCTGCACAAATTTCATACCGTATGTTCATCATGGATGGCCTGAGAACAGGGAGGAGGAGGAGGAGAGAATGGTCAGTTGTCCTCTTGGTGAGGACACGGAAGTCTTGCCTGTTAGCAGCCTGGCACGCATGGCTGAGTTTATGTTACGCTGCCTTTCCCGTGACCCTTGCGTTCTCAAAATTTTGGGAGACAGTCATTACTGGTTGATGACACTTCTAGACCCACGCTACAAGGAGATCTTTCTATCTCTTATTCCTGAGGCGGACAGGTCTACAAAGATGGGGCAGTACCAAAAAGCCCTTGTTACGGAACTATTAAAAAAATTCCCATCTGAAAACGCTGGTGGCAGAGGTCACAGTTCGTTGGACAACCAAGGAGTACAGGAAAGAGGGACACAAATCCAATCCAGCAGAGGCAGGGGAACACTGTCAAACTTCTGGGAGAGTTTTCTCAGCCCCTCCCATCGCACAGGCCCTGAGGCACGGGGTACTCTCACAAGGAGTGCAAAGTTTGGGAAGATGCTGAGGGAGTACCTTTCCGACCATACCAACATCCTCCGTGATTCCTCTGTGCCTTATAATTATTGGGTATCCAAGCTGGAGACGTGGAATGAACTGTCTCTCTACACCTTGGAGGTCCTGGCCTGCCCTGCCGCTAGCGTTTTGTCAGGGCTGGATTGGGCCAGACTTCTCAATACCACTGAATGATAGCAGTGTAACATAAACTCAAATCCAGTTTCTTTTTTGTGAAGTGTATTCCCATGCACCTTTTGACACCCAGACATGGGTATATGCTTCCTGATTTTGGCTATTTGCTCTTGTCCTCCTCCTTCTCCTCATCCTCATCCTCCACCACCATATCACCAGGGTGACATGGTCTGTGATGCAACACCCACATATTTTTTTTAAAGGGTGTTTATGATGCTAGTAAAAAAAATGTTTTATACAGTATGTTCATGTATACCCCCAGGGGTAAATGTTTGTCAGCCCATACACTTAGTGCATGGGCGTTACAAGTATAGGAGACCCGCTCCTTTCTAATGGTAAACATTTTTTTATGAGGTCCTCCTCCACGTCTTTTCCAAGGTGCATTGGAATGCCTCCCAATTTTTGGCAACACTATGGGAGACCCACTTCCCAATAATGGGAACATTTTTTCATGAGGTCCTCTACGTCTCTTCCAAGGGGCTTTGGAGTGCCTCCCAAATTTTGGCAGGCCTTGCATTCACTACATAGGCCAACTCTATGGGAGACCCACTTCCCAATAATGGGAACATTTTTTCATGAGGCCCTCTACGTCTTTTCCAAGGGGCATTGGAGTGCCTCCAAATTTTTGGCAGCCCTTGCATTCACTACATAGGCCAAAACTATGGGAGTCCCACTTACTAATAATGGGAACATTGTTTTCAGTAAGCCCTCTGACCTCCACGTCTCTTCCAAGGGGCATTGGAGTGCCTCCAGATTTTTGGCATCCCTTGCATTCACTTCATAGGCAAACACAATGGGAGACCCACTTCCTAATAATGGGACCATTTTTTTTACGGAGGCCCTCCTCTACGTCTCTTCCAAGGGGCATTGGAGTAGGTCCAAATTTTTGGTAGCCCTTGCATTTACTGCATATGCAACAACAGTATAGGAGACCCACTCTTTAGTAATGGAAACAACAAAGCATAGCCAGCCGCTGGCTCTTTAAGAATAGTAAAGGCCGCCTGATGGCCCTATAAAAATAGGCTTTGAGACTTTCAGAGTCCCTCCTTCATAAATGAAACATGATGTGTCTGATCATGTCTCACACACCACATGGCCAGATAAGGTTGTAAAATGTTAAAATGACATTTCCTGGTGAATGCATTTGTCACGGTTGAAAGCAATGCAAAAGTGCAAAAATGCATCAAAAACGCTACGTGTGAACATAGCCCAAGCTGTGGAGGAGTATTTTTGTTTTTGGTTATGTATTTTGCCTTATATACAAGTCATTACCCTGGAAAGGATGTTCCTTTACATATTTCTCAGGAAAATCCATTTTGGTTTCATTTTTGTATGTTTTATTGTGAGTCCGTAAAAGTGGCGTAATACCTCTGACAACATTGTTCACAGCAGTGACCTGGGAGTCAGAAATGCTTCCAGGGGTCTTCCCCATGCTGTTCCCATGTCATTTGAGCACTGTTCCCATTGATTTGGGCAATTTTTAAGCCCTGTGCAGACTGCCGGGGGGAGCCACCTGAATAATGATCGAGTTTCCCATAGACTTACATTGGGCTCGTTGCTCGGGTCGAGCACCTGAGTATTCCACTGTGCTCGACCCGAGCAACGAGCACCCGAGCATTTTAGTGCTTGCCCATCACTAGTGTTGATGTGTTGATGGACATGGGGGACATGGGAGACATAACTGGACTACTATCTAAGGTGTATAGGCACAAGGCAGTTTAGGAGTTAAGGTTAAAGATGTTACAAGATATTACATGAAATGTTACATTTTTTGCTGATCACTAATGGTTCACATAAACCTAAAATCTTCAGTCTTAACTTTTTCTTAAGACATTATTGTAAAGTCTATGAGAAGATATGATGGGTTCAAAGAACTTCTGGAATTTTAACAAATGCAGAAGACAATTTTTGAGATGGGGATGGATAAATAAATAACATATCACCAATTATAAGAAGAGATCCTACTTTTTGGGGGTCGTGTTTTACTATAATCAATTGTCTATTGCATCTGGAATGGAAGTTGTGCCTTGATTTTGTCAGAGATAATCTGGGGAGGCAAAACCATGGGGGGTCACACAAACCTCCACTTTTGGTACCCTGACTGCTGTTAGGTGCTGTGATGAAATCCTTGGAGCCATTGTCAGACAATACACCGGTGCAGTTGTCCTGGGTTTCTCCTGGTACAAGACAATATCCATCCTCATGTGATCAGACTGTGGAGACAGTTTCTGGATGAGGAAGACATTTATGCCTTTGACTGGCCCTCATGTTTCCCAGAGCTGAATCCTTTTGAGATCCGGTGGTTTGTTCTGTATCAGGCATCCAACAAAGTCAAGTAACATTACAAACTATGCAGGAGCTCACCAATGCCCTGATAACCCAGAATACCGCCCGTTGTCTCATCAGGAGCATGCCCAGACATTGTCAGGAGTGCTACAGACACGTGGGGTCATACTTTTATTTTTCACGTCACTGTAAATACTTCTATACCATCCTTTGTTATTATTCTGTACGTCAAAAGATATCATAAGCAGAGAATGGGAAGATAAACAGCAAAACAAATAATTATTAAAACAAATCCAATGGAAATATTTATTTTTTATTTATTTAATTTTTAGTTCTTCAAACTCGAATTGTCTTCTTTCTTTTCTCACTTTATGCAGAGAAGTTTTGCTACAAGAAGCAGACGTTCCACGGGTAAGTCCTTACTGATACAACGCTGTTACAATGCCTTATACCAATGTTCCCAGCCGGCAGCTCTCTGCTGGCGTCAGAACTGCAACTCCTAGAATGGCATAAATAGCCATAGATTGGGCAAAACTGGCCGACACATCCACTGGTAAAACTCCAGAATAGTAATTTACAGGACTGACCAGAATGAAACAAGGATACTGATAGATGATGATGAATGGGTGAAGCTGCAGAAGAGACGATGTAGGACGGGGCGTTGCTTTGCCCGCTGTCAAGTTCTTCAAAAGTTGAACCATTTCGTCTCCAGATATGTTACTCCAGTTCCTGTAGTCCTTGACTGGGGTAACACTTCTGAAGGGGCACACGTACACGCACACCACTCATCAGATATGCCAAGTTCATTAAGTGTTGTGCGCCTCTTAATGAAAAGCATTCATGAATAAGATTTCCCGATTTCTTTAAGACTGGGGCCTGAAAAAGCACTCACAAAATGATTAAAATCATTTTCCTAGTCATTTCTATGGATAGAATATTTATGCGCCTAAAGTGGCATAATTCTTGATGAATTTGCCCGTCAGGCTTCCACAAGCACAGTAGTGCCTTAGTTTTGCAACTTTTGGTGGATCCAGCCAGGAGTGGAGTAAAAATGCTAAAATTCGCAACATTTTTGTGCTACTTTGAATTGCGACCAAAATTTTGCAACGTTTCAAAGTGTTGAACACTAGAAAACTGTTGAAAACAACTTGATGAGTCGGGCCCTATATCTCCAGCAGTGGCAGTAAATAAATGGAGCAATGAATGGAGTAATGAAGCTTGTGCAAAACTATATCCCTCCATTCAAATGGAACAGAAAAAAACACAGAGGCGCTCTATGTGTGAACCAGCTTGGAGGTCCAGAAATCCAGCGTTCTGGAATTGCTCACCTGGGATACTTGTGCTAACCATGTGTGAAGCCCAGCTGTGCTTGGTATCACAAATCCTAGAAGGGTGTATTGATGGATTCCTCCTCAAGAGGCCCCCATAACCATTCACACATCTCCACCTTCCACCTCAGACCACGAGAGGGAGCCCGTTAGCGATATAAAAGGGAAGGTGGAGATAGGCAGCAGTTAGTTGGAGTCAGAGTCTAGTTCAGTCTGGTTTAGCCGTGAGTCCAGTACAGCCTGAGAGGAGTTACCTCAGAGGACAAAAGCCTGTTCCAGCTCCTGCAATTGCTAGCCTGCAGTGGAGCTTATCCAGATCAAGACTCCATGTAGCTCAGAGAGGTGAGCTTCAGGTGTGCCAGCGCCATAAGATCAGTGAAGCGCGGCAAGCTGCCATTAGTGTGAGTAGCCTAGAGAGGGCCCGAGTAGGCCGAAAGAGAGTAGAGAGTTAGTTCATAGGGGGCAGAGGAGCTTAACTAGCTCACCCCGAAGAAGCAGTTACCGGACACCGGGTCCGAAGCTTACCGGGATCTCCATGACCCAGTAAGATAAACCGGAATCCCTGGAGAACTACAAGTCCCATGCTGATTCGTACCAGAGCCAGGAGACCCATAGGCCCCGTAGGTCGGGAGCGTGCACTCCAAGAGAAGGCCCTACCACAAGGACAGCCAGCGCAGGACAGAGACAAAGTTAGGCCTTGCTCCAGGCAGGTCAGAAACTTACTACGCAGAGTCAAGAAGCAGGAGGCCCAAAACCCGCTCATTGGGGAGGATCCGGACATACACCCTTCACCCTACAGTGCTCCGGGGAGTGCCTGAATTTCCATCAGTAAAAGGTACTGAAGTGACTATTGTGTCTGTCCCTGTTCTTGCTCCGACTCGGCTGAGTCTCCTTGTCCTGCATACCCCGTCCGTACCCTGCCCTGAGGCCTAGCTCCACCTGTGGGGAGCCATACCATCCAGCTGCCTTATCACTGGCCTCAGTGGACTGCGCAGCGCTGGTGAATATCATCAGAAACCATAGGTGGCGTCACGAACTTTTATAAACTTGATATCTATCAACGCCTTTTTAAAGAGAGACCCCAGAATACGGGCCCGGAAGCCGACCACCGCGACCTCCTTAAGGCTAAAGGCCCGGGTAACCGAGTCATCCCCCATGCCCTGGGCTAGTCACATGCACAACACTGCATGAAATGTGAACTGAAAACACTCAAAGCTGCAGCACCGACCTCCTGTCCCAATTGCCAGAGAAGGAAGCAAAGGATAATCCAGGAAGGAGGAAGAAATGCAGTTTCTCCAGGCGCTGCCACAAAGGATGACGAGCCAGATGGTAAGTAAGATTTTTCTATTGTTTTGTAATGGTAACAAGACTACACATTTCTGGGATGATTCAATTCAAATGGGACACTCTAGAGCCCCATGTTTTAAACTGTGGAGGTCCCAGTGTGGGATACCCAGTGGTCAGCAAGTATTTACTTTTTCGGTCGAAAGGTGATAACTTGCAGCCTTTGTAGCATATCTTTAAATGATTATTCTCATTTCTTCTTCAGAAGCGCGCTGCTCCCCTGTCTTCCTACTTTCTGCTCGGCAGGGCAAAGTGCGCTCCGGACTGACTGACATTTTGGAGAAGCATCATAGATGCGCAATTGGCCCAAACTTAGTTCCCATGCCGCTATATGAAGCATCGGAGGATCACAGAAGTACTCAAGCTGGTTGGATTCACTCATCTGGCCAACTTCAGAGCAGCACTTGTAAGCTCTACAGCAAAGAGCTTGTAACTGTTGCGCTTCTCGCCTTGGAGAATGACCACCGAAATGAAATGGAAAAGACAGAAAATCATCTTTCCAGGTAATGCACTAATGTATGTTTTTCTTTATATTAAGCCATGTTTCCACATATTCAATATAATAAAATCTCATTCTCCCTCTATGAATGTTCATGTGCAGGAAAAAAACTGAGTAAAACTCTCTTCTTTATTAATTCCGGCATCTTTTTGACTTGCTACATATGAAAATAGTAGAAGATAAATATATAAGACTAATGCAGAAGACGACAGTCCAATGGGAACAGATATTGTGACTTTATAGAAACAAATGTGGGGCCTTTGCAGTTGTCACCAAATTGATGCAATGTATCCTTATTCATAAAACAAAGATGTCTCTGCCGGGTTCTCAAAATACTATTTATTGATTTATATAGCTCTGTTTCTAACAATCCAAGCAATACAATAACTGCAAATATACAGCGACTGAAATAAGTATTGAACGTTTCACCAATGCTCTACATAAATATGTTTTGAATGGTGCTATTGACATGAAATTCTCACCAGATTTCAGTAAAGACCTCATGCAATCTACACAGGCAAAGAAATGAAACCATAAATGTCCATAAATGAAATCATGTGTAATAATGAAGATGACACAGGGAAAAAGTATTGAACAAGCTTCCTGAAATGTATTTAATACTTCATACAAAAGCCTTTGGTGGTGATGACAGCTTTAAGACTCCTCCCGTATGGAGAAACTAGTCGCATGCATTGCTCAGGAGTGATTTTGGCCAATTCTTCTACACAAGCACTCTTCAAATCCTGAAGGTTCGGTGGGCTCCTTCTATGAATTTTGAACTTTAGTTCCTTCTATAAATTATGCAATTTTTACCAAATGTGGCAATACACCATATGTGGTTGTACACTACAGTTTGAGCACACGGCAGGGATCGGATGAGTAGAAGCGCCACTTGGGTTTTAGAATGCAGATTCTGTTTGAATAGATTGAGGGTGCCATTAGCCGATCCCCTGAGGTGTAAGATCAGCAGAAACCCCCACAAGTGACCCCATATTGGAAACTTTACTGCTTAAGGAATTCATCAAGGGGTGTAGTGAGTATTTTGAACCTACAGATGCCTCACAGAATATTATAACATTGGAATGTGGAAATTTCACATTTTAGTTGTTAAAATGTAATTTTTTTTTATTAGCTACAAATGTGTCAGTTACATGAGGGTTAGTAGGTGAAACTGGACCCCAAAATTTATTCTGCAATTTCTCCCGAATATGGTGATGCTCTATATGTTGTCAGAAACTACTGTTTAGCCTCACGTCATGGCTGAGAAGGAAGGAGCGCTATTTGGATTTGAACCACAGATTTTGCTAGAACAATTTTCGGGAAACATTTGCAGAGCTGTTAAGGTGCCAGAACAGCAGAAAACCTCCAAAAGAGACCCCATTGCAGAATTTGGACCTCTCAATGAATTCATCTACGGCTCAAGTGACTATTTTGTAACATCCACGCCATAGTTTTTTGGGGGGAGAATTGCAACTATGCCAGCTCAGTGCCCACACATTGTGCCCAGTTGGTGTTTCTGGGGAAAACCCGTAAAATGTTAAGTGCGCTCTTCCAGCTACAATAATGCCAAAAATGTAGCCTCTTACTGTAGTTTAGGCACAGTGGGGCTCAGAAGGAGGCGGTATTTGGGAGCGTATATTTCACTGTATTTTATTTGAGGGGTGGGAGCCATGTTGCTTTTTCAGAGTCTTTCTTCTACCAGTAACATGGGAACCCTCTACATTTCCAGTGACAGATGGCAGATCTGAGTGGGGGCTGGTTTTGTGCAGGAAAAGTTAGGGTTTTTTTGGTAACATTTTGGAGTACAAAATATTTTTTGATCACTTTCAGTATGGTGGGATCACATTCTTGTGTTCTACGCTGAGCATTTATAACACGGTTTCTGAGTAAATCTCACAAAAATGCGATTCAAACGAAATCCCCAGAGGAACCATCCATCATAATGAGGCAGATGGAGACACTTTGGACTCTGTTTGCCGTCTATTCCGGTGGTATCCATCTTTTTTGGCGTGCACAAAACTGTGGTCGTCCACACTTGTGCGCTAAAAAGATGCATAAAATAATGTGACACCACTGTAACAGACACCAGAGTCCAAAGTGCCTCCATCTGCCTCTTTATAGTGAGTGGTTCCATTGGGAGTTTTGTCTGAATCGTGTTTTGTCTGAATCGCGTTTTCTCTGATTTACATAGAAACTCCAATGTAAGCGCTCAACAGAGAGCGCAGGATAAATGTGAATCGAGCCATATTCCAATTTTTGGGATGTAGAATGAACAAATAGACAGTAGTACAAGAACAGTTTTTATTTTTATTTTTGCGCTGCTCATTGTGCGGTATAAATTAATCTACGGGTCAGTGCAATTACAGCGATACCAGATTTATATAGTTTTTTATGTTTTGCTGCTGTCACGCAGTAAAAATGATTGTTTATAAAAAAAATTTTTTTTTTTGTCGCCATATTGTGAGAGCTATAAATTCTTTATCTTTTGACGAACAGAGCTGTATGAGGGCTTATTTTTCACAACGAGTTGAAGATTTTTTTGGTACCATTTTGGTTTACATAACAATTTTTGATTGCTTTTTACTAAGATTTTTCAGACACAGAATGAATAAAAAACAGCAATTCAGCTATTGTTTTTATACTGGACATTCTTTTGCACCGTTCACCATGCGGTAAAAGTGATAACACTGATTTATTCTTCTGGCCTGTATGACTGTATGATTACAGTGATATCATATTCATATGACCCCCTGATTCATTTGCTGTTTTGGGGTAACTTTGTTTCTCCTATTTTCCCTTGTCCATCTCTTCTTAAGGGTATTATATAGACCTGTTTACCTATCAAAATATATTTGTTTAATTCACCTTATGGACATCTATGGCATACAGTATATGTTCCATATGCATTTCATGTCCCTTTTGATCAGGGATATTCACTGAGTATACATATTTTTGTACGGTTTGTACCTTTCTCTACGTGACCCCAGGTGTTCATGTCACTTATATTGATTGTCTATCATTATTGCTGGGGGATATTTTTAGCACACTTTTTATTGCTATATTTTTTAATAATTTGTGGAATATTTATTATCCCCCACACATTTTTTGGTACACCACTGCACTTATTTTGCACGTATTCATTGTTAGTGCTTATGGCATTTATGTTCAATATTATTGCTATTATTATTGTAACAGGTTAACCCTTTTTATTATTCACTTTTTTATGTATCTCTTAGTACACTAGTGCACTTGCTCCGCACTTATTCACCCACAGTGCTTATGGTATTATGTCTAACATCATTGCTGTCATTAGTAATAGGTTATTTCATCCATCCTCTCTCTTGTAGCTTCTAATTCCATCTGACTTATATACCAGGTGCAAGCGTTTATTAGGATTACTATGTATTATGTATTACGTTTTCCACCTCCTTTACACACGATGTGATATGAGTCCTGTCCAATAGCGATCCGGGCTCCCCCATCTTTTGTACACCTAGCGGTATTTGCTAGCCGCACACTTTACTTACTTCCTTTCCTTGGGCTTGTGCGCATGCGCATTCATGGCACTCAGTGTCTTCCGGCCTTGCGCACTCGGAACAGTGTGCATGCCACGTGTGCGTTCCAAGCGCACAATCCTGAAGTCACCTTTTACATCTATGAGTTACTGAGGAGCGCTTCATGTGCCGCCTTCCACCCATGGCAATAATTGGATATAAGGCTAAAAACTTTGATTAATGGCTGTATATATAAGGAACACTGTCCCCTCCCTAGTTAACGCCCCTTGGAAGATGCACTGGCGAAACGGCGTTGTCGGGGGTGCATACACATGTAGATCTGACTACTAACAGTAAGTTCTAAGTGACAACTCCTTTCAAATCAGTACTACCGGGATTCAAAGCCTCCAAGCATTGCACTGTGCACTTTACGACGGGCTAGTCCCTATAATCTGTGTTTTATTTGATTCATGTTTACTGTTTTATGCCAATAGACTTCTCCATGGAAAACCTTGATTTATTAGGTTTCTTTTCTCCAGCACAATGCACCTTAGGCGTGGGGTTATATATCTGCATGGTTTAATTAGTGATCACATGGAGTCATAGCTTATTTTCAAATAGCATTAGGCTCTTCTATATGTGGATTGGTTAACGGTTTCCCTTCCCTGCTATGTTTATATGTTGTTTTATTGATTTTAGCATTATCAAATTAATAGAATAGAGTGTGTTCTTAAACCACTGGTAAAGATTACACCCAGCTACATTCAGGACACAACAGACCTACTGAATAAACTAGCAGCAATAGGTCCTCTACCAGAAGGAACCATCCTGGCCACCATGGATGAGGAATCTTTGTATTCTAACATCCCACATCAGGATGGATTAAATGCCTGCAAAATCTTCATAGAAAATACAGGAATTGTTGCTGATTCTGTGGTCAAACTTACAGAATTCATCCTCACCCACAATTACATTGAATTTGATAACAACATATATCTACAGGAAACTGGTACAGCGATGGGAAGTAAAATGGATCCACAGTACGCAAATCTTTTCATGGCCAAGCTTGAAAGTGACTTTTTGTCCTCATGCCCCATCAGGCCTCTGGCCTACTATCGTTTCATTGACGATATTTTAATCATCTGGACGGGGTCTGAGCAACAGCTGAAGACGTTCCATGAACACTTTAATCGATTTCATCCCACCATCAACCTAACACTCAACTACTCCTGTACTGAAATTAACTTTTTGGACACCATCATCAAGCTACAGAACAATGAAATAGAGACATCCTTGTACAGGAAACCAATCGACCGTCCTACATACCTTAAATTGTTTACAGACAAGCCGTCAGATACAATCGGATATGTTCCAACCCTATGGATAGAGACAAACACCTTCTTGGTCTCAGACCTTTTGAATCAGGGCCACCATCCAAGAACAATTGAGAACCAGATTACAAGAGCCACCAGAATACCAAGGAATCACCTCCTACATTACAAAACCAAACAAGAAAGCAACCGGGTGCCTCTAGTAGTCACCTACAATTCAAATCTGGAGGCGCTAAGTAGAGCTACACGGAAACTACAACCCTTACTACAAAAAGATGCCCGATTACAATCCATATTTCCAGACCCCCCACTTCTGTGTTTCAGGCAGCCCCCAAATCTAAGAAGCATCATTGTCAGAAGCTTTCTGTCATCTCCTCCAGCTACAGGTACCTTTCCTTGCAACCAGAAAAAATGTAAAACCTGTCCGTTTATAATGACCACAGACAAGATGATGATACCCAACTCACATCAGGACTATAAGATCCCAGGTACGTTCAGCTGTATCACATCTAACGTAGTGTACTTAATTATATGTACCAAATGTCCAGCTGGGGGTCTTTATGTAGGGGAGACAGGGCAAAAACTTAGGACAAGAATGAATCATCATCGCCACACAATAAAAGAAAAAAGAATAGATCTACCTGTAGCCAAGCATTTTTGTTCCCCTGATCATAGCATAAAAGACATGAAATTACTGGTATTAAAAGGTCATTTCAAATCTCAAAGAGAAAGAAGAATCTCAGAATATAAACTAATGGTGACCTTTAACACTTTCAGAGCAGGAATGAATGTGTCGCATGGATTTATGTCATTTTACATCAACTAAGGAATGTGCCCCTCAGACTTGTGAGGCCATCATAACACTAGACCTAGTCACAGGACAATAAAACCTTCACACTCCTTATCTATTAACTGCTAAAATATTTATAGCCAGAACTGTTTATTTCTCCCATAATAACTCTGCTTTCCGTCACCTGTTGCATCTATTGCATTATTTCTGTGTCTTATTGTGAATAAATATGTGACTCTTCAGATTTTGTGGTATACTAGCCTGATGAAGAGACCTGAGTAGTCTCAAAAGCTTGCAATTTGTTACTATCTTTTCAGTTAGCCATTAAAAGGAATCAACCACTGAGGACTCTCAAATCAAAGCATTATCAAATACATTTCTGATGTTTCATTTCTGCGCATATTTCTATTCTGTGTCTATAATTTGATTTTAATATTGCAGCTGTGGGATTATATTTATTGTTGAAGTGGTATGCAGTGACTTACCTGGGAAATTTGTGTTAATTGCTATATTCTAACTGAGACAAAACCGTGTATGAATAAAGGATATTTATTACACACAAGTCTACAGTTCATATACTACTAATCACCACACTAACACAGTGCACACTAATAACAATAGCAGACAGTACTAATATACGATTAATTCCCAATTACCTAATTATACTTCCCACCCACTTGAGCTAAAAACATACATAGATTAATACTTATATCCCACCCGTCTATCACTACACTATCCCTATGAAGAAAAAGGGGTTACAAGCAGTGATCAGTAGACACTCAGCCAGATGTCCTCATCATGGTGTCCATCGAGTTTTACCTGAAGTGACTTTTGTGATGTCTTTGTGTTAGTTTTTTGCTGCGTTTTCACTGCGAAATCAGTTTATATATAAAATAGTGGCGACTTCCAAGCAGAAGCTTCTAGAAGAAAAGACCAATCGCTTCTTTTAGCCTCTTCATAGATTTTGAAGCCTGAAGCAGTTAAAAGAAGTGACAACAGACGGATCATATGCACAGCAAGTCCTTTTGACATTTCAGTACATATGTTCATTCTTTTTGACGTTTGTACAACTTTTTTTTTTTAGAATAGACATTTATCATCAATCCACCTGCTCTGAGCATAATGTTATGGAGTTCCCAGTATGCATACCATGCAAATAAGGTGAAAGACACAGAATCAATATAATTGGTATAACATTTTTTAATGTATATACATATATATATTATGAACAAGGTCATGTGAGCTAAACGTTGGCCCATTGCACACAGACGTTTGCTGATGATTGTTGTAATAAACTTCTAACTTTCGGCTTATATTGGAGAGCCTGGTTTCCTCTCTATCTACTTTCCAGAGCATCTTCAAAATCCTCTCACAGAAAAGAGAGAAGGGGGTTCATCCGAAAATCGTCATGTGCAGGAGCAGGTTTCTTCTTCAGAGTCTCAATAATATCACAGAAAGAAGACCGCTATTTCATTGATCCTCATCTGAGAACTCAGTACTGGTCCGATGTTTCCCAAAGCTGATGGTAAACTAAAGAAAAGACAGAACAGAAGTAAAGGTGAATTATTTTTTTTAGCATTTGAAATGAATGCAGATGTAATCTATATGTTCTCTCTTACCTGGGCTGACGTACAAGATGGACTCTTCTAGTGTCACTGCCAAACTCTTAACTTCTTCCATAAAGATTTAACCACTGAATTTTAGAAGGACGCAGTGTTTGCGACACAGGGGGCACCGAAGGTTGGAGTTGAGCCAGGTAGAGATGCAACCCTGATGGAAACAATGATTGCATGGTAGCACTGTGACTTCCTCTCCGGTCTCATAATCCGTCATGCAGATGACACACGACTCCTCCTGAGATGTTACAGCTCTTGTTGGGAGGTTCCTAATTTGCTGAGCTCGCCAAGTCTGCTGCCTTTCCTGCAGATTATATTGTGCAGGTGGTGATGGTGGCCGCATCTGTGGCGGATGCGTCATCGCTCCCATTCCCTGCTGCTGAAAGATGATGTTGAACAGACGGTTTGCCTGCAGTAATTGTACAGGAGATCCACTTGCAGCTGGAGACTCCCTGAGTCTGTGGCTCGGCAGAACGGGAAATGGCTGTCTGAATTCAAACTCAGTGACGGTGTCTGAGGATCCACTGTCATCCCTTCTGCTCTCTGATGTTTCTCTGGAGGGCTCTGCAGGAACCGGTCTAAGTGGAGAGCGGCTTCTTTCCCTGCTCTCTTGTCCTCTTTGCCGGAGAGGAGTTCTGGCTTCTCTGCCTCTCGCAGTGACAGCAGTGGCGTCTGTTCTGTGTCCACCAGTAGTAATTGGTCTTCTCTGATCCCTTTGAGAAGATCTCAATTGATGGACAATAATAGCCTGACCTATAAAGAAATAAAATGTACTATAAATATGCAAAAGTTTATAAAAAAACACTTTTGAACCAAAGAGAAATAACCTGCTGTTGATTTGGAGTTTAGGGAGAGGAGCAAAAATTGATTAATGTTTGGGCTAAATAAACCTGCTCAGTGGATCCCCTCTCTGCAGACATCACAGAGCAGGGGTGGAACCAGACTGCGACTAACACAGCCCCCAAGGACTATGAATGGGAAGGTGGAGGATGCACTGAGTGTACTGAAACCGCTTACCCCAGGGAAATCTCCTCCCGGAAAAGATCCTATAAGGTGGGAATATTCTCTCACTTACCCTGATTTTCTGGTCGGCTCATCCAAGTCTCGTTGTCAGCAATAAGCTGATGCAGGTCCCTGGAAGTCATGGTTCAGTTTCCCGGGGCTGAGATGGTAGAGTGATAGAAAATGAGAACTAAGTTCTCTGCTGGCACGGATGTTATGGTGCCAAAATATCAATAAGAAGCTGTAGAAGTAAAGCACTAGATGTATGAAACAAACTAGCTCGCACTTCCAAAACCAAGGTAGAGTCTCAGCGAAAACTTCAACTCTGAAAATGGCGCTGATGTCACCGAGTGCATAGATTGTATAACCTCACAGCATTCTATGTCACTGTGACATCACATGTGAGACCAACAACGCGCTGTCATGATGGCTGACTGTCCAATCTGTTATATACATATTATAAAATGTTATATTATTATATATTATAATAGACATTGTTAAAAAATATTATATTATATTATTATTAACCATCTAACACTCTTAAGGTGTGTATATGTGTCTAAAGCATAGGAGATATATATATACATCTTATGAATATCAGATGCCTTGGAATAATAATCTCATACTTACCTTTCAGACCCCCAGTACTGCTGCTGTCAGTTTCCCCCGCTAACCTCCTGGCTTCTCCTTCTCGCAGTGGCCATTGGGTGACCACTGCAGCTAATCAGTTAATACATATTTCCCATTGATATGTTTCATGTTGATGTAAAATAAACACTTTTAGAAAAGAAAACAGATAAATAAGATTTTCAAAATACGGCATGTACTAAGGTGGATACTCATGGTATGATATGCAGAGAGAGGAATACTGGGAGGACACAGAACATGTTAGTCCACCTGCTTAACCCTCAGTATAATTCTTATCAGGTCATATAGGGGTGTACATAGAAATCCACAGACCCCATAGCAAAGATCTGAAATGGGACCTCTTAATGGCCCCTGGCTGCCATTAAGCAACCCAGTGGTAGTCACAGAGACCCCCTGTCTAGCTGCTTAGATACCATAGTTGCTGGTCACTATGGAAGATAAGGGGTTAATCTGATATAATCACAGCTAACTTGAATTGCAGCAATTACAAGTGGCTGTCTGCTGTGTAAAACAGCCGGCACCCACTGGATATGGAGTGGGCTCAGCATGTGAGTTTGCCCCTTATAAACCATCATAACTTATAATGTACATATACGATATAAGCAGGGGATGGGGCTATTCGGCACTAGGCTCCTCCTGTTCATGGGCTCCATAGCGGTCATGTGGCCTGCCAAAATTGGCTGTATGCTACTGAGGTCATACATATAATATGAAAAAAAAATCATACAAGGTAAAAAATTAAAATTCATATCAGAAATAGTCCAGTTCTTTAGTGCCCATTCACATTAAAGGAAAATCATCTGAATTGATTGAATTTTGTGGGACAGGCCCATTATCCTCCCATGGAAAGCACATGCATGCTCGGCTGAATCAGGCATACATGAGTATAGGAGCAGTGAGGGAGAGAAGAGAGGAAGGGAGAAGACGGTGATTGGTGAGTATTTTAATCTGCCTACATCACATAGATATTTAGGATGGATTAGGGAATCGTTAGCTTGGAGCGCTTCTTTCTCCAATAAGTTTTATTGATTTTTATAAACAAAGAAAAATATACAAACAATGAACAGAGAACGCAAAAGTGTAGACAAATTATAGATGAAAGTTACCATAAAAGTGAGTGATGAAAATGTTCAGAATGTGAAAAAGTGGAAATAATAGGAGTGGTACAGATGCGGAGACGGTTGGGACTGCTTGCCTCCCATCTAGACAGATTTTGATAAGGCATATGGGGCTCTATTACCCTAATCGAGATCTCAAGTAGGGGAATGACACATTTGCTCTCACCCAGGTTCACCTGTCATGCCAGGTGTTGGTGTAACACAGAGGGAAAAGGGAAAGGGAGCCCAGACACTAGGGAAAGGGGGAAGTGGAGACCTTATAGTCTGGTCTAGCATCAGCCTTTCTCAACTACCATCCCTTTAATGCATCTTCAGCAATCGCCGCACTCGTGCCTTGCCCTACTTTCCCTGGCGTATGGCTATGGCTAGGGATGGAAGGAGATGAGCATTAGTCAACCTCCACTAAGCACTATAGACAACAAGGGAAGACAAAACAGGAGGAAATTGCTTGGCTTTAGATGACTCCAAATATGCACACGGCCTCAAACTCCAGAGAGGACAAAGAACTGCTCCTGCTAAGCCTCACAAGTAGAAATGAATATAGCCAGCGACTCCCTCTCAGACACACCTGGTATATATAAACCCAGGCCAGAGAGATAATTAGCAAGAGAGAAGTAGCCCCTCGGTTCTAAAGACAGCCTCTTATTTAAGAAGCTGTCTGCAATGCCAAACGTAGAGATCTCCTGCAACCCACTGCAGGGCTACTGTCTGTCACCTCTGACACACCCGTGACATCACCAGAGGGAAACAGTAGATAACATAATTGGGAGAATAGGGGAACAGGAGGTAGGTTTGATGTATTCAGACTGAAGAGTCCACCTGGCGAAACCAAATTTAGCAAAAACATTTTCAAACTGCATCCATCTGTGAGATTAATTTGATAAGGATTGGATTACTGCTACGCAAGAGCTAGGTGTGAGAACCTGTCCAGTTCAGATTTATGTGAATGATAAGAATGGTAGAAATGTTTCTTAAAGGGAACTGTCACCCCCTGCGAGATTTGAGACCTCTAATATGGGCATGCAATCTATTCATACCTGTATGGCCCATAGTAGAGTTCTGAATGCAGAGAAATGTAGTATTATAAAATCTGTTTTCACATGCTTGGCGTCCCCCGGAAGGGAAGAAATCCCCGCGTATATCTTTAGTTAGCCCAGAAATCCCCGCCTATCTGCTTATTTAGCATGTTCCCCCATCCCCTGCGCGTCACAGGGCCCTGTGACGTGCACTGGTGTAACTCATTTCCCGCGCATGCACAATGCGATGCTCACATCAGGAGCATTTTGTATCTCCCGGCCCCGTTTGTCTCTGCACTATTCCATAGTGTTCTAAATATGGACACACAGACCAAATACTGATGTCACACTGATCCAAAATGCTGATGACACTGGAACTATTATTGTCCACTTAAACGTTTAAACATGGACTTGTGAATGAAAAATATCAGATAATATAGCTGAGAGTTTCTCATTAATCATATACCAAGAGATCTGTCCTTTTCACTTCCTAGAAATCAGGTACTGGTTTTCTCCAGGCTAAGGCATCTGTGTTGGTTAGTGATGAGCGAGCATACTCGCAAGTACTCGGTACTCGCCTGAGCATCTCAGTACTCGAGATGCTCGAAGCTCGCCGAGTACTTCCGGGATGCTCGGGCAGATGCTGGGGTCCCCTCCCTGCATGTTTGGCGCTCTTTAGAGCGCCATTCAACATGCAGGAATTGTCTGCCACACACTGCAATGCTGCAGCCATGTTAGTTGTGGCATTACAGTGATTGGCTGGCCGCACAGCATCATCAGGTCTATACCAGACCTAGCGCCGCCGTGCTCATCAGTCTACTCTGCAATCAGACAGTGTAGGGAGAGGTGCTGCTGAGCTAGGGAGAGATTTGGCTGTTTATTAGTTAGTGTAGGTATTCCACAAGATTCTCTACACATATTCATCTCAACTAACAGTCCTTCTGAGGACTAATCCAGCTGCAGAGATACCAGTGCTAGGCAGGCAGGCAGGGTATATAGCAGACTGCAGTGCATATAGCAAGAGGATCCATTTCATTTCTGTCTGCTGGTGCTTTTACAGATATTATATTTGTAGAAATAGCCCCATGTATCAGGGGCCAGGAATAATTTTTTTTTATCTTTATCTGATTGTTTGCTTAAGGCTGTGTGCCCACGATGCGTTTTTTAAGTGTTTCCGCGGGGCAAAAATGCTGCAGAAATACTTAAAAAACACATGGTAGAAGGCCTGCCATGTTGCCTAATGATAATCTGCATGTGCACATGCTGCGGAAATTTCTGCTGCGGAAAAACTGCAGCACTACCAATTATTTTGCGGAAGCGCTGCGTTTTCGCTGCCATTGACTTGCATTGGAACGCTTGGATTCCGCATCACTGGATCTGTACATGCGGAATCCAAGCATTTCAATGTGCGGATGGTACCCGGGTCTGGATGAGAGGAGACTCTCCTCCGGACCCGGGTACCATGGAAACTGTAAAAAAAAGAATAAAATAAAAAATAAATATGATACTTACCTTCTGATGGCCCCCGGTGTGCTTGTCTTCGCTTGCCGGCAGATCGCGGTGGACGGAAGGACCTGCGCTGACGTCATTTAGTGTACCGCGAGCTGCCGGCAAGCCAGGACGGAGCGAATAAAAACTGTGGGGGCCATCAGAAGGTAAGTATGTATTTATTTTTTTATTTTTTACCATTCTTTAAGGTCACACTATATAAATCCATGACGTTTGCATGGATTTAAATAGTGTGACCAAGTTGTCAAGCACTTTCCAAGTGATGCTAAAATCGCTTGGAAAGCGCTTGTCAACCCACATGCGGAAATGCATGTGAAGAACGCTTCACATCCGCTTGTCCCTGGCAGGAAAAACGCATGTACAATCCGCATGTACAATCCGCATGCGTTTTTTCTGCCAGGGAGATGCAGAAATGCTCAGGAAAAAATCCAGAGCATTTCTGCATCGTGGGCACATAGTCTAAAAACCAATCCAGAGAACACCGTTTTTCTGCGCCATTTGCTAGTTGGCACTGCAGAATACAGCCAGGTCCTTTCCATGTTACAGCGCTAAAAATCCAGCTATTGAAAACTGTGGTTTGTCCGTCACACGGATCACATATAATTGCCCTCAACAATGCAGTTACTGGGAAAGCCAACCTAACCACGGACACGTGCACAAGTGCTTGTGGGCAGGGATGATACATCTCTCTGATGGCACACTGGGTTAAAATAGTGGAAGCCGGGACCCAGTCGGGCCTTGGGACATAACACATCCTGCCGATGCCGAGGATTGCGGGCCCTAGGTCAATCAGGATTGCCCCCACAGTCTACAGCTCCTGCACCTCATCTTCCTCAGTCTCCTCCTCCTCTTCAGCCTCCATCTCCGAAATGACCACATCAGTCACAAGCTGGAAGCACTGCAGCACTGCCTCAGCCAAGCGGCAACAGGCTGTGCTGAAGCTAATATGCTTAGGTGACAAACCGCACAATGCTGAAGAGTTGTGGACAGCTCTGAAAGAACAGGCAGATCTGTGGCTGACACCGCTGAACCTACAGTCAAGTATGGTCGTGTGTAACAATGGCAGGAACCTGGTGGCGGCTCTGAGGCGAGGAGAGCTCATATATGTACCATGCCTCGCCCATGTGCTTAACCTCGTGGTTCAGCGGTTTTTCAAAACCTACCCGGAGTTGCCGCATCTGCTTGTCAAAGTACCCCGCCTGTGTGCCCATATTAGAAAGTGAGCTACAGCTTCCGCCGCCCTAGCCGCCCTAACCATCAACAAGGCCATCGGTATTCAGTTCAGACTCCACACATAAGAAATCAGGAGTGGACATGGATGTCAGACATATGTACCATCCTGCAAAACTTTGACACCTCCAAGATGGTGAGTGGTGATGACGCCATAATAAGCGTCAACATTCCGCTTCTCTGTCTTCTCAAACACTCTCTGATAACAATCAAAGAGGATGCATTGCAGGAGGAGAATGATGAGATGGAGCAAGGAACCATACAGAGTGATTCCTCACAGCCCAGCCTCATCTCATCCCAACGTGGATTGGGTGACAATGAGGAAGAGGAGGAAGAGCAGGAGCTAGTTTCATGCACTATAGATGGTACTACCTGCACAAATGTCATACCATCTGTTCAGCATGGATGGCCTGAGGACAGGGAGGAGGAGGAGGAGAGAATGGTCAGTTGTCCTCTTGGTGAGGACACGGAAGTCTTGCCTGTTAGCAGCCTGGCACCATGGCTGAGTTTATGTTACGCTGCCTTTCCCGTGACCCTTGCATTCTCAAAATTTTGGGAGACAGTCATTACTGGTTGATGACACTTCTAGACCCACGCTACAAGGAGAACTTTCTATCTCTTATTCCTGAGGCGGACAGGTCTACAAAGATGGGGCAGTACCAAAAAGCCCTTGCTACGGAACTATTAAAAAAATTCCCATCTGAAAACGATGGTGGCAGAGGTCACTGTTCGTTGGACAACCAAGAAGTACAGGCGAGAGGGACACAAATCCAATCCAGCAGAGGCAGGGGAACACTGTCAAAGTTCTGGGAGAGTTTTCTCAGCCCCTCCCATCGCACAGGCCCTGAGACATGGGATACTCTCACAAGGAGTGCAAAGTTTGGGAAGATGCTGAGGGAGTACCTTGCCGACCATACCAACATCCTCCGTGATTCCTCTGTGCCTTATAATTATTGGACCAGACAATGTGAACTGAGGTCTAAGATGGCAGACATACAAGAAACAGAGGCATGTTCACACTAGCAAAAAAGAAGCAAGACAAAAATATATCTCATACCCTACCATAATTATATATAAATGTAAAGCAAAGTTGCATAATAAATATAGGGTACTTAGTGAACTATTTTTGATCAAAAAAAGTATACAAGCCGTCCCACCAGCGGCAAGGTGACCCTAAATTGGGACGGTACCTATACTGCCTATATTAAAAACCTTACTGTATATCAAAGTTGAAGTAATGCATATAAAAGGGTAGACAAATAGTACCGGGTCCCAACTCCAGACCACCTAGGCCCGTGGTAAGCTACATATATACCAATCAGCTCAACAAAGGGCATGCCACATCCTTAAATTGCACAGAATGCAAACAAGTCAAAAAACCAGACAATGTGAACTGAGGTCTAAGATGGCAGACATACAAGAAACAGAGGCATGTTCACACTAGCAAAAAAGAAGCAAGACAAAAATATATCTCATACCCTACCATAATTATATATAAATGTAAAGCAAAGTTGCATAATAAATATAGGGTACTTAGTGAACTATTTTTGATCAAAAAAAGTATACAAGCCGTCCCACCAGCGGCAAGGTGACCCTAAATTGGGACGGTACCTATACTGCCTATATTAAAAACCTTACTGTATATCAAAGTTGAAGTAATGCATATAAAAGGGTAGACAAATAGGACCGGGTCCCAACTCCAGACCACCTAGGCCCGTGGTAAGCTACATATATACCAATCAGCTCAACAAAGGGCATGCCACACCCTTAAATTGCACAGAATGCAAACAAGTCAAAAAACCAGACAATGTGAACTGAGGTCTAAGATGGCAGACATACAAGAAACAGAGGCATGTTCACACTAGCAAAAAAGAAGCAAGACAAAAATATATCTCATACCCTACCATAATTATATATAAATGTAAAGCAAAGTTGCATAATAAATATAGGGTACTTAGTGAACTATTTTTGATCAAAAAAAGTATACAAGCCGTCCCACCAGCGGCAAGGTGACCCTAAATTGGGACGGTACCTATACTGCCTATATTAAAAACCTTACTGTATATCAAAGTTGAAGTAATACTTATTATGCAACTTTGCTTTACATTTAT
Organism: Phyllobates terribilis; assembly: GCF_046119375.1. Classification (NCBI taxonomy): domain Eukaryota; kingdom Metazoa; phylum Chordata; class Amphibia; order Anura; family Dendrobatidae; genus Phyllobates; species Phyllobates terribilis. The sequence continues at coordinate 96,531 of NW_027363613.1, read as the reverse complement.
ATATAATTATGGTAGGGTATGAGATATATTTTTGTCTTGCTTCTTTTTTGCTAGTGTGAACATGCCTCTGTTTCTTGTATGTCTGCCATCTTAGACCTCAGTTCACATTGTCTGGTTTTTTGACTTGTTTGCATTCTGTGCAATTTAAGGGTGTGGCATGCCCTTTGTTGAGCTGATTGGTATATATGTAGCTTACCACGGGCCTAGGTGGTCTGGAGTTGGGACCCGGTCCTATTTGTCTACCCTTTTATATGCATTACTTCAACTTTGATATACAGTAAGGTTTTTAATATAGGCAGTATAGGTACCGTCCCAATTTAGGGTCACCTTGCCGCTGGTGGGACGGCTTGTATACTTTTTTTGATCAAAAATAGTTCACTAAGTACCCTATATTTATTATGCAACTTTGCTTTACATTTATATATAATTATGGTAGGGTATGAGATATATTTTTGTCTTGCTTCTTTTTTGCTAGTGTGAACATGCCTCTGTTTCTTGTATGTCTGCCATCTTAGACCTCAGTTCACATTGTCTGGTTTTTTGACTTGTTTGCATTCTGTGCAATTTAAGGGTGTGGCATGCCCTTTGTTGAGCTGATTGGTATATATGTAGCTTACCACGGGCCTAGGTGGTCTGGAGTTGGGACCCGGTCCTATTTGTCTACCCTTTTATATGCATTACTTCAACTTTGATATACAGTAAGGTTTTTAATATAGGCAGTATAGGTACCGTCCCAATTTAGGGTCACCTTGCCGCTGGTGGGACGGCTTGTATACTTTTTTTGATCAAAAATAGTTCACTAAGTACCCTATATTTATTATGCAACTTTGCTTTACATTTATATATAATTATGGTAGGGTATGAGATATATTATTGTCTTGCTTCTTTTTTGCTTATAATTATTGGGTATCCAAGCTGGAGACGTGGAATGTACTGACTCTCTACACCTTGGAGGTCCTGGCCTGCCCTGCCGCTAGCGTTTTGTCAGGGCTGGATTGGGCCAGACTTCTCAACACCACTGAATGATAGCAGTGTAACATAAACTCAAATCCAGTTTCTTTTTTGTGAGGTGTATTCCCGTGCACCTTTTCACACCCAGACATGGGTATATGCTTCCTGATTTTGGCTATTTGCTCTTGTCCTCCTCCTTCTCCTCATCCTCATCCTCCACCACCATATCACCAGGGTGACGTGGTCTGTGATGCAACACCCACATATTTTTTTTTTAAGGGTGTTTATGATGCCCGTAAAAAATTTTTTTTATACAGTATGTTCATCTATACCCCCAGGGGTAAATGTTTGTCAGCCCATACTCTTAGTGCATGGGCGTTACATGTATAGGAGACCAGCTCCTTTCTAATGGTAAACATTTTTTTATGAGGTCCTCCTCCACGTCTTTTCCAAGGTGCATTGGAATGCCTCCCAATTTTTGGCAGCCCTTGCATTCATTGCATAGGTCAACACTATGGGAGACCCACTTCCTAATAATGGGAACATTTTTTCATGAGGTCCTTTGTCTCTTCCAAGGGGCATTGGAGTGCCTCCCAATTTTTGTCAGGCCTTGCATTCACTGCATATGCCAACTCTATGGGAGACCCACTTCCTAATAATGGGAACATTTTTTCATGAGGCCCTCTACGTCATTTCCAGGGGGCATTGGAGTGCCTCCAAATTTTTGGCAGCCCTTGCATTCACTGCATAGGCCAACACTATGGGAGTCCCACTTACTAATAATGGGAACATTGTTTTCAGGAAGCCACCTGACCTCCTCATCTCTTCCAAGGGGCATTGGAGTGCCTCCAAATTTTTGGCATCCCTTGCATTCACTTCATAGGCAAACACAATGGGAGACCCACTTCTTAATAATGGGAACATTTTTTTTCTGGAGGCCCTCCTCTACGTCTCTTCCCAGGGGCATTGGAGTAGGTCCAAATTTTTGGCAGCCCTTGCATTCACTTCATAGGCCAACACTATGGGAGTCCCACTTATTAATAATGGGAACATTGTTTTCAGGAAGCCATCTGACCTCCACATCTCTTCCAATGGGGCATTGGAGTGCCTCCATATTTTTTGCCATCCCTTGCATTCATTTCATAGGCAAACACAAAGGGAGACCCACTTCTTAATAATGGGAACATTTTTTTTCTGGAGGACCTCCTCTACGTCTCTTCCCAGGGGCATTGGAGTAGGTCCAAATTTTTGGCAGCCCTTGCATTTACTGCATACGCAATAAGAGTATAGGAGACCGACTCTTTAGTAATGGGAACAGCAAAGCATAGCCAGCTGCTGGCCCTTTAAGAATAGTAAAGGCCGCCTGTTGGCCCTATAAAATAGGCTTTGTGAGTTTCAGAGTCCCTCCTTCATAAATGAAACAGGATGTGTCTGATCATGTCTCACACACCACATGGCCAGATAAGGTTGTAAAATGTTAAAATGACATTGCCTGGTGAATGCATTTGTCACGGTTGAAAGCAATGCAAAAGTGCAAAAATGCATCAAAAACGCTACGTGTGAACATAGCCCAAGGTGTGGAGGAGTATTTTTGTTTTTGGTTATGTATTTTGCCTTATATACAAGTCATTACCCTGGAAAGGGTGTTCCTTTACATATTTCCCAGGAAAATCCATTTTGGTTTCATTTTTGTATGTTTTATTGTGAGTCCGTAAAAGTGGCGTAATACCTCTGACAACATTGTTCACAGCAGTCACCTGGGAGTCAGAAATGCTTCCAGGGGTCTTCCCCGTGCTGTTCCCATGTCATTTGAGCACTGTTCCCGTCGATTTGGGCAATTTTTAAGCCCTGTGCAGACCGCCGGGGGGAGCCACCTGAATAATGATTGAGATTCCCATAGACATACAGTGCTGGCCAAAAGTATTGGCACCCCTGCAATTCTGTCAGATAATACTCAGTTTCTTCCTGAAAATGATTGCAATCACAAATTCTTTGGTATTATTCTCTTCATTTAATTTGTCTTCAATGAAAAATACACAAAAAGAATTGTCCTAAAGCCAAATTGGATATAATTCCACACCAAACCTAAAAAAGGGGGTGGACAAAAGTATTGGTACTGTTTGAAAAATCATGTGATACTTCTCTAATTCATGCAATTAACAGCACCTGTAACTTACCTGTGGCACCTAACAGGTGTTGGCAATAACTAAATCACACTTGCAGCCAGTTAACATGGATTAAAGTTGACTCAACCTCTGTCCTGTGTCCTTGTGTGTACCACATTGAGCATGGAGAAAAGAAAGAAGACCAAGGAATTGTCTGATGACTTGAGAAACCAAATTGTGAGGAAGCATGAGCAATCTCAAGGCTACAAGTCCATCTCCAAAGACGTGAATGTTCCTGTGTCTTCCGTGCGCAGTGTCATCAAGAAGTTTAAAGCCCATGGCACTGTGGCTAACCTCCCTAGATGTGGACGGAAAAGAAAAATTGACGAGAGATTTCAATGCAAGATTGTGCGGATGGTGGATAAAGAACCTCGACTAACATCCAAACAAGTTCAAGCTGCCCTGCAGTCCGAGGGTACAACAGTGTCAACCCGTACTATCCATCGGCGTCTGAATGAAAAGGGACTGTATGGTAGGATACCCAGGAAGACTCCACTTCTTACCCTGAGACATAAAAAAGCCAGGCTGGAGTTTTCCAAAACTTACCTGAGAAAGCCTAAAACGTTTTGGAAGAATGTTCTCTGGTCAGATGAGACAAAAGTAGAGCTTTTTGGCAAAAAGCATCAACATAGAGTGTACAGGAAAAAAAAGAGGCATTCAAAGAAAAGAACACGGTCCCTACAGTCAAACATGGCGGAGGTTCCCTTATGTTTTGGGGTTGACCGTGTGCATGGCATTATGAAGTCTGAAGACTACCAACAAATTTTGCAGCATAATGTAGGGCCCAGTGTGAGAAAGCTGGGTCTCCCTCAGAGGTCATGGGTCTTCCAGCAGGACAATGACCCAAAACACACTTCCAAAAGCACTATAAAATGGTTTTAGAGAAAGCACTGGAGACTTCTAAGGTGGCCAGCAATGAGTCCAGACCTGAATCCCATAGAACACCTGTGGAGAGATCTCAAAATGGCAGTTTGGAGAAGGCACCCTTCAAATATCAGGGACCTGGAGCAGTTTGCCAAAGAAGAATGGTCTACAATTCCAGCAGAGCATTGTAAGAAACTCATTGATGGTTACCGGATGCGGTTGTTCGCAGTTATTTTGGCTAAAGGTTGTGCAACCAAGTATTAGGCTGAGGGTGCCAATACTTTTGTCCGGCCCTTTTTTGGAGTTTTGTGTGAAATGATCAATGATTTGATTTTTGCTTCATTCTCTTTTGTGTTTTTTCCTTGCAAGCAAATTAAATGAAGATAATAATACCAAAGAATTTGTGATTGCAATCATTTTCAGGAAGAAACTGAGTATTATCTGACAGAATTGCAGGGGTGCCAATACTTTTGGCCAGCACTGTACATTGGTCTCGTTGCTCGGGTTGAGCACCCGAGTATTCCAATGTGCTCGACCCGAGCAACGAGCACCCGAGCATTTTAGTGCTCGCCCATCACTAGTGTTGATGTGTTGATGGACATGGGGGACATGGGAGACATAACTGGACAGCTATCTAAGGTGTATAGGCACAAGGCAGTTTAGGAGTTAAGGATAAAGATGTTACAAGATATTACATGAAATGTTACATTTTTTGCTGATCACTAATGGTTCACATAAACCTAAAATCTTCAGTCTTAACTTTTTCTTAAGACATTATTGTAAAGTCTATGAGAAGATATGATGGGTTCAAAGAACTGGAAATTTAACAAATGCAGAAGACAATTTTTGAGATGGGGATGGATAAATAAATAACATATCACCAACTATAAGAAGAGATCCTACTTTTTGGGGGTCGTGTTTTACTATAATTAATTTCCTATTGCATCTGGAATGGAAGTTGTGCCTTGATTTTGTCAGAGATAATCTGGGGAGGCAAAACCATGGGGGGTCACACAAACCTCCACTTTTGGTACCCTGACTGCTGTTAGGTGCTGTGATGAAATCCTTGGAGCCATTGTCAGACAATACACCGGTGCAGTGGTCCTGGGTTTCTCCTGGTACAGGACAATATCCATCCTCATGTGATCAGGCTGTGGAGACAGTTTCTGGATGAGGAAGACATTTATGCCTTTGACTGGTCCTCATGTTTCCCAGACCTGAATCCTTTTGAGAACCGGTGGTTTGTTCTGTATCAGGCATCCAACAAAGTCAAGTAACATTACAAACTATGCAGGAGCTCACCGATGCCCTGATAACCCAGAATACCGCCCATTGTCTCATCAGGAGCATGCCCGACATTGTCAGGAGTGCTACAGGCACGTGGGGTCATACTTTTATTTTTCAAGTCACTGTAAATACTTCTATCCCATCATTTGTTATTATTCTCGAAGTCAAAAGATATAAGCAGAGAATGGGAAGATAAACAGCAAAACAAATAATTATTAAAACAAATCCAATGGAAATATTTATTTTTTATTTATTTACTTTTTAGTTCTTCAAACTCGAATTGTCTTCTTTCTTTTCTCACTTTATGCAGAGAAGTTTTGCTACAAGAAGCAGACGTTCCACGGGTAAGTCCTTACTGATACACTGCTGTTACAATGCCTTATACCAATGTTCCCAGCCGGCAGCTCTCTGCTGGCGTCAGAACTGCAACTCCTAGAATGGCATAAATAGCCATAGATAGGGCAAAACTGCCCGACACATCTGACGCGCCCCTGGGCCTGTGTCGCGCTGCATTGCGCACGCGGGAGCTTACCCGGAGCCGGATCTCTTGAGGGTTGTAGTCTCGTGGCGGTGACCCGGTCCGTGCCCAGGGAGTCAAACTGAGCGGCGATGTAACAGCGGTAGATGTAGGACGACTACGCCACCCGTTGAATGCAGCTATGGAGCTGCCGCTGCAGGACAGTCCGCTGAGGCCGGTGGATGGGTGGTGCAGCGTAGATGGTATAACCCCCAACGGGAGGGGTATGGCCTCAGGGCAGCAGATGTGGATGATGGGGGTAGCAGGAACCACTCAGAGACGGTGCGGTGTAATTCAGGGTCTTTACTGGTAACAACGATAGACCCTCCCGGAGTACTTGCTAGTGAACGGGGCCTGGTCAGTCCTTGAGCAGATGGGATCTCCCCTGGCCAGGCGGAGTTGTAGGCCTCCCAAACTGACTGTACTCTTCTGGCTACCTTGCTAGAAGCGGATATAAGTAGCCCACGTCCCTGAGTGTACCGTGTGGTGCTCACCCGTATGGCCGGTGACTCGGGGCCTTCTAATGGCTTCCGCTCCACGATGGCGGTGCTGGTCCCACGCGTGTGACCGTGCCTTCGGGTTTCTGGGCCTGAGGACCTGAAATCCCCTGCCGGTCGGCTTCTGCTGCTGGGTAAGAGTTAGTCCCCACAGCCTCGGACGCCGGGTCCGGTAAGAAAGCTTCTCAGTCAGGGCGAGCTCTGCAGCTGCCAGCCCCTGACTCGTAGTAGTATTGCTTCTGCTGTTTCTTGTCTCTACTCTCCTTGACTACTAACCCTGCTTCAGCCCCGGGTTTATATAGGGGAAGTTCTTCCCCTCCCAAGACTGGGCAGGAGGTGTGGCATGCACAGGATCCCTGACCAAAGGACCTCCCACCTGCTCTCAGAAATAACATTACATTACTGTGGAAACCAGACCCCTGGGGTGCCACATTCCCCCCTAGTGAAATTTAGTACTCCGGGACTAAACATATTTTAGAAAAACATAACAAGATATAACAATACAATAAAGAAACACATAAAGGTGGTCACGGCATGTCCGTAACCGGGTGCAGTTTTTGAAGAAACAAAGGTGTCCATTTCACCAAAACAGGGAGACGTAACCAGGTAGGGGTCTGTCCTACCCAGAGTCTTTAACAGTCTCTAGTCCATCCTGGGTTACGCTCCAACTAATTGTACAAGGATTCCCGGTAGATCCACCAAGGATTCCTAAAAATAACTAGAAACACAAAATTATACACAAGCAACAATACACAGGTAAACATAAATAAAACAATTTATACACTTTAAATCCTCCAGCGTGCGGGTAACTGGCCTCTAGTGGCCCTAGTGGACCTACGGAGCTGACTGTCTGGCCCTGAACTACAGGGTGTAGGAGCTGTCAAGGGTAAACTGGGCAGCTGTCTACCGGCTCTTTGTCTCACTAGGGGTACGGCAGGCTCACTATAAGCAGAGGGTTGATCCTCCTGTTCTGCTTGTGTGGAGTCTTCTGCCTCCTGGACCGGCTGTTCTTCCAGCTCTACCTGTTGCTCCGTAGGTGCTTGGGATGCTGGTTGGAGGAAGGTGAGTACGGGTACCACAACTGCACCATTGACTTGAGTCCAAGACCGAGGGAAGTCCCCGAGCACAGTACTAACCATATCTTCCCTTTCCTCTACGGGTCGATGGTCTTCTTGTTCCTCTTCAGGGTTCCTCAGTTGTTCGGGACACTTCTTCAGGTGGTCCCGGGATACAATGGCTGTGGTTTCCCCTCCGTCTTTACTGATGGTACAAACCTTCGGGTTCTCGTGGCTTGAGGGCAGTACGGTGTACGGGTCCTTCTCCCACTGGTCGTCCAACTTGTGGAGCCGTCTCTTCCTCTTCAAGACCTGCTCTCCGGGTACCAGGGGAACAGCGGGAGCATACTGGTTGTAAGTTTTCTCTTGTCTTTCCCTAGCCTGACAGAGACTTCGCTCCACGCTCTCCTGTACTCTCCGGTACTGCTGCTGCCTCTCTGTGTCCCAGTCTGTTTCTGGTGAAGTGTCCTCAGGTGTCAGGACTCCCATTTCCAGGTCAACAGGTAACTTACCAGGTCTTGCCCTCATTAGGTAAGCCGGGGTACAGTTGGTGGAACCTACCGGGATGTGGTTGTATAGGTCCACCAGATCGGGCAACTTCTCAGGCCACAGACTGCGTTCTTCCAGGGGCAGCGTTTTTAGAAGATCCATTACCACCTGGTTAATTTTCTCACAAAGTCCATTAGTTTGCGGATGGTAGGGTGTCGTCCTTATCTTCCGGCAGCCATACAGATTGCAGAATTCCTGGAAGACCTCCGCTTCAAAGGCAGGTCCCTGGTCTGTCAGCACTTGGTCCGGGTACCCGTGTGGACGGCAAAAGTGCTGCTGGAAGACTCTAGCTGCTGTTTGAGCCGTTAAGTCCTTGACGGGGACGACAACCAGAAACCGGGAGTAATGATCCACGATGGTTAACGCGTAGACGTAGCCACTTCTGCTTGGGGTCAGTTTTACATGATCCAAGGCTACCAGTTCCAACGGTTGCCGGGTGACGATGGACTGCAGGGGAGTCTTCTGGCTGGCACGGTTCTTCCTTCTCAGGTTGCACGGGCCACAGTCTCTGCACCACTTCTCGATGGTTCCCCTCATGCCTACCCAGTGGAACCGCTCGCGCAGCAGGAACTCCAGCTTCTTCCACCCGAAGTGTTCAGCTCCGTCGTGGTATGCCTCCATCACCATGGCTGCGTCTCTTCGTGGCACCACTATTTGCCAGAGTAATTCATGCGTCCGGGAGTTAACCATTCTGCGGCACAACTTCCCTTTGTAAAGGAACAGTCGACTCTTCTCTGCCCATAGTTGTTTGGCTTCCTCCGGAGCGTCTGGTTCAAGGCGAGCCTCCGGCCGAGTCAGCATCTCCTTCACCAGTCGGACGGCAGGGTCGCTGTCTTGCGTTTCCGCCCAGTTGTAGTGGGATAAGGGGTTCAACGTAGCAGCCTGCTTACTCCTTACCCGGTGGGAATACTGGATAGTCCCATGATGGTGGAACGCAGGGAGTTCAACTTCTTCCAGTCCCTCCGGATCTTCTCCTCCGTCCGGCAGGTTGGGCATCCTGGACAGGGCGTCCGCGTTGGTATTGGAGCGTCCTGCCCGGTATTTGATTGTGAACTCGTAGTTGGACAGACGGGCCATCCACCTCTGCTCCAGGGCACCGAGTCTTGCCGTGTCCAGGTGTGTCAACGGGTTGTTATCCGTGTACACGGTGAACCGGGAAGAAGCGAGGTAATGCTTAAAGCGCTCGGTGACTGCCCATACTACGGCCAGGAACTCTAGCTTAAATGAGCTGTAATTCTCGGGGTTCCTTTCGGTGGGTCGCAGTTTTCGGCTGGCGTAGGCGATTACTCGTTCCTTCCCCTGCTGGATCTGGGACAGTACGGCTCCTAGCCCGATGTTACTGGCGTCGGTGTAGAGGATAAAGGGCTGGCTATAATCCGGGTACGCCAGGATTTCGTCCCCCGTGAGGGCCATCTTCAGCTGGCGGAAGGACTCTTCTTCCAGCTCCTCCCATTTGAAGGGCGGCTTCTGGTTCTTGGCCTTCCGGGACTGGCCTATCAGGAGGTCCTGCATAGGTGCTGCCTTTTTGGTGAAACCTTCGGTAGTAGCCTACCAACCCGAGGAACTGCCGCACTTCTTTTACGCTGGAGGGGCTTGGCCATTCCTTAATTGCGGTGATCTTATCAGGGTCGGGAGCCACTCCGTCAGCGCTCACCACGTGTCCCAGGTACTGCACCTTTGGTTTCAGGAGGTGACACTTGGAGGGTTTCACCTTTAGGCAGTAACTTGCCAGAGCTTCGAACACTTCCGCCAGGTGTTTCAGGTGGTCCTCATACGTCTTGGAATATACGATGACATCGTCCAGGTACAACAGGACCGTCTCGAAGTTTCTGTGGCCCAGACAACACTCCATTAGTCGTTGGAAGGTTCCCGGTGCGTTGCAGAGTCCGAACGGCATGCAGGTGAACTCGCTAAGTCCCATCGGGGTGGTGAATGCGGTCTTCTCCCGGTCCGCCTCTGCTACAGGAACCTGCCAGTACCCGCTAGTGAGATCCAAGGTAGAGAAGAAGTTAGCAGATCTTAAAGCAGCCAATGACTCCTCTATCCTTGGTAAGGGGTACGCATCCTTTTGTGTGATACGATTGATTTTCCGGTAATCTACACACATCCTCATGGTGTTGTCTTTCTTTCGGACTAAGACTAGTGGAGCTGCCCAGGGGCTACAGCTATCCCTGATCACCCCAGCCTCCTTCATGTCTCTAAGCATCCCCTTGGCGTGTTGGTAGTGGGCAGGGGGTACGGGTCGATACCTCTCTTTTATAGGAGGATGGTCTCCCGTGGGGATGTGGTGTTCTACCCCCTTGACTCGCCCGAAGTCTAACGGGTGTTTACTGAACACTCTCTCGTACTCCTGAACCACCCGATAGACTCCTTGTTTCTGGTGTGCGGGAGTGGAGTCAGTACCCAGATGTAGTTGCTGACACCAGTCCTCCATGTTTTTCTTAGAGCCGTTACCTTCCTCCGGGTGAGATGGAGGCAAGGGTTCCACAGATTGTATAGCATTTTGGTTAATGGTATATAATTTGGCTAGCGTGGCATACCGGGGCAGGTACACTTCCCTCTCCCCGATATTTATTATGCGAACGGGCACCCTCCCATGGCGTACATCAACCACCCCCCGTGCTGTCAAAATGGTGGGCCTACTGTCCGAGTAAACTGGTTCTACCATTGCCTGGTAATCTCTACCTCTCAGACCAATAGCTGCCCGGCACCAAATCATCATTTCACTTTTTGGGGGCATGGCAATAGGAAAAGGGTCACACATTCTTACGCTACCAATCTCACCGCCGGAGAGTTCCACCTGTTGCCGTCGCATCAGTGCCCGGATCTCTTTCTGGAGCACCCGCTGCTCGCCGGAGCTGGCGTTCTTGGCAACCTGCTGTAAAAGGAAAATCACCTCTGCAAGACAATTTTCAATTACATTAGTTCCTAGAGTTATTTTTGGGTGACTCTCATGTTTGTCAATATCTACAATGATCAGTCCCTGTGCTGCCAGTTCGACTCTACCGATTTTGATGGTCACCTCTTTAAATCCGATCTGTGGCACGGGCTGGCCATTGCTGGCGATGATACTCAAGTCGTCGTCAGGGTAGCGGGTAATATCCGAGTCATTCCAGTACTGCTTAAAGAGCACGTACGGGATGGTGGTGACCTGTGACCCGGTGTCCAGTAGGGCACTCATGGGAATGCCATCCAGTACCACAGGCAAGACTGGACGTCCTCCCACATATCTGTCGTGCCAGTTCGATGGGCCTGGTGATCTTTTTCCTGGGGGTTGGCCCTCTACCCCAGGTTGTGCCCGTTTAAAGAACAGTACCTTGCCATATGTCCAGGTTGATTGCAGCGGCGGCAGATGGGTCGTCCGTCCTCGCTGTATCGGTCACTGGGTCTTCCTCTGGCCGGTGGGGTCCTCCTTGGTCGACGCCACGGGATGTCCTCCGGTCCGGATGCCAGCTGGATCTTCCCTGGGGTGGAAGCCTGTAAAGACTGCACAGTTCGGGTTAGCGCAGCAACGCTCTTAGCTAGCTCTTGGACCTGATGGTGTAGGTCTGGAGCCGGGTCATTGTCCAAAGCCTGCGCATCAGCTCCCACAGGCCCTGCCGACAAGGGCGCCGCCTCCTGGTGGTAAGTGATAGCAGGGCGCTTGTGGGTCACAACGCCACCCGGTGCCGGTTCTCGGAGCACCCGGATGGCTCTGTCCTTGAACTGTGCAAAGCCCAGATGGGGATCCTGTAAGGCCATCGCCCGCAACTGGGTTCGGTGGGCATTACAATATAGTCCCTCTATAAATTGTTCGGTCAACAGCCTGTCCTCGTTTCCCACTCCATCAGGGTCGGTCTGCTTAATGGCCCTCAGGGCCTCTTGTAGGTTTAGTGCATAGTCCCTTATACTCTCATGCGCTCGCTGCTTGCACCCGTAGAATCTAAGCTTAATCTCGGCTGAGGTGCGGGTATCAAAGGTATCCTTCAGCCGGGTTAGTATCCCTGCGACAGTCTTCCTCCCAGGTGGCCAGGATTTTACTTCCCTTTTGGCTGCCCCGGTTAGTTGGGCCACCAGGATGCTCACTTTTTGCTCTTCTGTGAGGGGGTACACCTGGAAGAGGCTATCCAGCTTTTCTCTAAAGTCATGCAGGGTATGTGACTCCCCTGAGTACTGGGGTAGCCAAGCTGCTCCCGGGATATAGGGCATGGTGAAGGGCATAACTGCAGCAGCGGTAGCGCTGGCGGGGGTTGAGGCAGTGAAGCTCTCCTCCGTATCCGACATCTTCCTCCCCCCTAGTGGACCGTGGCCTACCTTGCGATGATCCTCTTCCGTAGGCCGCGGCTCCGCAGTGGATCGTCAGGGTTGAGGACCTTCCGTCGCGCTCCTGTGACGTCGGCGTCTGCTGGGCTCCTTCCAGGACCTTACGCAACGTCCGGACGTGAGGCGGGGCTTCAGTTCTCGCGCGTTTTCGGAGTCCACGCCCCTCTTCTTCCCGCGCGGCGTCCTCAAGATGGCGTCCAATGGCGGGAAAACTCCACGGATGGCGGGAAGAAGGCCGAAGATGGCGCCGGATGGCGGGAAAACTCCACCGATGGCGGGAAGAAAGCGGAAGATGGCGCCGGATGGCGGGAATCTTCACCACGGGTAAGTTTTCACAGTCTTTTTCAGGCACGCAGTACCCGGTGGTTGCGGGCACGAGATCCTGCCGACTACGCCAAAATTGACGCGCCCCTGGGCCTGTGTCGCGCTGCGTTGCGCACGCGGGAGCTTACCCGGAGCCGGATCTCTTGAGGGTTGTAGTCTCGTGGCGGTGACCCGGTCCGTGCCCAGGGAGTCAAACTGAGCGGCGATGTAACAGCGGTAGATGTAGGACGACTACGCCACCCGTTGAATGCAGCTATGGAGCTGCCGCTGCAGGACAGTCCGCTGAGGCCGGTGGATGGATGGTGCAGCGTAGATGGTATAACCCCCAACGGGAGGGGTATGGCCTCAGGGCAGCAGATGTGGATGATGGGGGTAGCAGGAACCACTCAGAGACGGTGCGGTGTAATTCAGGGTCTTTACTGGTAACAACGATAGACCCTCCCGGAGTACTTGCTAGTGAACGGGGCCTGGTCAGTCCTTGAGCAGATGGGATCTCCCCTGGCCAGGCGGAGTTGTAGGCCTCCCAAACTGACTGTACTCTTCTGGCTACCTTGCTAGAAGCAGATATAAGTAGCCCACGTCCCTGAGTGTACCGTGTGGTGCTCACCCGTATGGCCGGTGACTCGGGGCCTTCTAATGGCTTCCGCTCCACGATGGCGGTGCTGGTCCCACGCGTGTGACCGTGCCTTCGGGTTTCTGGGCCTGAGGACCTGAAATCCCCTGCCGGTCGGCTTCTGCTGCTGGGTAAGAGTTAGTCCCCACAGCCTCGGACGCCGGGTCCGGTAAGAAAGCTTCTCAGTCAGGGCGAGCTCTGCAGCTGCCAGCCCCTGACTCGTAGTAGTATTGCTTCTGCTGTTTCTTGTCTCTACTCTCCTTGACTACTAACCCTGCTTCAGCCCCGGGTTTATATAGGGGAAGTTCTTCCCCTCCCAAGACTGGGCAGGAGGTGTGGCATGCACAGGATCCCTGACCAAAGGACCTCCCACCTGCTCTCAGACATAACATTACATTACTGAGGAAACCAGACCCCTGGGGTGCCACACATCCACTGGTAAAACTCCAGAATAGTAATTTACAGGACTGACCGGAATGAAACAAGGATACTGATAGATGATGATGAATGGGTGAAGCTGCAGAAGAGACGATGTAGGACCGGGCGTTGCTCTGCCCGCTGTCAAGTTCTTCAAAAGTTGAACCATTTCGTCTCCAGATATTTTACTCCAGTTCCTGTAGTCCTTGACTGGAGTAACACTTCTGAAGGGGCACACGTAGACGCACACCACTCATCAGATATGCCAAGTTCATTAAGTGTTGTGCGCCTCTTAATGAAAAGCATTCATGAATAAGATTTGCCGATTTCTTTAAGACTGGGGCCTGAAAAAGCACTCACAAAATGATTAAAATCATTTTCCTAGTCATTTCTATGGATAGAATATTTATGCGCCTAAAGTGGCATAATTCTTGATGAATTTGCCCGTCAGGCTTCCACAAGCACAGTAGTGCCTTAGTTTTGCAACTTTTGGTGGATCCAGCCAGGAGTGGAGTAAAAATGCTAAAATTCGCAACATTTTTGTGCTACTTTGAATTGCGACCAAAATTTTGCAACGTTTCAAAGTGTTGAACACTAGAAAACTGTTGAAAACAACTTGATGAGTCGGGCCCTATATCTCCAGCAGTGGCAGTAAATAAATGGAACAATGAATGGAGTAATGAAGCTTGTGCAAAACTATATCCCTCCATTCAAATGGAAGAGAAAAAAACACAGAGGCGCTCTATGTGTGAACCAGCTTGGAGGTCCAGAAATCCAGCGTTCTGGAATTGCTCACCTGGGATACTTGTGCTGACCATGCACAACACTGCATGAAATGTGAACTGAAAACACTCAAAGCTGCGGCACCGACCTCCTGTCCCAATTGCCAGAGAAGGAAGCAAAGGATAATCCAGGAAGGAGGAAGAAATGCAGTTTCTCCAGGCGCTGCCACAAAGGATGACGAGCCAGATGGTAAGTAAGATTTTTCTATTGTTTTGTAATGGTAACAAGACTACACATTTCTGGGATGATTCAATTCAAATGGGACACTATAGAGCCCCATGTTTTAAACTGTGGAGGTCCCAGTGTGGGATACCCAGTGGTCAGCAAGTATTTACTTTTTTCGATCGAAAGGTGATAACTTGCAACCTTTGTAGCATATCTTTAAATGATTATTCTCATTTCTTCTTCAGAAGCGCGCTGCTCCCCTGTCTTCCTACGTCCTGCTCGGCAGGGCAAAGTGCGCTCCGGACTGACTGACATTTTGGAGAAGCATCATAGATGCGCAATTGGCCCAAACTTAGTTCCCATGCCGCTATATGAAGCATCGGAGGATCACAGAAGTACTCAAGCTGGTTGGATTCACTCATCTGGCCAACTTCAGAGCAGCACTTGTAAGCTCTACAGCAAAGAGCTTGTAACTGTTGCGCTTCTCGCCTTGGAGAATGACCACCGAAATGAAATGGAAAAGACAGAAATCATCTTTCCAGGTAATGCACTAATGTATGTTTTTCTTTATACTGAGCCATGTTTCCACATATTCAATATAATAAAATCTCATTCTCCCTCTATGAATGTTCATGTGCAGGAAAAAAACTGAGTAAAACTCTCTTCTTTATTAATTCCGGCATCTTTTTGACTTGCTACATATGAAAATAGTAGAAGATAAATATATAAGACTAATGCAGAAGACGACAGTCCAATGGGAACAGATATTGTGACTTTATAGAAACAAATGTGGGGCCTTTGCAGTTGTCACCAAATTGATGCAATGTATCCTTATTAATAAAACAAAGATGTCTCTGCCGGGTTCTCAAAATACTATTTATTGATTTATATAGATCTGTTTCTAACAATCCAAACAATACAATAACTGCAAATATACAGCGAGTGAAATAAGTATTGAACGTTTCACCAATGCTCTACATAAATATGTTTTGAATGGTGCTATTGACATGAAATTCTCACCAGATTTCAGTAAAGACCTCATCCAATCTACACAGGCAAAGAAATGAAACCATAAATGTCCTAAATGAAATCATGTGTAATAATGAAGAAGACACAGGGAAAATGTTTTGAACAAGCTTCCTGAAATGTATTTAATACTTCATACAAAAGCCTTTGGTGGTGATGACAGCTTTAAGACGCCTCCCGTAAGGAGAAACTAGTCGCATGCATTGCTCAGGAGTGATTTTGGCCAATTCTTCTACACAAACACTCTTCAAATCCTGAAGGTTCGGTGGGCTCCTTCTATGAATTTTGAACTTTAGTTCCTTCTATAAATTATGCAATTTTTACCAAATGTGGCAATACACCATATGTGGTTGTACACTACAGTTTGAGCACACGGCAGGGATCGGATGAGTAGAAGCGCAACTTGGGTTTTAGAATGCAGATTCTGTTTGAATAGATTGAGGGTGCCATTAGCCGATCCCCTGAGGTGTCAGATCAGCAGAAACCCCCACAAGTGACCCCATATTGGAAACTTTACTGCTTAAGGAATTCATCAAGGGGTGTAGTGAGTGTTTTGAACCTACAGATGCCTCACAGAATCTTATAACATTGGAATGTGGAAATTTCACATTTTAGTTGTTAAAATGTAATTTTTTTTATTAGCTACAAATGTGTCAGTTACATGAGGGTTAGTAGGTGAAACTGGACCCCAAAATTTATTCTGCAATTTCTCCCGAATATGGTGATGCTCTATATGTTGTCAGAAACTACTGTTTAGCCTCACGTCATGGCTGAGAAGGAAGGAGCGCTATTTGGATTTGAACCACAGATTTTGCTACAATAATTTTCGGGCAACATTTGCAGAGCCGTTAAGGTGCCAGAACAGCAGCAAACCTCCAAAAGAGACCCCATTGCAGAATTTGGACCTCTCAATGAATTCATCTACGGCTCAAGTGACTATTTTGTAACATCCACGCCATAGTTTTTTGGGGGGAGAATTGCAAATATGCCAGCTCAGTGCCCACACATTGTGCCCAGTTGGTGTTTCTGGGGAAAACCTGTAAAATGCTAAGTGCGCTCTTCCCGCTACAATAATGCCAAAAATGTAGCCTCCTACTGTAGTTTAGGCACAGTGGGGCTCAGAAGGAGGGGGTATTTGGGAGCGTATATTTCACTGTATTTTATTTGAGGGGCTGGAGCCATGTTGCTTTTCCAGAGTCTTTGTTCTACCAGTAACATGGGAACCCTCTACATTTCCAGTGACAGATGGCAGATCTGAGTGGGGGCTTGTTTTGTGCAGGAAAAGTTAGGGTTTTTTTGGTAACATTTTGGAGTACAAAATATTTTTTGATCACTTTCAGTATGGTGGGATCACATGCTTGTGTTCTACGCTGAGCATTTATAACAGGGTTACTGAGTAAATCTCACAAAAATGCGATTCAAACGATATCTCCAGAGGAACCATCCATCATAATGAGGCAGATGGAGACACTTTGGACTATGTTTGCCGTCTATTCCGGTGGTATCCATCTTTTTTGGCATGCACAAAACTGTGGTCGCCCACACTTGTGCGCTAAAAAGATGCATAAAATAATGTGACACCACTGTAACAGACACCAGAGTCCAAAGTGCCTCCATCTGCCTCTTTATAGTGAGTGGTTCCATTGGGAGTTTTGTCTGAATCGTGTCTTTTCTGAATCGCGTTTTCTCTGATTTACATAGAAACTCCAATGTAAGCGCTCAACAGAGAGCGCAGGATAAATGTGAATCAAGCCATATTCCAATTTTTGGGATGTAGAATGAACAAATAGACAGTAGTACAAGAACAGTTTTTATTTTTGCGCTGCTCATCGTGCGGTATAAATTAATCTACGGGTCAGTGCAATTACAGCGATACCAGATTTATATAGTTTTTTATGTTTTGCTGCTGTCACGCAGTAAAAATGATTGTTTATAAAAAAAATAGTTTTTTTTTTTGTCGCCATATTGTGAGAGCTATAATTTCTTTATCTTTTGACGAACAGAGCTGTATGAGGGCTTATTTTTCACAACGAGTTGAAGATTTTTTTGGTACCATTTTGGTTTACATAACAATTTTTGATTGCTTTTTACTAAGATTTTTCAGACACAGAATGAACAAAAAACAGCAATTCAGCTATTGTTTTTATACTGGACATTCTTTTGCACCGTTCACCATGCGGTAAAAGTGATAAGACTGATTTATTCTTCTGGCCTGTATGACTGTATGATTACAGTGATATCAGATTCATATGACCCCCTGATTCATTTGCTGTTTTGGGGTAACTTTGTTTCTCCTATTATCCTTTGTCCATCTCTTCTTAAGGGTATTATATAGACCTGTTTACCTATCAAAATATATTTGTTTAATTCACCTTATGGACATCTATGGCATACAGTATATGTTCCATATGCATTTCATGTTCCTTTTGATCAGGGATATTCACTCAGTATACATATTTTTGTACTGTTTGTACCTTTCTCTACGTGACCCCAGGTGTTCATGTCACTTATATTGATTGTCTATCATTATTGCTTGGGGATATTTTAGCACACTTTTTATTGTTATATTTTTTAATAATTTGTGGAATATTTATTATCCCCCACACATTTTTTGGTACACCAGTGCACTTATTTTGCACGTATTCATTGTTAGTGCTTATGGCATTTATGTTCAATATTATTGCTATTATTATTGTAACAGGTTAACCCTTTTTATTATTCACTTTTTTATGTATCTCTTAGTACACTAGTGCACTTGCTCCGCACTTATTCACCCACAGTGCTTATGGTATTATGTCTAACATCATTGCTGTCATTAGTAATAGGTTATTTCATCCATCCTCTCTCTTGTAGCTTCTAATTCCATCTGACTTATATACCAGGTTCAAGCGTTTATTAGGATTACTATGTATTATGTATTACCTTTTCCACCTCCTTTACACACGATGTGATATGAGTCCTGTCCAATAGCGATCTGGGCTCCCCCATTTTTTGTACACCTAGCGGTATTTGCTAGCCGCACACTTTACTTACTTCCTTTCCTTGGGCTTGTGCGCATGCGCATTCATGGCACTCAGTGTCTTCCGGCCTTGCGCAATCGGAACAGTGTGCATGCCACGTGTGCGTTCCAAGCGCACAATCCTGAAGTCACCTTTTACATCTATGAGTTACTTAGGAACGCTTCATGTGCCGCCTTCCACCCATGGCAACAATTGGATATAAGGCTAAAAATGTTGATTAATGGCTGTATATATAAGGAACACTGTCCCCTCCCTAGTTAACACCCCTTGGAAGATGCACTGGCGAAACGGCGTTGTCGGGGGTTCATCCACATGTAGATCTGACTACTAACAGTAATTTCTAAGTGACAACTCCTTTCAAATCAGTACTACCAGGATTCAAAGCCTCCAAGCATTGCACTGTGCACTTTATGATGGGCTAGTCCCTATAATCTGTGTTTTATTTGATTCATGTTTACTGTTTTATGCCAATAGACTTCTCCATGCAAAACCTTGATTTATTAGGTTTCTTTTCTCCAGCACAATGCACCTCAGACGTGGGGTTATACAGTACAGACCAAAAGTTTGGACACACCATCTCATTTAAAGATTTTTCTGTATTTTCATAACTATGAAAATTGTACAGTCACACTGAAGGCATCAAGACTATGAATTAACACATGTGGAATTATATACTTAACTAAAAAGTGTGAAACAACTGAAAGTATGTCTTAAATTCTAGGTTCTTCAAAGTAGCCACCTTTTGCTTTGATGACTGCTTTGCAAACTCTTGGCATTCTCTTGATGAGCTTCAACCACTTAAACCACTGGTAAAGATTACACCAAGGTACATTCAGGACACAACAGACCTACTGAATAAACTAGCAGCAATAGGTCCTCTACCAGAAGGATCCATCCTGGCCACCATGGATGAGGAATCTTTGTATTCTAACATGCCACATCAGGCCTGCAAAATCTTCATAGAAAATACAGGAATTGTTGCTGATTCTGTGGTCAAACTTACAGAATTCATCCTCACCCACAATTACATTGAATTTGATAACAACATATATCTACAGGAAACTGGTACAACGATGGGAAGTAAAATGGATCCACAGTACGCAAATCTTTTCATGGCCAAGCTTGAAAGTGACTTTTTGTCCTCATGCCCCATCAGGCCTCTGGCCTACTATCGTTTCATTGACGATATTTTAATCATCTGGACGGGGTCTGAGCAACAGCTGAAGACGTTCCATGAACACTTTAATCGATTTCATCCCACAATCAACCTAACACTCAACTACTCCTGTACTGAAATTAACTTTTTGGAGACCATCATCAAGCTACAGAACAATGAAATAGAGACATCCTTGTACAGGAAGCCAATCGACCGTCCTACATACCTTAAATTGTTTACAGACAAGCCGTCAGATACAATCGGATATGTTCCAACCCTATGGATAGAGAAAAACACCTTCATGGTCTCAGAAAGACCTTTTTGAATCAGGGCCACCATCCAAGAACAATTGAGAACCAGATTACAAGAGCCACCAGAATAGCAAGGAATCACCTCCTACATTACAAAACCAAACAAGAAAGCAACCGGGTGCCTCTAGTAGTCATCTACAATTCAAATCTGGAGGCGCTAAGGAGAGCTACACAGAAACTACAACCCTTACTACAAAAAGATGCCCGATTACAATCCATATTTCCAGACCCCCCACTTCTGTGTTTCAGGCAGCCCCCAAATCTAAGAAGCATCATTGTCAGAAGCTTTCTGTCATCTCCTCCAGCTACAGGTACCTTTCCTTGCAACCAGAAAAAATGTAAAACCTGTCCGTTTATAATGACCACAGACAAGATGATGATACCCAACTCACATCAGGACTATAAGATCCCAGGTACGTTCAGCCATATCACATCTAACGTAGTGTACTTAATTATATGTACCAAATGTCCAGCTGGGGGTCTTTATGTAGGGGAGACAGGGCAAAAACTTAGGACAAGAATGAATCATCACCACACAATAAAAGAAAAAAGAATAGATCTACCTGTAGCCAAGCATTTTTGTTTCCCTGATCATAGCATAAAAGACATGAAATTACTGGTATTAAAAGGTCATTTCAAATCTCGAAGAGAAAGAAGAATCTCAGAATATAAACTAATGGTGACCTTTAACACGTTCAGAGCAGGAATGAATGTGTCGCATGGATTTATGTCATTCTACATCAACTAAGGAATGTGCCCCTCAGACTTGTAAGGCCATCATAACACTGGACCTAGTCACAGGACAATAAAACCTTCACACTTCTTATCTATTAACTGCTAAAATATTTATAGCCAGAACTGTTTATCTCTCCCATAATAACTCTGCTTTCCATCACCTGTCGCATCTATTGCATTATTTCTGTGTCTTATTGTGAATAAATATGTGACTCTTCAGATTTTGTGGTATACTAGCCTGATGAAGAGACTTGAGTAGTCTCGAAAGCTTGCAATTTGTTATTATCTTTTCAGTTAGCCATTAAAAGGAATCAACCACTGAAGACTCTCAAATCAAAGCATTATCAAATAAATTTCTGATGTTTTATTTCTGCGCATATTTCTATTCTGTGTCTATAATTTGATTTTAATATTGCAGCTGTGGGATTATATTTATTGTTGAAGTGGTATGCAGTGACTTACCTGGGAAATTTGTGTTAATTACTATATTCTAACTGAGACAAAACCATGTATGAATAAAGGATATTTATTACACACAAGTCTACAGTTAATATACTACTAATCACCACACTAACACAGTGCACCATAATAACAATAGCAGACAGTACTAATATACGATTAATTCCCAATTACCTAATTATACTTCCCACCCACTTGAGCTAAAAACATACTTACATTAATACTTATATCCCACCCGTCTATCACTACACTATCCCTATGGAGAAAAAGGGGTTACAAGCAGTGATCAGTAGACACTCAGCCAGATATCCTCATCATGGTGTCCATCGAGTTTTACCTGAAGTGGCTTTTGTGATGTCTTTGTGTTAGTTTTTTTGCGGCGCTTTCACTGCGAAATCAGTTTATATATAAAATAGTGGCGACTTCCAAGCAGAAGCTTCTAGAAGAAAAGACCAATTGCTTCTTTTAGCCGCTTCATAGCTTTTGACGCCTGAAGAAGTTAAAACAGACGGATCATATGCACAGCAAGTCCTTTTGACATTTCAGTACATATGTTCATTCTTTTTGACGTTTGTAAAACTTTTTTATTTTAGAATAGACATTTATCATCAATCCACCTGCTCTGTGCACAATGTTATGGAGTTCCCAGTATGCATACCATGCAAATAAGGTGAAAGACACGGAATCAGTATAATTGGTATAACATTCTTTAATGTATATACATATATATATTATGAACAAGGTCATGTGAGCTAAACGTTGGCCCATTGCACACAGACGTTTGCTGATGATTGTTGTAATAAACTTCTAACTTTCGGCTTATATTGGAGAGCCTGGTTTCCTCTCTATCTACTTTCCAGAGCATCTTCAAAATCCCCTCACAGAAAAGAGAGAAGGGGGTTCATCCGAAAATCGTCATGTGCAGGAGCAGGTTTCTTCTTCAGCGTCTCAATAATATCACAGAAAGAAGACCGCTATTTCATTGATCCTCATCTGAGAACTCAGTACTGGTACGATGTTTCCCAAAGCTGATGGTAAACTAAAGAAAAGACAGAACAGAAGTAAAGGTGAATTATTTTTTTCAGCATTTGAAATGAATGCAGATGTAATCTATATGTTCTCTCTTACCTGGGCTGACGTACAAGATGGACTCTTCTAGTGTCACTGCCAAACTCTTAACTTCTTCCTTGAACATTTAAGATGTTCCACTGAATTTTAGAAGGAAGCAGTGTTTGCGACACAGGGGGCAGCGAAGGTTGGAGTTGAGCCAGGTAGAGATGCAACCCTGATGGAAACAATGATTGCATGGTAGCACTGTGACTTCCTCTCCGGTCTCATAATCCGTCATGCAGATGACACACGACTCCTCCTGAGATGTTACAGCTCTTGTTGGGAGGTTCCTAATTTGCTGAGCTCGCCAAGTCTGCTGCCTTTCCTGCAGATTATATTGTGCAGGTGGTGATGGTGGCCGCATCTGTGGCGGAGGCGTCATCACTCCCATTCCCTGCTGCTGAAAGATGATGTTGAACAGACGGTTTGCCTGCAGTAATTGTACAGGAGATCCACTTGCAGCTGGAGACTCCCTGAGTCTGCGGCTGGGCAGAACAGGAAATGGCCGTCTGAATTCAAACTCAGTGACGGTGTCTGAGGATCCACTGTGATCCCTTCTGCTCTCTGATGTTTCTCTGGAGGGCTCTGCAGGGACTGGTCTAAGTGGAGAGCGGCTTCTTTCCCTGCTCTCTTGTCCTCTTTGCCGGAGAGGAGTTCTGGCTTCTCTGCCTCTCGCAGTGACAGCAGTGGCGTCTGTTCTGTGTCCACCAGTAGTAATTGGTCTTCTCTGATCCCTTTGAGAAGATCTCAATTGATGGACAATCATAGCCTGACCTATAAAGAAATAAAATGTACTATAAATATGCAAAAGTTTATAAAAAAAACACTTTTGAACCAAAGAGAAATAACCTGCTGTTGATTTGGAGTTTAGGGAGAGGAGCAAAAATTGATTAATGTTTGGGCTAAATAAACCTGCTCAATGGATCCCCTCTCTGCAGACATCACAGAGCAGGGGTGGAACCAGACTGCGACTAACACAGCCCCCAAGGACTATGAATGGGAAGGTGGAGGATGCACTGAGTGTACTGAAACCGCTTACCCCAGGGAAATCTCCTCCCAGAAAAGATCCTATAAGGTGGGAATATTCTCTCACTTACCCTGATTTTCTGGTCGGCTCATCCAAGTCTCGTTGTCAGCAATAAGCTGATGCAGCTCCCTGGAAGTCATGGTTCAGTTTCCCGGGGCTGAGATGGTAGAGTGATAGAAAATGAAAACTAAGTTCTCTGCTGGCACGGATGTTATGGTGCCAAAATATCAATAAGAAGCTGTAGAAGTAAAGCACTAGATGTATGAAACAAACTAGCTCGCACTTCCAAAACCAAGGTAAAGTCTCAGCGAAAACTTCAACTCTGAAAATGGCGCTGATGTCACCGAGTGCATAGATTGTATAACCTCACAGCATTCTATGTCACTGTGACATCACATGTGAGACCAACAACGCGCTGTCATGATGGCCGACTGTCCAATCTGTTATATACATATTATAAAATGTTATATTATTATATATTATAATACACATTGTAAAAAAATATTATATTATATTATTATTAACCATCTAACACTCTTAAGGTGTGTATATGTGTCTAAAGCATAGGAGATATATATATACATCTTATGAATATCAGATGCCTTGGAATAATAATCTCATACTTACCTTTCAGACCCCCAGTACTGCTGCTGTCAGTGTCCCCGCCGACCTCCGGGCTTCTCTTTCCCGCAGGGGACATTGTGTGACCACTGCAGCCAATCAGTTAATACATATTTCCCATTCATATGTTTCATGTTGATGTAAAATAAACACTTTTAGAAAAGAAAACAGATAAATAAGATTTTCAGAATACGGCATGTACTAAGGTGGATACTCATGGTATGATATGCAGAGAGAGGAATACTGGGAGGACACAGAACATGTTAGTCCACCTGCTTAACCCTCAGGATAATTCTTATCAGGTCATAGAGGGGTGTACATAGAAATCCACAGACCCCATAGCAAAGATCCGAAATGGGACCTCTTATTGGCCCCTGGCTGCCATTAAGCAACCCAGTGGTAGTCACAGAGACCCCCTGTCTAGCTGCTTAGATACCATAGTTGCTGGTCACTATGGAAGATAAGGGGTTAATCTGATGTAATCAGAGCTAGCTTGAATTGCAGCAATTACAAGTGGCTGTCTGCTGTGTAAAACAGCCGGCACCCACTGGGTATGGAGTGGGCTGAGCATGTGAGTCTACTCCTTATAAGCCATCATAACTTATAATGTACATATACGATATAAGCAGGGGATGGGGCTATTCGGCACTAGGCTCCTCATGTTCATGGGCTCCATAGCGGTCATGTGGCCTGCCAAAATTGGGTGTATGCTACTGAGGTCATACATATAATATGGAAAAAAATATCATACAAGGTAAAAAATTGAAATTCATATCAGAAATAGTCCAGTTCTTTAGTGCCCATTCACATTAAAGGAAAATCATCTGAATTGACTGAATTTTGTGGGACAGGTCCATAATCCTCCCATGGAAAGCACATGCATGCTCGGCTGAATGAGGCATACATGAGTATAGGAGCAGTGAGGGAGAGAAGAGAGGAAGGGAGAAGACGGTGATTGGTGAGTATCTTAATCTGCCTACATCACATAGATATTTAGGATGGATTAGGGAATCGTTAGCTTGGAGCGCTTCTTTCTCCAATAAGTTTTATTGATTTTTATAAACAAAGAAAAATATACAAACAATGAACAGAGAACGCAAAAGTGTAGACAAATTATAGATGAAAGTTACCATAAAAGTGAGTGATGAAAATGTTCAGCATGTGAAAAAGTGGAAATAATAGGAGTGGTAGAGATGCGGAGACGGTTGGGACTGCTTGCCTCCCATGTAGACAGATTTTGATAAGGCATATGGGGCTCTATTACCCTAATCGAGATCTCAAGTAGGGGAATGACACCTTTGCTCTCACCCAGGTTCACCTGTCATGCCAGGTGTTGGTGCAAAACAGAGGGAAAAGGGAAAGGGAGCCCAGATACTAGGGAAAGGGGGAAGTGGAGACCTCATGGTCTGGTCTAGCGTCACCCTGTCTCAACTACCGTCCCTATAATGCCTCTTCAGCAATCGCCGCACGCGTGCCTTGCCCTACTTTCCCTGGCGTATGGCTATGGCTAGGGATGGAAGGAGATGAGCATTAGTCAACCTCCACTAAATACTATAGACAACAAGGGAAGACAAAACAGGGGGAAATTACTTAGCTTTAGATGACTCCAAATATGCACACGGCCTCAAACTCCAGAGAGGACGAAGAACTGCTCCTGCTTAGCCTCACAAGTAGAAATGAATATAGCCAGCGACTTCCTCTCAGACACACCAGGTATATATACACCCAGGCCAGAGAGATAATTAGCAAGAGAGAGGTAGCCGCTCAGTTCTAAAGACAGCCTCTTATTTAAGAAGCTGTCTGCAATGCCAAACGTAGAGATCTCCTGCAACCCACTGCAGGGCGACTCTCTGTCACCTCTGACACACTCGTGACATCACCAGAGGGAAACAGTTGATAACATAATTGAGAGAATAGAGGAACAGGAGGTAGGATTGATGTATTCAGACTGAAGAGTCCACCTGGCGAAACCAAATTTAGCAAAAACATTTTCAAACTGCATCCATCTGTGAGATTAATTTGATAAGGATTGGATTACTGCTATGCAAGAGCTAGGTGTGAGAACCTGTCCAGTTCAGATTTATGTGAATGATAAGAATGGTAGAAATGTTTCTTAAAGGGAACTTTCACCCCCTGTGAGATTTGAGACCTCTAATATGGGCATACAGGTTATAGAAAAATAAATCTTTACATACCTGTATGGCCCATAGTAGAGTTCTGAATGCAGAGAAATGTAGTTTTAGAAAATCTGTTTTCACATGCTTGGCGTCCCCCGGAAGGCAAGAAATCCCCGCCTATATCTTTAGTTAGCCCAGAAATCCCCGCCTATCTGCTTATTTAGCATGTTCCCCCATCCCCTGCGCGTCACAGGGCCCTGTGACGTGCACTGGTGTAACTCATTTCCCGCGCATGCGCAATGCGACGCTCACATCAGGAGCATTTTGTTTCTCCCGGCCCCGTTTGTCTCTGCACTATTCCATAGTGTTCTAAATATGGACACACAGACCAAATACTAATGTCACACTGATGCAAAATGCTGATGACACTGGAACTATTATTGTCCACTTAAACGTTTAAACATGGACTTGTGAATGAAAAATATCAGATAATATAGCTGAGAGTTTCTCATTAATCATATACCAAGAGATCTGTCCTTTTCACTTCCTAGAAATCAGGTACTGGTTTTCTCCAGGCTAAGGCATCTGTGTTGATTAGTGATGAGCGAGCATACTCGCAAGTACTTGGTACTCGCCTGAGCATCTCAGTACTCGAGATGCTCGAAGCTCGCCGAGTACTTCCGGGATGCTCGGGCGGATGCTGGGGTCCCCTCTCTGCATGTTTGGCGCTCTTTAGAGCGCCATTCAACATGCAGGAATTGTCTGCCCCACACTGCAATGCTGCAGCCATGTTAGTTGTGGCATTACACTGATTGGCTGGCCGCATAGCCTCATCAGGTCTATACCAGACCTAGCGCCGCCGTGCTGATCAGTCTACTCTGCAATCAGACAGTGTAGGGAGAGGTGCTGCTGAGCTAGGGAGAGATTTGGTTGTTTATTAGTTAGTGTAGGTATTCCACAAGATTCTCTACACATATTCATCTCAACTAACAGTCCTTCTGAGGACTAATCCAGCTGCAGAGATACCAGTGCTAGACAGGCAGGCAGGGTATATAGCAGACTGCAGTGCATATAGCAAGAGGATCCATTTCAGTTCTGTCTGCTGGTGCTTTTACAGATATTATATTTGTAGAAATAACCCCACGTATCAGGGGCCAGGAATATTTTTTTTTATCTTTATCTGATTGTTTGCTTAAGGCTGTGTGCCCACGATGTGTTTTTTATGTGTTTCCGCAGGGCAAAAATGCTGCAGAAATGCTTAAAAAACGCATGGTAGAAGGCCTGCCATGTTCCCTAATGATAATCTGCATGTGCTTTGCACATGCTGCAGAAATTTCTGCTGCGGGTTATCATTGCGGAAAAAAACGCAGCACTACCAATTATTTTGCGGAAGCGCTGCGTTTTCGCTGCCATTGACTGGCATTGGAACCCTTGGATTCCGCATCACTGGATCTGTACATGCGGAATCCAAGCGTTTCAAAGTGCGGATGGTACCCGGGTCTGGATGAGAGGAGACTCTCATCCGGACCCGGGTACCATAGAAACTGTAAAAAAAAGAATAAAATCAAAAATAAATATGATACTTACCTTCTTATGGCCCCTGGTGTGCTTGTCTTCGCTTGCCGGCAGATCGCGGTGGACGGAAGGACCTGCACTGACGTCATTTAGTCTTGTGACGGCAGGTCCTTCAGTCTACCGCGAGCTGCCGGCAAGCCAGGACGGAGCGAATAAAGACTGCGCTGGCCATCAGAAGGTAAGTATATATATATTTTTTTCTTTTTTACCATTCTTTAAGGTCACACTATATAAATCCATGACGTTTGCTTGGATTTATATAGTGTGACCAAGTTGTCAAGCACTTTCCAAGTGATGCTAAAATCGCTTGGAAAGCGCTTGTCAACCCACATGCTGAAATGCATGTGAAGAACGCTTCACATCCGCTTGTCCCTGGCAGGAAAAACGCATGTACAATCCGCATGCGTTTTTTCTGCCAGGGAGATGCAGAAATGCTCAGGAAAAAATCCGGAGCATTTCTGCATCGTGGGCACATAGCCTAAAAACCAATCCAGAGAACACCGTTTTTCTGCGCCATTTGCTTGTTGGCACTGCAGAATACAGCCAGGTCCTTTCCATATTACAGCGCTAAAAATCCAGCTATTGAAAACTGTGGTTTGTCTGTCACATGGATCACATATAATTGCCCTCAACAAAGCAGTTACTGGGAAAGCCCACCTAACCACGGACACGTGGACAAGTGCTTGTGGGCAGGGATGATACAGCTCTCTGACGGCACACTGGGTTAACATAGTGGAAGCCGGGACCCAGTCGGACCTTGGGACGGAACACATCCTGCCGATGCCGAGGATTGCGGGCCCTAGATCAATCAGGGTTGCCCCCACAGTCTACAGCTCCTGCACCTCATCTTCCTCAGCCTCCTCCTCCTCTTCAGCCTCCATCTCCGAAATGACCACATCAGTCACAAGCTGGAAGCACTGCAGCACTGCCTCAGCCAAGCGGCAACAGGCTGTGCTGAAGCTAATATGCTTAGGTGACAAACGTGGAATGAACTGGCTCTCTACACCTTGGAGGTCCTGGCCTGCCCTGCCGCTAGCGTTTTGTCAGGGCTGGATTGGGCCAGACTTCTCAACACCACTGAATGATAGCAGTGTAACATAAACTCAAATCCAGTTTCTTTTTTGTGAGGTGTATTCCTATGCACCTTTTCACACCCAGACATGGGTATATGCATCCTGATTTTGGCTATTTGCTCTTGTCCTCTTCCTTCTCCTCATCCTCATCCTCCACCACCATATCACCTGGGTGACGTGGTCTGTGATGCAACACCCACATATTTTTTTTAAAGGGTGTTTATGATGCCTGTAAAAAAATTTTTTTTATACAGTATGTTCATGTATACCCCCAGGGGTAAATGTTTGTCAGCCCATACACTTAGTGCATGGGCGTTACATGTATAGGAGACCCGCTCCTTTCTAATGGTAAACATTTTTTTATGAGGTCCTCCTCCACGTCTTTTCCAAGGTGCATTGGAATGCCTCCCAATTTTTGGCAACCCTTGCATTCATTGCATAGGTCAACACTATGGGAGACCCACTTCCTAATAATGGGAACATTTTTTCATGAGGCACTCTACGTCATTTCCAAGGGGCATTGGAGTGCCTCCAAATTTTTGGCAGCCCTTGCATTCACTGCATAGGCCAACACTATGGGAGTCCCACTTACTAATAATGGGAACATTGTTTTCAGGAAGCCATCTGACCTCCACCTCTCTTGTACGGGGCATTGGAGTGCCTCCAAATTGTTGGCATCCCTTGCATTCACTTCATAGGCAAACACAATAGGAGACCCACTTCTTAATAATGGGAACATTTTTTTTCAGGAGGCCCTCCTCTACGTCTCTTCCAAGGGGCATTGGAGTAGGTCCAAATTTTTGGCAGCCCTTGCATTTACTGCATACGCAATAACAGTATAGGAGACCCACTCTTTAGTAATGGGAACAACAAAGCATAGCCAGCCGCTGGCCCTTTAAGAATAGTAAAGGCCGCCTGATGGCCCTATAAAAATAGGCTTTGTGACTTTCAGAGTCCCTCCTTTATAAATGAAGCAGGATGTGTCTGATCATTTCTCACACACCACATGGCCAGATAAGGTTGTAAAATGTTAAAATGACATTGCCTGGTGAATGCATTTGTCACGGTTGAAAGCAATGCAAAAGTGCAAAAATGCATCAAAAACGCTACGTGTGAACATAGCCCAAGGTGTGGAGGAGTATTTTTGTTTTTGGTTATGTATTTTGCCTTATATACAAGTCATTACCCTGGAAAGGATGTTCCTTTACATATTTCCCAGGAAAATCCATTTTGGTTTCATTTTTGTATGTTTTATTGTGAGTCCGTAAAAGTGGCGTAATACCTCTGACAACATTGTTCACAGCAGTGACCTGGGAGTCAGAAATGCTTCCAGGGGTCTTCCCCATGCTGTTCCCATGTCATTTGAGCACTGTTCCCATCGATTTGGGCAATTTTTAAGCCCTGTGCAGACCGCCGGTGGGAGCCACCTGAATAATGATTGAGATTCTCGTAGACTTACAGTACATTGGTCTCGTTGCTCGGGTCGAGCACCCGAGTATTCCACTGTGCTCGACCCGAGCAACGAGCAACCGAGCATTTTAGTGCTCGCCCATCACTAGTGTTGATGTGTTGATGGGTATGGGGGACATGGGAGACATAACTGGACAGCTGTCTAAGGTGTATAGGCACAAGGCAGTTTAGGAGTTAAGGATAAAGATGTTACAAGATATTACATGAAATGTTACATTTTTTGCTGATCACTAATGGTTCACATAAACCTAAAATCTTCAGTCTTAACTTTTTCTTAAGACATTATTGTAAAGTCTATGAGAAGATATGATGGGTTCAAAGAACTTCTGGAATTTTAACAAATGCAGAAGACAATTTTTGAGATGGGGATGGATAAATAAATAACATATCACCAATTATAAGAAGAGATCCTACTTTTTGGGGGTCGTGTTTTACTATAATCAATTGTCTATTCCATCTGGAATGGAAGTTGTGCCTTGATTTTGTCAGAGATAATCTGGGGAGGCAAAACCATGGGGGGTCACACAAACCTCCACTTTTGGTACCCTGACTGCTGTTAGGTGCTGTGATGAAATCCTTGGAGCCATTGTCAGACAATACACCGGTGCAGTGGCCCTGGGTTTCTCCTGGTACAAGACAATATCCATCCTCATGTGATCAGACTGTGGAGACAGTACCTGGATGAGGAAGACATTTATGCCTTTGACTGGCCCTCATGTTTCCCAGAGCTGAATCCTTTTGAGAACCGGTGGTTTGTTCTGTATCAGGCATCCAACAAAGTCAAGTAACATTACAAACTATGCAGGAGCTCACCGATGCCCTGATAACCCAGAATACCGCCCGTTGTCTCATCAGGAGCATGCCCAGACATTGTCAGGAGTGCTACAGACACGTGGGGTCATACTTTTATTTTTCACGTCACTGTAAATACTTCTATACCATCCTTTGTTATTATTCTGTACGTCAAAAGATATCATAAGCAGAGAATGGGAAGATAAACAGCAAAACAAATAATTATTAAAACAAATCCAATGGAAATATTTATTTTTTATTTATTTAATTTTTAGTTCTTCAAACTCGAATTGTCTTCTTTCTTTTCTCACTTTATGCAGAGAAGTTTTGCTACAAGAAGCAGACGTTCCACGGGTAAGTCCTTACTGATACAACGCTGTTACAATGCCTTATACCAATGTTCCCAGCCGGCAGCTCTCTGCTGGCGTCAGAACTGCAACTCCTAGAATGGCATAAATAGCCATAGATTGGGCAAAACTGGCCGACACATCCACTGGTAAAGCTCCAGAATGGTAATTTACAGGACTGACCGGAATGAAACAAGGATACTGATAGATGATGATGAATGGGTGAAGCTGCAGAAGAGACGATGTAGGACGGGGCGTTGCTTTGCCCGCTGTCAAGTTCTTCAAAAGTTGAACCATTTCGTCTCCAGATATGTTACTCCAGTTCCTGTAGTCCTTGACTGGGGTAACACTTCTGAAGGGGCACACGTACACGCACACCACTCATCAGATATGCCAAGTTCATTAAGTGTTGTGCGCCTCTTAATGAAAAGCATTCATGAATAAGATTTCCCGATTTCTTTAAGACTGGGGCCTGAAAAAGCACTCACAAAATGATTAAAATCATTTTCCTAGTCATTTCTATGGATAGAATATTTATGCACCTAAAGTGGCATAATTCTTGATGAATTTGCCCGTCAGGCTTCCACAAGCACAGTAGTGCCTTAGTTTTGCAACTTTTGGTGGATCCAGCCAGGAGTGGAGTAAAAATGCTAAAATTCGCAACATTTTTGTGCTACTTTGAATTGCGACCAAAATTTTGCAACGTTTCAAAGTGTTGAACACTAGAAAACTGTTGAAAACAACTTGATGAGTCGGGCCCTATATCTCCAGCAGTGGCAGTAAATAAATGGAGCAATGAATGGAGTAATGAAGCTTGTGCAAAACTATATCCCTCCATTCAAATGGAACAGAAAAAAACACAGAGGCGCTCTATGTGTGAACCAGCTTGGAGGTCCAGAAATCCAGCGTTCTGGAATTGCTCACCTGGGATACTTGTGCTAACCATGTGTGAAGCCCAGCTGTGCTTGGTATCACAAATCCTAGAAGGGTGTATTGATGGATTCCTCCTCAAGAGGCCCCCATAACCATTCACACATCTCCACCTTCCACCTCAGACCACGAGAGGGAGCCCGTTAGCGATATAAAAGGGAAGGTGGAGCTAGGCAGCAGTTAGTTGGAGTCAGAGTCTAGTTCAGTCTGGTTTAGCCGTGAGTCCAGTACAGCCTGAGAGGAGTTACCTCAGAGGACAAAAGCCTGTTCCAGCTCCTGCAATTGCTAGCCTGCAGTGGAGCTTATCCAGATCAAGACTCCATGTAGCTCAGAGAGGTGAGCTTCAGGTGTGCCAGCGCCATAAGATCGGTGAAGCGCGGCAAGCTGCCATTAGTGTGAGTAGCCTAGAGAGGGCCCGAGTAGGCCGAAAGAGAGTAGAGAGTTAGTTCATAGGGGGCAGAGGAGCTTAACTAGCTCACCCCGAAGAAGCAGTTACCGGACACCGGGTCCGAAGCTTACCGGGATCTCCATGACCCAGTAAGATAAACCGGAATCCCTGGAGAACTACAAGTCCCATGCTGATTCGTACCAGAGCCAGGAGACCCATAGGCCCCGTAGGTCGGGAGCGTGCACTCCAAGAGAAGGCCCTACCACAAGGACAGCCAGCGCAGGACAGAGACAAAGTTAGGCCTTGCTCCAGGCAGGTCAGAAACTTACTACGCAGAGTCAAGAAGCAGGAGGCCCAAAACCCGCTCATTGGGGAGGATCCGGACATACACCCTTCACCCTACAGTGCTCCGGGGAGTGCCTGAATTTCCATCAGTAAAAGGTACTGAAGTGACTATTGTGTCTGTCCCTGTTCTTGCTCCGACTCGGCTGAGTCTCCTTGTCCTGCATACCCCGTCCGTACCCTGCCCTGAGGCCTAGCTCCACCTGTGGGGAGCCATACCATCCAGCTGCCTTATCACTGGCCTCAGTGGACTGCGCAGCGCTGGTGAATATTATCAGAAACCATAGGTGGCGTCACGAACTTTTATAAACTTGATATCTATCAACGCCTTTTTAAAGAGAGACCCCAGAATACGGGCCCGGAAGCCGACCACCGCGACCTCCTTAAGGCTAAAGGCCCGGGTAACCGAGTCATCCCCCATGCCCTGGGCTAGTCACATGCACAACACTGCATGAAATGTGAACTGAAAACACTCAAAGCTGCGGCACCGACCTCCTGTCCCAATTGCCAGAGAAGGAAGCAAAGGATAATCCAGGAAGGAGGAAGAAATGCAGTTTCTCCAGGCGCTGCCACAAAGGATGACGAGACAGATGGTAAGTAAGATTTTTCTATTGTTTTGTAATGGTAACAAGACTACACATTTCTGGGATGATTCAATTCAAATGGGACACTCTAGAGCCCCATGTTTTAAACTGTGGAGGTCCCAGTGTGGGATACCCAGTGGTCAGCAAGTATTTACTTTTTCGGTGAAAGGTGATAACTTGCAACCTTTGTAGCATATCTTTAAATGATTATTCTCATTTCTTCTTCAGAAGCGCGCTGCTCCCCTGTCTTCCTACTTTCTGCTCGGCAGGGCAAAGTGCGCTCGGACTGACTGACATTTTGGAGAAGCATCATAGATGCGCAATTGGCCCAAACTTAGTTCCCATGCCGCTATATGAAGCATCGGAGGATCACAGAAGTACTCAAGCTGGTTGGATTCACTCATCTGGCCAACTTCAGAGCAGCACTTGTAAGCTCTACAGCAAAGAGCTTGTAACTGTTGCGCTTCTCGCCTTGGAGAATGACCACCGAAATGAAATGGAAAAGACAGAAAATCATCTTTCCAGGTAATGCACTAATGTATGTTTTTCTTTATATTAAGCCATGTTTCCACATATTCAATATAATAAAATCTCATTCTCCCTCTATGAATGTTCATGTGCAGGAAAAAAACTGAGTAAAACTCTCTTCTTTATTAATTCCGGCATCTTTTTGACTTGCTACATATGAAAATAGTAGAAGATAAATATATAAGACTAATGCAGAAGACGACAGTCCAATGGGAACAGATATTGTGCCTTTATAGAAACAAATGTGGGGCCTTTGCAGTTGTCACCAAATTGATGCAATGTATCCTTATTCATAAAACAAAGATGTCTCTGCCGGGTTCTCAAAATACTATTTATTGATTTATATAGCTCTGTTTCTAACAATCCAAACAATACAATAACTGCAAATATACAGCGAGTATAATAAGTATTGAACGTTTCACCAATGTTCTACATAAATATGTTTTGAATGGTGCTATTGACATGAAATTCTCACCAGATTTCAGTAAAAACCCATCCAATCCACACAGGCAAAGAAATGAAACCATAAATGTCCATAAATGAAATCATGTGTAATAATGAAGATGACACAGGGAAAAAGTGTTGAACAAGCTTCCTGAAATGTATTTAATACTTCATACAAAAGCCTTTGGTGGTGATGACAGCTTTAAGACGCCTCCCGTATGGAGAAACTAGTCGCATGCATTGCTCAGGAGTGATTTTGGCCAATTCTTCTACACAAGCACTCTTCAAATCCTGAAGGTTCGGTGGGCTCCTTCTATGAATTTTGAACTTTAGTTCCTTCTATAAATTATGCAATTTTTACCAAATGTGGCAATACACCATATGTGGTTGTACACTAGAGCTTGAGCACACGGCAGGGATCGGATGAGTAGAAGCGCCACTTGGGTTTTAGAATGCAGATTCTGTTTGAATAGATTGAGGGTGCCATTAGCCGAGCCCCTGAGGTGTAAGATCAGCAGAAACCCCCACAAGTGACCCCATATTGGAAACTTTACTGCTTAAGGAATTCATCAAGGGGTGTAGTGAGTATTTTGAACCTACAAATGCCTCACAGAATATTATAACATTGGAATGTGGAAATTTCACATTTTAGTTGTTAAAATGTAATTTTTTTTTATTAGCTACAAATGTGTCAGTTACATGAGGGTTAGTAGGTGAAACTGGACCCCAAAATTTATTCTGCAATTTCTCCCGAATATGGTGATCCTCTATATGTTGTCAGAAACTACTGTTTAGCCTCACGTCATGGCTGAGAAGGAAGGAGCGCTATTTGGATTTGAACCACAGATTTTGCTAGAACAATTTTCGGGAAACATTTGCAGAGCCGTTAAGGTGCCAGAACAGCAGAAAACCTCCAAAAGAGACCCCATTGCAGAATTTGGACCTCTCAATGAATTCATCTACGGCTCAAGTGACTATTTTGTAACATCCACGCCATAGTTTTTTGGGGGGAGAATTGCAACTATGCCAGCTCAGTGCCCACACATTGTGCCCAGTTGGTGTTTCTGGGGAAAACCCGTAAAATGTTAAGTGCGCTCTTCCCGCTACAATAATGCCAAAAATGTAGCCTCTTACTGTAGTTTAGGCACAGTGGGGCTCAGAATGAGGGGGTATTTGGGAGCGTATATTTCACTGTATTTTATTTGAGGGGTGGGAGCCATGTTGCTTTTCCAGAGTCTTTCTTCTACCAGTAACATGGGAACCCTCTACATTTCCAGTGACAGATGGCAGATCTGAGTGGGGGCAGGTTTTGTGCAGGAAAAGTTAGGGTTTTTTTGGTAACATTTTGGAGTACAAAATATTTTTTGATCACTTTCAGTATGGTGGGATCACATTCTTGTGTTCTACGCTGAGCATTTATAACACGGTTTCTGAGTAAATCTCACAAAAATGCGATTCAAACGAAATCCCCAGAGGAACCATCCATCATAATGAGGCAGATGGAGACACTTTGGACTCTGTTTGCCGTCTATTCCGGTGGTATCCATCTTTTTTGGCGTGCACAAAACTGTGGTCGCCCACACTTGTGCGCTAAAAAGATGCATAAAATAATGTGACACCACTGTAACAGACACCAGAGTCCAAAGTGCCTCCATCTGCCTCTTTATAGTGAGTGGTTCCATTGGGAGTTTTGTCTGAATCGTGTTTTGTCTGAATCGCGTTTTCTCTGATTTACATAGAAACTCCAATGTAAGCGCTCAACAGAGAGTGCAGGATAAATGTGAATCGAGCCATATTCCAATTTTTGGGATGTAGAATGAACAAATAGACAGTAGTACAAGAACAGTTTTTATTTTTATTTTTGCGCTGCTCATCGTGCGGTATAAATTAATGTACGGGTCAGTGCAATTACAGCGATACCAGATTTATATAGTTTTTTATGTTTTGCTGCTGTCACGCAGTAAAAATGATTGTTTATAAAAAAAATTTTTTTTTTTTTGTCGCCATATTGTGAGAGCTATAAATTCTTTATCTTTTGACGAACAGAGCTGTATGAGGGCTTATTTTTCACAACGAGTTGAAGATTTTTTTGGTACCATTTTGGTTTACATAACAATTTTTGATTGCTTTTTACTAAGATTTTTCAGACACAAAATGAATAAAAAACAGCAATTCAGTTATTGTTTTTATACTGGACATTCTTTTGCACCGTTCACCATGCGGTAAAAGTGATAAGACTGATTTATTCTTCTGGCCTGTATGACTGTATGATTACAGTGATATCATATTCATATGACCCCCTGATTCATTTGCTGTTTTGGGGTAACTTTGTTTCTCCTATTTTCCCTTGTCCATCTCTTCTTAAGGGTATTATATAGACCTGTTTACCTATCAAAATATATTTGTTTAATTCACCTTATGGACATCTATGGCATACAGTATATGTTCCATATGCATTTCATGTCCCTTTTGATCAGGGATATTCACTGAGTATACATATTTTTGTACTGTTTGTACCTTTCTCTACGTGACCCCAGGTGTTCATGTCACTTATATTGATTGTCTATCATTATTGCTTTGGGATATTTTTAGCACACTTTTTATTGCTATATTTTTTAATAATTTGTGGAATATTTATCATCCCCCATACATTTTCTGGTACACCAGTGCACTTATTTTGCACATATTCATTGTTAGTGCTTATGGCATTTATGTTCAATATTATTGCTGTTATTATTGTAACAGGTTAACCCTTTTTATTATTCACTTTTTTATGTATCTCTTAGTACACTAGTGCACTTGCTCCGCACTTATTCACCCACAGTGCTTATGGTATTATGTCTAACATCATTGCTGTCATTAGTAATAGGTTATTTCATCCATCCTCTCTCTTGTAGCTTCTAATTCCATCTGAGTTATATACCAGGTTCAAGCGTTTATTAGGATTACTATGTATTATGTATTACGTTTTCCACCTCCTTTACACACGATGTGATATGAGTCCTGTCCAATAGCGATCCGGGCTCCCCCATCTTTTGTACACCTAGCGGTACTTGCTAGCCGCACACTTTACTTACTTCCTTTCCTTGGGCTTGTGCGCATGCGCATTCATGGCACTCAGTGGCTTCCGGCCTTGCGCACTCGGAACAGTGTGCATGCCGCGTATGCGTTCCAAGCGCACAATCCTGAAGTCACCTTTTACATCTATGAGTTACTGAGGAATGCTTCATGTGCCGCCTTCCACCCATGGCAATAATTGGATATAAGGCTAAAAACTTTGATTAATGGCTGTATATATA
The DNA here is from genome assembly GCF_046119375.1 of Phyllobates terribilis. Classification (NCBI taxonomy): domain Eukaryota; kingdom Metazoa; phylum Chordata; class Amphibia; order Anura; family Dendrobatidae; genus Phyllobates; species Phyllobates terribilis. The sequence goes on along the minus strand of NW_027363613.1, from coordinate 58,688 downwards.
AGGAACACTGTCCCCTCCCTAGTTAACGCCCCTTGGAAGATGCACTGGCGAAACGGCGTTGTCGGGGGTGCATACACATGTAGATCTGACTACTAACAGTAAGTTCTAAGTGACAACTCCTTTCAAATCAGTACTACCGGGATTCAAAGCCTCCAAGCATTGCACTGTGCACTTTACGACGGGCTAGTCCCTATAATCTGTGTTTTATTTGATTCATGTTTACTGTTTTATGCCAATAGACTTCTCCATGGAAAACCTTGATTTATTAGGCTTCTTTTCTCCAGCACAATGCACCTTAGACGTGGGGTTATATATCTGCGTGGTTTAATTAGTGATCACCTGGAGTCATAGCTTATTTTCAAATAGCATTAGGCTCATCTGTATGTGGATTGGTTAACGGTTTCCCTTCCCTGCTATGTTTATATGTTGTTTTATTGATTTTAGCATTATCAAATTAATAGAATAGAGTGTGTTCTTAAACCACTGGTAAAGATTACACCCAGCTACATTCAGGACACAACAGACCTACTGAATAAACTAGCAGCAATAGGTCCTCTACCAGAAGGATCCATCCTGGCCACCATGGATGAGGAATCTTTGTATTCTAACATCCCACATCAGGATGGATTAAATGCCTGCAAAATCTTCATAGAAAATACAGGAATTGTTGCTGATTCTGTGGTCAAACTTACAGAATTCATCCTCACCCACAATTACATTGAATTTGATAACAACATATATCTACAGGAAACTGGTACAGCGATGGGACGTAAAATGGATCCACAGTGCGCAAATCTTTTCATGGCCAAGCTTGAAAGTGACTTTTTGTCCTCATGCCCCATCAGGCCTCTGGCCTACTATCGTTTCATTGACGATATTTTAATCATCTGGACGGGGTCTGAGCAACAGCTGAAGACGTTCCATGAACACTTTAATCGATTTCATCCCACCATCAACCTAACACTCAACTACTCCTGTACTGAAATTAACTTTTTGGACACCATCATCAAGCTACAGAACAATGAAATAGAGACATCCTTGTACAGGAAACCAATCGACCGTCCTACATACCTTAAATTGTTTACAGACAAGCCGTCAGATACAATCGGATATGTTCCAACCCTATGGATAGAGACAAACACCTTCTTGGTCTCAGACCTTTTTGAATCAGGGCTACCATCCAAGAACAATTGAGAACCAGATTACAAGAGCCACCAGAATACCAAGGAATCACCTCCTACATTACAAAACCAAACAAGAAAGCAACCGGGTGCCTCTAGTAGTCATCTACAATTCAAATCTGGAGGCGCTAAGTAGAGCTACACGGAAACTACAACCCTTACTACAAAAAGATGCCCGATTACAATCCATATTTCCAGACCCCCCACTTCTGTGATTCAGGCAGCCCCCAAATCTAAGAAGCATCATTGTCAGAAGCTTTCTGTCATCTCCTCCAGCTACACGTACCTTTCCTTGCAACCAGAAAAAATGTAAAACCTGTCCGTTTATAATGACCACAGACAAGATGATGATACCCAACTCACATCAGGACTATAAGATCCCAGGTACGTTCAGCTGTATCACATCTAACGTAGTGTACTTAATTATATGTACCAAATGTCCAGCTGGGGGTCTTTATGTAGGGGAGACAGGGCAAAAACTTAGGACAAGAATGAATCATCATCGCCACACAATAAAAGAAAAAAGAATAGATCTACCTGTAGCCAAGCATTTTTGTTCCCCTTATCATAGCATAAAAGACATGAAATTACTGGTATTAAAAGGTCATTTCAAATCTCAAAGAGAAAGAAGAATCTCAGAATATAAACTAATGGTGACCTTTAACACTTTCAGAGCAGGAATGAATGTGTCGCATGGATTTATGTCATTCTACATCAACTAAGGAATGTGCCCCTCAGACTTGTGAGGCCATGATAACACTAGACCTAGTCACAGGACAATAAAACCTTCACACTCCTTATCTATTAACTGCTAAAATATTTATAGCCAGAACTGTTTATCTCTCCCATAATAACTATGCTTTCCGTCACCTGTCGCATCTATTGCATTATTTCTGTGTCTTATTGTGAATAAATATGTGACTCTTCAGATTTTGTGGTATACCAGCCTGATGAAGAGACCTGAGTAGTCTCAAAAGCTTGCAATTTGTTACTATCTTTTCAGTTAGCCATTAAAAGGAATCAACCACTGAAGACTCTCAAATCAAAGCATTATCAAATAAATTTCTGATGTTTTATTTCTGCGCATATTTCTATTCTGTGTCTATAATTTGATTTTAATATTGCAGCTGTGGGATTATATTTATTGTTGAAGTGGTATGCAGTGACTTACCTGGGACACTTGTGTTAATTGCTATATTCTAACTGAGACAAAACCGTGTATGAATAAAGGATATTTATTACACACAAGTCTACAGTTCATATACTACTAATGACCACACTAACACAGTGCACACTAATAACAATAGCAGACAGTACTAATATACGATTAATTCCCAATTACCTAATTATACTTCCCACCCACTTGAGCTAAAAACATACATACATTAATACTAATATCCCACCCGTCTATCACTACACTATCCCTATGGAGAAAAAGGGGTTACAAGCAGTGATCAGTAGACACTCAGCCAGATATCATCATCATGGTGCCCATCGAGTTTTACCTGAAGTGTCTTTTGTAGAGATGAGCGTTGTTTTACTCGAACTGTTCGCCAATCTCAAATTCGAGCTGTTTTGGGCGGTGTTCGAGCCGTTCGGCGAACACGAACGATTTGAGAAAAATTCGGCTGTTCGAGGTTATGTTCGATAACTGTTCGTGCACCAAAATCATAACTGGATTTTTTCTCAGTAATGATGAAAATTAATGTTAATACGCAGTTTGAGTGTACAGCGGGGGGGGGAGGGGCAGGGGATGGATCTCTGCAGGAATAATGAAGATCTCCATCTTTTTTTCTCTTTCCCGCATTTGCAGTGGGGAGGTGCAATCTGTCAGCCTATCAGCAGCGCACACACGGAGCGAAGTGCTTTTTTCACACAAGCAAGGGCATGTGTCATTGGCAGTGTATGTCACATGTCCTTGCCCTATAAGACCAAGCCATTTTCCCCGTCGCCACCATTTTCTCACTGCTGCAGCTGCGTGTTAGACGGCACCGCTGTTGCTGTGTGCGCTATACCTTGTTAATTTCAAGCCAATTTTCGCACAAATCTGCAGATAGCTTGGGAGTAGGGAATAGTTGTGATTGTGTGGCACCCCAGGGGTCTGGTTTCCACAGTAACGGCAATGTTATGTCTGAGAGCAGGTGGGAGGTCTCTTGGTCAGGAATCCTATGCATGCCACACCTCCTGCCCAGTCCTGGGAGGGGAAGAACTTCCCCTATATAAACCTGGGGCTGAGGCAGGGTTAGAGAGTTGAGAGGGAGAGTTCAGCCAGGAGGGCTGACAGGGAGCTGTGGCTCCGGCTGGGCCCAGCTCCTGGGCCATGCCAGAAGTAGAGAAGAGAAGCAGCATAGGAAGAAACAACAGGAGCTCTGTGGGAGCAGTGTTACAAAGAGTCAGGGGCTGGCAGCTGCAGAGCTCGCCCTGACTGAGAAGATTTCTTACCGGACCCGGAGTCCGAGGCTGTGGGGACTAACTCCTACCCAGCAGCAGAATCCGTCAGGCAGGGGATTTCAGGTCCTCTGGCCAAGAAACCCGAAGGCACGGTCACACGCATGGGACCAGCACCGCCGTCGTGGAGCGGAAGCTACTAGAAGGCCCCGAGTCACCGGCCATACGGGTGAGCACCACACGGTACACTCAGGGACGTGGGCTACTTATACTCGCTTCTAGCAAGGTAGCCAGAAGAGTATCGTTAGTTTGGGAGGCCTACAACTCCGCCTGGCCAGGGGAGATCCCATCTGCTCAAGGACTGACCAGGCCCCAACCGCTAGCCAGTACTCCGGGAGGGTCTATCTTTGTCACCAGTAAAGACCCTGAACTACACCGCATCGTCTCTGAGTGGTTCCTGCTACCCCCATCATCCACGTCGGCTGCCCTGAGGCCATACCCCTCCCGTTGGGTGTTATACCATCCCCGCTGCACCATCCTTCCACCGGCCTCAGCGGTCTGCCCTGCAGCGGCAGCTCCAAAGCTGCATTCAACGGGTGGCGTAGTCATCCAACATCTACTGCTAATAGACTCGCCACTTAGTTTGACTCCCTGGGCACGGACCGGGTCACCGCCACGAGACTACTACCCCCATCTGATCCGGCTCCGGGTAAGCTCCCGCGTGCGCAACGCAGCGCGACACAGGCCCAGGGGCGCGTCAATTGCAGTCCTTTTAAGGACTAGGTTACAGCATTTCCTACGACTTTTATCAGGCTGGTCTGTGCTCTTAAATAGATAGATTGTGGGAGTAAAGACTAATTGTAATTGGAGTCCTTTTCAGGACTAGGTTACATCAGTTCCTATCAGTTTTTGCCAGGCAGGTCTGTGCCAGTGCTGTGCAAGTTTTTTTCACAGCATTTGGCTGAATCTAGCAAAGCTAATCCTTTTTGGCCTATTGCAGAGTGTGTTAGTCAGTGGAGTAGCCTATCTGTGTTGCAAGATATACCACCTGTGTATAGAATACCAATTTTTTTAACTGCACCTAGTGAAGTAAAATCTTTTGGGCATAGCATCATTCTATTAGTCCATCTATACTGACCTCCATCAGGTTGCAAATTGAATATAATTTTTTTCTGCATCTACCTCTGAAAAAATATTTGGGCTTCTAGCAGTGTGTGGGACTTGTTCTATTAGTCCATCTATACTGACCTCCATCAGGTTGCAAACTGAATATATTTTTTTTCTGCATCTACCTCTGAAAAAATATTGGGCTTCTAGCTGTGTGTGGGACGTGTTCTATTAATCCATCTATACAGACCTCCATCAGGTTGCAAACTGAATATAATTTTTTTCTGCATCTACCTCTGAAAAAATATTTGGGCTTCTAGCAGTGTGTGGGACTTGTTCTATTAGTCCATCTATACTGACCTCCATCAGGTTGCAAACTGAATATATTTTTTTTCTGCATCTACCTCTGAAAAAATATTGGGCTTCTAGCTGTGTGTGGGACTTGTTCTATTAATGCATCTATACAGACCTCCATCAGGTTGCAAACTGAATATAATTTTTTTCTGCATCTACCTCTGAAAAAATATTTGGGCTTCTAGCTGTGTGTGGGACTTGTTCTATTAGTCCATCTATACTGACCTCCATCAGGCTGCAAACTGAAAATAATTTTTTGTCTGCATCTAGCTCTGAAAAAATATTTGGCCTTCTAGCAGTGTGTGGGACTTTCTCTATTAGTCCATCTATACTGACCTCCATCAGGTTGCAAATTAAAAATAATTTTTATCTACATCTACCTCTGAAAAAATATTTGGGCTTCTAGCTGTGTGTGGGACTTGTTCTATTAGTCCATCTATACTGACCTCCATCAGGTTGCAAATTAAAAATATTTTTTATCTGCATCCAGCTCTGAAAAAATATTTGGCCTTCTAGCAGTGTGTGGGACTCTCTCTATTAGTCCATCTATACTGACCTCCATCAGGTTGCAAATTAAAAATAATTTTTATCTGCATCCAGCTCTGAAAAAATATTTGGCCTTCTAGCAGTGTGTGGGACTTTCTCTATTAGTCCATCTATACTGACCTCCATCAGGCTGCAAATTAAAAATAATTTTTTGTCTGCATCTAGCTCTGAAAAAATATTTGGCCTTCTAGCAGTGTGTGGGACTTTCTCTATTAGTCCATCTATACTGACCTCCATCAGGTTGCAAACTGAATATATATTTTTTCTGCATCTACCTCTGAAAAAATATTGGGCTTCTAGCTGTGTGTGGGACTTGTTGTATTAATCCATCTATACAGACCTCCATCAGGTTGCAAACTGAATATAATTTTTTTCTGCATCTACCTCTGAAAAAATACTTGGGCTTCTAGCTGTGTGTGGGACTTGTTCTATTAGTACATCTATACTGACCTCCATCAGGTTGCAAACTGAAAATAATTTTTTGTCTGCATCTAGCTCTGAAAAAATATTTGGCCTTCTAGCAGTGTGTGGGACTTTCTCTATTAGTCCATCTATACTTACCTCCATCAGGTTGCAAATTAAAAATAATTTTTATCTGCATCCAGCTCTGAAAAAATATTTGGCCTTCTAGCAGTGTGTGGGACTTTCTCTATTAGTCCATCTATACTGACCTCCATCAGGTTGCAAATTAAAGATAATTTTTTGTCTGCATCTAGCTCTGAAAAAATATTTGGCCTTCTAGCAGTGTGTGGGACTTTCTCTATTAGTCCATCTATACTGACCTCCATCAGGTTGCAAACTGAATATATTTTTTTTCTGCATCTACCTCTGAAAAAATATTGGGCTTCTAGCTGTGTGTGGGACTTGGTCTATTAATCCATCTATACAGACCTCCATCAGGTTGCAAACTGAATATAATTTTTTTCTGCATCTACCTCTGAAAAAATATTTGGGCTTCTAGCTGTGTGTGGGACTTGTTCTATTAGTCCATCTATACTGACCTCCATCAGGTTGCAAATTAAAATTAATTTTTATCTGCATCCAGCTCTGAAAAAAATATTTGGCCTTCTAGCAGTGTGTGGGACTTTCTCTATTAGTCCATCTATACTGACCTCCATCAGGTTGCAAATTAAAAATAATTTTTATCTGCATCTACCTCTGAAAAAATATTTGGGCTTCTAGCTGTGTGTGGGACTTGTTCTATTAGTCCATCTATACTGACCTCCATCAGGTTGCAAACTGAATATAATTTTTTTCTGCATCTAGCTCTGAAAAAATATTTGGCCTTCTAGCAGTGTGTGGGACTTTCTCTATTAGTCCATCTATACTGACCTCCATCAGGTTGCAAATTAAAAATAATTTTTATCTGCATCCAGCTCTGAAAAAATATTTGGCCTTCTAGCAGTGTGTGGGACTTTCTCTATTAGTCCATCTATACTGACCTCCATCAGGTTGCAAATTAAAAATAATTTTTTGTCTTCATCTAGCTCTGAAAAAATATTTGGCCTTCTAGCAGTGTGTGGGACTTTCTCTATTAGTCCATCTATACTGACCTCCATCAGGTTGCAAACTGAATATATTTTTTTTCTGCATCTACCTCTGAAAAAATATTTGGGCTTCTAGCTGTGTGTGGGACTTTCTCTATTAGTCCATCTATACTGACCTCCATCAGGTTGCAAATTGAATATTATTTTTTTCTGCATCTAACCCAGCCAATAGTTTTGGCCTAATACCACAGTTTGGCCACTCAGCTCTCCTCGGTTCCCATCCATTGTTTTTTTGTGCAAACAACTCCAGAGTTGTGAATTAGTTAACCACCAAAATGAGTGGAAAAAGGCCTGCTGCTGGTGGAAAGGGGAATAGGCGTGTTGGGAAGGGGAAAAAAGGTTGTGTCCGTGGGGTAGGTGTTAAAGCAACAGTAACATCTGCAGAAGAAAGACCATCTTCCAGCCAAACTAAAATGTCTACTTCTTTTAGCGGACAATGTGATAAGATCCCTTTCTTACGGCCACGCCAATCGCTACAAATTCCAGATGAGGCACAAAAACAGCAGGTGCTTCAACGGATATCAAGTGCTCCTTTAAGTGGGCTCTCCTCCACATCAACTTCAACATCACAAATACTCCAGTCCTCAAAGGTGTCACCCCAATCGCACTTGCTTCCTCACAGCTCCCAAATCTCCAGCTGCCCGTCTGAGTATGAGGTAGAACAGATGGTTGAGTCTGCAGAGCTGTTTACTCATACTATAGCCTGGGAATCAGAGGTCGACTCCAGCGCTTCTGTGAATCCAGACGAGGAAATGATCTGCACTGATGCCCAGAATCTTTATGAATCGGATCCAGGACCAGACGCAGAAGGTTCTGACCATAATGTAGACCCTCATTCCCAAACTGTAACTCCTGTTGGTGGAGACAATGAGGAAGACGATGATGAGACTCAAATACCTGATTGGAGCGACAACTTTAGTTTTTTGTCAGGGCAGGAACAGGTTGGCTCTGAGGACGACGGGTGTGATAACGCACAGGGTGATGATGATGAGGTTGGAGATCCCACTTACTGTCAACCCACAGTCAACCAAGAGATGAGGTCAGCAGAGGAGGTGGAGGAAGATGCTAGTGATGACGAGGTCAGGTTGCGCCTTCCTGGACAGAGACGTAGTACTGGAAGCACGTCAACAACTGCATCCTCAAACACAACTCTGCCTCTCACCACAAGTCGTGGTGGCTCTTCAGGTCGCATGGGTGCTAAGCCTTGCATAGCCTGGGCATTTTTTCAGATCGATAAAGATGACCCAACTCGTGTTATCTGTAACATTTGTCAGCAAAAGCTAAGTAGAGGCCAAAAAATACATAGTTTGAGTACTTCATGCATGAACCGGCACATGGACATGAAGCATAAGTTGCAGTGGGAAGCTCAGTGTGCTACAATGCGGCCTAGCCGGCCGGGCCAACCACCGTCTGCCATATCTTGTGCATCCGCGGCCTCTTCATCCTCTGTGACTGGGGGGACAGCAGTCACACCTGTTTTGGGGCGCAGACCTGCCACCTCTTTACCCGCAACAGCCAGCGTGATTGGCAGGTCATCATTTTCTTTGGAGGTGGTAACACCAGCTGGTGTTGAGCGCTGTCCGACATCGATAGCACCACCTTTGGATCAAGGTAACCTAACATGTCCGCCTGCATCTTCCTCACAGACCGGCAGTTTGCCGGGGACACCCTTATCAACCCCGTCTAAGCACAATAGCCAGCCCTCGGTCCCTCAGATGTGGACAAGTAAAAGACCATTTCCTCCTAGCCATGAGAAAGCTAAGAGGTTGAATTTCACCATCTGCAAGCTCTTGGCTACAGAAATGCTGCCTTTCCGCCTGGTGGACACAGAGGATTTTCGAGACCTTATGTCTGTCGCAGTGCCCCAGTACCAGATGCCCAGTCGGCACTACTTCTCAAAGAAAGGTGTGCCTGCGCTCCACCAGCATGTCGCACACAACATCACCGCTTCTTTGAGAAACTCTGTGTGTGACAGGGTGCATTTCACCACAGACACTTGGACGAGTAGGCATGGACAGGGGTGTTACATGTCGCTGACTGGGCACTGGGTAACTATGGTGACAGCAGGACAAGGGGCTGCTCTCCAAGTCTTGCCGTCCCCACGAGTTGTGCGTCAATCCTCTTTATGTCAAAGTTCCTCCACTGCTTCTGCCTCCTCAACCTCCTCTCGGTCTTCCACCTGCACCCAAAGCCTGTCTGGTCATGCCACAAGCTTTCTAACTGCGCAGAAGGGATCCTGCACACCTCCTTACTATGCTGGCAGTAGGGCTCAACGTCATCAGGCGGTTTTTACTTTGAAATGTCTGGGAAATGTGAGTCACACAGCTGAGGAGTTGTGGTCAGCTCTGGAGAACCAATTTCATGAATGGTTGTCTCCACTGGACCTGAAACCAGGGAAGGCCGTGTGCGACAATGCTGCAAACCTGGGTGCGGCCCTTCGCCGGGGCAATGTCACACACGTGCCTTGTATGGCTCACGTGTTGAACCTGGTTGTCCAGCAATTTTTAGCCCACTATCCCAGACTAGATGGCCTTCTGCAGAGGGCACGGTCGCTGTGTGCTCACTTCCGCCGTTCGCATCCCGCAGCTCAGCGACTTACATCTCTACAGAAGTCGTTGGGCCTGCCACTTCACCGGCTAAAATGCGATGTGCCTACCCGGTGGAATTCAACTCTGCACATGTTGCAGCGACTGTGGCAGCACCGACAAGCCCTGGTGCAATACGTTCTGACGTATAGCCTGGGCCAACGAGATTCAGAGGTGGGGCAAATCACGCTGGAGGAGTGGTCTCAGATCAGGGACCTATGCACCCTTCTGCACAGTTTTGAAATGGCGACGAAGATGTTTAGTGCTGACGATGCCATTATCAGCATGACTATTACGGTGATTTACATGCTGGAGCACATGTTAAACAGAATTCGGAGTCAGGTGGTGGCACAAGAGGAGGTGGAGGAAGTAGAGGAGGAGGAGTTGTATGCGGAAGCTCTAACATCTGCAAGGTCCAGACGGTCGGCAGCACCAAGGCGGCAGGCATGTGAGGGTGGGGGAGATGGTTTTACCAGGGCGCATGGTAGCAGCCAAACTAGTGAGGAAGGTGCAGGAGCCCAGGAAGAAGTGGAGGACGAACTGATGGAAGACTCATCAGATGAGGCAGACCTTGATCACATTTCTGTTGTGCGAGGTTGGGGGGAGAGGACAGAGGAAGGAAGCATGATTGTTACTTCGCCACCAACACAACAGGGACTTGGTGCTCCTGGATGCGCAACACACATGAGTGCCTTCTTGCTGCACTACCTGCAACATGACCCTCGAATTGTGAGAATTAGAAATAATCCTGACTACTGGGTTGCCACACTGTTAGATCCCCGGTACAAAAGTAAATTTGCAGAAATTATTCCTGCCATAGAAAGGGATGCACGCATGCAGGAGTATCAGCAGAGACTGTTGCAGAATCTTACATGTGCTTTTCCACAAAACACCAGTGGTGCACGTAGTGAATCTCACAGTTCCAACTTGCCAACCGTGGGAGCGTCAAGTGTTCAGCACTCAAACCGTAACAGAACCACAGTATCTGCTGGTAACATCAATTTTGCGGAATCATTTCACCACTTTTTTAGCCCATCCTTTGCAAGGCCACAGGAGACAAGAAGTCTGACACATAGTCAACGCCTAGAGACGATGGTACAGGAGTATCTCCAAGTAAACATTGAAGCCATGACTGTGTCACTGGACCCTTGCTCTTTTTGGGCTTCCAATCTGGATAAATGGCCGGAGCTAGCCACTTACGCCTTGGAGATCTTGTCATGCCCCGCAGCCAGCGTTCTGTCTGAACGTGTGTTCAGCGCTGCTGGTGGTGTGCTGACAGATAAGCGCACGCGGCTCTCCACTGATAATGTAGACAGACTCACGTTCATAAAGATGAACAAATCATGGATCCGAAACGACTTTTCTACCCCTGTGTCATCCTGGGGAGAGTAAAAGCTTGATGATTGGTTAAAATCACCCTACCAACCGTTTTAAGCTTTCAAATTACTAATCATGTTTATCTGTATCTTGACTGGAAAATAATTTGGGCTTTGCAGCAGTGTGCAGCACTGATCCTATTAGCCCATCTATACTAAAGCTTCACCAGATTTAAAATTAATAATCATGTTTATCTGTATCTTGACTGGAAAATAATTTAGGCTTTGTAGCAGTGTGCAGCACTGATCCTATTAGGCCATCTATACTAAGCTCCACCAGATTTAAAATTAATAATAATTTTTAGCTGCATCTAGCCCGGAAAATAATTTTGGGGCTCCGAGATGCGCAAGACACATAAGTGCCTTCTTGCTGCACTACCTGCAACATGACCCTCATATTGTCAGAATTCGAAGTAATCATGACTACTGGGTTGCCACACTCTTAGATCCCCCAAACTTTTCGATCAACCTTTTCATTTTAATAAAGACCAAAAAAATGGTCATTTTTGAAATTATAAGCATTAGCAGGTTATTAGAAACTGAAATCAAACAGTTTTCAACTCAAAACTTTATTCTAGGTGATGTTACATTTTCACATAGGACTAGAGATGAGCGTTGTTCTACTCGAACTGTTCGCCAATCTCAAATTCGAGCTGTTTTGAGCGGTGTTCGAGCCGTTCGGCGAACATGAACAATTTGAGAAAAATTCGGCTGTTCGAGGTTATGTTCGATAACTGTTCGTGCACCAAAATTATAACTGGATTTTTTCTCAGTAATGATGAAAATTAATGTTAATACGCAGTTTGAGTGTACAGCGGGGTGGGGGGAGGGGCAGGGGATGGATCTCTGCAGGAACAATGAAGATCTCCATTTTTTTTTTCTCTTTCCCGCATTTGCAGTGGGGAGGTGCAATCTGTCAGCCTATCAGCAGCGCACACACGGAGCGAAGTGCTTTTTTTCACACAAGCAAGGGCATGTGTCATTGGCAGTGTATGTCACATGTCCTTGCCCTATAAGACCAAGCCATTTTCCCCGTCGCCACCATTTTCTCACTGCTGCAGCTGCGTGTTAGACGGCACCGCTGTTGCTGTGTGCGCTATACCTTGTTAATTTCAAGCCAATTTTCGCACAAATCTACAGATAGCTTGGGAGTAGGGAATAGTTGTGATTGCAGTCCTTTTAAGGACTAGGTTACAGCATTTCCTATGACTTTTATCAGGCAGGTCTGTGCTCTTAAATAGATAGGTTGTGGGAGTAAAGACTAATTGTAATTGGAGTCCTTTTCAGGACTAGGTTACATCAGTTCCTATCAGTTTTTGCCAGGCAGGTCTGTGCCAGTGCTGTGCAAGTTTTTTTCACAGCATTTGGCTGAATCTAGCAAAGCTAATCCTTTTTGGCCTATTGCAGAGTGTGTTAGTCAGTGGAGTAGCCTATCTGTGTTGCAAGATATACCACCTGTGTATAGAATACCAATTTTTTTACTGCACCTAGTGAAGTAAAATCTTTTGGGCATAGCATCATTCTATTAGTCCATCTATACTGACCTCCATCAGGTTGCAAATTGAATATAATTTTTTTCTGCATCTAGCTCTGAAAAAATATTGGGCTTCTAGCTGTGTGTGGGACTTGTTGTATTAGTCCATCTATACTGACCTCCATCAGGTTGCAAACTGAATATATTTTTTTCTGCATCTACCTCTGAAAAAATATTGGGCTTCTAGCTGTGTGTGGGACTTGTTCTATTAATCCATCTATACAGACCTCCATCAGGTTGCAAACTGAATATATTTTTTTCTGCATCTACCTCTGAAAAAATATTGGGCTTCTAGCTGTGTGTGGAACTTGTTGTATTAGTCCATCTATACTGACCTCCATCAGGTTGCAAATTAAAAATAATTTTTATCTGCATCTACAGTACCTCTGAAAAAATATTTGGGCTTCTAGCTGTGTGTGGGACTTGTTCTATTAGTCCATCTATACTGACCTCCATCAGGTTGCAAATTGAATATAATTTTTATCTGCATCTAGCTCTGAAAAAATATTTGGCCTTCTAGCAGTGTGTGGAACTTTCTCTATTAGTCCATCTATACTGACCTCCATCAGGTTGCAAATTAAAAATAATTTTTATCTGCATATACCTCTGAAAAAATATTTGGGCTTCTAGCTGTGTGTGGGACTTGTTCTATTAATCCATCTATACAGACCTCCATCAGGCTGCAAACTGAATATATTTTTTTCTGCATCTACCTCTGAAAAAATATGTGGCCTTCTAGCAGTGTGTGGGACTTTCTCTATTAGTCCATCTATACTGACCTCCATCAGGTTGCAAATTCAAAATAATTTTTTGTCTGCATCTAGCTCTGAAAAAATATTGGGCTTCTAGCTGTGTGTGGGACTTGTTGTATTAGTCCATCTATACTGACCTCCATTAGGTTGCAAACTGAATATATTTTTTTCTGCATCTACCTCTGAAAAAATATTGGGCTTCTAGCTGTGTGTGGGACTTGTTCTATTAATCCATCTATACTGACCTCCATCAGGTTGCAAACTGAATATATTTTTTTCTGCATCTACCTCTGAAAAAATATTGGGCTTCTAGCAGTGTGTGGGACTTTCTCTATTAGTCCATCTATACTGACCTCCATCAGGTTGCAAATTCAAAATAATTTTTTGTCTGCATCTAGCTCTGAAAAAATATTGGGCTTCTAGCTGTGTGTGGGACTTGTTGTATTAGTCCATCTATACTGACCTCCATCAGGTTGCAAATTGAATATAATTTTTATCTGCATCTAGCTCTGAAAAAATATTTGGCCTTCTAGCAGTGTGTGGGACTTTCTCTATTAGTCCATCTATACTGACCTCCATCAGGTTGCAAATTGAATATAATTTTTATCTGCATCTAGCTCTGAAAAAATATTTGGCCTTCTAGCAGTGTGTGGGACTTTCTGTATTAGTCCATCTATAGTGACCTCCATCAGGTTGCAAATTAAAAATAATTTTTATCTGCATCTACCTCTGAAAAAATATTTGGGCTTCTAGCAGTGTGTGGGACTCATTGTATTAGGCCATCTATACCAAGCTCCACCAGCTTTGAAATTAATAATAATTTTTAGCTGCATCTAGCCCTGAAAATAATTTTTCCCAATAGTGGTAGCAATAGAAATATGGGGCGCGCGCCTGGCTAACAAAAATATACGCTTCATAACACAAAACACCAGCCTAGCGCACTGCATTAATAAGTTGGCATCATCGTCTCTCCCAGTGCTAGGCCTACTACGCAGGCTAGTATTCCTGTGCCTAAAACACAATGTATGGGTCCGCGCTAGCCACTATGCTGAGGGGTATAAAGCTGCTGCTAACGCTTTATAACAATTCAATTGGCAGATTCTCACAGAGCTCTTCCACAACGCCCACCCATCGGGCAACAGTTGCCCACCCTCCCTATGGGATCTAGTGGCGAATAGTTGATGCCATTAATCAGAGCGTCAGTTGCCCCGTCAACGTGGCAAGCATACGGTAAGGCATGGGAAGAGTGGACACGACTAGTAGCAGGCAGACGGGTTGACCAATGTGAACAAGCCAGATCACAAGTCACCATAGAATTTCTCCACCAGCTAATGATGAGGGGCATATCAGGGGCGTCAGCGCAGCGGTGTCTGACCGGAGTAGCATTTCACTTCCAACTACTGAATTGGGGAGATGTGACAAAGATTCATCATCAGACAACCCATAAAAGGGTGGAAAAGGAGTCAGCCAAGTCAGGAATGTAGACGTCCCGTCCCGTGTCACTAAAACTGATTTCTCACATCTTATCCCTAACACCATTAACATGACACTCACAATTTGAAGCAACACTAATGTCTACTGCATTTGTGATCGCCTTCTTCGGGGCGCTATGTATAAGCGAATTAGTCCCTCAATCCAAAATTACCACCAGTGGACGCTTATTACACCAGGAAGTAGTCATAGCCAATAATGCAATACGTGTACGCATACACCAATCGAAAACGGTTCCAGCGGGCAGGGGTACTTGGGTACTTCTACAACCCACATACGGTACACTGAGTCGGGTAACAATAGTAAAAACATATCTAACCATCAGATCACAAAGTAATTTCTTCGTATCACACATTGATGGAACGCCATTATCAAGATACCTGTTCCAAGCTATATTTAATAAATGCATAACATCGGCAGGGAACCACCCCAAAGATTACGGGACACACTCATTCCGCATAGGTGCGGCCACGGAAGCAGCAAGAGCAGGACTGTCAGAAACGGAAGTTCAGAGGATAGGGAGATGGCGATCCACGTGTTTGGCGAGATACATAAGACCGGACTTGTTATCCTAACGTGGTTTGTTTCTTTTACAGGTGACGCTAAGCCAACAGTGTGAGTGATAGGCCACTCGTATATATATTGGGCACAAAAAAGGGCGAAAGTCCACCCAGGCGGGAGGAAATTAGAGTTTCATAACACATATTTCAACTGGAGAGGTATTAGAGGCCTGCTATGGCCACAGGTACTAATGGAGGTAATCAAGGTAGGGAGAGAGGCAAGAGGTCCGGTCATCTTAGTTATACAGGCCGGGGGAAACAACCTAGGTCATCACAAGAGCGCATAACTAATGGCAATAATGAAACTAGACACTGAGCGCTTCAGAGAATTTTTCACAAAATTAGCTATAGTATGGTCAGAGATTGTGCCGATAGCGGTATGGCAAGGTGCGCGAGACATCACGGCCATCGAATGGACAAGGCGGGTAATAAATATTCGGATGGCAAAATTTAGAAGAGACAGAGGCGTTGTAGTGATACGACACCGACAACTGGAAGGAGATAAAGCAGGCCTCATACGGCCCGACGGTGTTCACTTAATAGATATTGGACTGGACATATTCCTGTCAGGACTCCAGGACGGAGTGGAACAAGCGTTAAGAGTGATGGGTGGGGGTCACAGTCCTGCATACGAGTACGCTGGATCCTCCGTGGCCTGGAAATAGAAAGGACATGTTGGAGAGTTACACTTGTTGGCCAACTTGCCGGAGTGGGGACCCAGGGCATGCTGCAACAAGCTGAATTATTTTAGAAATAAAATGCCTTTCTAATGGAATGAGTATAAAGAGTTAATAAAGCTGTGACCGATCCTCACCCATCCAGTTGTAAGAGTTACATTATTGGGTTGTCCATGAAAGGGGGGCGGTAGGGGGGCTGAGCATCTGGGTTTGGTTGGGGGTCCCCACAGTCTGCCTAGGCTAGATTAATTTAAAAATTCTTATTAGATACACAGGCGGTGCAGCTTGCTTCGCAGCTGGGCTAATACGCCCAAAGTATTGCCTAGGCTAGATGCAGTTAAAAATTCTACGCTGACTAGCAGACACTGAAGATTTGGAGCAGACCTCTGAGTAAACAGCTCTTCAGACTCAACCATCTGTGTTACCCCAAGCCATAGTGTATGTAGTTTCTTACAGTTAAAAGGGGGGGGTGCGACCCAACCCACCTGGAATTGACGATGCCAACGTCACGTAAGACACAGCAAGGGGACTCCCAAAATTGTGGCACAGACACCACTTAACCCTAGAACGCATACCTGTGGCCTTGCAGGCCCGCCCAGTTAATTGTTTTCTATTTTCTGCAAGATTGCTTTAGTTAGAATTTTGAAACTCTAGGTATTCTTCATGTATATAGTTGTTTGTCATTTGAGTTTGAGTTATTCCATGTTATTTGCACACGGGCCTAAAGGGCCCCAGGTATGTGAAAGTGTAGATTTTTATGGTCATGCGTTCTAGGGTTAAGTGGCATCAATTGCCCCACTGTTGCTTAAAACGGTTGGTGAGGTGATTTTACCAAATCCCCAAGCTTTTAGTCTCCCAAGGATGACACAGGGGTAGAAATGTCCTTGCGAATCCATGATTTGATCATCTTTATGAACGTGAGTCTGTCTACATTCTCAGTGGACAGCCGCGTGCGCTTATCTGTCAGCACACCACCAGCAGCGCTGAACACACGTTCAGAGAGAACGCTGGCTGCATGGCATGACAAGATCTCCAAGGCGTGAGTGGCGAGCTCCGGCGATTTTTCAAGACTGGAATACCAAAATGAGCAAGGGTCCAGTGACACAGTCATGGCTTCGATGTTCACTTGGAGATTCTCCTGTACCATCCTCTCTAGGCATTGACTATGTGTCAGACTTCTTGTCTCCTGTGGCCTTGCAAAGGATGGTCTAAAAAAGTGGTGAAACGATTCCACAAAATTGCTGTTACCAGCAGATACTGTGTTACTGTTACTGTTTGAGTGATGAAGACTCGACAGTCCCACCGTTGGCAAGTTAGAACTGTGAGATTCACTACGTGCACCACTGGTGTTTTGTGGAAAAGCACATGTAAGATTCTGCAACAGATACTCCTGCATTCGTCAATACCTTTTTATGGCAGGAATTATTTCGGCAAATATACTTTTGTACCGGGGATCTAAGAGTGTGGCAACCCAGTAGTCGGGATTACTTCGAATTCTGACAATCCGGGGGTCATGTTGCAGGTAGTGCAGCAAGAAGGCACTCATGTGTCTTGCGCATCCAGAAGGACCAAGTCCTTGTTGTGTTGGTAGCGAGGTAAGAATCATGCTTCCTTCCTCTGCCCTCTCCCTCCAACCTCGCACAACAGAAATGTGATCAAGGTCTCCCTCATCTGATGAGTCTTCCATGCCCATTGCCAGTTCGTCCTCCACTTCTTCCTCGGCTCCTGCACCTTCCTCAACAGTTTGGCTGCTACCATGCGCCCTGGTTAATCCCTCTCCCCCACCCTCCCATGCCTGCCGCCTTGGTGCTGCCAACCGTCTGGACCTTGGAGATGTTATCCCTTCCGCATACGACTCCTCCTCTACTTCCTCCACCTCCTCTTGTCCCACCACCTGACTCCGAATTCTGTTTAACATGTGCTCCAGCATGTAAATCACCGTAATAGTCATGCTGATAATGGCATCGTCAGCACTAAACATCTTCGTCGCCATTTCAAGACTGTGCAGAAGGGTGCATAGGTCCCTGATCTGAGACCACTCCTCCAGCGTGATTTGCCCCACCTCTGGATCTCGTTGGCCCAGGCTATACGTCAGAACGTATTGCACCAGGGCTTGTCGGTGCTGCCACAGTCGCTGCAACATGTGCAGAGTTGAATTCCACCGTGTCGGCACATCACATTTCAGCCGGTGAACTGGCAGGCCCAACGACTTCTGTAGAGATGTAAGTCGTTGAACTGCGGGATGCGAACGGCGGAAGTGAGCACACAGCGACCGTGCACTCTGCAGAAGGCCATCTAGTCCGGGATAGTGGGCTAAAAATTGCTGGACAACCAGGTTCAACACGTGAGCCATACAAGGCACGTGTGTGACATTGCCCCGGCGAAGTGCCGCACCCAGGTTTGCAGCATTGTCGCACATGGCCTTCCCTGGTTGCAGGTCCAGTGGAGACAACCTTTCATGAAATTGGGTCTCCAGAGCTGACCAAAACTCCTCAGCTATGTGACTCACATTTCCCAGACATTTCAAAGTAAACACTGATGCGTTGAGCCCTGCTGCCAGCATAGTAAGGAGGTGTGCAGGATTCCTTCTGCGCAGTTAGAAAGCAGGTGGCATTACCAGACAGGCTTTGGGTGCAGGTGGAGGACCGAGAGGAGGTTGAGGAGGCAGAAGCAGTGGAGGAAGTTCGAGATAAAGAGGATTAACACACAACTCGTGGGGACGGTAAGACTTGGACAGCAGCCCCTTGTCCTGCTGTCACCATAGTTACCCAGTGCCCAGTCAGCGACATGTAACGCCCCTGTCCATGCCTTCTCGTCCAAGTGTCTGTGGTGAAGTGCACCCTGTCACACACAGAGTTTCTCAAAGAAGCGGTGATGTTGTGTGCGACATGCTAGTGGAGCGCAGGCACACCTTTCTTTGAGAAGTAGTGCCGACTGGGCATCTGGTACTGGGGCACTGTGACGGACATAAGGTCTTGAAAATCCTCTGTGTCCTCCAGGTGGAAAGGCAGCATTTCTGTAGCCAAGAGCTTGCAGATGGTGAAATTCAACCTCTTAGCTTTCTCATGGCTAGGAGGAAATGGTCTTTTACTTTTCCACATCTGAGGGACCGAGGGCTGGCTGTTGTGCTTAGACGGTGTTGAGTAGGGTGTCCCCGGCAACTGCCGGTCTGTGAGGAAGATGCAGGCGGACATGTTAGGTTGCCTTGATCCAAAGGTGGTGCTCTCGATGTCGGAGAGCGCTCATCACTAGCAGGTGTTTCCACTTCCCAATGAACTGACGACCTGCCAATCACACTGGCTGTTGCGGGTAAAGAGGTGGCAGGTCTGCGTCCAAAAACATGTGTGACTGCTGTCCCCCCAGTCACAGAGGATGAAGAGGCTGCGGATACACAAGATGGGGCAGACGGTGGTTGGCCCAGCCGGCTAGGCCGCATTGTAGCACAGTGAGCTTCCCACTGCAACTTATGCTTCATATTCATGTGACGGTACATGCATGAAGTACTCAAACTATGTATTTTTTGGCCTCTACTTAGCTTTTGCTGACAAATATTACAGATAACACGAGTTGGGTCATCCTTATCGATCTGAATAAATGCCCAGGCTATGCAAGGCTTAGAGCCCATGTGACCTGAAGAGCCACTACGACTTGTGGTCAGAGGCAGAGTTGTGGTTGAGGATGCAGTTGTTGACGTGCTTCCAGTACTCCGTCTCTGTTCAGGAAGGCGCAACCTAACCTCGTCGTCAATAGCATCTGTGATGCCCCGCTGCGCTTGGTATCACAGATCCTACAAGAGTGCATTGATGGAATCCTCCACAAGAGGCCCCCATAAACATTCACACATCTCCACCTTCCACCTCAGACCAGCAGAGGGAGCCCGTTAGGGATATAAATAGGGAAGGTGGAGCTAGGCAGTTCAGTTCCTCTGAAGAGTTCCTGCAGTAGAGAAGCCTAAGAGAGGTCAGTCTGCAGTGGAGTTCAGTCTAGTCTAGAGAACGCAGTTAATAGTTCAGCAGTGGAGCACGAGGCTCCTGCTTGCTAGATTCAGGGAGCCCAGATAGAGCTTAAGGTGTGCCGGTGCCGTAAGATCAGTGAAGTACGGCAAGCTGCCGTTAGTGTGTATAGCCTAGTGAGGGCCCGAGTAGGCCGAAGGCGAGTGGCGAGTTAGTACATAAGGGGCAGAGGAGCTTAACCAGCTCACCCCGAAGCATTTACCGGACACAGGATCCGAGCTTACCGGTACCTCTATGACCCAGTAAGGCATAACCGGAATCCCTGGAGAACTACAAGTCCCAGGATCGCTAAGGTGCTGATATGTAACAGAGCCAGGAGACGCTTAGGCCCCGCATACTGGGAGCGTGAACTCCAAGAGAAGGCCCTACCACAAGGTCAGCCAGCGCAGGACAGAGACAAAGTTAGGCCTAGCTCCAGGCAGGTCAGAAACTTACTACGCAGAGGCAAGAAACAGGAGGCCCTACACCCGCTCATTGGGGAGGATCCTGATATGCACCCTTCACCCTACAGTGCTCCGGGATGTGCCTGAATTTCCACCAGTAAAAGGTACTGAAGTGACTACCGTGTCCGTTCCCGTTCTTGCTCTGACCCAGCTGGGTCTTGCCTGTCCTGCATTCCCCCTGCATACGCTGCCCTGAGACCTAGCTCCACCTGTGGGGAGCTATACCATCGAGCTGCCTTATCACCGGCCTCAGTGGACTGCTGCAGCGCTGGTGCTTGTCACCAGATACCACAGGTGGCGTCATGAACTCTTATAAAATTAACAATTATCCACCTTTTTAAAGAGAGACCCCAGGGTACGGGCCAGGGAGCCGACCACCGCGACATCCCCAAGGCCAGGCAAATGCCCGGGTACCGAGTCATCCCCATCCCCAGGGCTAGTCACATCCTCCTCCACCTCCTCTGCTGACCTTATCGACTGTCTGACTGTGGGTTGACAGTAAGTGGGATCTCCAACCTCGTCATCATCACCCTGTGTGTTATCACACCCGTCGCCCTCAGAGCCAACCTCTTCCTGCCCTGACCGAAAAGTCAAGTTGTCGCTCCAATCAGGTATTTGAGTCTCATCATCGTCTTCATCATTGTCTCCACCAACAGGAGCTACAGTTTGGGAACAAGGGTCTACATTATGCTCAGAACCTTCTTCATCTGGTCCTGGATCCAACTTATAAAGATTCTGGGCATCGGATCAGATCATTTCCTCATCTGGATTAACAGAAGCTCTGGAGCAGACCTCCGTTTCCCAGGCTATAGTATGAGTAAACAGCTGGGCAGACTCAGCCATCTGTGTTACCCCATACTCAGACTGGCAGCTGGAGACTTGGGAGCTGTGAGGAAGCAAGTGCGATTGGGGTGACACCTCTGAGGACTGGAGTATTTGTGATGTTGAAATTGAGGTGATGGAGAGCCCACTTGAAGGAGCACTTGATATCCGTTGAAGCACCTGCTGTTTTTGTGCCTCATCTAGAATTTGTAGCGATGGGCGTGTCCGTAAGAATGGGATCGTATCACATTGTCCACGAAAAGAAGTCGACATCTTGGTTTGGCTGGAAGATGGTCTTTCTTCTGCAGATGTTACTTCCCCCCCCACCGTGGGGGGCCTCGACCCACCGGCGGACAGGCACCAGTATTGGGATAGGGGGGCTGGCCGTCAGGGTCCACCGCGGCTCTGGCACAAACCCGGCGACACAGAGGTGGCACAGTCAGGAACGGACTGGCCGTGTCGGCTTCTCACTTTTTGGATTTTAGAAGGGCATGACATGCCTATATCTGTGTCTCCCCCTCCTTTTACTCCTCCACCTCTTTTCTTTTCGCATGACTATATGTACTTGTCACTTTTCCATGTGTTAGTTGTGTCTTCTGAGCAGTTTGTCAGCTTTTGGACACCTTTGAAGGTGTTTTCTATGTGTTTCTATGTGTTTTTGTTTGCCTGCCATTGGTTTTAACGGTGTTCGAAGGTGTTCGACGAACAGTTCGACGAACAGTTCGGCGAACACACGGGTGTTCGACGAACCGAACCGAACTCGAACACTACGGGGGTGGCTCAACACTACATAGGACCCCTTGTTCGAAAGGAGCTTCTGAACTCTCTTGTCCATTGAATTTGTCAGGTTTTGGATGGTTTCTGCTTCAATTGTTTTGCATGAGGACAGAATACCCTCCCAGAGCTGTTGCTTAGATGTGAACTGCCTCCCGCCATCATAGACACTCCTTTTGATGATGCTCCAGAGGTTCTGAATGGGGTAGAGGTCAGGGGAGCATGGGGGTCACACCATAAGTTTGTCCCCTTTTATGCCCATATCAGCCAGAGATGCAGATGTTTTATGTGCAGCATGAGATGGTGCATTATCATGCAAAAAAATGATCTTGCTGTGAAATACATGGTTCTTCTTCTTGAACCATGGCAGGAAGTGCTGTTTGAGAAAATCCACATACATTATGGAGTTCATCTTTAGCGCCTTCAGGGATCCTAAAGGGGCCGACAATCTCTCTCCCCATGATTCCAGCCCAAAACATTACTCCACCTCCTCCTTGTTGGCGCTGTAGCCGTGTTTGCGTGGGGTGTCCATCAACCAGCCATCCTCCACTCCATCCATCTGGACCATCGAGTGCTGCACGGCACTCATCCGTGAACAAAACAGTTTTGAAATCAGTCTTCATGTAATGTTTGGCCCACTGGAGCCGTTTCTGCTTGTGTGAAGTGGATAGAGGAGGTCGACAGGATGGCATATGCACAGCTGCAAACCTCTGAAGGACCCTGCATCTTGTTGTTCGGGGGACGTTGGAGGCACCAGCAGCTTCTAAAACTTGTCTGCTGCTATGACAAGGCTTTTTTGCCGCTGCTCTTTTAACCTGACGTAATTGCCTGTATGAAAGAGTCCTCAATTTGCCCTTATCAGCACGCACGCGTGTGTACTGTGAATCAGCTACATACTTCTTGATTGCCAAGACACTTCATCCTGATCATCGCACAATGTTGATTGTAGTCATGCCTTGACCTAAACACTCCACAATTTGTTGCTTCTCAGCAGCCGACACATCCTTTTTCTTTCCCATTTTGGCAGAAAATGTAGGCTGCTTAATAATGTGAGACAGCCTTCTTAAGTAGTCTTGCCTTTCATTGGACACACCTGCCAAACTAATTAGCACAGGTGTCTGCAATTGCTTACAGTGATATAAAGAGCCCTGACACACATCACCATCAATGAGTTTAACTGACAAACAAACAAATTCTTCCCTTATCACTCCTAAACACTTTTTCCATAATAATTTGGAACACAGTGTACATGTGCTTTTCCACAAAACACCAGTGGTTCACGTAGTGAATCTTACAGTTCTAACTTGCCAACCATGGTGGGGATGGAGTTGTTCAATAAAGGGCCCAAAATTAAGATAACGTAGATGGGAGAGGTCTCTATGAATAGGAATTCCTAAGTATTTGATACCCTGTGAGGGCCAGGCAAAGGGAAAGTTGGACTGGATGGAATCCTATATGGATTTGGGGAGGGAGACATCGAGGGCCTCAGACTTCGCTGCATTGATTTTAAACTTTGACCATGTAACAAAGTGATCTATTTCAGACATAACAGCATGGATGGATATATGTGATTGAGTGATATATACTAGTACATCATCAGTAAATAGAGAGCACTTGTACTCGGTGCCTCCCACCTCAATCCACCTAATATTGGGGTTATGGCGAATTGATGAGAGCAGGTGCTCCGTCACTAGGATGTATAAGAGAGGGGACAGAGGACATCCCTGCCTTGTCCCATTGGTGATTGTGAAAGGTGATGAAAATGTTCTGATGCACCCCCTGGGCCTTGGGACACCCGGAGCCGGACCCTTTTTGGTGGATGCTGGTGGTTGTAGTCTTCGTGGCGGCGACCCGGTTCCGTGGCTCAGGGTGGTCAAACCAGTGGCGGAACTATTTATGTGGTTTTGATGTTTAAATGTCCGACTACGCCACCCGTGGATTGCGGTCAGAGTGAACCGCCGCTGCAGGGCAGACCGCTGAGGCTGGTGTTGTGGGTGCAGCAGAGCGTAGCATAACTCCCCACGGGAGGAGTATAGCCTCAGGGCAGTGTATGCGGAGGATGGGGGTGATGGTGCAGGGCAGCAGCAGTAATGACACGGAGTCAGTGATG
Organism: Phyllobates terribilis; assembly: GCF_046119375.1. Taxonomy (NCBI): domain Eukaryota; kingdom Metazoa; phylum Chordata; class Amphibia; order Anura; family Dendrobatidae; genus Phyllobates; species Phyllobates terribilis. Next base: position 34,428 of record NW_027363613.1, on the reverse strand, counting down.
CAGTCCAGGGCCTTTACTCACAGTTTTTATTATCCAGACCACGTCTGCAGGCAACGGCTGCCCACGTCGTACTGTGCTCACCAGATGAGGGGTTCAGTCAACTCCCAGATAACTTTGGAGCGCTTCACAGGACCCCCTTTGTGTGTCCTTTGTCTGGCCTTTCTTACCAACCCTTCTGTCCGGCTGCCTCGCCTCGGGCCTCCTCTTGGTAAACTTGGCGCCAGTTTCCCTGACCCTATGTGCTGCCCTCCTAGCGGGTGTAGCAAGGGGCTGCGCCACATAAAATGTCACAGCCTCCGGATTCTAGCTGAGGGTCGTTTCCTGCCTCCACTAGTTTCGGGGACCGGTCTCCCCCTTTGGCCTGACCCCTCCATGCAGGTGGATTCGGGCGTGCGGTGGCGACTCGCCCGTCCGCACCCCTGGGATCCCTTCGTTCCTCGTTCCTGGAGCCTTCTCCGCTCCTCTTCCTTCCTTCTCCCTCTTCCAGGCCTGGGCCTCTGTTACTAGGCCCGCCTCCGGAGCAGAGCTCATGCAGAGCCCCTGCTCCCTGCCACTTCTGCTCAGACTTCTCTGCACTGAACTAAGATGGTGCCCACCTTTTATACTCCCTTCTCAATGCACCCAGGAACTGCTTCCTCCCTGCTCCTGCACTGCAGGGTTCCCCTTCCTCAGTGTTCCCTCCCCCCACTCCAGCCAGGGACAGGGACTGTCGTGCCCATCTCAGGGGCATATTGGTCGCCCTGCCCCACGGCAATGTGGTGTAATGCATGCAGGTGTCGGGTCCTGATCCACACTCCATCCTTACCTGAGAGTGAGATATCACACATCTGGGTGAGGTGCAATACCTCTGTAGCAACCGAGCCCTCAGGGTGCTACAGTTCCTTTTATCTTCAGCCTAGGTGACGTATTGCGATACAGGGCCGTGATTTTGGCTACAAAAGGGTCCCCTAGACCCCTACCCCAAGCTTTTTAAGAGAATCATATATGGCGTGCCAGGAGACTCTATGGAATGCTTTCTCAGCATCCAACGAGAGTATCTAATTACAAATTTTTAACTGCATCTAGCCCAGGAAATACTTTGTGCCTAGTAGCAGTGTCTGCTAGTCAGCGGATTATCCCGGCTGTTAAGCAAGCTACACCACCTGTAGTTTGGACACTTAATTTTTTCAAAGGAAATGCTTCAGGACCACGGGATACTCAGTGAAGAGCATCAGGAGGCACCCCAAGGCATAGGGGCTGGGACTGGCAGTAGGATGCCTTGCGGTGGACAGCCGAGCTCGATCTTATAAAAGCTTTTTAACTGCAGCAGCTTTAGTGGACGCTACTGGAGCTGGAATTACGCGGCTGCTGGCATGAGACTTGCCCTCCAATAGATCCTTGTAAATGGATTTAAAGTGTATTCATTCAAATTAGAGAGACAAATTAAATTAAAAAGCTTAAAGCTGCCTCCACCACAGGGGGGCTCGCTCGACCCACCAGCGGACAGGCACCAGTATTGGGAGAGGGGGGCTGGCCGTCAGGGTTCACCGCGGCTCTGGCACAAACCTGGCGACACGGAGGTGGCACGGGCAGGAGCGGACTGAACGTGTCGGCTTCTCACTTTTTGGATTTTAGAAGGGCATGACATGCCTATATCTGTGTCTCCCCCTCCTTTTACTCCTCCACCTCTTTTCTTTTCTCATGACTATATGTACTTGTCACTTTTCCATGTGTTAGTTGTGTCTTCTGAGCAGTTTGTCAGCTTTTGGACACCTTTGAAGGTGTTTTCTATGTGTTTCTATGTGTTTTTGTTTGCCTGCCATTGGTTTTAACGGTGTTCGAAGGTGTTCGACGAACAGTTCGACGAACAGTTCGGCGAACACACGGGTGTTCGACGAACCGAACCGAACTCGAACACTACGGGGGTGGCTCAACACTAGTCTTTTGCGATGTCTTTGTGTTCGTTTTTTTGCGGCGGTTTCACTGCGAAATCAGTTTATATATAAAATAGTAGCGGCTTCCAAGCAGAAGCTTCTAGAAGAAAAGACCAATCGCTTCTTTTAGCCGCTTCAAAGCTTTTGAAACCTGAAGAAGTTAAAAGAAGTGACAACAGAATGATCATATGCACAGCAAGTCCTTTTGACTTTTCAGTACATATGTTCATTCTTTTTGACGTTTGTACAGCTTTTTTTTTTTTAGAATAGACATTTATCATCAATCCACCTGCTCTGAGCACAATGTTATGGAGTTCCCAGTATGCAAACCATGCAAATAAGGTGAATGACACAGAATCAATATAATTGGTATAACATTTTTTAATGTAATCATATATATATATATATATATATATATATATATATATATAAATAAGGTCATGTGACCTAAACGTTGGCCCATTGCACACAGACGTTTGCTGATGATTGTTGTAATAAACTTCTAACTTTCGGCTTATATTGGAGAGCCTGGTTTCCTCTCTATCTACTTTCCAGAGCATCTTCAAAATCCCCTCACAGAAAAGAGAGAAGGGGGTTCATCCGAAAATCGTCATGTGCAGGAGCAGTTTCTTCTTCAGCGTCTCAATAATATCACAGAAAGAAGACCGCTATTTCATTGATCATCATCTGAGAACTCAGTACTGGTACGATGTTTCCCAAAGCTGATGGTAAACTAAAGAAAAGACAGAACAGAAGCAAAGGTGAATTATTTTTTTTTAGCATCTGAAATGAATGCAGATGTAATCTATATGTTCTCTCTTATCTGGGCTGACGTACAAGATGGACTCTTCTAGTGTCACTGCCAAACTCTTAACTTCTTCCTTGAACATTTAAGATGTTCCACTGAATTTTAGAAGGAAGCAGTGTTTGCGACACAGGGGGCACCGAAGGTTGGAGTTGAGCCAGGTAGAGATGCAACCCTGATGGAAACAATGATTGCATGGTAGCACTGTGACTTCCTCTCCGGTCTCATAATCCGTCATGCAGATGACACACGACTCCTCCTGAGATGTTACAGCTCTTGTTGGGAGGTTCCTAATTTGCTGAGCTCGCCAAGTCTGCTGCCTTTCCTGCAGATTATATTGTGCAGGTGGTGATGGTGGCCGCATCTGTGGCGGAGGCGTCATCACTCCCATTCCCTGCTGCTGAAAGATGATGTTGAACAGACGGTTTGCCTGCAGTAATTGTACAGGAGATCCACTTGCAGCTGGAGACTCCCTGAGTCTGCGGCTGGGCAGAACGGGAAATGGCCGTCTGAATTCAAACTCAGTGGCGGTGTCTGAGGATCCACTGTCATCCCTTCTGCTCTCTGATGTTTCTCTGGAGGGCTCTGCAGGGACCGGTCTAAGCGGAGAGCGGCTTCTTTCCCTGCTCTCTTGTCCTCTTTGCCGGAGAGGAGTTCTGGCTTCTCTGCCTCTCGCAGTGACAGCAGTGACGTCTGTTCTGTGTCCACCAGTAGTAATTGGTCTTCTCTGATCCCTTTGAGAAGATCTCAATTGATGGACAATCATAGCTTGACCTATAAAGAAATACAATTTACTATAAATATGCAAATGTTTATAAAAATACACTTTCGAACCAAACGGAGTGAACCTGCTGTTGCTTTGGGGTTTAGGGAGAGGAGAAAAAATTGATTAATGTTTGGGCTAAATAAACCTGCTCAGTGGATCCCCTCTCTGCAGACATCACAGAGCAGGGGTGGAACCAGACTGCGACTAACACAGCCCCCAAGGACTATGAATGGGAAGGTGGAGGATGCACTGAGTGTACTGAAACCGCTTACCCCAGGGAAATCTCCTCCCTGAAAAGATCCTATAAGGTGGGAATATTCTCTCACTTACCCTGATTTTCAGGTCGGTTCATCCAAGTCTCGTTGTCAGCAATAAGCTGATGCAGCTCCCTGGAAGTCATGGTTCAGTTTCCCGGGGCTGAGATGGTAGAGTGATAGAAAATGAGAACCCAAGTTCTCTGATGGCACGGATGTTATGGTGCCAAAATATCAATAAGAAGCTGTAGAAGTAAAGCACTAGATGTATGAAACAAACTAGCTCGCACTTCCAAAACCAAGGTAGAGTCTCAGCGAAAACTTCAACTCTGAAAATGGCGCTGATGTCACCGAGTGCATAGATTGTATAACCTCACAGCATTCTATGTCACTGTGACATCACATGTGAGACCAACAACGCGCTGTCATGATGGTCGACTGTCCAATCTGTTATATACATATTATAAAATGTTATATTATTATATATTATAATACACATTGTAAAAAAATATTATATTATATTATTATTAACCATCTAACACTCTTAAGGTGTGTATATGTGTCTAAAGCATAGGAGATATATATATACATCTTATGAATATCAGATGCCTTGGAATAATAATCTCATACTTACCTTTCAGACCCCCAGTACTGCTGCTGTCAGTTTCCCCCGCTAACCTCCTGGCTTCTCCTTCCCGCAGGGGCCATTGGGTGACCACTGCAGCTAATCAGTTAATACATATTTCCCATTCATATGTTTCATGTTGATGTAAAATAAACACTTTTAGAAAAGAAAACAGATAAATAAGATTTTCAAAATACGGCATGTACTAAGGTGGATACTCATGGTATGATATGCAGAGAGAGGAATACTGGGAGGACACAGAACATGTTAGTCCACCTGCTTAACCCTCAGTATAATTCTTATCAGGTCATATAGCGGTGTACATAGAAATCCACAGACCCCATAGCAAAGATCTGAAATGGGACCTCTTATTGGCCCCTGGCTGCCATTAAGTAACCCAGTGGTGGTCACAGAGATCCCCTGTCTAACTGCTTAGATACCATAGTTGCTGGTCACTATGGAAGCTAAGGGGTTAAACTGATGTAATCAGAGCTAGCTTGAATTGCAGCAATTACAAATGGCTGTCTGCTGTGTAAAACAGCCGGCACCCACTGGATATGGAGTGGGCTGAGCATGTGAGTTTGCCCCTTATACACCATCATAACTTATGTGGTATATATACGATATAAACAGGGGATGGGGCTATTCGGCACTAGGCTCCTCCTGTTCATGGGCTCCATAGCGGTCATGTGGCCTGCCAAAATTGGCTGTATGCTACTGAGGTCATACATATAATATGTAAAAAAAAAATCATACAAGGTAAAAAATTGAAATTCATATCAGAAATAGTCCAGTTCTTTAGTGCCCATTCACATTAAAGGAAAATCATCTGAATTGATTGAATTTTGTGGGACAGGTCCATAATCCTCCCATGGAAAGCACATGCATGCTCGACTGAATCAGGCATACATGAGTATAGGAGCAGTGAGGGAGAGAAGAGAGGAAGGGAGAAGACGGTGATTGGTGAGTATCTTAATCTGCCTACATCACATAGATATTTAGGATGGATTAGGGAATCGTTAGCTTGGAGCGCTTCTTTCTCCAATAAGTTTTATTGATTTTTATAAACAAAGAAAAATATACAAACAATGAACAGAGAACGCAAAAGTGTAGACAAATTATAGATGAAAGTTACCATAAAAGTGAGTGATGAAAATGTTCAGCATGTGAAAAAGTGGAAATAATAGGAGTGGTACAGATGCGGAGACGGTTGGGACTGCTTGCCTCCCATGTAGACAGATTTTGATAAGGCATATGGGGCTCTATTACCCTAATCAAGATCTCAAGTAGGGGAATGACACCTTTGCTCTCACCCAGGTTCACCTGTCATGCCAGGTGTTGGTGCAAAACAGAGGGAAAAGGGAAAGGGAGCCCAGACACTAGGCAAAGGGGGAAGTGGAGACCTCATGGTCTGGTCTAGCGTCACCCTGTCTCAACTACCGTCCCTATAATGCCTCTTCAGCAATCGCCGCACGCGTGCCTTGCCCTACTTTCCCTGGCGTATGGCTATGGCTAGGGATGGAAGGAGATGAGCATTAGTCAACCTCCACTAAATACTATAGACAACAAGGGAAGACAAAACAGGGGGAAATTACTTAGCTTTAGATGACTCCAAATATGCACACGGCCTCAAACTCCAGAGAGGACTAAGAACTGCTCCTGCTTAGCCTCACAAGTAGAAATGAATATAGCCAGCGACTTCCTCTCAGACACACCAGGTATATATACACCCAGGCCAGAGAGATAATTAGCAAGAGAGAGGTAGCCGCTCGGTTCTAAAGACAGCCTCTTATTTAAGAAGCTGTCTGCAATGCCAAACGTAGAGATCTCCTGCAACCCACTGCAGGGCGACTGTCTGTCACCTCTGACACAGCCGTGACATCACCAGAGGGAAACAGTTGATAACATAATTGAGAGAATAGAGGAACAGGAGGTAGGATTGATGTATTCAGACTGAAGAGTCCACCTGGCGAAACCAAATTTAGCAAAAACATTTTCAAACTGCATCCATCTGTGAGATTAATTTGATAAGGATTGGATTACTGCTATGCAAGAGCTAGGTGTGAGAACCTGTCCAGTTCAGATTTATATGAATGATAAAAATGGTAGAAATGTTTCTTAAAGGGAACTTTCACCCCCTGTGAGATTTGAGACCTCTAATATGGGCATACAGGTTATAGAAAAATAAATCTATACATACCTGTATGGCCCATAGTAGAGTTCTGAATGCAGAGAAATGTAGTTTTATAAAATCTGTTTTCACATGCTTGGCATCCCCCGGAAGGCAAGAAATCCCCGCCTATATCTTTAGTTAGCCCAGAAATCCCCGCCTATCTGCTTATTTAGCATGTTCCCCCATCCCCTGCGCATCACAGGGCCCTGTGACGTGCACTGGTGTAACTCATTTCCCGCGCATGCGCAATGCAACGCTCACATCAGGAGCATTTTGTTTCTCCCGGCCCCGTTTGTCTCTGCCCTATTCCATAGTGTTCTAAATATGGACACACAGACCAAATACTAATGTCACACTGATGCAAAATGCTGATGACACTGGAACTATTATTGTCCACTTAAACGTTTAAACATGGACTTGTGAATGAAAAATATCAGATAATATAGCTGAGAGTTTCTCATTAATCATATACCAAGAGATCTGTCCTTTTCACTTCCTAGAAATCAGGTACTGGTTTTCTCCAGGCTAAGGCATCTGTGTTGGTTAGTGATGAGCGAGCATACTCGCAAGTACTTGGTACTCGCCTGAGCATCTCAGTACTCGAGATGCTCGAAGCTCGCCGAGTACTTCCGGGATGCTCGGGCGGATGCTGGGGTCCCCTCTCTGCATGTTTGGCGCTCTTTAGAGCGCCATTCAACATGCAGGAATTGTCTGCCCCACACTGCAATGCTGCAGCCATGTTAGTTGTGGCATTACACTGATTGGCTGGCCGCATAGCCTCATCAGGTCTATACCAGACCTAGCGCCGCCGTGCTGATCAGTCTACTCTGCAATCAGACAGTGTAGGGAGAGGTGCTGCTGAGCTAGGGAGAGATTTGGTTGTTTATTAGTTAGTGTAGGTATTCCACAAGATTCTCTACACATATTCATCTGAACTAACAGTCCTTCTGAGGACTAATCCAGCTGCAGAGATACCAGTGCTAGACAGGCAGGCAGGGTATATAGCAGACTGCAGTGCATATAGCAAGAGGATCCATTTCAGTTCTGTCTGCTGGTGCTTTTACAGATATTATATTTGTAGAAATAGCCCCACGTATCAGGGGCCAGGAATATTTTTTTTTATCTTTATCTGATTGTTTGCTTAAGGCTGTGTGCCCACGATGTGTTTTTTATGTGTTTCCGCAGGGCAAAAATGCTGCAGAAATGCTTAAAAAACGCATGGTAGAAGGCCTGCCATGTTCCCTAATGATAATCTGCATGTGCTTTGCACATGCTGCAGAAATTTCTGCTGCGGGTTATCATTGCGGAAAAAAACGCAGCACTACCAATTATTTTGCGGAAGCGCTGCGTTTTCGCTGCCATTGACTGGCATTGGAACCCTTGGATTCCGCATCACTGGATCTGTACATGCGGAATCCAAGCGTTTCAAAGTGCGGATGGTACCCGGGTCTGGATGAGAGGAGACTCTCATCCGGACCCGGGTACCATAGAAACTGTAAAAAAAAGAATAAAATCAAAAATAAATATGATACTTACCTTCTTATGGCCCCTGGTGTGCTTGTCTTCGCTTGCCGGCAGATCGCGGTGGACGGAAGGACCTGCACTGACGTCATTTAGTCTTGTGACGGCAGGTCCTTCAGTCTACCGCGAGCTGCCGGCAAGCCAGGACGGAGCGAATAAAGACTGCGCTGGCCATTAGAAGGTAAGTATATATATATTTTTTTCTTTTTTACCATTCTTTAAGGTCACACTATATAAATCCATGACGTTTGCTTGGATTTATATAGTGTGACCAAGTTGTCAAGCACTTTCCAAGTGATGCTAAAATCGCTTGGAAAGCGCTTGTCAACCCACATGCTGAAATGCATGTGAAGAACGCTTCACATCCGCTTGTCCCTGGCAGGAAAAACGCATGTACAATCCGCATGCGTTTTTTCTGCCAGGGAGATGCAGAATTGCTCAGGAAAAAATCCGGAGCATTTCTGCATCGTGGGCACATAGCCTAAAAACCAATCCAGAGAACACCGTTTTTCTGCGCCATTTGCTTGTTGGCACTGCAGAATACAGCCAGGTCCTTTCCATATTACAGCGCTAAAAATCCAGCTATTGAAAACTGTGGTTTGTCTGTCACATGGATCACATATAATTGCCCTCAACAAAGCAGTTACTGGGAAAGCCCACCTAACCACGGACACGTGGACAAGTGCTTGTGGGCAGGGATGATACAGCTCTCTGACGGCACACTGGGTTAACATAGTGGAAGCCGGGACCCAGTCGGACCTTGGGACGGAACACATCCTGCCGATGCCGAGGATTGCGGGCCCTAGATCAATCAGGGTTGCCCCCACAGTCTACAGCTCCTGCACCTCATCTTCCTCAGCCTCCTCCTCCTCTTCAGCCTCCATCTCCGAAATGACCACATCAGTCACAAGCTGGAAGCACTGCAGCACTGCCTCAGCCAAGCGGCAACAGGCTGTGCTGAAGCTAATATGCTAAGGTGACAAACGTGGAATGAACTGGCTCTCTACACCTTGGAGGTCCTGGCCTGCCCTGCCGCTAGCGTTTTGTCAGGGCTGGATTGGGCCAGACTTCTCAACACCACTGAATGATAGCAGTGTAACATAAACTCAAATCCAGTTTCTTTTTTGTGAGGTGTATTCCTATGCACCTTTTCACACCCAGACATGGGTATATGCATCCTGATTTTGGCTATTTGCTCTTGTCCTCCTCCTTCTCCTCATCCTCATCCTCCACCACCATATCACCTGGGTGACGTGGTCTGTGATGCAACACCCACATATTTTTTTAAAGGGTGTTTATGATGCCTGTAAAAAAATTTTTTTTATACAGTATGTTCATGTATACCCCCAGGGGTAAATGTTTGTCAGCCCATACACTTAGTGCATGGGCGTTACATGTATAGGAGACCCGCTCCTTTCTAATGGTAAACATTTTTTTATGAGGTCCTCCTCCACGTCTTTTCCAAGGTGCATTGGAATGCCTCCCAATTTTTGGCAACCCTTGCATTCATTGCATAGGTCAACACTATGGGAGACCCACTTCCTAATAATGGGAACATTTTTTCATGAGGCCCTCTACGTCATTTCCAAGGGGCATTGGAGTGCCTCCAAATTTTTGGCAGCCCTTGCATTCACTGCATAGGCCAACACTATGGGAGTCCCACTTACTAATAATGGGAACATTGTTTTCAGGAAGCCATCTGACCTCCACCTCTCTTGTACGGGGCATTGGAGTGCCTCCAAATTGTTGGCATCCCTTGCATTCACTTCATAGGCAAACACAATAGGAGACCCACTTCTTAATAATGGGAACATTTTTTTTCAGGAGGCCCTCCTCTACGTCTCTTCCAAGGGGCATTGGAGTAGGTCCAAATTTTTGGCAGCCCTTGCATTTACTGCATACGCAATAACAGTATAGGAGACCCACTCTTTAGTAATGGGAACAACAAAGCATAGCCAGCCGCTGGCCCTTTAAGAATAGTAAAGGCTGCCTGATGGCCCTATAAAAATAGGCTTTGTGACTTTCAGAGTCCCTCCTTTATAAATGAAGCAGGATGTGTCTGATCATTTCTCACACACCACATGGCCAGATAAGGTTGTAAAATGTTAAAATGACATTGCCTGGTGAAAGCATTTGTCACGGTTGAAAGCAATGCAAAAGTGCAAAACTGCATCAAAAACGCTACGTGTGAACATAGCCCAAGGTGTGGAGGAGTATTTTTGTTTTTGGTTATGTATTTTGCCTTATATACAAGTCATTACCCTGGAAAGGATGTTCCTTTACATATTTCCCAGGAAAATCCATTTTGGTTTCATTTTTGTATGTTTTATTGTGAGTCCGTAAAAGTGGCGTAATACCTCTGACAACATTGTTCACAGCAGTGACCTGGGAGTCAGAAATGCTTCCAGGGGTCTTCCCCATGCTGTTCCCATGTCATTTGAGCACTGTTCCCATCGATTTGGGCAATTTTTAAGCCCTGTGCAGACCGCCGGGGGGAGCCACCTGAATAATGATTGAGATTCTCGTAGACTTACAGTACATTGGTCTCGTTGCTCGGGTCGAGCACCCGAGTATTCCACTGTGCTCGACCCGAGCAACGAGCACCCGAGCATTTTAGTGCTCGCCCATCACTAGTGTTGATGTGTTGATGGGCATGGGGGACATGGGAGACATAACTGGACAGCTGTCTAAGGTGTATAGGCACAAGGCAGTTTAGGAGTTAAGGATAAAGATGTTACAAGATATTACATGAAATGTTACATTTTTTGCTGATCACTAATGGTTCACATAAACCTAAAATCTTCAGTCTTAACTTTTTCTTAAGACATTATTGTAAAGTCTATGAGAAGATATGATGGGTTCAAAGAACTTCTGGAATTTTAACAAATGCAGAAGACAATTTTTGAGATGGGGATGGATAAATAAATAACATATCACCAATTATAAGAAGAGATCCTACTTTTTGGGGGTCGTGTTTTACTATAATCAATTGTCTATTCCATCTGGAATGGAAGTTGTGCCTTGATTTTGTCAGAGATAATCTGGGGAGGCAAAACCATGGGGGGTCACACAAACCTCCACTTTTGGTACCCTGACTGCTGTTAGGTGCTGTGATGAAATCCTTGGAGCCATTGTCAGACAATACACCGGTGCAGTGGCCCTGGGTTTCTCCTGGTACAAGACAATATCCATCCTCATGTGATCAGACTGTGGAGTCAGTTTCTGGATGAGGAAGACATTTATGCCTTTGACTGGCCCTCATGTTTCCCAGAGCTGAATCCTTTTGAGATCCGGTGGTTTGTTCTGTATCAGGCATCCAACAAAGTCAAGTAACATTACAAACTATGCAGGAGCTCACCGATGCCCTGATAACCCAGAATACCGCCCATTGTCTCATCAGGAGCATGCCCAGACATTGTCAGGAGTGCTACAGACACGTGGGGTCATACTTTTATTTTTCACGTCACTGTAAATACTTCTATTCCATCCTTTGTTATTACTCTGTACGTCAAAAGATATCATAAGCAGAGAATGGGAAGATAAACAGCAAAACAAATAATTATTAAAACAAATCCAATGGAAATATTTATTTTTTATTTATTTAATTTTTAGTTCTTCAAACTCGAATTGTCTTCTTTCTTTTCTCACTTTATACAGAGAAGTTTTGCTACAAGAAGCAGACGTTCCACGGGTAAGTCCTTACTGATACAACGCTGTTACAATGCCTTATACCAATGTTCCCAGCCGGCAGCTCTCTGCTGGCGTCAGAACTGCAACTCCTAGAATGGCATAAATAGCCATAGATTGGGCAAAACTGCCCGACACATCCACTGGTAAAACTCCAGAATAGTAATTTACAGGACTGACCGGAATGAAACAATGATACTGATAGATGATGATGAATGGGTGAAGCTGCAGAAGAGACGATGTAGGACGGGGCGTTGCTTTGCCCGCTGTCAAGTTCTTCAAAAGTTGAACCATTTCGTCTCCAGATATGTTACTCCAGTTCCTGTAGTCCTTGACTGGGGTAACACTTCTGAAGGGGCACACGTACACGCACACCACTCATCAGATATGCCAAGTTCATTAAGTGTTGTGCGCCTCTTAATGAAAAGCATTCATGAATAAGATTTGCCGATTTATTTAAGACTGGGGCCTGAAAAAGCACTCACAAAATGATTAAAATCATTTTCCTAGTCATTTCTATTGATAGAATATTTATGCGCCAAAAGTGGCATAATTCTTGATGAATTTGCCCGTCAGGCTTCCACAAGCACAGTAGTGCCTTAGTTTTGCAACTTTTGGTGGATCCAGCCAGGAGTGGAGTAAAAATGCTAAAATTCGCAACATTTTTGTGCTACTTTGAATTGCGACCAAAATTTTGCAGCGTTTCAAAGTGTTGAACACTAGAAAACTGTTGAAAACAACTTGATGAGTCGGGCCCTATATCTCCAGCAGTGGCAGTAAATAAATGGAGCAATGAATGGAGTAATGAAGCTTGTGCAAGACTATATCCCTCCATTCAAATGGAAGAGAAAAAAACACAGAGGCGCTCTATGTGTGAACCAGCTTGGAGGTCCAGAAATCCAGCGTTCTGGAATTGCTCACCTGGGATACTTGTGCTAACCATGTGTGAAGCCCAGCTGTGCTTGGTATCACAAATCCTAGAAGGGTGTATTGATGGATTCCTCCTCAAGAGGCCCCCATAACCATTCACACATCTCCACCTTCCACCTCAGACCACGAGAGGGAGCCCGCTAGCGATATAAAAGGGAAGGTGGAGCTAGGCAGCAGTTAGTTGGAGTCAGAGTCTAGTTCAGTCTGGTTTAGCCGTGACTCCAGTACAGCCTGAGAGGAGTTACCTCAGAGGACAAAAGCCTGTTCCAGCTCCTGCAATTGCTAGCCTGCAGTGGAGCTTATCCAGATCAAGACTCCATGTAGCTCAGAGAGGTGAGCTTCAGGTGTGCCAGCGCCATAAGATCGGTGAAGCGCGGCAAGCTGCCATTAGTGTGAGTAGCCTAGAGAGGGCCCGAGTAGGCCGAAAGAGAGTAGAGAGTTAGTTCATAGGGGGCAGAGGAGCTTAACTAGCTCACCCCGAAGAAGCAGTTACCGGACACCGGGTCCGAAGCTTACCGGGATCTCCATGACCCAGAAAGATAAACCGGAATCCCTGGAGAACTACAAGTCCCATGCTGATTCGTACCAGAGCCAGGAGACCCATAGGCCCCGTAGGTCGGGAGCGTGCACTCCAAGAGAAGGCCCTACCACAAGGACAGCCAGCGCAGGACAGAGACAAAGTTAGGCCTTGCTCCAGGCAGGTCAGAAACTTACTACGCAGAGTCAAGAAGCAGGAGGCCCAAAACCCGCTCATTGGGGAGGATCCGGACATACACCCTTCACCCTACAGTGCTCCGGGGAGTGCCTGAATTTCCATCAGTAAAAGGTACTGAAGTGACTATTGTGTCCGTCCCTGTTCTTGCTCCGACTCGGCTGAGTCTCCTTGTCCTGCATACCCCGTCCGTACCCTGCTCTGAGGCCTAGCTCCACCTGTGGGGAGCCATACCATCCAGCTGCCTTATCACTGGCCTCAGTGGACTGCGCAGCGCTGGTGAATATTATCAGAAACCATAGGTGGCGTCACGAACTTTTATAAACTTGATATCTATCAACGCCTTTTTAAAGAGAGACCCCAGAATACGGGCCCGGAAGCCGACCACCGCGACCTCCTTAAGGCTAAAGGCCCGGGTAACCGAGTCATCCCCCATGCCCTGGGCTAGTCACATGCACAACACTGCATGAAATGTGAACTGAAAACACTCAAAGCTGCGGCACCGACCTCCTGTCCCAATTGCCAGAGAAGGAAGCAAAGGATAATCCAGGAAGGAGGAAGAAATGCAGTTTCTCCAGGCGCTGCCACAAAGGATGACGAGCCAGATGGTAAGTAAGATTTTTCTATTGTTTTGTAATGGTAACAAGACTACACATTTCTGGGATGATTCAATTCAAATGGGACACTCTAGAGCCCCATGTTTTAAACTGTGGAGGTCCCAGTGTGGGATACCCAGTGGTCAGCAAGTATTTACTTTTTCGGTGAAAGGTGATAACTTGCAACCTTTGTAGCATATCTTTAAATGATTATTCTCATTTCTTCTTCAGAAGCGCGCTGCTCCCCTGTCTTCCTACTTTCTGCTCGGCAGGGCAAAGTGCGCTCCAGACTGACTGACATTTTGGAGAAGCATCATAGATGCGCAATTGGCCCAAACTTAGTTCCCATGCCGCTATATGAAGCATCGGAGGATCACAGAAGTACTCAAGCTGGTTGGATTCACTCATCTGGCCAACTTCAGAGCAGCACTTGTAAGCTCTACAGCAAAGAGCTTGTAACTGTTGCGCTTCTCGCCTTGGAGAATGACCACCGAAATGAAATGGAAAAGACAGAAAATCATCTTTCCAGGTAATGCACTAATGTATGTTTTTCTTTATATTAAGCCATGTTTCCACATATTCAATATAATAAAATCTCATTCTCCCTCTATGAATGTTCATGTGCAGGAAAAAAACTGAGTAAAACTCTCTTCTTTATTAATTCTGGCATCTTTTTGACTTGCTACATATGAAAATAGTAGAAGGTAAATATATAAGACTAATGCAGAAGACGACAGTCCAATGGGAACAGATATTGTGCCTTTATAGAAACAAATGTGGGGCCTTTGCAGTTGTCACCAAATTGATGCAATGTATCCTTATTAATAAAACAAAGATGTCTCTGCCGGGTTCTCAAAATACTATTTATTGATTTATATAGCTCTGTTTCTAACAATCCAAGCAATACAATAACTGCAAATATACAGCGAGTGAAATAAGTATTGAACGTTTCACCAATGTTCTACATAAATATGTTTTGAATGGTGCTATTGACATGAAATTCTCGCCAGATTTCAGTAAAAACCCATCCAATCCACACAGGCAAAGAAATGAAACCATAAATGTCCATAAATGAAATCATGTGTAATAATGAAGATGACACAGGGAAAAAGTATTGAACAAGCTTCCTGAAATGTATTTAATACTTCATACAAAAGCCTTTGGTGGTGATGACAGCTTTAAGACGCCTCCCGTATGGAGAAACTAGTCGCATGCATTGCTCAGGAGTGATTTTGGCCAATTCTTCTACACAAGCACTCTTCAAATCCTGAAGGTTCGGTGGGCTCCTTCTATGAATTTTGAACTTTAGTTCCTTCTATAAATTATGCAATTTTTACCAAATGTGGCAATACACCATATGTGGTTGTACACTAGAGTTTGAGCACACGGCAGGGATCAGTTGAGTAGAAGCGCCACTTGGGTTTTAGAATGCAGATTCTGTTTGAATAGATTGAGGGTGCCATTAGCCGAGCCCCTGAGGTGTCAGATCAGCAGAAACCCCCACAAGTGACCCCATATTGGAAACTTTACTGCTTAAGGAATTCATCAAGGGGTGTAGTGAGTATTTTGAACCTACAGATGCCTCACAGAATATTATAACATTGGAATGTGGAAATTTCACATTTTAGTTGTTAAAATGTAATTTTTTTTTATTAGCTACAAATGTGTCAGTTACATGAGGGTTAGTAGGTGAAACTGGACCCCAAAATTTATTCTGCAATTTCTCCCGAATATGGTGATGCTCTATATGTTGTCAGAAACTACTGTTTAGCCTCACGTCATGGCTGAGAAGGAAGGAGCGCTATTTGGATTTGAACCACAGATTTTGCTAGAACAATTTTCGGGCAACATTTGCAGAGCCGTTAAGGTGCCAGAACAGCAGAAAACCTCCAAAAGAGACCCCATTGCAGAATTTGGACCTCTCAATGAATTCATCTACGGCTCAAGTGACTATTTTGTAACATCCACGCCATAGTTTTTTGGGGGGAGAATTGCAACTATGCCAGCTCAGTGCCCACACATTGTGCCCAGTTGGTGTTTCTGGGGAAAACCCGTAAAATGTTAAGTGCGCTCTTCCCGCTACAATAATGCCAAAAATGTAGCCTCTTACTGTAGTTTAGGCACAGTGGGGCTCAGAATGAGGGGGTATTTGGGAGCGTATATTTCACTGTATTTTATTTGAGGGGTGGGAGCCATGTTGCTTTTCCAGAGTCTTTCTTCTACCAGTAACATGGGAACCCTCTACATTTCCAGTGACAGATGGCAGATCTGAGTGGGGGCAGGTTTTGTGCAGGAAAAGTTAGGGTTTTTTTGGTAACATTTTGGAGTACAAAATATTTTTTGATCACTTTCAGTATGGTGGGATCACATTCTTGTGTTCTACGCTGAGCATTTATAACACGGTTTCTGAGTAAATCTCACAAAAATGCGATTCAAACGAAATCCCCAGAGGAACCATCCATCATAATGAGGCAGATGGAGACACTTTGGACTCTGTTTGCCGTCTATTCCGGTGGTATCCATCTTTTTTGGCGTGCACAAAACTGTGGTCGCCCACACTTGTGCGCTAAAAAGATGCATAAAATAATGTGACACCACTGTAACAGACACCAGAGTCCAAAGTGCCTCCATCTGCCTCTTTATAGTGAGTGGTTCCATTGGGAGTTTTGTCTGAATCGTGTTTTGTCTGAATCGCGTTTTCTCTGATTTACATAGAAACTCCAATGTAAGCGCTCAACAGAGAGTGCAGGATAAATGTGAATCGAGCCATATTCCAATTTTTGGGATGTAGAATGAACAAATAGACAGTAGTACAAGAACAGTTTTTATTTTTATTTTTGCGCTGCTCATCGTGCGGTATAAATTAATCTACGGGTCAGTGCAATTACAGCGATACCAGATTTATATAGTTTTTTATGTTTTGCTGCTGTCACGCAGTAAAAATGATTGTTTATAAAAAAAATTTTTTTTTTTGTCGCCATATTGTGAGAGCTATAAATTCTTTATCTTTTGACGAACAGAGCTGTATGAGGGCTTATTTTTCACAACGAGTTGAAGATTTTTTTGGTACCATTTTGGTTTACATAACAATTTTTGATTGCTTTTTACTAAGATTTTTCAGACACAGAATGAATAAAAAACAGCAATTCAGCTATTGTTTTTATACTGTACATTCTTTTGCACGGTTCACCATGCGGTAAAAGTGATAACACTGATTTATTCTTCTGGCCTGTATGACTGTATGATTACAGTGATATCAGATTCATATGACCCCCTGATTCATTTGCTGTTTTGGGGTAACTTTGTTTCTCCTATTTTCCCTTGTCCATCTCTTCTTAAGGGTATTATATAGACCTGTTTACCTATCAAAATATATTTGTTTAATTCACCTTATGGACATCTATGGCATACAGTATATGTTCCATATGCATTTCATGTCCCTTTTGATCAGGGATATTCACTCAGTATACATATTTTTGTACGGTTTGTACCTTTCTCTACGTGACCCCAGGTGTTCATGTCACTTATATTGATTGTCTATCATTATTGCTGGGGGATATTTTTAGCACACTTTTTATTGCTATATTTTTTAATAATTTGTGGAATATTTATTATCCCCCATACATTTTTTGGTACACCACTGCACTTATTTTGCACGTATTCATTGTTAGTGCTTATGGCATTTATGTTCAATATTATTGCTATTATTATTGTAACAGGTTAACCCTTTTTATTATTCACTTTTTTATGTATCTCTTAGTACACTAGTGCACTTGCTCCGCACTTATTCACCCACAGTGCTTATGGTATTATGTCTAACATCATTGCTGTCATTAGTAATAGGTTATTTCATCCATCCTCTCTCTTGTAGCTTCTAATTCCATCTGACTTATATACCAGGTGCAAGCGTTTATTAGGATTACTATGTATTATGTATTACGTTTTCCACCTCCTTTACACACGATGTGATATGAGTCCTGTCCAATAGCGATCCGGGCTCCCCCATCTTTTGTACACCTAGCGGTATTTGCTAGCCGCACACTTTACTTACTTCCTTTCCTTGGGCTTGTGCGCATGCGCATTCATGGCACTCAGTGTCTTCCGGCCTTGCGCACTCGGAACAGTGTGCGTGCCACGTATGCGTTCCAAGCGCACAATCCTGAAGTCACCTTTTACATCTATGAGTTACTGAGGAACGCTTCATGTGCCGCCTTCCACCCATGGCAATAATTGGATATAAGGCTAAAAACTTTGATTAATGGCTGTATATATAAGGAACACTGTCCCCTCCCTAGTTAACGCCCCTTGGAAGATGCACTGGCGAAACGGCGTTGTCGGGGGTGCATACACATGTAGATCTGACTACTAACAGTAAGTTCTAAGTGACAACTCCTTTCAAATCAGTACTACCGGGATTCAAAGCCTCCAAGCATTGCACTGTGCACTTTACGACGGGCTAGTCCCTATAATCTGTGTTTTATTTGATTCATGTTTACTGTTTTATGCCAATAGACTTCTCCATGGAAAACCTTGATTTATTAGGTTTCTTTTCTCCAGCACAATGCACCTTAGACGTGGGGTTATATATCTGCATGGTTTAATTAGTGATCACATGGAGTCATAGCTTATTTTCAAATAGCATTAGGCTCTTCTATATGTGGATTGGTTAACGGTTTCCCTTCCCTGCTATGTTTATATGTTGTTTTATTGATTTTAGCATTATCAAATTAATAGAATAGAGTGTGTTCTTAAACCACTGGTAAAGATTACACCCAGCTACATTCAGGACACAACAGACCTACTGAATAAACTAGCAGCAATAGGTCCTCTACCAGAAGGAACCATCCTGGCCACCATGGATGAGGAATCTTTGTATTCTAACATCCCACATCAGGATGGATTAAATGCCTGCAAAATCTTCATAGAAAATACAGGAATTGTTGCTGATTCTGTGGTCAAACTTACAGAATTCATCCTCACCCACAATTACATTGAATTTGATAACAACATATATCTACAGGAAACTGGTACAGCGATGGGAAGTAAAATGGATCCACAGTACGCAAATCTTTTCATGGCCAAGCTTGAAAGTGACTTTTTGTCCTCATGCCCCATCAGGCCTCTGGCCTACTATCGTTTCATTGACGATATTTTAATCATCTGGACGGGGTCTGAGCAACAGCTGAAGACGTTCCATGAACACTTTAATCGATTTCATCCCACCATCAACCTAACACTCAACTACTCCTGTACTGAAATTAACTTTTTGGACACCATCATCAAGCTACAGAACAATGAAATAGAGACATCCTTGTACAGGAAACCAATCGACCGTCCTACATACCTTAAATTGTTTACAGACAAGCCGTCAGATACAATCGGATATGTTCCAACCCTATGGATAGAGACAAACACCTTCTTGGTCTCAGACCTTTTTGAATCAGGGCCACCATCCAAGAACAATTGAGAACCAGATTACAAGAGCCACCAGAATACCAAGGAATCACCTCCTACATTACAAAACCAAACAAGAAAGCAACCGGGTGCCTCTAGTAGTCACCTACAATTCAAATCTGGAGGCGCTAAGGAGAGCTACACGGAAACTACAACCCTTACTACAAAAAGATGCCCGATTACAATCCATATTTCCAGACCCCCCACTTCTGTGTTTCAGGCAGCCCCCAAATCTAAGAAGCATCATTGTCAGAAGCTTTCTGTCATCTCCTCCAGCTACAGGTACCTTTCCTTGCAACCAGAAAAAATGTAAAACCTGTCCGTTTATAATGACCACAGACAAGATGATGATACCCAACTCACATCAGGACTATAAGATCCCAGGTACGTTCAGCTGTATCACATCTAACGTAGTGTACTTAATTATATGTACCAAATGTCCAGCTGGGGGTCTTTATGTAGGGGAGACAGGGCAAAAACTTAGGACAAGAATGAATCATCATCGCCACACAATAAAAGAAAAAAGAATAGATCTACCTGTAGCCAAGCATTTTTGTTCCCCTGATCATAGCATAAAAGACATGAAATTACTGGTATTAAAAGGTCATTTCAAATCTCAAAGAGAAAGAAGAATCTCAGAATATAAACTAATGGTGACCTTTAACACTTTCAGAGCAGGAATGAATGTGTCGCATGGATTTATGTCATTTTACATCAACTAAGGAATGTGCCCCTCAGACTTGTGAGGCCATCATAACACTAGACCTAGTCACAGGACAATAAAACCTTCACACTCCTTATCTATTAACTGCTAAAATATTTGTAGCCAGAACTGCTTATCTCTCCCATAATAACTCTGCTTTCCGTCACCTGTTGCATCTATTGCATTATTTCTGTGTCTTATTGTGAATAAATATGTGACTCTTCAGATTTTGTGGTATACTAGCCTGATGAAGAGACCTGAGTAGTCTCAAAAGCTTGCAATTTGTTACTATCTTTTCAGTTAGCCATTAAAAGGAATCAACCACTGAGGACTCTCAAATCAAAGCATTATCAAATACATTTCTGATGTTTCATTTCTGCGCATATTTCTATTCTGTGTCTATAATTTGATTTTAATATTGCAGCTGTGGGATTATATTTATTGTTGAAGTGGTATGCAGTGACTTACCTGGGACACTTGTGTTAATTGCTATATTCTAACTGAGACAAAACCGTGTATGAATAAAGGATATTTATTACACACAAGTCTACAGTTCATATACTACTAATCACCACACTAACACAGTGCACACTAATAACAATAGCAGACAGTACTAATATACGATTAATTCCCAATTACCTAATTATACTTCCCACCCACTTGAGCTAAAAACATACTTACATTAATACTTATATCCCACCCGTCTATCACTACACTATCCCTATGGAGAAAAAGGGGTTACAAGCAGTGATCAGTAGACACTCAGCCAGATGTCCTCATCATGGTGTCCATCGAGTTTTACCTGAAGTGACTTTTGTGATGTCTTTGTGTTAGTTTTTTGCTGCGTTTTCACTGCGAAATCAGTTTATATATAAAATAGTGGCGACTTCCAAGCAGAAGCTTCTAGAAGAAAAGACCAATCGCTTCTTTTAGCCGCTTCATAGATTTTGAAGCCTGAAGCAGTTAAAAGAAGTGACAACAGACGGATCATATGCACAGCAAGTCCTTTTGACATTTCAGTACATATGTTCATTCTTTTTGACGTTTGTACAACTTTTTTTTTTTAGAATAGACATTTATCATCAATCCACCTGCTCTGAGCATAATGTTATGGAGTTCCCAGCATGCATACCATGCAAATAAGGTGAAAGACACAGAATCAATATAATTGGTATAACATTTTTTAATGTATATACATATATATATTATGAACAAGGTCATGTGACCTAAACGTTGGCCCATTGCACACAGACGTTTGCTGATGATTGTTGTAATAAACTTCTAACTTTCGGCTTATATTGGAGAGCCTGGTTTCCTCTCTATCTACTTTCCAGAGCATCTTCAAAATCCCCTCACAGAAAAGAGAGAAGGGGGTTCATCCGAAAATCGTCATGTACAGGAGCAGTTTCTTCTTCAGCGTCTCAATAATATCACAGAAAGAAGACCGCTATTTCATTGATCCTCATCTGAGAACTCAGTACTGGTACGATGTTTCCCAAAGCTGATGGTAAACTAAAGAAATGACAGAACAGAAGTAAAGGTGAATTATTTTTTTTACCAATTGTAATGAATGCAGATGTAATCTATATGTTCTCTCTTACCTGGGCTGACGTACAAGATGGACTCTTCTAGTGTCACTGCCAAACTCTTAACTTCTTCCATGAAGATTTAAGATGTTCCACTGAATTTTAGAAGGAAGCAGTGTTTGCGACACAGGGGGCAGCGAAGGTTGGAGTTGAGCCAGGCAGAGATGCAACCCTGATGGAAACAATGATTGCATGGTAGCACTGTGACTCCCTCTCCGGTCTCATAATCCGTCATGCAGATGACACACGACTCCTCCTGAGATGTTACAGCTCTTGTTGGGAGGTTCCTAATTTGAGCTCGCCAAGTCTGCTGCCTTTCCTGCAGATTATATTGTGCAGGTGGTGATGGTGGCCGCATCTGTGGCGGAGGCGTCATCACTCCCATTCTCTGCTGCTGAAAGATGATGTTGAACAGACGGTTTGCCTGCAGTAATTGTACAGGAGATCCACTTGCAGCTGGAGACTCCCTGAGTCTGCGGCTGGGCAGAACGGGAAATGGCCGTCTGAATTCAAACTCAGTGGCGGTGTCTGAGGATCCACTGTCATCCCTTCTGCTCTCTGATGTTTCTCTGGAGGGCTCTGCAGGGACTGGTCTAAGCGGAGAGCGGCTTCTTTCCCTGCTCTCTTGTCCTCTTTGCCGGAGAGGAGTTCTGGCTTCTCTGCCTCTCGCAGTGACAGCAGTGGCGTCTGTTCTGTGTCCACCAGTAGTAATTAGTCTTCTCTGATCCCTTTGAGAAGATCTCAATTGATGGACAATCATAGCCTGACCTATAAAGAAATAAAATGTACTATAAATATGCAAAAGTTTATAAAAATACACTTTCGAGCCAAACGGAGTGAACCTGCTGTTGCTTTGGAGTTTAGGGAGAGGAGAAAAAATTGATTAATGTTTGGGCTAAATAAACCTGCTCAGTGGATCCCCTCTCTACAGACATCACAGAGCAGGGGTGGAACCAGACTGCGACTAACACAGCCCCCAAGGACTATGAATGGGAAGGTGGAGGATGCACTGAGTGCACTGAAACCGCTTACCCCAGGGAAATCTCCTCCCAGAAAAGATCCTATAAGGTGGGAATATTCTCTCACTTACCCTGATTTTCTGGTCGGCTCATCCAAGTCTCGTTGTCAGCAATAAGCTGATGCAGCTCCCTGGAAGTCATGGTTCAGTTTCCCGGGGCTGAGATGGTAGAGTGATAGAAAATGAGAACTAAGTTCTCTGATGGCACGGATGTTATGGTGCCAAAATATCAATAAGAAGCTGTAGAAGTAAAGCACTAGATGTATGAAACAAACTAGCTCGCACTTCCAAAACCAAGGTAGAGTCTCAGCGAAAACTTCAACTCTGAAAATGGCGCTGATGTCACCGAGTGCATAGATTGTATAACCTCACAGCATTCTATGTCACTGTGACATCACATGTGAGACCAACAACGCGCTGTCATGATGGCCGACTGTCCAATCTGTTGTATACATATTA
The DNA here is from genome assembly GCF_046119375.1 of Phyllobates terribilis. Taxonomy (NCBI): domain Eukaryota; kingdom Metazoa; phylum Chordata; class Amphibia; order Anura; family Dendrobatidae; genus Phyllobates; species Phyllobates terribilis. The sequence continues at coordinate 11,226 of NW_027363613.1, read as the reverse complement.
TAAAATGTTATATTATTATATATTATAATACACATTGTAAAAAAAATATTATATTATATTATTATTAACCATCTAACACTCTTAAGGTGTGTATATGTGTCTAAAGCATAGGAGATATATATATACATCTTATGAATATCAGATGCCTTGGAATAATAATCTCATACTTACCTTTCAGACCCCCAGAACTGCTGCTGTCAGTGTCCCCGCCGACCTCCTGGCTTCTCCTTCTCGCAGTGGCCATTGGGTGACCACTGCAGCTAATCAGTTAATAGAAATTTTCCATACTTATGTTTCATGTTGATGTAAAATAAACACTTTTAGAAAAGAAAACAGATACCGTATATTCCGGCGTATAAGACGACCTGGTGTATAAGACGACCACCCTACTTTCCTGTTAAAATATAGAGTTTAGGATATATTCATCGTATAAGACTACCCCTTTTCCAACGCATACCAAACACCGGTAAAAATTAAAAAAAAACAGATTTGAATTTAACATGGTCCTTTTTTAATTTAAATTCTTATGACATGCAGGTATATAGCAGGAAAACTGTCACTCATAAACATATTAAAATAGGGGGGACCCCACGTCATTTTTTGGGGGGGTCCCCCATTCTAATAGCTAGTAAAGGCTAGGTATTCAGCTGGGGGCTGATATTAGTAGCCTGGGAAGCTCCGTGGGTATTACCCTCTTCCCAGACTTCAAACATCTGCCCCAGCCGTCTGCTTAACCTCCGCTAGAGACTATAATGATGGTGGATCCCACGCCAATTTTCTTTTTAAAAAATCCTTTATTTTAACACTAAATGACAATTGAGGGGTTAATAAAGATGCAGTCCCTAAATTATTAATTTTGTAATTAATTTTTCCCAAAAATGTTGACGTGGGGCTTCGCCATATTTTTGTGTCCAGCCAGGTACAGCAGGCAGGAACGGGCTGCACCCAACCACCAGCTGCCTATTTGTACCTGGCCGGAGACAACAATATAGGGAAGCCCTTTTTTTTTAATTATTTCATGAAATAATTAAAAAAAAAAATACGTGGGGCTTCGCCCTATTTTTGTGTCCAGCCAGGTACAACTAGGCAGCTGGGGGCTGGAATCTGCAGCGCAGGGAGACCCAAGCTTTCTGGGCCCCCCCCCGCTGCAAATTGCAGTCCGCAGACACCCCGGAAAATGGCGCGTTCATAGAAGCGCCATCTTCTGGCGCTGTACCCAACTCATCCAGGGCCCTGGTGCGGTGGCTCACTGGGTAACCTAAAGGGGTTAGGGCCAGCTTGGCATTATCAGCTGGCCCTAAGCCCGAAATTCATGGGGTCACGCCAATATTAGACATGACCGCCATGAATTTCTAGTAAAGTAATTAAAAAAAACACAAACACCCAGAATAAAGTCCTTTAATTGAAATAAAGACACAATTTTTTAATGTTCTAAATTAAACCATACTTACCATCACGCCCATTCCAGCTGAAGCCAACGATCTCCTGCAATAAAAGTAAAATAATAAAGCAACCTCATCCTTACCTCTCCATGGTTCCCAGGACCGGTCCAGCTCTGCTACATTCACATGACAGGCTGGACCGCAGCAGAACGCTGCCGTTCAGCTTGCCATGCGGCAGACACTGAGAAGCGCAGGCATGCTTGTGCTCCTCAGTGTCTGACTGTGACGGCATCCAGATGAGCCGAGATCATGTCCAATGAACTCGGCTCACCTCATGCACGTCACTGACAGCGTGGGAAAATTCTCCTGCTTCCCGCATGCGCAGTAGAAGTTTCCCACGCTGTCAGTGACGGACGTCCAGGAGGTGAGCTGAGTTCATTGTCGGCTCATCTGGATGCCGTCACAGTCAGACACTGAGGAGCACAAGCATGCCTGCGCTTCTCAGTGTCTGCGGGATGACAGGCTGGATGGCAGCTTTCTCCTGCGGTCCAGTCTGTCATCTCGATGTAGCAGAGCTGGACCCGTCCTGGGAACCATGGAAAGGTAAGGATGAGGTTGGTTTATTATTTTTCTTTTATTGCAGGAGATCGTTGGCTTCAGCTGGAATGGGCGTGATGGTAAGTATGGTTTAATTTAGAACAATTGTGTCTTTATTTCAATTAAAGGAGTTTATTCTGGGTGTTTGTGTTTTTTTTAACTTTGACTATGGGGTTAGTAATGGGGGTGTCTTATAGACGCCTCTCCATTACTAACCTGGGCTTGATGTCAGCTGGCATTATAAGCTGACATCAACCCCAGCCCTATTACCCCCTGCCACCGCTACAGGGCAGCGTGGAAGAGCGAGGCTAAGTGCCAGAATTGGCGCATCCTATGAATGCGCCATTTCTGGGGCAGCTGACGGCTGGTGTTTCTAGCCTGGGAGGGGGCCAATATTCATGGCTCCCTTCCTGGGCTATTAATATCAGCCCCCAGCTGTCTGCCTAGCGTTTGCTAGCTATTAAAATAGGGGGGACCCCACGTCATTTTTTTGGGATCCCCCATTTTAATAGCTAGTAAAGGCTAGGTATTCAGCTGGGGGCTGATATTAGTAGCCTGGGAAGCTCCGTGGGTATTATCCCCTTCCCAGGCTTCAAACATCTGCCCCAGCTGTCTGCTTAACCTCCGCTAGAGACTAAAATTAAGGGGAACCCCACGCCAATTTTTTTTTAAATAAATCCTTATTTTAACACTAAATGACAAGTACAGTAATCAACACTGTCACTGTACTTCATATATATGTGACTGACATGTTTCTATCTATCTAATCTATGTGTGAAGCTCTATTCTTTCTATTCTAAATTGTCGGGTGCCGGCTTATGCCGCTGCTGAATTACCGGCTTTTCATATATTGTCACAGAAGCGATGCGAACTTCCCAGCTCCGGACACAGCGCAGCGCTTCTGTGACAAGTGAAAGCTGTCGGCACAGAAGCCCTGCGCTGTGTCCGGAGCTGGGAATACGCAGCGATGTGTCCGTTTCAGCACAGAAGCGCTGACTATCTGGACCTACCGCCGCCGTATTTTAACTCCCTCCACCTTATATTAACTCCGACATGGCAGGGATACGGCCACGGCAGCTTATTAACACCCCCAGAGTATCCCCGCATGTCAATTTCTGAAAGTTCAAAAGCATTACCGGCGTATAAGACGACCCCAGACTAGACAGAAGATTTTTCAGTCTTCAAAAGTCGTCTTATACGCCGGAATATACGGTAAATAAGATTTTCAGAATACGGCATGTACTAAGGTGGATACTCATGGTATGATATGCAGAGAGAGGAATACTGGGAGGACACAGAACATGTTAGTCCACCTGCTTAACCCTCAGGATAATTCTTATCAGGTCATAGAGGGGTGTACATAGAAATCCACAGACCCCATAGCAAAGATTCGAAATGGGACCTCTTATTGGCCCCTGGCTGCCATTAAGCAACCCAGTGGTGGTCACAGAGACCCCCTGTCTAGCTGCTTAGGTACCATAATTGCTGGTCACTATGGAAGCTAAGGGGTTAAACAGCTGCAATCAGAGCTAGCTTGAATTGCAGCAATTACGAGTGGCTGTCTGCTGTGTAAAACAGCCGGCACCCACTGGGTATGGAGTGGGCTCAGCTTGTGAGTCTACTCCTTATAAGCCATCATAACTTATGCTGTATATATACGATATAAGCATTCGGCACTAGGCTCCTCCTGTTCATGGGCCCCATAGCGTTCATGTGGTCCAGCTCTTTAGTGCCCATTCACATTAAAGGAAAATCATCTGAATTGACTGAATTTTGTGGGACAGGCCCATTATCCTCCCATGGAAAGCACATGCATGCTCGGCTGAATCAGGCATACATGAGTATAGGAGCAGTGAGGGAGAGAAGAGAGGAAGGGAGAAGACGGTGATTGGTGAGTATCTTAATCTGCCTCCATCACATAGATATTTAGGATGGATTAGGGAATCGTTAGCTTGGAGCGCTTCTTTCTCCAATAAGTTTTATTGATTGTTATAAACAAAGAAAAATATACAAACAATGAACAGAGAACGCAAAAGTGTAGACAAATTATAGATGAAAGTTACCATAACATTGAGTGATGAAAACATCCAGCATGTGAAAAAGTGGAAATAATAGGAGGGGGAGAGATGCAGAGAAGATGGGGATAGGACATTACAGCATAATAATAGGGACCACTGGGGGGAGGGGACCACGGGGACCAGTCCTGATGAACCATGACTATTGAATGGATATTGGTAGTGAGAACACTTTCATGGTGAAAATGGGAATTCAGTATCTTATAGAAGGTTTACAAAACTTTTTCAGACGTATCCTCAATAAGGAGGTAATGGTGGAAGGGTGAAAGAGGGGATGTGTGTTGATAATAGAAGGCCAATAAGATGTGTCTGATCTGCAAGTATTGATAGAAAGATCCACGTTGGCGCTATTACTTTTTAATAATTGTGTCTAACTAAAGAAACAATAAATCCTTGCTAATATCTGCCAAGTCCTCAGACTGCTTACCTCCCATGTAGACAGAATTGATAAGGGATATGGGGCTCTAATTCTCTAATTGAGATCTCACATAGAGGACACATTTCCCAGGTTCTCCAAAGGGAAACAGTAGATAACATAATTGGGAGTATAGGGGAATAGGAGGTAGGTTTGATGTATTCAGACTGAAGAGTCCGCCTGGTGAAACCAAATTTAGCGAAAAAGTTTTCAAACTGCATCCATCTGTGAGATTCAATTGATAAGGATTGGATTATTGCTAGGCAAGAAAGGGCTAGGTGTGAGAACCTGTCCAGTTCAGATTCATGTGAATGATAAAGATGGTAGAAATGTTTCTTAATAATCATGGGAGAAGCAGATAGTATAATCCCCAAGTATGGAATGACTTCTTCCGACCACCTAAATAGGAAAAGCGATTCAAGTTTCAATTTATTATGAGCCTGAACATTGATAGGGAGAATTAAAGGGGTTGTCCAGTACTTTATATTACCCCCGCAATGTATCCCCCCCGGGGCGCCTAAGGATATTTGTAATTACGTTACACTGCAGATACTGCCTGTGAGCGGCGCTATCACTGGCTGCTCACAGGCATCACGTGACCCCCGGCTGTAGCTGACTCTGACATCCGCTGACGTCATGACAAGTGCTGGCAGCAGCCGGGGGTCTCTGTCTTCTGCGTTCCACGGTGGATGCCAGGCTGTGGGCGGGGTTACTCCCCCGCGTCACACCCGGCATCCACCGCGCTCTGCCTCTCCCCATTCATTGGGAAAGCGCGCGTTGGATGCTGGGTGTGATGCGGGGGGTAACCCAGCCCACAACCCAGCAGCCTCCGTGGGGACCTCAGCGCTAAGTCACGCCTCATTTGTCGTGACGCCATCATAGGGTCACGTGATGCTTGTGAGCGGCCAAGGATAGCCCCGCTCACAGGCAGAAACAGCAACGTAAGGTATTTACAAAAATCCTTAGGGGCCCCGGGGGGATACATTTGGGGGGTAATATAAAGTACTGGACAACTTTTTTAAGGCCTTGTGGAATTTTTTTTCTTTTAAACTGTAAATTTTTGTTAAAGTTTCAAAAGATAAATGATGCAATAGTATTTAAAAAAAAATTCATACAAATGTTTGACTTATAAAATATAGAGATGGAAATAGTGAGGAAAACAATAAGGAGGAAGAAAGAGGGGAAGGAAGAGATAGGTGCCGGAGAGGGAGTCAGATCATATACAAGAGGTAGGATTTGTTAAAGTAGAGGTGGTGTGGAAAATGGAGTGTGGTTGCCATAGTGTGCCCAATGTGACGATGTTGTCTCAAATTTGCAATAAGTTTATTGTCAAATCTCATCGGACATTTATTCACATTAGTGTACACCCCTATAAGACTATAGATTAATAAGGAAAAGAGGAGAGGAGGGGAATAAAGTTTGTGAATAAATTGTAACTTTTATTGTTTTGTATAAAATATGATTATATATTAAAGTATCATACACCCAGATAAGGGTATATTTTTGATCACTGCTGTATAAATGTTATGGTATACCGTATTTTTCGGACCATAAGACTCACTTTCCCCCCCCAAATTTGGGAGGAAAATGGGGGGTGCGTCTTATGGTCCGAACACAACTTACCGGTGGTGGTGGAGCGGGATCGCAGGGTAGCGGCAGTAGAAGAGGTGAGGCGGGCTGGTATTTGGCTGGGGGCTGGGCCTGGCCGGGTACCGGGGCTGGTGTATTTCTGTGAGCGAAGTTTGCAGAGCAGAGTGAGCGGCTTCCGGTGGCCGCGGCCATGTTCCTGAAGCTGTGCTCTACAGGAAAATGGCCACACCCCAGGTACCAGGCCACCAGCACCCTGGCCCCCAGCACCAGGCACCAGCATCAGGCCCCCAGCAACCCAGATACCAGGGCACCAGACCCCCAGGTACCAGGGAACCAAGCCCCCAGCGCCAGGCCCCCAGCCACCAGGTACCAGCATGCCTCCACCTCCGCCGGCTTCCTGAACGACCCTGCCTTCTGTGACCCCAGCTCCACCGCCCCCCCCAAGTAAGATACCTATTCAGACTATAAGATGGACCCCCATCTTCTAAAAAATTTTTTTTTTCCTATTTTCCACCCTAAAATTTGGGGTGCGTCTTATGGCCCGGTGCGTCTTACAGTCCGAAAAATACGGTAAATAAAACAGCTGTGACCCAATAAAGTCACGGTTGTTGTGACAAGATGTAAATAAATAAATCAATGTAAATTGTCATTTGTACATTGGCAAAATTGGCAATCTTGTGTTGATCACATGCGGAAAGGTCACCATATAATTTTTAAGGTTTATTGCCATTTAGTTTATAAAATGAAATGTCAGCAAAAGATTATAGAAAAGCGATGACGGCATGAAGAGATATTTCTATATCTGTGGAGTAGATACAGTTATATGAAAAAGTTTGGGCACCCCTATTAATCTTAAGCTTAATGTTTTATAAAAATTGGTGTTTTTGCAACAGCTATTTCAGTTTGATATATGTAATAACTGTTGGACACAGTAATGTTTCTGCCTTGAAATGAGGTTTATTGTACTAACAGAAAATGTGCAATCTGCATTCAAACAAAATTTGACAGGTGCATAAGTATGGGCTCCTCACCAGAAAAGTGACATTAATATTTAGTAGATCCTCCTTTTGCAAAAATAACAGCCTCTAGTCGCTTCCTGTAACTTTAAATGAGTTTCTGGATCCTGGATGAAGGTATTTTTCACCATTCCTCTTTACAAAACAATTCAGGTTCAGTAAAGTTTGATGGTCGCCGAGCATGGACAGCCCTCTTCAAATGATCCCACAGATGTTCAATGATATTCAGGTCTGGGGACTGGGATGGCCATTCCAGAACATTGTAATTGTTCCTCTGCATGAATGCATGAGTAGATTTAGAGCAGTGTTTTGGATCATTGTCTTGCTGAAAGATCCATCCCCTGCGTGTCTTCAACTTTATCACTGATTCTTGAACATTATTCTCAAGAATCTGCTGATACTGAGTGGAATCCATGCGTCCCTCAACTTTAACAAGATTCCCGGTGCCAGCATTGGCCACACAGCCCCAAAGCATGATGGAACCTCCACCAAATTTTACTGTGGGTAGCAAGTGTTTTTCTTGGAATGCTGTGTTTTTTTGCCGCCATGCATAACGCCTTTTTGTATGACCAAACAACTCAATCTTGGTTTCATCAGTCCACAGGACCTTCTTCCAAAAAGAAATTGGCTTCTCCAAATGTGCTTTTGCATACCTCAGCCGACTCTGTTTGTGGCGTGCTTGCAGAAACGGCTTCTTTCGCATCACTCTCCCATACAGCTTCTCCTTGTGCAAAGCGCGTTGTATAGTTGACCGATGCACAGTGACACCATCTGCAGCAAGTTGATGCTGCAGCTCTCTGGAGGTGGTCTGAGGATTGTCCTTGACTGATCTCACCATTCTTCTTCTCTGCCTTTCTGATGTTTTTCTTGGCCTGCCACTTCTGGCCTTAACAAGAACTGTCCCTGTGTTCTTCTATTTCCTTACTATGTTCCTCACAGTGGAAACTGACAGGTTAAATCTCTGAGACAGCTTTTTGTATCCTTCCCCTGAACAACTATGTTGAATAATCTTTGTTTTCAGATCATTTGACAGTTGTTTTGAGGAGCCCATGATGCCACTCTTCAGAGGAGATTCAAACAGGAGAACAACTTGCAAGTGGCCACTTTAAGTAGCTTTTCTCATGATTGCATACACCTGGCTATGAAGTTCAAAGCTCAATGAGGTTACAAAACCAAAAAAAGTGCTTTAGTAAGTCAGTAAAAAGTAGGTAGGAGTATTTAAAACAAGAAAATGATAAGGGTGCCCATACTTATGCACCTGTCAAATTTTGTTTGAATCCAGATTGCACATTTTCTGTTAGTACAATAAACCTCATTTCAAGGCAGAAACATTACTGTGTCCAACAGTTATTACATATATCAAACTGAAATAGCTGTTGCAAAAACACCAATTTTAAGAAAACATTAAGCTTAAGATTAATAGGGGTGCCCAAACTTTTTCATATAACTGTAATTAAGTCATCAGCTAACATGTTTTAAAGTTACCAACGCTAAGACCAGAAATGTCTGAATTGGAACGAATGGACTCTGGCAGGTGCTCCATAATTAACGCAAAAATTATTGGGGTTGACCTGGCTGGTTCCATTCGAGCTTTTCAAGTTGGATGATAAGGAACTGGAAGAAAGAACCATGGCGTTGGGGTTGGAATATAGGGACGTTATAAATGATTTGATAAAGCCAGTCAAACCAAATTTGATGAGTACTTTGTCTAAGTAGCCCAGTAAACCGTATCAAAGGCCTTTTCGGCATTAGGGATAGGAATACTGCCTTTACCATGGGGGTCTGCTGCATCCTGTTAGTGCATTGGTATTCTGACCTGGTGTTGGTAAGGCTGTTTCTTTTTCTGTGATGGAACTTGATGTAACCATTTAGTGAACAATTTAGAAAAAAATATTCAGATCCCAGTTTAGAAAGGCTATTGGCCTAAAGTTCCCAGGGGTGACTAGAGGGTTACCTGGTTTCTCTGATGCTGCTAGTAGAGGTAGCTTTTCCTCTGCAGCATCGAAAGAGTGCACGGAGGCTGGAGCTGGTGTAATCCAGTAATATGGCCAGCTTCAGAGCAGCGCTCACAAGCTCTATAGCAAATCTTGCCTAGGTGGCCAGTACTTTGGGCAATGAGCTGTAAACTATAGAATTAAAAATCCCAATAATAAAGTTGCATGTTTGAATAAGTACTTTACAATTTTATGAGGGAGTCCCGTTAAATAGAGAAGTGGGTTGCTTCTTGGTATGACCGGACAATACTCATTAGTTAAAAGATGGCTCAACCCGCAAATTATATCTATTATATTGGGGGACTCCTGGCTTTAACGTAACAGGCTAAGTCAGGGGATAAAAGGATCAGATGGTTGGAATATAATTGCCCAATACTTTAGTTCTGTGGGAAGATAACCCGCTGCCACATGATTCTGCAGGGACTTACTCTACTCAAGTCATGAAGAGCACAGGAACTCACGGCCTAGCCAAATGTTCCTGCTTTTGGGGGAGTCAGGATCAGTGTGTTAAGCCAACAGTTATCTAAGGTGCATGGCCAGATTACCGTAGGTTTTGGAAGGAGTCAGTAATATTGGGGATTGTTAAGCTTTAAGTATAGATAGAATTCCTCCTTAATGACCGCTGTATAATAATTTAACTGTTGCCTCTTTATGGTAGCGCATTAGAAAAATATGTGCTTCAAAAGGATCGCACACAGGCTGCTATTAACAGCGCTGGGCATAAAGCCCAATAGAATTGGTCTCCGATCAGTTAACCCCGTAGATGACTATGTGTGGGCTAATAGTTTGCCTGTCAGTGTAAAGTATTCTGAAGCATTATAGAAGCGATGAAATGATCACCTCCCATTTGCACGACATTAAGCTACAAGCTAGACGACCAGCTATGGATGGTCCATTGAACTCACTACGCCGCTCTTAAAGGCTATCTTGATGCAGAGCAAAACTGCACTAGAGGCTGGAATGGAGACCTATTCTCTTCAACAATGAGTCTCGCTTTTGTCGTAGACACAATGATAGCTGTAAATTTGTCTGGAAACCATGTGGGTGATGGCATGAAGATGTCCTATTGTCACGAGTGTGTCAGGGTTGACTAACAGTCTTGCGGTGTCCAACGGTAGAAGGTTGCTGCGTTTGGCTTTACTAACGTCTCCATGATCTTTTTACTATACCTTTCTCTTTAGGACCCAGCAGTGACCCTCACCTTGCTTGGGGATTATACCTTTCCCTTTAGGACCCTGCTTTATCCTCACCTTTCTGCTGTTAGTCAGCATTTCCTTTTTGTTTCCTCAAATACACTCAGATTCTCAGAGTGTTGCTGGTGATAGCATGTTATACCTATTCAGGCTTTGGATTCTAGTGGTTGACTAGAATTACCTTGGAGTTTCTTCGTGGATTGTTGCCATGCTTTCTCCTGTGTCATCTTAGAGCTAAGTGTATTCCCCTGTGAGTATCCCCTGTGTGTTCTTTAGTCTTTAGTGGGGCCGACTTAGTGCTCATCCCTCCCGCTCCCTTCCTAGGGCCTAGCCTTAGGGTCTGCTAGGGCTAGGTATCCTGCTCGGCGAACCTATTTAGGGTCGATAGGGCAGTTAGGGTTTGTCATTAGTTCTGTTTAGGGGTCTCCACTCTCCCCTTCCCTAGATTTAGGGCTTCTTTCCCTTTCCCGTCATTATACGCTGGGTTCTCCCCATTCCCAGCGTGACACCTATTACCGGGAATATGGTGTGCGGTGGGATAATGTATGATAGGTGGACCATTCTAGACTTCACTCCAGGTGCACTAACATTTCATCATTATATCGATTTGGTGGTGGAACCAGTGCTACGACCATTTCTCCAAAGTGTGCAAGTGGCCGATTTTCAACACAACAATGCGAGGCCATATATTGCTCAAGCTATTGGAAGCAGCCTGCCTGGCCTCAACATGCTATAATGGCCTGCAGCATTTCCAGACTTGTTTCCCATCGAACACATCTGGGATATAATTCTCAGCAGTTGCAATAAGAGCTGTCAGTAGTCGATCCTACAATTTCCATAATTCCATAACTTTTCCTTCTTGATGTTGCATTTTCAGTTTTGAGAAGTGCAACAGTGAGTATTTATAAGTGTGTATGTAGTATATAGTGTAGACAATAGTGTGTATTTATAAGTGTGTATGTAG